>NC_072396.2:126687115-127325384 GCF_028885625.2 Pongo pygmaeus | reverse complement strand
TTTTTCTTGTAAATTTGTTTTTATAGATGCTGGATATTAGACCTTTGTCAGATTGGTAGATTGCAAACATTTTCTCCCATTCTGTAGGTTGTCTGTTCATTCTGTTGACAGTTTCCTTTGCTGTGCAGAAGCTCTTTAGTTTAATTAGATTCCATTTGTCAATTTTTGCTGTTGTTGGGATTGCTTTTGGCGTCTTCGTCATGAAATCTTTGCCCGTTCCTATGTTTAGAATCATATTGCCTAGGCTGTCTTCCAGGGTTTTTATAGTTTTTTATTTTAGATTTAAGTTTTTAATCCATCTTAAGGTAATTTTTGTATATGGTGTAAGGAAGGGGTCCAGTTTCAATCTTCTGCATATGGCTAGCTAGTTATTACAGCACCATTTATTGAATAGGGAGTCTTTCCCCCATTGCTTGTTTTTGTCAGGATTGTTAAAGATCAGATAGTTGTAGGTATGTGGTCTTATTTCTGGGCTTTCCATTCTGTTCCATTGGTTTATGTCTCTGTTTTTGTACCAGTACCATGTTATTTTGGTTACTGTAGCCCTGTAGTATAGTTTGAAGTCAGATAGCGTGATGCCTCCGGCTTTGTTCCTTTTGCTTAGGATTGCCTTGGCTATTTGGGCTCTCTTTTGGTTCCAAATGAATTCTAAAATAGTGTTTTCTAGTTCTGTGAAGAATGTCAATGGTAGTTGAATAGGAATAGCATTGAAACTATAAAGTGTTTTGAGCAGTATGGCCATTCTAACAATATTGATTTTTCCCATCCATGAGCATGGAATGTTTTTCTATTTGTTTGTGTCATCTGTGATTTCTTTGGGCAGTGTTTTGTAGTTCTCCTTGTAGAGAGTTTTCACATCCCTTGGCAGCTGTATTCCTAGGTATTTTATTTTTTGTGAGAATTGTGAGTGGGATTGCATTCCTGATTTGGCTCTAGTCTTGACTGTTGTTGGTTTATAGGAATGTTGGTGATTTTTGCCCGTTGATTTTGTATGCTGAGACTTTTCTGAAGTTGTTTACCAGCTTAAGTACCTTTTGGGCTGAAACTATGGGGTTTCCTAGATACAGCATCATGTCATCTGCAAACAGGGATAGTTTGACTTCCTCTCTTCCTATTTGAATGCCCTTTATTTCTTTCTCTTGCCTGTTTGCTCTGACCAGAACTTCCAATACTATGTTGAATAGGAGTGGTGAGAGAGGGCATCCTTGTCTTGTGCTGGTTTTCAAAGGGAATGCTTCCAGCTTTTGCCCATTAAGTATGATGTTGGCTGTGGTTTGGTCATAGATAGCTCTTATTATTTTGAGGTATGTTCCTTCAATACCTAGTTTATCGAGAGTTTTTAACATGAAGTGGTGTTGAATTTTATCAAAGGCTTTTTCTGCATCTATTGAGATAATCATGTGGTTTTTCTCTTTAGTTCTGTTTATGTGATGAATCACATTTATTGATTTGCGTATGTTGAACCAACCTTGCATCCGAGGGATGAAGCCTAGTTGATTGTGGAAATCACTAACTTTTAAAAAGTAAGTGTTTAATACTTCAAAAATGATTTTTTCTCCATTTTTTTGCTGCAATTATTTTTTGAGGTTATCATGTAAAAATTTGGTAGTTCATACTTTACTTGAAAATCAGCTATATTTTGAACATTATTATTATAATGCAGATCCCTCCTTATGGAAGCTAACATCAGAAATGGGGAAGAACACTTTTTTCCCAATTAGTTGGCTAACATTTTCCTTGTTTTAAAGGTTTTGTTTATATATTTTTATATTTACTGCAAACATTTTAAAATTAGGAAAATAAA
Organism: Pongo pygmaeus; assembly: GCF_028885625.2. Lineage (NCBI taxonomy): Eukaryota > Metazoa > Chordata > Mammalia > Primates > Hominidae > Pongo > Pongo pygmaeus. Next base: position 127,323,580 of record NC_072396.2, on the reverse strand, counting down.
AAGACTTTATTTTAAAAGTTTAAATTGTGACCCAAAATCATGTCGAAAAGATCGGATATTTTATTCATTCAAATAGATGATGAACTTTGAGGATACTGGCTAGCAAGATAACTTTAAATATAGCAGCAATTAGATTTATCTGAGCAAAAAAAAATGAACACAGAAGAATATTCTGTGAAGATCTATGCCATGCATTCTGGTTTGGTAAATAGAAACCCTGAACACTTGACATTTATTATGTTTTTTTCAAGGGAAACAAGACCAAATAAAATGCCTTTGAGCACAGTAGCTTAAGATAAAACATGTAATTTTATTCTGACCTAGAAAGACTGTCATGGCAAACCAGTGTCTTTAAGTCCCAAGAAGGCCAACAAGGACAAACAATATGTAAGGACTGGACTGGTGTGCTTTTGTTACATATAGTCATCCTATAGATTCAAGTATTCAGTTTGGATAATTACATGTTGGATCATGGAACAAGCAGAGGAGATTTAAGACATGGGGAAATGTAATGAACTTTGCATGTATTTTTCCATTTAAACTACACACCCTACAGCAAGTTTATTAAAAAAAACTACTACTTTTGTTGTCCCTGTAAAATGAGAAAATGGGATCTCAAGTAGGTTTAAGTAACTTGCTTAAGCTCATACAACTAGTAATTGGCAGAGTTGCATCTTGACGCTAGGCTTTCTGACTCTAGTGTCTGAGCATATTAATCTCCAGGTTTCCTTTGGTGTGGACACTGCTTAGGGTAATGTAGGGGGAAATTACTAATATGACAGATCTATCCAGCATGTTTTCCCTTCATATTCTGGCAGCCCCAAATCAGTGTGTGTGAGGGTGCACTTCCTCCCTTCTCTAACAGGCTGAACCTTCCAGTAACTTCTTTCCTCCTCCCCATTGGCAGCTGCCACACTGGCAGAACATAGGCAGCTATAAAAGTCCTTCTAGCAGAGGACAATAGAGGGTAATCGTTGGAGGAGCAGTTGCTAGGAAGGATCAGGGGAGACAAATAAATGGTTTTCAAAAATGTCACCCGAATTCTGTCTTCTGAATAGCTGTTTAGAGCATTCACTGTCAGCCATAGCCCTCTGAATACGCTTGTTCCCAGATAGGGGAGACTTACCAAGGGTAGTTAGTGAATCATATGATCATTGCAGAATCCACATCAGCTAAATATACCGATCAATTTGCGACTTGCTTTATAAATATGAACAGAAAATGAAAAGTTCACTAGACATATGGACAGAATCCAGTTTGATGGAAGACGATTAAGCTGAACAATTAGCACATTTGGCCCCATTGAAACAGGGTTAATGTAGGAAATGGGAAATAACTTTGAGAAAATTACAATCTAGTTTTTTAGTGACATTTGAGAGGTTATTGCGTAGGTAAAATAAGAGCAAGCTACCATGACAAGGAGAAATTGGAGAATAAAAATTCCTTCTCTGGCCCTCTACCTACCTTCTACTAAACTTTATCGCAGTACCTTATTTGTATTCTTCCTGGCACTTAATTTTGCAAGAATTTTATTTATTTTTTGTTTACCTTCCCCTCATCCCCTATTCTACTAAAATACATTTTTATGAAAATACTGATAATATTGGGTTTATTCAATTTTTAAAATTCTTACCTCAATTTTATATCACACAGTGCTTGGTATAGAGGAAGCAATTGGTAAATATTTGCTAGATAATTTAAAAACCTAATTACTGATATAAAAACACCAAAAATAATGCAATAAAGATGACAAAAAAGAGAGAGAACACTGCTGAAACCCAAAGTACTGAATTATAGTACCCACCCACCACCTTTCTCCGTAAAACTGGGCTGGGGACAAAACAGAACAGAAAAGACAGTGTTGGGAATTACAGGTTTTAAACAACTTGTCAGTCTGTGGGAAGGTAGTGGATAATGTTTAAATTTTGCTATTGATAAAGAAATGTGGGTTAAAATTAGTTCTTTAAAATGTAAAGGAAAATTCAGAATCCATGAAACAAAAGATTGATATTTTTGGTTACGTAAAAATATAAACTTCTATATGACTAAAATCATGAGATAAACAAAACTAAAAATAGAATGGGCCTGGCACGGTGGCTCATGCCTGTAATCCCAACACTTTGGGAGGCCAAGGCAGGTGGATCACCTGTGTTCAGGAGTTCAAGATGAGCCTGGCCAATATGGTGAAACCCCATCTCTACTAAAAATACAAAAATTAGCCAGGTATGGTGGTGTGTACCTGTAGCCTCAGCTACTTGAGAGGCTGAGGCAGGAGAATCGCTTGAACCTGTGAGGAGAGGCTGCAGTGAACCAAGATCATGCCATTGCGCTCCAGCCTGGGTGACAGAGCAAGACTCTATCTCAAAAAAAAAAAAAAAAAAAAAAAGAATGATGAAAAACTGGGAAAACATATTTGCAACATATAAGGCAAAGGGCTAGTTCATTTTTTTAAAACTTTTATTTTTAATTCAAGGGTACATGTGTAGGTTTGTTACATAGGTAAACTTGTCTCATGGGGGTTTGTTGTACAGATTATTTCAGCACCCAGGTATTAAGTCTAGTACACATTGGTTATTTTTCCTAATCCTCTCCCTCTTCCCATCCTCCACCCTCTGATAGGCCCCAGTGTGTGTCGGTCCCCTCTATGTGTTCATGTGTTCTCATTGTTTAGCTCCCACTTATAATTGAGAACATGTGGTATTTGGTTTTCTCTTCCTGCATTAGTTTGCTAAGGACAATTTCTTTAATCAACAAAAGTTCTAATGAATATATAAGAAAATGATGAACAACCCAATTCAAAAATGAGTAGAAGATATGAATAGGCAGTTTACCAAAAGAGAAATAAAAATGACTGATAAATATATATGTAATCATTCTGAATTTCACTCATAATCAAATAAAGATAAAATGAGATTTCACTATTTATTACAGATCAGCAAAAATAAGAATGTTGAATAAAACCCAGTGTTGATGGAGATGTTGGAAAATGAGCAGTTTGTGCATTGTTTTTTGAAGTGTCAATTAATGCAAATTTTCTAAAAATTTATAGTATCTCTAATAATTGAACCGTTTATACATTTTAATTCAAAAATTTAATTTTTAGCGATTTATGCTAGGACATATTCTCACAAATGTAAATCTAGATGTTCATTTTAGTATTTGTGTGTTCATACATATGTGTGCTTGTGCATGCATGTCAGCACAAAACAAAAACCGAAAACAGTCAAAGTGTCAAATATTAGAGAACTGGTTAAATTGCGATAAATTCATATAGTGAAATACTATGTATTATTGAAAGAATTAGTTAGCTCTGGATGTGCACATATGGAAGATCTGCGAGATATACTATTAATTGAAAAAAGAAAGAAAGGTTTAGTAAACCTTTCTTATAAAATACAGTTCTTATAAAATACTGTTCTTGTAAAATACAGTTGACCCTAGAACAACTGGTGCCAACTCCCCATGTAATAGAAAAATCCCTGTATAACTTTTGACTCCTCCTAAACTTAACTACCAAAAGCCTACTGTTGATAGGAAGCCTTACAGGTAACATAAACAGTCAATTAACATATAAATACACTAGTATCTATGTGTAATTTATGCACTCATGGCATACCTAAGTTTTCTTAATTTTTTCAATATTTTTAGGCTATGCAATGTTTTTCAAATTGTTGAAATCTCCACAGAATTTTCCAATATATTTATTTTTAAAAATGTGGATATAAGTAGACCCGTACAGTTCAAACCTGTGTTGTTCAAGGGGCAGGTGTCTGTGTAAATAAATATATATGGGCATATAGAATTTTTTCTTGAAGGAATCACAAAAAATTGTAGTTACTAGGCTTGAGTGAGGGAGACTTTCAGTTTTCATTTTGTACCTTTCAATATTACTTGGCTTTCAAAACTTTGTATTATGTTTGTATTTAAAATAATAATATGGGTTTTGAGGTGGGAGATAATCTGAAATTCTTTTTATTTTTGTTTCATTTTCTCCTTTTTATTTCTTGGCACTTAAAACAGCTTGTTATAGTAAAAGTAGAATAATTTATTAGTAGAGTGAACCTATAAAATGGCGTTTCCAAATAAATAAAGGGATATACAAAACAAAGTGTACTTGATTAATTCAGCAAAGTCAGGAATGCATGAACATACACAATTATGGTATAAAATTTTGATATGTCTCACTTGAAACAGGAGATAGGTCAAGTAGACAAAAATATAGAATAATGAAAATATTTGAATAGCATTATTAACAAGTTTAGTGTTGTGTAGATAAACATTTTTATACATTGGTATCATATATAGTATTTTACAATAGCCATGGATAATTTGCAACAATTTATCATATACTTGGTCACAAATAATAAATGGTGGACACCTTCAATATTTTACAAATGTCAATTATCCTTATGTAATTCTAAATGAATTTCAAATAACATATTTCAGAATTTTGGGGAAATTCAACACATTCATATTTGAGTTTATATGGAAGAACAAATGAGACAGTATAGCCAAGACAATTGAGAAAAGTAAGCCAATTAATTGTGGAGGAGGGGAATTGTCCTACTAGATGTCAAAACATCGTATAAAAATAATTGAAGTGTGTGACTGGCATAGGAACAGCCAGATAGAACAATGCAACTGAATAGAGCCCAGAAGCTAATAAATATCTGTCTATCTAATGATATGCCAGTCTGGTATATATTAAAGCATTTGAAAATATTGGATTATTGTCTAAAGGGTTTGGAGACAATTAGATGACAATAAGTGAAAAATTATGTATCTATGCTCTGCTTACACAAAAGAATATTCCAGAAAAATAAAATATTTATTTTTTGAGACAAGGTCTTGCTCTGTTGCCCAGGCTGAAGTGCAGTGGCACAATCATAGCTTACTGTAACCTCAAACTCCGTGTCCCAAATGATCCTCCCACCTCAACATCCTGAGCAACTAGGACCAGAGGCATGTACCACCATGCCTGGCTATTTTTTTTTATAGATACGGCGCGTCACTATGTTGCCCAGACTGACCTTAAGCAATCTCCCTCCTTGGCCTCCCAAAGGATTGAGATTATAGGTGTGAGCCACCGCATCTGGTCAGGATTAAACATTTAAATAAAGGTATTAGAATAAAATATACGTGAATGTTTACATGATCTTTGTATCAAAGGACAACGTACAAATGTTGAATGAGAAACAAATTGGAAAAACTATTTGCAACATTTATGACAGAAAATGGTAATATTATTAATATACTGAAGAACTATTGCAAATTGTGTAGGCAGAACTTGTTCAGTTACAAGTGATAGAAACCAACTCAAATAGAAAAAAATAACATTATAATGGAAAATTGGGGATCATAAATAAATGAGAAATTTAGGCCAGTAATCACAGGAAAAGATATCCAGCATCACCAAATTGACAATATAGTGGCTTAGAAAGATGAGAAAGATTTATGGATGTTAATGTAGAAATGTGTCCCTGCTATATTGTTAAAGAGAAAACAAGTTATGAAGGCATGAATAGTATTTTTCCATTTGGGTGAAGCAGTATATATACACGCACATATATATACACACACATATATACGTGTATATATATGTATATATTTGTGCTTATATATGTATATGTATATATAAAAGTCTGGTTTTGTTCAGTGAGGATGCCAGGCATATGGAAGTCAAGAGTAGTTCTAACAGAAAGTCACTGAAAGTCCAGGCCAGATGTGGCTTTTTAGCTTTTACCAGAGCATAACACTTAATGAAGAAGGGAAATACAGGTATCATATTGAGATTAGGGTGATGCTGATGTTCAGCTTGATAAAAGAGGGGCTGTTAGGTATCCCAAACTAGGCAGGCCTGAAAAATCATAAAAGGCAAGAAGGAATAGGTAGGTGCAAGCAGTTGAGGGAGTTCAACTAAAGAAGGTATCAAAACCAGCAAGAGTTCAGGGAATTAGGCATATTATAAACACAGGGTTGAAGATTATAAATCATGGGATAGGGGTTAGAGAAAGGATCTAAGCAACAGTGAATCAGGTATGTAGAACCTAGGCTGACAAGTCTGAACAGGCAAAGATGAGCTTCCAGGTCTAGGTAAGGAATGGGTAATAGTGCTATGATTAAACCAATTATATACCTCCTTCCCCAACACAGTCCCCAGACTCAGAGCCTGGGTCTATAGTATTAGCTTTCAAGTAAGGGTATTTGGCATGATTATGGAAACAAAGGGGCAAGGAGTTAGTAGTTCTGATTTGGGAAAGTGGCTGATGTGAGACATTTTGTGGACTACTTTGGGCAGATAGTCTAGGAACAAATGTGACGTGGAGTCAAGATCATGTCTCAGTGTATCACCCACCCTCAGTTCCCATTCACTTATCTAAGGATGAATTTGAAGTCAAAGAATCAAGATAAAACTGACCCAACATAGTGGGATTGTTCTTTGATGGTGAAGAATGGAAGTTACAAATGGTGGAATCTTTTCTGAGATTGTGACCAGTGCAGAGATGGTGGAGCCAGTATTGAAATGGCTGGGTCCTCCTCAGAATGGAAAAGTGAATTCATGGGGAAGGAGCGCTTGAAGCACGTGCATCAAAGTAGTCAGTTCACACAACTAACAAGTATTATAAACTTAGCTTCTCTTTGAATTATGCTAGTATGAGCTCATTGGGAGACACTTATTAATGGGTGAATTTTATGGTTTCAAGATAGCCAACTTAAAACATGTATTTTAACAGGCTTCATCTTTAAGGCAGACATCATACTTCTCTTCCAAACTGCTCAAAAATAGAAACCCAGTTAATAAATTATGATACATTAAGATAGAGTACTATGTAGTCCTTAAAATGATGTTACAGAAGACTAATGATGCTGAAGGCTAAATGATAATCATGACATAATAAGAAAGAAAGCCACATTGGTTCTAATTTATAAAAATATATGTTGCATACATAAGAAAAGACAAGAAGAAAAGACCACTAGTGGCTTTGTCTGGGCAGTGACAGTAGGATATATTTTCATTTTCTTCATTTGTTTTTTATTTCCCAAATTTTCTACACTGTGCATGTACTATTTTTGTCATTTAAAAATTTTAATACATGCTATTAAAATGTTTTGTGGCATTTGGAAGGCACATTGGTGTGGCCACCAGGTGACCTATGTTCTACTTTCAATTCTACCACTGAGATGATATATGACCTTGGGCAAAGCATGCTCTCTGCTTTTGGCTCCCTTCCCTTCCCCTCCCTTCCCCTCCCCTCCACTTCCCTTCCCTTCCCTTCCCCCCGCCTTTTTTTTTTTGTAAAACATATTTATTTGGGGCTGGGCGCAGTGGCTCATGCCTGTAATCCCAGCACTTTGTGAGGCTGAGGTGGGTGGATCACCTCATGCCTGTAATCCCAGCACTTCGTGAGGCTGAGGTCAGGAGTTCGAGAGCAGCCTGACCAACATCGCGAAACCCCGTCTCTACTAAAAATACAAAAATATTAGTCAGGCATGGTGGTGCACACCTGTAGTCCCAGCTACTCGGGAGGCTGAGGCAGGAGAATCGCTTGAACCTGGGAGGCGGAGGTTGCAGTGAGCCGAGGTTATGCCACTGCACTCCAGCGTGGGCAATAGAGCAAGACTCCATCTCAACAGCAAACAAACAAACAAACCAGAAAACAAAAACAAAACAAAACCCCCAAAAAACAAAAAAAGAAAACCATTTATTTTAGAGTTCATAAAAGTGGACAAACAAAAAACGAAGTGTGGAGAGAAAAGGAATCTATAATGCCATCACACAGAAAAATCACTGTTTATTTGTTGGTGCTTTTCCTTCCAATCTTGTTTCTATGCATATAACAAAAATAATGTGCATTTTATCTTACAAAATGCCCCTTAATATTATAAAATGCATTTATTCTTATCAGGGGATTGGACTGGAGCTGTAGTTTTCCAGAAATGCTCTGGGAAGCCCTAGAGTTCTGTTACAATGCCTTGGGAGCTGCCAAGGGAGGGAGAGGGGAAGGCTGAGTGGTTGGAGTCTAGGTCTTTCAGATTACTCCAATTACACAGCCACCTTACTTAAAAATCAATTTTGGATCCTAGGATTTTACATAAGATTTTCTTTCAATAAACGGTTTTGATCTCTTTCTCTCTCACACACATATATATCTGTATATCTCATATATATCTATATATGTATATATAAAGATATGTGTGTGTATATTTATGAGACTGATGCACTGCCTACTGTGCTAATGAGGCACCAGTGTGTGTGTGTGTGTGTGTGTATATATATATATATATATATGTATATATACATGCATATATATCTACACAGAGAGAGAGAAAGACAGAGAGAGGAAATGTGATCTCCAAAGATCTTTCTAGCTTTGATAAATTCTATCATTTAGGCTTTTCACAAATTCCCTGAAAGCTTCTCCTGACTTGGTCCAAATTTGTGGAGTTTTTATACTGCCTTTTGGATAATACACTTGGTGCCAATAAGCAACCCCTTCTTACCCTGCGTGTCTAGCAAGGTGTGTGCAGTGTTGTGGATAGACACAAGACTGTGCCTTCAGTAGAATAGATTAGTCCTGTTCTGTATGGAACTGGAAAACTAATCAGCAGGGGAGGGAGTATGGGGCCAGTTCCTTGGTGGTCAAGGGCGCATTGAAGCCTGGCACAAATATTTTGAGGCAATTCGAAGATGATGTCTCTAATGACCTGTGGCAAGAAATTTATGTATTTTCTTGAAAAGGAGAGGTAAATGTATTGTTTTTCAGTTTTAAATATTAAATCCCTGGGTGGGGAGAGGCAGAGAGAGATAGAGCTTCTTTGTGACTTCCCTCTTTGTTTCGGATACATTATGTGGTCATATGCCTTGCTGATGAGGAAGGGGGAAACTGAGTAATGAGGGACCTAGCAGGAGAAAAGCAATGGAAGCATCTAGCTTACATCCCTTCCCAACATCCATCCTCATAGACAAGAGTTTTCAAGACAGTGGTGGGACTCTTATACTCCAAAAGATAGGCAAATATGACAGTACAGCTGTTGATTAGAGGGTTGGCTGCTAGGGTTGGCATATAAAGGCAGAATAGTTTTCATTGTTAATCTAAGAATTTTTTCTTAATCCAGCTTCTTCAGAATGAAGAAGGTAGTAAAGTTGTCTCTTGAATACTTAACTCCTTATTTACATACATTTTCCCCATCCCTGTACCCTGTTTCTCCTCCTCCGAAATCCCAGGCACCTTATAGTCTCCAGCTCCCATTTTATTCCCTTGATTGTAAAGTATAATTGCTGATAAATTTATTCTCATTAAGGTACAAATGACTGATTATAAAATAACTCCTATCCCTAGTGAAATAATAAAAATATCAAAAATATCCATAAGCCAGGGGAGTAAATCCACAGTGGTAGAATATTAGGTAGCATTGAGTGCATGAAGTGTTTCTTGAGGAAGGAACCCAGCTTAGTGCTTCAGCATACTTAGTCAAGAGGGCTCTAATTCCTACTCCTTGGGTAACCATTTAATCACAGGCCTGAGCCTGCTCTTGTTTTCATAAATATGTGTTTGTTTTGATAATTAGGAAAAGTGTAAAAGAGTTAAAATTGGGTATTTATTAGCTTCAGTGATGTGACAGGCTCGTAGGGGGTGAGGGCCAGCTAAAGGAAGTGCTCTGGAAAAGCAGCCTCTTTCTTTAGCTCAAGAGGGGTTAGGAAACAAAAACCAAGCAAAAAAATAAACAACCTGTGAAAGTAATGCAAAGGACCAAAGGAGTTCTGTTAGGTAGTTAAAGGAACACTGTAAGCAGTCTATTGACACTGCTTTGAATGATAGTCAAGATTTATCAGAAGTGTTTAATTTTAGCACAAAAGAGAAGAAAAAGTAGTTTAAAAATAAACCAGAGATTTAGAAAAAAGGCCTTTTCTGCATCTATTGAGATAATCATGTGGTTTTTGTCTTTGGTTCTGTTTATATGCTGGATTACATTTATTGATTTGCGTATATTGAACCAGCCTTGCATCCCAGGGATGAAGCCCACTTGATCATGGTGGATAAGCTTTTTGATGTGCTGCTGGATTCAGTTTGCCAGTATTTTATTGAGGATTTTTGCATCAATGTTCATCAAGGATATTGGTCTAAAATTCTCTTTTTTGGTTGTGTCTCTGCCCGGCTTTGGTATCACGATGATGCTGGCCTCATAAAATGAGTTAGGGAGGATTCCCTCTTTTTCTATTGATTGGAATAGTATCAGAAGGAATGGTACCAGTTCCTCCTTGTACCTCTGGTAGAATTCAGCTGTGAATCCATCTGGTCCTGGACTCTTTTTGGTTGGTAAGCTATTGATTATTGCCACAATTTCAGCTCCTGTTATTGGTCTATTCAGAGATTCAACTTCTTCCTGGTTTAGTCTTGGGAGAGTGTATGTGTTGAGGAATTTATCCATTTCTTCTAGATTTTCTAGTTTATTTGCATAGAGGTGTTTGTAGTATTCTCTGATGGTAGTTTGTATTTCTGTGGGATCGGTGGTGATATCCCCTTTATCATTTTTTATTGCATCTATTTGATTCTTCTCTCCTTTTTTCTTTATTAGTCTTGCTAGTGGTCTATCAATTTTATTGATCCTTTCAAAAAACGAGCTCCTGGATTCATTAATTTTTTGAAGGGTTTTTTTTGTCTCTATTTCCTTCAGTTCTGCTCTGATTTTAGTTATTTCTTGCCTTCTGCTAGCTTTTGAATGTGTTTGCTCTTGAAAATTCAACAACACTTCATGCTAAAAACTCTCAATAAATTAGGTATTGATGGGATGTATCTCAAAATAATGAGAGCTACCTATGACAAACCCACAGCCAATATCATACCGAATGGGCAAAAACTGGAAGCATTCCCTTTGAAAACTGGCACAAGACAGGGATGCCCTCTCTCACCACTCCTATTCAACATAGTGTTGGAAGTTCTGGCCAGGGCAATTAGGCAGGAGAAGGAAATAAAGGGTATTCAATTAGGAAAAGAAGAAGTCAAATTGTCCCTGTTTGCAGACGACATGATTGTATATCTAGAAAACCCCATCGTCTCAGCCCAAAATCTCCTTAAGCAACTTCAGCAAAGTCTCAGGGTACAAAATCAATGTACAAAAATCACAAGCATTCTTATACACCAATAACAGACAAACAGAGAGCCAAATCATGAGTGAACTCCCATTCACAATTGCTTCAAAGAGAATAAAATACTTAGGAATCCAACTTACAAGGGATGTGAAGGACCTCTTCAAGGAGAACTACAAACCACTGCTCAAGGAAATGAAAGAGGATACAAACAAATGGAAGAACATTCCATGCTCCTGGGTAGGAAGAATCAATATCGTGAAAATGGCCATACTGCGTAAGGTAATTTATAGATTCAATGCCATCCCCGTCAAGCTACCAATGACTTTCTTCGCAGAATTGGAAAAAACTACTTTAAAGTTCATATGGAACCAAAAAAGAGCCCGCATCGCCAAGTCAGTCCTAACCCAAAAGAACAAAACTGGAGGCATCATGTTACCTGACTTCAAACTATACTACAAGGCTACAGTAATCAAAACAGCATGGTACTGGTACCAAAACAGAGATGTAGATCAATGGAACAGGCCAGAACCCTCAGAAATAACGCCACATATCTACAACTATCTGATATTTGACAAACCTGAGAAAAACAAGCAATGGGGAAAGGATTCCCTATTTAATAAATGGTGCTGGGAAAACTGGCTAGCCATATGTAGAAAGCTGAAACTGGATCCCTTCCTTACACCTTATACAAAAATCAATTCAAGATGGATTAAAGACTTAAACGTTAGACCTAAAACCATAAAAACCCTAGAAGAAAACCTAGGCATTACCATTCAGGACATAGGCATGGTGTCGAAAACACCAAAAGCAATGGCAACAAAAGCCAAAATTGACAAATGGGATCTAATTAAACTAAAGAGCTTCTGCACAGCAAAAGAAACTACCATCAGAGTGAACAGGCAACCTACAAAATGGGAGAAAATTTTCACAACCTACTCATCTGACAACGGTCTAATATCCAGAATATACAATGAACTCCAACAAATTTACAAGAATAAAACAACCCCATCAAAAAGTGGGCAAAGGACATGAATGGACACTTCTCAAAAGAAGACATTTATGCAGCCAAAAGACACATGAAAAAATGCTCACCATCACTGACCATCAGAGAAATGCAAATCAAAACCACAGTGAGATACCATCTCACACCAGTTAGAATGGCAATCATTAAAAAGTCAGGGAACAACAGGTGCTGGAGAGGATGTGGAGAAATAGGAACACTTTTACACTGTTGATGGGACTGTAAACTAGTTCAACCCTTGTGGAAGTCAGTGTGGCGATTCCTCAGGGATCTAGAACTAGAAATACCATTCGACCCAGCCATCCCATTACTGGGTATATACCCAAAGGACTATAAATCATGCTGCTATAAAGACACATGCACACGTATGTTTATTGTGGCACTATTCACAATAGCAAAGACTTGGAACCAACCCAAATGTCCAACAATGATAGACTGGATTAAGAAAATGTGGCATATATACACCATGGAATACTATGCAGCCATAAAAAATGATGAGTTCATGTCCTTTGTAGGGACGTGGATGAAATTGGAAATCATCATTCTCAGCAAACTATCGCAAAGACAAAAAACCAAACACCGCATGTTCTCACTCATAGATGGGAATTGAACAATGAGAACACATGGACACAGGAAGGGGAACATCACACTCTGGGGACTGTTGTGGGGTGGCGGTAGGGGGGAGGGATAGCATTAGGAGATATACCTAATGCTAAATGACAAGTTAATGGGTGCAGCACACCAGCATGGCACATGTATACATATGTAACTAACCTGCACATTGTGCACATGTACCCTAAAACTTAAAGTATAATAATAATATTAAAAAAAAAGAAAAAAGGCTGGTGAACTCAGTTTAGTCTCAGGCACAAAGATACAAATTTCCAAAGTTGGATGGCCTGAGAGTACTGGGGCACAAGCTTGAACACTAACATCTATGAATTGTTAGGTGTGATTACCTGTCAGTAACATTTTCAAAGAGCTCCTCTTGGGTTACATGTTGGGGGGAATGGTTAGTTTATATAATAGATATGAAAAAAGTTATTTCATACCTACTACTATGGTGTAATCTACATGAAAAAATTATTTTCTCTTTTTCCCCTCCCCACAAACAAATTCAAACACCTAAAGAAAAATAGTTGCAAAATGAATTGGAGCAGAGTAGAACCAATTCAGAAATCTTCCTATAAAAAGAAGATGTCCTTTGTGACATAAACAGGGCAGTGATTTCCAAAGGAAGCTGCACATCAGAATCATCTGGAGCATTTAAAAAATACAGATTCCTGGGTTCCACTCGAGAGTTTATGATTCAGTGGTCTGGAGTGGAGTTGGGGATGTTAGTTTTTTTTTTTTAATGGAACAAGCCTCTTTGATATTAAATTAAAAATCCACTGATGATAAAAAATGCTTTATGAACTAGGAATAGAAGGGAACTTCCTTAATCTGACTAGATATAATACACTTAATCATGAAGCCCCTGAGGCTCCAGCTCAGAGGAGCCTCTGGGCTGTAAGATTGTAAGATTGTAAGATTCCCCATCCTGAGTAGGCCCTGGACCCTGATTTTTATCTGGAATTCTTCCAGAAATGGAAGTGGACTTCAAATATTATGTCATCAATAAGTGCCTTCTAGATCAAGATAGCATTGGTGCTTCAATATTCCACATACCTCCCAAGATCTCATTCAAAACCCAGCCAAGGGAAGGCCCACTGATTTTTCAGATCTTGAATATATTTTTTTTAATACTTTAAGTTCTCGGACACATGTGCAGAACGTGCAGGTTTGTTACATAGGTATACACATGCCATGTTGGTTTGCTGGACCCATCAACCCGTCAGTTATATTAAGTATTTCTCCTAATGCTACCCCTCCCCTAGTCCCCCACCCCCCAACAGGCACCAGTGTGTGATTGTCCCCTCCCTCTGTCCATGTGTTCTCATTGTTCAGCTCCCAATTATGAGTGAGAACATGCAGTGTTTGGTTTTCTGTTCCTGTGTTAGTTTGCTGAGAATAATGGTTTCCAGCTTCATCCGTGACTCTGCAAAGAACATGAACTCATCCTTTTTTATGGCTGCATAGTATTCCATGGTGTGTATGTGCCACATTTTCTTTATCCAGTCTATCATGGATGGGCATTTGGGTTGGTTCCAAGTCTTTGCTATTGTGAATAGTGCTGCAATAAACATATGTGTGCATGTGTCCTTATAGTAGAATGATGTATAATCCTTTGGGTATATATCCAGTAATGGGATTGCTGGGTCAAATGATATTTCTGGTTCTAGATCCTTGAGGAATCGCCACAGTGTCTTCCACAATGGTTGAACTAATTTACACTCCCAACAGTGTAAAAACATTCCTATTTCTCCACATCTTCTCCAGCATCTGTTGTTTCCTGACTTTTTAATGGTCATCATTCTAACTGGCATGAGATGGTGGTATCTCATAGTGGTTCTGATTTGCATTTCTCTAATGACCAGTGATGATGAGCTTTTTTTTTTCATATGTTTGTTGGCTGCATAAATGTCTTCTTTTGAGAAGTGTCTGTTCATATCTTTTGCCCACTTTTTATGGGGTTGTCTGTTTTTTCTTGTAGATTTGTTTAAGTTCCTTGTAGATACTGGATATTGGCCCTTTGTCCGATGGATAGATTACAAAAGTTTTCTCCCATTCTGTAGGTTGCCTGTTCACTCCAATGATGGTTTCTTTTGCTGTGCAGAAGATATTTAGGTTAATTTGATCCCATTTGTCAATTTTGGCTTTTCTAGGTTTTTTATGGTTTTAGGTCTTAAGTCTTTAATCCATCTTGAGTTAATTTTTTATAAGGTGTTAAGGAAGGGGTCCAGTTTCAGTTTTCTGCATATGGCTAGCCAGTTTTCCCAACACCATTTATTAAATCGGGAATCCTTTCCCCATTGCCTGTTTTTGTAACTGTCGTTGGAGTGAACAGGCAACCTACAGAATGGGAGAAAATTTTTGCAATCTATCTATCTGACAAAGGGCTAATATCCAGAGTCTACAAGGAACTTAAACAAATTTACAAGAAAAAACAGACAACCCCATCAAAAAGTGGGTGAAGGATATGAACAGACACTCCTCAAAAGAAGACATCTATGCAGTCAACAAACATGAAAAAAAGCTCATAATCACTGGTCATTAGAGAAATGCACTTCAAAACCACAATGAGATACCATCTCACGCCAGTTAGAATGGCGACCATTAAAAAGTCAGGAAACAACAGATGCTGGAGGGGATATGGAGAAATAGGAATGCTTTTACACTGTTGGTGGGAGTGTAAATTAGTTCAACCATTGTAGAAGACAGTGTGGCGATTCCTCAAGGATCTGGAACTAGAAATACCATTTGACCCAACAATCCCATTACTGGGTAAATACCCAAAGGATTATAAATCATGCTACTATAAAGACACATGCACACATATGTTTATTGCAGCACTATTCACAATAGCAAAGACTTGGAACCAACCCAAATGCCCATCTATGATAGACTGGATAAAGAAAATGTGGCACATACACACCATGGAATACTATGCAGCCATAAAAAAGGATGAGTTCATGTTCTTTGCAGGGACATGGATGAAGCTGGAAACCATTATTCTCAGCAAACTAACACAGGAACAGAAAACCAAACACTGCATGTTCTCACTCATAATAGGGAGCTGAACAATGAGAACACATGGACAGAGGGAGGGGACCATCACACACTGGTGCCTGTTGGGGGATGGGGGGCTAGGGGAGGGA
The DNA here is from genome assembly GCF_028885625.2 of Pongo pygmaeus. Classification (NCBI taxonomy): domain Eukaryota; kingdom Metazoa; phylum Chordata; class Mammalia; order Primates; family Hominidae; genus Pongo; species Pongo pygmaeus. The sequence goes on along the minus strand of NC_072396.2, from coordinate 127,307,709 downwards.
TAGCATTAGGAGAAATACTTAATGTAGGTGATGGGTTGATTGGTGCAGCAAACCAACATGGCACATGTATAGCTATGTAACAAACCTGCACGTTCTGCACATGTATCCCAGAACTTAAATAGTAATTAAAAAAAGAATCTTTTAATATACAAAACATATTTATTGTATTATTTGTAAGATAATTATGCAAAATTTATAAATTTAGTATTTCATAGTACACTTAAGGCAGTGTGGTCTGGTAATATTACGATACTGATATGATTTGGCTCTGTGTCCCCACCCAAATCTCATCTCGAATTGTAATTCACACGCGTTGCGGGAGGGAATTTATTGGATTATGGAGGCAGTTTCCTCATGCTGTTCTCATGATAATGAATGAATTCTCGTGAGATCTAATGGTTTTATGAAAGGTAGTTTTTTCTGTCCTCACATTCTCTCCTGCCACCTTGTGAAGAATGTGCCTGCTTCTTCTTCTGCCATGATTGTAAGTTTCCTGAGGCCTCTCCAGCCTCCCCTGTAAGTCAATTAAACCTTTTTTGTTTATAAATTACCCAGTCTCATGTAGTATCTTTATAGCAGTGTAAGAACAGACTAATATAGATACTATTTGAAGTTGTATGATGAATTCTGTCTTCTGTAATCCTGCAGTATATCTCTGTGACTATACCGTCAGATCTGAGGGCCCTCTGGGTGCTCTGAGCACCAAAGAAGGACATTTGACCCAGTTTATAGGGTCAGGAAAAGCTTCTTAGAATTAGTGCTAATTCTCTTTCTATGCACGTTTGGTAATTATGTGACTATGGAATTGTTATATCATTAAATTATAATAGGTAAACTTTTAGGAGAGTTTTCCAGTATGATGGAGGAAGAAATTGCATCTGTCATCCCAGAATGCCCCTGAGGTGAATGGTGATGCTGAAGTGAGTGAGGAAACCTAGAGCCTTTGGGCTCATGGATGCCAATCTCTGCAGCCTTTCTTGTCAGCTTGGAATTAAATCATGGCCTTCAGGTTGGAACTGAGAGGATTGTGTGTGAGTGAGGTAGGTTTGGAAAAAGTTTAGTTTGAGAATTTTGTTCTCTTTCTTTTTTGGTTTTGGTTTTAATTCTTAAATGATGTAACACATTCCTCCTGGGGACCAAGAGTGATTCTGAAAACTAATAAAAAGAGGAAACACTTGTGGGAGAAGCAAAAACACAGTAGATATGATTTATAATCTACAGGAACAATTATTCATTACTCCCTAGAGATTTTCTTCCAGAACTTCTCCTCTGCTTACTAGAGCATGTTTTGCTTATCTCTGGGTGCAAACCCTTAAAGAAGGCAAAAGTGCTGGTTTATCTGCAGCAGAGAGTCTGCTTCGGGGACTATGACATGTAGCTGAGGAAAACTGAGGCACTAGTTGGAGCACTCTGAGTTTATTGCCAGAGAGGTTGCCTTTGAGATTACTGATGATCTATATAAACCCAACAGACTGAAATGCCTGAAGATTAGCAGGCAGATCTACAGCCAGCTGCATATACCCCTACTCTGAACTTTCAACCTGTCAACATGCAAGGCCTGGAATGACTTATGGCACTCTACACACCTGGACCCAGCATACTTGGCAAGAGTCCTGGGCATACATACGTCTACTGAGCAGCAGCCCTTTTTCCCTTCCACACTTAAAATCAGCCACTGGATGTTTCTGTTTTCTGTTTAGTACTAAAGTTCCCTGCTGAGTGTGGAGCCTTGCCCTGATTTTCAACCTACTTTCCTAGGCCCCTGACTCTCTCTCTGGTTCTTGTACCTCTTCCCCTTGAGCTTAGTTTCCTCATCTGTAAAATGGGATTTTGTAAAATAGAAAAATGATAACATGCTTTTTATAGGCTTCTTACAATGATTAAAATAAATATAAAGTGCCTAGGATAGAGTAGCTATAAAATAATTTGTAGCTGCTTTACTTGCTATTATTGTTATTTTTAATAGTACTTAAATTTGTACTTTTATCCTCCAGTCACATAATGGGGTCTTGGTTCCTAACAGACTGATCATTTGGTCCCAAGATGTCACCTTCAGTGTCTCTCCTTGCCATTACCTACCCATGGGACTCTGAGAGATAGATATTGGACCAAATTAAACATGACTTAGTCATGTCTCTTTGGATATTATGTATTAGACTGCTTGTATTATATTAGTTTCCCAATGCTGCTTTAAAAAATTACTGTAAAATTTATGTCTTAGAAAGAAACACAGATTTACTAGCTTGTAGTTCTGGAGGTTAGAAGTTCAAAATGGGTCTCACTGGAATAAAACTGAGGTGTCAGTAGTGCTGTATTCCTTCTGGGGACACTAGGGAATGATTCATTTTCTTGCCTTTTCCAGTTTCTAGAGTCTGCCTGCATTTCTTGGTTTGTGGCTGCCTTCCATCCTCAAAGCCAGCAATCACACTTTCGTGACCTGTACTTCTGTCATCACATCTTCTCTGACACTAACTCCCCTGGCATCCTCTTTGATTTATAAGGAACCTTCTGATTATATGGTCCACCTAAATAGTTCAGGATAATCTCCTCATCTCAAGTCCCCTTTTCCATGTGAAGTAATATAGTCACAGGTTCTGGGTTCTAGGACTTGGAAATCTTTGGGGGCCATTATTCTACCTATTATATTGTTTCAATAAAAATCCACATCCCAATGACTGAGTAAGATGGAAGTGAAAAGCCAGATACATGTGTAAAGGTGTTTTGAAATTTTATCTCTAGGCCCACTTTCTATGTGGAGTCTTCCCTTAATATACTTTTTAAAATAGTAACCATCAACCCTACATATCTTCTTACCTGACATTTTACCTTCTTCTGTCTCCCTGCCGCCTACTTTTGTGAGGAAGTACACAGAAGTCAGACTGGCATTCCCAGAAGGTGGGCATTTTTACTATCATTTCAAAGTGAGGAAGAGAAAGGTTAACAAACCATTTTGTCTCTAAGTCCCTAAGCATCTTGGACAGCAGAGAAACTGCCAAATCTAGTCCATTGCTTTAAATCTGACAATCCTTTGAGGCTGAGAATTTGCTCTTGGTTACTATAACTACGGGTTTGTAGGCGAACATTAGAACATAAAAAGATGTGAGTCTTTCAGTTAGTTTAACAAATTCTGGAGATGAAATCTCCCCAAAAGACAAAACCTTAGGGGTAATCATGTCAGCTAGTCATAATAATTGTGCCATCATATGCCTAGGAGGTCTTCTTTTAGGATGGGCATCAAAACAACTAGAAATTTGTTAGGAAGTGTGTGTGTCAAAACAGCTGTTTGACTAAACTAACGTTCAAGTTCAGACTTCAGTCAAAGGAGTCAAAGTATTGTCTTCTAAATTAACAACTGTTTGAAAAAGTCTCATAAATAATCATTAAGATTTGTAATGGTATATATTTTCTGAAATTATTTGATTTGTTGTTGATTCATCTGCCAGAAATCTCGTGCAGACATGTCAGCTGTCTATAAGTATTTCTGAACAAGCCATAGGCAAATTGAAACAAGCCACCCCAATGAGCTAATATCTAAGATCAGTGGCAGAAACAGTAAACCCCTGGATTAAAATGGATAAAAGGAAAAGATTCGCGAAGCATCCAAATCTTCTAGACACCACCATGTTCAATTATCTAAATGATTGCTTGGCTTTTCTGCTTTTCATCTGGATGTCCCTTGGCTTAGAGACACACTTGAGGTATCAAAATGGTTGATGGACTACATGGACCAGGGTATTTGCTGGTTATTTGAATTACTTCTAAATTTCTGGCTTTTGGGGCTCAGACATAGCAAAGTAAAATCCATTTCAGCAGGGATGAAAATATAACAATAGAAATTAAGTTAATGCATGCAAAAAACTTATTAAAAGGCTATGCTGAGGCATATGCTTCATTGAGTCTATTTCTATTTTTTTTGTACACAAGTTTCAGCGGTAAATAATTTTTACAGAGTGCTTAATGTATTGGTGTTAAAAAAGTTCTTTCTCTTCTTGGCCAGTTGCCATTTGAGTAGCACTCAGTGTGTATCATCAAAGGTAATCTTTTCTTATGAGGATTTTAATAGTTTGTGAAAGGTTTTAGATAAAAACATGCTATAGCCTTCCTGTTCCTTTAGATTGAATTATCGCTTGTATTTATGCTTCCTTCTTTGTCACTTTTCTTGAAATTGCTAAGTCTTAGGCTATATCCACATATCACCAAAAGTATTTAAAAGTAAGAAATTCAGTCTCCAAACCAGAATTTATTTAGGTAGGTATGTTTAAAAAAATACACCCATTTGACAAATGGCCAAATCAGATGAAACAATTAGGCATTCATTGTGAACATAAAACCCCAGAGAAAGACACATCAATTTCATTTTCCTGAAAATATAGCAAAAATCTCCTCATTTCTATCTCACTCCATGGCTATTGCCCTATTTTAAACCTCTTTCCCTTGAACTATTGTGATAGTCACCTTCCTGGTCTCCCAGTTTCTTTTCTTGTGCTCCAATCCATTTTCCATCCCTTGTTACAATGGATTGAATGTTCTATATAAGGCAAAAGCAGGCTGGCATTGGATACTGTGAAGGCAGAAAACAGTGAATGGTCCTAGAAAATTTTAATTCCAAGTGGCTGATTGAGGATCCAGTTACTCCATGGGAGAGTTGCAGGAGCTAAGCTCAAACAATTGCTGTAGTAACACTCTTTGGAACCTGAGTAGTGACCAGGAGAAGTCTAAGGCCATAGTTGTCATGATTGCTGTCTGTATTAGTACATTCTCACATTGCTGTAAAGAACCACCTGAGACTGGGAAATTTATAAAGACAAGAGGTTTAATTGAATCACAGTTCCACAGACTATACAGGAAGCATGGCTGGGAAGGCCTCAGGAACTTGAAATCATGGTGAAAGGTTAAAGGGAGGGAAGCAAACATGTCTTACATGGCCTGGGAAGGAGGAAGAGAAAGAGAAGGGGGAGGTGTTTCACACTTTCATAAACAACCAGATTTCGTGAACTCACTCACTATTACAGGAGCAGCAAGGGGGAAATCTGCCCCCATGATGCAACCACCTCCCACCAGGCCCCTCTTCCAACATTGGGGATTACAATTTGAAATAAGATTTGGGTGGGGACACAAATCCAAACCATATCAGTGTCTGAAGATTTCTGTAATCCTTTATGCCAGAGCATCTAGACCTCACGACTTTACCCCTACCCTCCTGGCTAGCCCTTCTAGATTTAAAGAACTCTTGCTGGGTTCTGACTGGTTTCCTCATTACCAGTCTCCTAAATAAGACAATGCTTAATAAACACTTAGCACACAGCCTGGCATAAAGTAAGTGCTTAATAAGTATTATCTATAAAATATTATAGTTTGAATTTAATCTACATATTATGTAAGTGGAATAAATATCATGTATAGAAATATTATCTGTGTTACCTTCTCTGGCTAGATAAAAAAGCCCAGAGAAGCATGTCAATGCTCTGGGGCCCAGACCATCACCATCATCACACTCGTCACCCTCTGAGTACTGATCAGAGGATCTGAAAACTAGCCACATTTTCCTTCGGTAAGAGTGAAGCAAGAATATTCTGGAAATTTAAAATTTGCATTTATGGAGTCATAGTTAAGGTTTACTGGGTATCACTGAAAGCACTGAAAAAATCTGGTCCTTATTTTGTCTTCTGCAAAGAGTTTGGTTCATATTTGATGTTGAAATTCCTGTAGATCTTCTTCTCCCCTAATCCTCCCTATGAAATGGTATGTCTCTAGTTCTCTCCTGCCTGATTATTAGGAGGATTTGAGTTGTATGGTATTTAAGAGTGTTTCCCAAGTTAACTGTTTTCACCTGCAGTATCAGCTTAGGCTCCTTGAAAAATGGGTTTCTTTTTTTTTTCTTTTTATTATTATTATTATTATTATTATTATTATTATTATTATTATACTTTAGGCTCTATGGTACATGTGCGCAATGTGCAGGTAAGTTACATATGTATACATGTGCCATGCTGGTGTGCTGCACCCACCAACTCGTCTTTGACAAACCTGAGAAAACAAGCAATGGGGAAAGGATTCCCTATTTAATAAATGGTGCTGGGAAAACTGGCTAGCCATATGGAGAAAGCTGAAACTGGATCCCTTCCTTACACCTTATACAAAAATCAATTCAAGATGGATTAAAGACTTAAATGTTAGACCTAAAACCATAAAAACCCTAGAAGAAAACCTAGGCATTACCATTCAGGACATGGGCATGGGCAAGGACTTCATGTCTAAAACACCGAAAAATGGGTTTCTTATTTAATTAGGCCCCATTGCTGGAGTAAAGGGCATTTATTGAATATTCTGGTTTGATTTTATGCTTCTCTGCATTTGGCGGGCAAATTAATAATCACTTCACAGTGATGTTATAACAAATTACTCAAGCCCGGAGCAAGGGGGAGAGCAGTAACAAAGGTAAAGAAGCAAATGTTTTCTGTGGCTTTATTTGAAGTTGATTTTGCTACGAGAAATAGTTGCGAGAGTCTCAGCTTTTCTCCTCTTGTGGCTATAGTGGAATGATTATAATTAAAGTAAAACCACGGAATGTTAGAGCTAACTCCTTCATTTTATAGCTGGAGAATTTCAGACTCGGAGAAGTAAAGTTGCTTGGCCCTGGTCACACAGCAAGTGAGATTCCAGAAAGTCACAGAATCTCAGAGTTTGAAGGGAATTCCAAGGTTATTTAGGCCAACTGCCAACTCACACATACATTTCCTCTGTATTCTCCCTGTGCGTTTTCTTATACATCTTGATAACTTCTTTGTTCATTGGAACATGTAACCCTAAAAACGAATGTGGATTCTTACTTAAAGGTAAGCCAAACAACATCAAATAATTGGTTTAGGTCAATTATTAGGGAGGCAACATTAGGCTAGGTATACACTGATAACACAATCAACTAAACAGGCACAATCTCTTCAACAACTTCTTTGTGGTTCAAATATCATTGGGTTTAATGGATAATTTTATTTCATATTATTTTATATGGTTTTAATAAATAGACTTTTAATAAAAATCATAAGGCTGGAATCAACCATTGAAATAGTCCTAGGGTTCTGTTGTTTTGTTGTTGTTGCTTGGTTTTGGCCTGGCTAAGGTTTCCTTTTGTAATTCAACACAAGTATACCTCATTATGGAATAAGTAATGATAGTAATTAGAACAATAATAATAGCTATCATTTATTGAATATTTTCAATGTGCCAGGCACTGTGATGAATAGACATTTTAAATGTCCCCTTCATTCTTCCTGACAACCTTCAGGAGTAGGTTTAACAAAATGCATTTTGTAGATAAGAAAGTGAAAGCTCAGTGATGTTGGACAACTTGCTTAATGCTATACAATCAATCAGTAGTGGAACTGTGATTTGAATCCAGGGCTATCTAATGCCAACGCCCAGGTACTCTTCAACACCATGCTGCTGAAAAATAATTAAGAAATGAAAAAGTCAAAAATTAATATAAGGTCCCAGTTACAAAAGATGGAACTCATGGAGAGCCTACACTTACCAAATACTTTACCTTTATTATCTAATGTAATCATCACAGCAGCCCTATAAAGTAGGCATTGGTATCATTCCTATTTTACATATGACAAAACTGGGCAAGTTATTTAATCTTTTTGAGGCTCAAGCTGGCACACATGTAGGTAGTAAGTGGCGGAGCAGGAAGTGGAAGAATGGGAATTTTACTCCCTCATTATCAAAGCCTATGTTCTTTCTACCATGCTGAACAGTATTACTAATAATATATGTTTAAGTAGGATAGTTGTAAATATATTTAGCTGTTTCCAACTCACTGGGGTTATTAACTATCTCAGCATCCTATTGTGTATCTTTTTGAAAAAAAAATCAAAATATATTATTGTTTCCTTTTTACATTTCTCATAAAGCAAATAACCACTCACTTTCAAATTGGTCTTTAGAGTGAATTGGAATGTTTTTTATATTGCCTTAGCTTAATCAGAGCACATCTGTGATATAAAATGGCTCCTCATTTCACATTAGAGGGCACTGAATCTTTAAGAGGAGCCTAAAACTGAGCATCTGAGTATAAAATTATCAACTCTTGCAGGACTCTCAACTTTTATTATACTGAAAAGGTAGGTGCCACAGCCTTATGTGTAGAAGGTGTGACAACAGCACCTGACTGATTGATAACATCTGAGGGAGCAAATTTGTGTGATGAAGAACAGGAAACCATGCACTGGGCTTCATTTACTGCCTGCATGTTCGTGTAAGAATTTTTCTATTTTAATATGTACCTTCATTAACCACTGATACTGCGAAGAGAATCACTCTTGGGGCATTAGGGAAAAGAGCAATTACACAGAATTCTTGCTTGGGTTTCTACTGCTCATTGTGGAATGACTGGAAGGTTGAGTTTATGAGTGTGGTCCATTCTGACAGCCATGTATGAGGGGTTTGATTTGTTCCAATAATAACTTAAATTCATTTATTTGTTTATTAATTTATTCAATAAATTAAATTTAAAAATCTAGTTCATTCAAGAGATGTTTATTGGACACCTAATACAGTATGTGCTAGGCACTCTTTTAGGCTCTGCAGCTACACTAGTAAATGGGATATATTGTAGCTTAGTTGATGTCAGGACCCTATATAAGAGGGACACATAACACAAACTTGAGGAGTTAGGGAAGGCTTCTTTTTTTTTCTTTGTTTGTTTATATATATATATATATATAAATTATTATTATTATACTTTAAGTTTTAGGGTACATGTGCACAATGTGCAGGTTAGTTACATATGTATACATGTGCCATGCTGGTGTGCTGCACCCATTAACTTGCCATTTAGCATTAGGTATATCTCCTAATGCTATCCCTTCCCCCTCCCCCCACCCCACAACAGTCCCCAGAGTGTGATGTTCCCCGGGAAGCTTCTTGAAGGAGATCAATTTTCAAAAGAAATTCAAGGTAAGTAAAAATTAACTAAGTAAGTTGGCAGAGTAACAGTAGATAGTGTTCCAGGCAGAGGAAAGGCAGGGAGGGGAGAAGTGCATAGACTGGTTGGGTTTGGAGAGCAGTTCAGTAAGACAGGAGCATAGAGTGCAATGAAGGGAGTGGCAAAAAAACATGATGACAGGCATAAGCTGGAGCAGATCATAAGATACCTTGTAAGGTATGCCAAAATGTTTGAGCTTTTCCTTAAAAGAAATGGGAAGCAACTGAAGAATTTTGGGCACTTGCTTTGGAAGTATCACCTTATGATTGTGGAGAGTTATTGTGGAGGCTGGAGGCAACTGTGTGCACCTAAAGAAGATACTGCAGTTCCCATTTTGTCCTTACCTGCATCATTTTCTGCAATCAAAGGAATGTCTTATTGCAAAGACTATCAAAATTATGGTTCCCAGATGAACCATTTGTGCTCTATACAGCATTGGTGTACTGGTCTTAGTATCTTAATTCTCCCTTATAGGTTCATCCCTCTCTCACTATTTTTTTTATTTTTATTTTTTGAGACAGAGTCTTGCTATGTCACCCAGGCTGGAGTGCAATGGCATGATCTCGGCTCACTGCAACCTCCGCCTCCCGAGTTCAAGTGATTCTCCTGCCTCAGCCTCCCAAGTAGCTGGGATTACAGGTGCCTGCCACCATACCCAGCTAATTTTTGTATTTTTAGTAGAGATGGGGTTTCACCATGTTGGCCAGGCTGGTCTCGAACTCCTGACCACAGGTGATCCACCCGCCTTGGCCTCCCAAAATGCTGGGATTACAGGCATGAGCCACCGCACCCGGCCCTCTCACTCTTTCTTAATAGTGGCCCCTCTGCAACTGCTGATCCTTTCCTGTGTTCTGAAGTTGTTCATTTTTACATCTATCCTTTGGATCATGTTATATCATCTCTCTTGAAAAGCCATCCCGTTTGCTTTTTGTCGATCCAAATATTATCCATCCATCATGGTGCAGCTGTAGTCTCACCTTCTCTGAGAATTGTTTTCTGATCATTCCTGCCTAACTGATCCTATTATTCTCTAGCTTCCTGGATCATTTTGATTCACCTCCAACCCCAAATTATCTAGTACTCTTTTAAGTACTTTTTGTGTTTTCTCTTAGATGGTTCCCAAACTGGCCTGATTATCAGAATTACTGGAAGAGCTTGTAAAAAATAGAGATTTCTGATCCCCATCACCATGGATTCTGATTTAGTAAGTTGGTGGTAAGCCCAGGAATCTAAATTTTTATAAGAACCCAGATTAATTCTGGCAATTAACTGTTCTACATGTTTCATGTAGATTAACCTTTCCTCTGGATCTAGATGGAAGTTCCTTGAGATCAGGGCTCATCATAAAATTCCCTTGTACTTCTTCCTCCACTGCCAATCCTTACAAGAGCCTACAGTATGTGTTGACTTATTTCCATTGTTTATCCTGTTTTTTTTTTTCTAATATACTCTCCTTTATAATCTTTAGATGAAAGAATGCAGTGGGTGCTGAATGTGCCACATACTTGCATGAGTTTTTGTGTGTGTTGTGTTGTGTTTAGACTTGGGACAATCAAAATTAAACCTAAAAGAATTCTCAAGCCTTCTTGCTGAAATACATGAGACCATACTATCTGCTTCACTAGACCGTGTTTCATTTTGCATTATTCCCAGCAATATTTCAATATCATTACCCACCTATCCAAAGAACACTGTAAAATTCTCTCTGTATTGGGAGTTTCTTTTTAATGTAGTTTAGGAAAATAAACAGTAGTCTTTGAAGGGACTTATGTTGTTAAAACCCAGGAGGGTTTTTCCAATGTGAGTTGTTGCAAATAAGAATATGCAAGATTGAAATATGAATCCTGCTATTCTGTTGCTGAAGATGGTAGGCATGTATAACATCAAATGTATCTATTAGAATACTTCTAGAATGTCAATCGTAGATTTGGTCTTTTCACATAATAATAATAATAATAATAATTACAATAAAAGAAAAAAAAAATTAAGATGGTAAAAAAAAAAAAAAAATTCCTTTACTATCATTTAAATGAGGTTTTTGAGCAAGAGTTGAGTTAATCTAGCATATTTCTCATATTCTTTAATTTTGTTATTTCCCTTAATTATTGAGTACACAGTAGATCATCTTTAGTCCAATAAACATTAGGTTGAAACTAAAAAAAAAAAAAAAAAAAAAAAAAATAAATAAATAATGAAATTTAAAAAAAAAAAAAAAAAAAGAATACTTCTAGAATGTCAAACTAAGCTTTTGAAGATATATCCTTTTTGTGACCCATCTTTATGCATGGAAATTATGCATTTGACTTTTTATGCGTTCTAAGATCTCAGAGTTAAAAGACTTTTTAGTGGTCTGTCTATCTATCTATCTATCTATCTATCATCTATCTATCTATCTATCTATCTATCTATCTATCTATCTGTCATCTCTCATATGTGTTGCAGAAGGAGAATGCCTCCCTAAAGAAGCAGGAAAAACCTAGTTTGAAAAATAAATTTTTAAACACACAAATATACAATAAAAGCACAGTGAGGCTTAGGTTTTGAAATACAGACTCAATCATTCCAACTGGCTAACTTCTGTACTCTAACTCAGATGTTTGATGGATTGTAATAATGACCTTGGCTTTTCATGAGATTCTAGATTTTCTCGCTCTTTTCTGGAGTTTTTTGGTAAGTGGCTCAAAGGCAATAAAAGGGCAGGTGTGTGTGGGGATGTGTGCACATGCCCATGTTCCTGTATGTTAGAAGGCATTTGGAAAGGGTGGCTGCACATCTATTCGTGCTAATAGATGTCTGAGGGCCAAATAATGAAAGTTTCTTGCATCAAATAGTGAGTCCTAGCAGAGTTACAGGTATGCAAATTTTTAAACAAAGAAGAGAAACTTTGACCCATATATCTCTGATATACTGTATGTGCCATGTATATCAGTAGGTTAGGCCACTGTATTTTTCTCTCCTTATTTTTCTTGTACAAATAATGTATAAATGCATTTTCATTGTAAAAAATAAAGTACAGAAAAATTTACAGTAAAAGGTGAAAGTCCACCTTCAACTCCTCTCCCAGTCTAACTCCTCTTCATGGAAATAAACACTGTTAACTGGTATTTATATTTTTATGATTTTTAAGTGAATTTCCAAGTGCAGGATGAGGAGGAAGTCAATTCTGTTCAATTGAACAGATTATGATTCTTTGATTTTGGTTTCTATACTTAGGCTTTTGGATTGAGGAATTTTTTCCTTTCATGAGGTATGTGTGTGTGTGTTTGTGTTTGTGTGTGTGTGGTGTATGTACACTCGTGCATTTTGGATGAATGTGTGCCTAATAAATTTTTAAAAGATGTCTTTAAATATATTTTCCAGACACTTGTCTATTGATGAGGTTAAGCCTTCAGGGGTGGGAGTAGGAATGGGAGGTTGTTTCTATTTCAGTTGCAGTCTCTATAAACAATGCTCTTATCGTCCAGAGGGTTTTGTAGTTAGTTTCTGTTGTCTCTGACTTTTTTGGAGCCTAAGTTAAACAAGATCCCAGGGAGCCCAGGACTGCTCTTTGCTCTCCAGAGCCTACTCATTGGTTTTAGTGTAACCTTTTGAGAAGGGCAGTCATCACAACTTCAAGTTCTTTATAATTAGGTTGTAATTATCCTTGAATATTAGCTTAAAATTTATTCCTTTAACAGTGGTAGAGCTTCCAAAGCCACCTGAGAGCTCTTCCAAATACCAATGCGATGTGGCAGAAACTAAAGTCTCTTTGGTTTGATATGCAGTTTGATGATTCAATTCATCATGAAATCTAGTCTACCAGCAAGAATGGATTTGCCTAATAGGGAAGTTTTTAAGTAGTTAGTGGTTAAAAATGGTTGTGTCACTGCTGCATCTCTTGAAATTAAAATAATTTAAAATGCCAATTGAGTCATGGCAAAGAGCTTGTATCTGCCAAATTGTCATACATAACTCTATAAAAGGGGGATGAATTAAGGAGCTCAGTAAAAAGACCTAAAAAAAGAAAACTAATGAAAATCATGGGCTGTATCCCGAGGACACAGAAGCCTGGGGATGGGGGAATAATGATAGTTTGCTTGCATCTGAGTAGGTTCTCATATTGAAAAAGTTTGTTCTTGTCATGGGCTGACTTGGTTAGTGTATAAGACTGAAGTTATGGCTAGGAATTCCTTTCCTAACTGTACAAGTCAGCTATACTTATTTTATTTTATTTTTTTATCCATAGTATCTGGCAAACATATGCTATTGGTCATTCACAATGGGGTCCAGGAAAGCAAATCCATGCCCACCTAAAATATAAATTCCACCATTTTTCTGAATTTTTATTCTTTGCTGGGCATTCTTCCAGACACTTGAGAATATTAAATGCATATGAAATGGGTTCCAGTTCCAAGGAAGTGTACATATATGTGTCTATATGTGCATGCATATGCACACAGCTGAACTCAGAAGTGTACCTACTAGTGTATGTGACATATAAGTAGAGTATCAGAATACAATGAGATCTCTATAGAGGCTTGTAAACAAGGCCAAGGAAATGACTATACTTGTTGATACTGTGATGGATTTCCAAGGCTAGATCATCATTTAGAGTAGAGAAGAAGAGGGGAATGGGAGAAACAGCGGGTGTGAAGGTAAAGAGGCCTGAATGTGCCAGGAGTGTTTGAGGAGTGGAAAGTGTTTCAGGGCATCAAGAGTGAAGTATTGTCAGGGAGGTTTGGGGAAAAGGCAGTATAAGAGGCTGTAGAGGTAGGGAGGTGCAAGATTATGATGGGTCTTACATGTTGTGAGAAGGACTACATCCTGCATGTGTTGGGAGCCACTGAAGATTTTTTTTAAGTGGGAGGAGTTATGGTGGGACAGTAGCAAATATATATTTGCTGATATAACAGACACAAACATTTCAAAATAAAGCTTCTTCTTCAGCCAATAAAAACTTTAAGTAGGGCTACCATTGCCCACAATTTGTGTTCAATCTATTGCTTATTCATCAGAAGCGTTTGTTTTTGTTTGAATTGTTGCATCTGACAGTGATGTTTGCTGTAAGCTAGTTAGAGAACCCAAGCATTTGGGCTTCACTTCCACTGTTGCTATAGTAGGAAAAGTTTGCTTAGAAATGGTTTCATAAAACTCTTGGACTTTTGAGATTCTAGTTTTTTTTCAAATCGATTGCTTTGAGTCCTCTCATTTTCTCTCTCCATGAGAAAAAAGCAAATAACAAAAAAGGATTCCATTTTTCCCTGTATCTTTGCACCTCTGTACTTTTGCATTCTTTAATCTTGACAAGAGATTTTATATATGATAAAAGGACTTGATTAATACTATTAAAACTGTTTGCAATGTCTTGTGATTGTAACTGGAGAGATTTCATTTACTGTCTTCCTGATCGAAGTTACTGAAATGGATGGTCTGTGAATTAAAGGAAAGGGCTGTGTTTGCAAATAGACTTTAAATAAATGTCAATAGATTATTTATGGAAATACACACTCTGCCTCTCACTGTGCAGTTTGGACTTCTTCTTCTCCATAAGAAATATGTAACTGAGGCTTTAGGTGATCAGTCTTAAATCAGTGAGACACCTGCCAAGCAGAAAAATGCAGGGATCTACAGTATTTCACAATGCTATAATTTTGGATAGCAGAGCTAAAGCCATCAGAAAGTCTGAAATTCTTTTGTGAGAGAACCCTAGGCTTGATGCAAAATATTGTGTCACAGTTACAGTAATTTCTTGTTGGCTTATGATACCTGTTCGAAATTTGGGAAGGGGCACAGCCCAAACCAATTACTTGAGATTGCCTTGTTAAAGATAATTAATGTAAAATTTCCCAGGATTTAGACGTTTTAGAAGGTTCACTTTATCACACTTAGATAACTCACAGCAGTGGAGGGTGTTCAGTTGTCCTATAGCAGTCGCTATTAAATGATACATTAGTAAGAGGTGATGCTTGAGAGAGCCCACATGAAGAGCTTTTAGTGAGTCTATGTGAGTGTTCAAAGCCCTGGACGTGTCTTAGCAGATGATTCAAGATTAGCTCAGGTGGGTGTGGAGCTACAGATGCTCAGGGCTCTGAGAGCCAAGATTTTTTCTGAATCAAAGCTGGAAATCAGCACAACTTCTCTCCACTCTTTACATGTTCTGCAAAGAGAAGAAATGTGCAGATCTATTCTGGTCACTCAGTCTCATTGAATATTTATGGAAGTTCTGAAGTGAGTGAAATATTCTCAGATATCTCTTGAAGCTGAAACGGGCAGCTTGGAAATAGATAAACCACAGTACTGGGTTTGTGTAGGGCAGCATAAATTTTTAAAAGATCATATAGGAATTGTCGTATGTGCCATGTCTTGGTGATTTACCATAAAATTGCTGAATTTTTCTGAATCCCAGCAGATTAAGAGGGAAGAAAACAAATGCAAATTTGAAAAGAAAAAGAGGCATCTTTAAATAACTGTTTATCAGTGCTTAATGATGCAGGTATTTGAGTTAGTTGACCAATAGAATAGAGATTTCTGTTTTAGTCCAACTTTTTGCCATTATGTACCCCTTTGTATATATTTGGTTGTTACTAAATTTTTTCTACTAAATTAAGACTCCTTTGATAAAGAATCTCTTGATTGCAAGAAATGTAAATTTACTCAAGAAAGCTCAGTTAAGGACCAGGTGTTAAAAAAAAAAAAAAAAGAAAGAAAGAAAGAAAAGAAAAACAAAAGAACTGTTGCCAAGGCCACAGACAGACTAACGCGGGAACCAGAGTACAGTCACAACTCTTAGGAAGTGGAGTTGGGAAGGGGCTAAGCCAAAGCCATTATCTCTTTCCCAAGGGGTATGGAAGATTGATTGCATTGTGATTCTAATCAATGGTCTTCCTAAATCTTCATCTTGGGCCCTGAAACATTGATGCTTCTTCCCACTCTGACTCTGGTCTGGGCAATTTGACTTAATTTGGCCAATAGGATATTAGTACATAGAATTTAAGCAAAGACTTGAAAAGTGTGAGCATATTTCTTGTCTCACATCTCTGGCTTTGCCATGAGAACATACCCAGGTTAGCCCATGAGGCAATGAGACACATGGAGCAAAACCAAATCAGTTCAGGTGTCTCACCTGAGGCACTAAATAAGTGATAAAGTCCAGCTAATATTGCCAAAGCTACCTGGCCATAGATGCATGAATAAGCCCATGGAGCCCAGCTCAGATCAACATAATGATGAGCCAATACATAGAAGCAAAAGCAAAAATGAATGTTTATTGCTGTATGATACTAATGTTTTCTGAGTGTTTGTTATACAGCAATATTGTGGCAAATAGATGGTAGAAACAAGGGCCAAATTGTCTCTTTCTTCCTTTAATTTTAAAATTGACATATAATAATTGTACATAGTTTCAATACTTATATAGTTATCAGATGAGGGTAATGAGCATATCCATCATCTAAAACATTTATCATTACTTTGTGTTGGGAACATTCATTATTCTTCTAGCTATTTGAAACTGTATATTGTTGTTAACTATAGTCATCCTAGATCACTAGAACTTACTCCTCCTATCTAGCTGTAATTTTGTATTCTTTAACAAATCTATTCCTCTTCCTCCTTCCCCTACCCTTCATCTCTGCTTCTCTTCCTCCATTACTCCCTCCCTCCCTCTCCAGCTTGTATATTGCCCAATATCATTGCCAGTGCTTTGTCTGCCTATCCTTACAGACATAGTGTGCATCATCCACTGCAGTTTTTGAGTCTCTTGGTTCAAATTCTTGACATAGAAAAGCTCTGATTAGTTTATGGAAAGCCAGTGAATTGCTTTACTTTGGGTCAGGTTTCCACCTGGTCTGACCAGCTGTGGTTTAGGTGGTGGTAGTGGTTAAAGGAGAACAGTGTTATATGGTTTGCAAGAGTTTAGAGGAGGGAGTTCTTTTTAGTAAGAGGCTGTGAATAGAAAAATCATTGTGATTTATATTTCTAATTAAAAGGCAAGCCTAAAAAGCAGCAAAATATACTGTAAATTTGATTTGTGGATCAGTCCACCAACTTGAAATGAAAGGCTAACTAATAATATCTACAAATGTGCCAATAATAGTCATAGCTAACATTAGTTAGTCTTGGCTATGTGTTAGGATACTGTGATAAATATTTTATCTTATTTAATCTTTACTCCAGTATTATGGATGTGGGACTATTATTATCATCCTAAATTTACAGATGGGAACTGAGAGTTACAGAGGTTGTCTTCTGTTATACAGTTAGAAAAAGATAGAGCCAGTAATACAATATAGGTTAAGCTAAATACGGAGCCCATGAACTTTATCCTTCTTCAACCACTGCCTCTACCATTTATACAATGACTAGGAAAGTAAGACTGTGTAAATCAATAACTAATCATAAGACTTACCAGGTGCCTAATTGAGTAAGTGGTGATCAGTTAACATACGATTCCAAAGATGATTAGGAGATAATGCTGCTGGGCCTGATAAGATTATTTTTTCCTTGCTTCCTTCTTTAGAGATCTACTCAACTCCCTTTGATAGATTAATACCAGATTCTGGTTTTTCTTTCACTTAGATTTCACTACTCAGTAGGCAGGTATACTTGCACTTAATTTCTCTATTTTCAGCCTTATGTCTCATCCCTGTCCTCTATGATGTCAGGTGTTACCATGTTGAAAGCCTCTCAGGTTCAGTATCTTTAAAGAGTAAACTTCTTGTCTCCTTTGGGAGAGATCACAGACACTTGGCTGCTCAGGGTGGTAGTTTGGAATCTGAAGTCCAATTGCTCAGTAGAAAGACTTTGAATCAATCTCACTGTTTTCTGTATTGTGCATCATCCCTGCTTTCTGTGGTACCTGGTGCCTCCAAGACCTAAAATTTCTGTGTTCTGCATGGAAAACTGATTCTTTTCTCAGGAATATCATCTCCCTCTGCAGATTCTCAGATTGTAACATTCTGCACTCTGCTAAATTAGTTATCTCACTTCTACTTTTAGTCTTCCAAATTTTTATTGAGATTTCTAGTCTATTGTCTCTCTTTCCTATAAGTGTATCTATTTAAAAAAATTGTTTACTGCAATTATAGTTGAGTTTTGGGAAGAAAGGATGCAAATATGTGATCAACCACTTATGTTTAGGAAATTGTCCTCCTGTATGAGACTTTTAAATAGAAACATCTTCATTTAGGTTGTTCCAAGCTTTATCTGAAAGCTTTATCAGCAACATGAGTTAATATTAAATTCTAGCATAATTTCCTGATGAAAATTCCAAAAACACAACCAAACAATTTATAAAGTCTGCTTCTATGTTTAGTGAGGTGATTTGACACTGCTCAGGTTTTGGTTTGATCGTATTCTCATTTTAATAGTACTCTCTCTTCCAAGTTTTGCTTATCTAGGGCCAGTATTGGTTGTGAAATAGCCATTCATCTTGTTTTCTTTCTGGGCAGAGGAATACCCTAAGGCTATCACCTTATGAGAAGGGGAAGGACAGTGCTGGGCTAATGAGTTGACACTTAAACACCAGATATTCTGACATGTTGCTAATTCCTGTCACCAATATCATTCCTAGTTCATTACTTGAGATCCATCTAGGCTACTTTGGCCTCATGTGCTTTGGTAGTTTATTTATTGCTGTAAGGTTATGACATTTTAAAAGATTAATATTTGTTTATCAGAACGCCATGAGAATGTTACTTTAACAACAACCCACTCACGTAACCAGCACTGCAAATGTTCAATTCTGCCTAGAAGGAAAGCTCCTAAGAAGGACTGTTAGGATTGATGAGGGGTAGTATATGCACACAACTCCACAAGAGTCTTTTTGGGCAAGAATCAGCCTATCATTATTTTTGCCTAAGAACAAGACAGGCCTGAGCAATGTCTCATGTTTGTATTCTTCATGCAACTTATGAGAAAATTAATTGAACATCCACAGAAGTCGTGGCAATTTTAAAATATTATTGTAGCTATTTATTTCTAAGAAAACCTCAAATTCAGACTTAAAAAATATATGTAAACTGAGGCCTCCCTCAAATCTCTATAAATTACTAGATAGAATTCTTGCTAAATTACCTGAAAAGTTTAGGGGTCAAAATTATATGATATTAAATTAATGCTTTCATAAGGATTGGATTAGTAGCTTGCTTGGCCAGATAAATTTAACTATAAAAGTTATATCTTATTTTGTAGATTAAAACTTTACTAGCTTTAGTAAATTACTCCAATAATTCATCAAATATATCTTAAAGTCCTTTCCTGTCCTGGATACTTTGCTAGGTTGTTGTAAGCTCAAAGAGTTTATAAGTTAATGTAGGTGTTTACAGATATACAAAGCAATACAATATAATAGAGATGCCATATGAACAACATGAATGATGTGTCAGGGAAGACAGCCTGACTACTTTGGGAAGCGGTGATCAGGTAAGATCTGCTATTTGAGTTAAACCTCCTAGTTTAATTAGGAAAGGCAAAAGATCTTAGGCAGCTGGAATATTATATGAAAGTCATAGATGCAAGAAGACAGAAGGCGTTAGGGTAAACAGTGAGTAGGCACTTTTGGTTGGGGCCTATGATTCATATGGAGTATTAATGGGAAATAAGACTGGAAAGTTAAGTTAAGACTACCTTTTGGGAAACAATGCCAAGTCAAGAAGTTTAGGTTTTAATTTGTAGTTGGTAGGGAGGTGTAGAACTTTTTGAATTCACCTATTAGTAAGATTAAATAAGTGGAAACTTGCTGGATGGTTTAGGCAGGAGATTTTAGAAGTAGGCAGAATAACCAAGAGTCTGAAGCAATCATCTGGTCATGAAGAGATTGGGGCCTGAACTACAGAGATGCCATTGAGAATGCCAAGAAAGAAAATTCAACAAGAGAGATTATAAACAGCCAACTTACAGTCTGAGGAAACTGACTGGATATTTGGAGCCAGAAATAATTAAGAATCCATAATCATTGAGGTTTTCGGTCCAGTTGGCATATGGTGCTTTCAACAGAAATAAAAAAGCACTAGGTTTATGAGGAAAATAAGTGAGTTTAATTTGTTCAGCTTGAAGTTTCTATATAATCCGTGTGGAAATGCCCAGTAGCTAGGCACATATATAAGACTAGAGCTTGGAGGAAAGGTTGGACTTGGAAATAAAGATGTCATTTAATCATAAAAATGGTAATTATGACAAATGATTGTAAAATCTTCAAGGGAGACTGTATACAGAAAGAGATGGGCCAAACTTTGGGAAAAAGGAAACAGTCAAGGAGACACAGAAGGAGCAGTAATTGCAGTAAGAAAAGAACCAAAAGAAGGAAGTGTCATAGAAGAAAAAGTGGGAGAGAGTGGTTGATCCAGAGTGCCAAGTGCAGAAGAAAAGCATGAAAAAATAGTATGAGGAAATGACTTTGGATTTGGTGATTAGGAAGTTATCAGATACTTTTAAAAGAATGCTTACTCAGGAAATTTGTGAGTATAGAAGCCAGATTTCAGGGATTTCATGAGAGAATGATTGCTTAAGGAAGTATAAGTATACATCCTTCTTTGAGAGATTTGAATATGAATAAGATGTAGAATAGTATACTTAGAGGGGAAAGAAAATTAAAATTAGGTTGTCTTTCAAGATTGGAAACATCTGTACCTGCTTATGTTTGTAAGCAGAAGGGTGGAAGAAAAGTAGCCAATGGAGAAAGATGAGAGAGAGGGAGGAAGGGAGGGAAGGAGGGAGAGAGAGAGAGAGAGAGTAAGAGAGAAGCTATGGGAAAATAGCAGATAATTGAAGAAACAAGGTCATGGAGGATTGATTCTTCATTAGATCTAAGGAGATATAGATTCTCAGAGAGAAGACTCCTAAAGAGTTTTACATTGGTACCAAATTAGGGAGAACTCCTCTGGGTAGGATACTCTAATTTTTGCATATTTCTAAAGTATGAGAAATATAGAAAAATTTAGAAAAGGAAGGGTTGGAGCTACTAGTCCTTCTTTAGGGATTCATGAAATAAGAAAATAAGTATTTAGAGGTTAAAAAAAAATAAGAAAGGGAGACAGAGAAGCTCTGTAGCTACAATCTTCCCAGAGTCAGGGGGCCTAACAAGTCAAAGACTTGGGATCCAGAGATAGATTGAATTAGAGGGCTTTGGACAATACCTAGCTCAACATTACCTGGAATCATTGGGCTGAGCAATTGCACAAATGATGTGGTTTGCTTTTTGACAGGCATTTTAAAAAGCAGGAGACCCAGCCACTAAACTGTGGCCAATAAATTTGTCCTTGCTTTTATTTGAATAGTCTTCAAATTACTTTGGATGTCACTTTCAAGAAACTAGTTAACTTGGGGGAAATGGCATTATTTCACATCAGTAGGAGGTAATGATATAAGTGGTATAGATAAGAACAGTGCTTATTCTTATAGATTAAGAGGGACTTCTCTTTCTCTGAGACAAGAAGAAAGGAAGAAAGGATAGGTGAGTTGATCATTGAAATGTTAATATATGGAGAGAAAATAAAGCAGCTCATACCTGATAGTTTCAGTTTTCTCAAGTCAGTTCAATTTCTGAGATATAAGCTGGGGTAGGAATAGAAGTGAATAGGTGAGAAGGGTGGAATGTTCGGAACATTGATTGTGGGAGGTCTGCTAGGGAATTCACAGAGACAACTAAAGGCATTGTAAAGCAGTAGGGTTAGTGCCCAGAAAAGGGGAGGCAGCATTAATAAGCACACATAAATGATTTTTTCCATTGCTGTTCTGTGCCTCTAGAAGCAGGAGTGTTAACAGGGCAGACTAATGACTGTCAGTCAGCACTAGCCAGATTCACAGAGAAAGCAGCCTTTGCCCAAATTGTCTAACAATGAAAGCCATTCTGTTTTTGAGACATTGATCATGCTTGGAAAGTCAAACAGTACAGAAAGGGACTCATTTGAAAAACTTAAGGTGGTGGGACAGTTATTTGAAAGCCTTTTCTCTCTGCATGTTCACTTCCCATTGCAAGGACCATATGTCTATATTTTTTCACCCCTCCCAAAAGCCCTACACAGAGCTTGACACACAATAATTCCTTACTCCTTGTGAATAGCAGACAGACAGACATATCACAGAAGTTTCTCTAGTAATAGATCACTCCACTTCAGGTTTTTAAGCTGTTTTTAACTGAAGCATAACATACAAAATGAAAAGTACACAAATCATAAATGTACAGATTAATGAAATTTTATAAAATGTGCACATTTGTGTCATCACTACCCAGATAATGAAATAGAATATCACCAGTTCTCCAGAAGTTGCATATGGGCACCCTCTCAGTCACTCCCCTATTCCTCCTCAAAGCTAACCACTATCCTGACATCTATCAACATTGATTAGTTTTTTCTTCTGAACTTCATATATATATATATATATATATATATATATATATATATATATATATTCTTTTGTGTCTGTTTTCATTCAATATTATGTTGGTGAATTTAATGCACATTTGTTGCATGTAAACAGTAGTCCATTTATTTCATTGCTGCATTGATTCCAATGTGTAAGCACACCAATATTTATCAATTCTTCTATTGATAGACTTTTGAGTTGTTTCCATTTTCTATTATTACTGCTATAAATTCTTATGCATGTTTATATTGGCTCTTTCTATTTATCTTGGTATGCCTGGTAATTTAATACACAATGAAATTTTTAAAAATTGTAGAAGATTTGGATAATGTTATTTTCCTTCAGAGAGAATTTTCTTTAGTTTCTATTGAAAAGTTAGAAAAAATTTAGTAGGTCACCTCAATTCAATCAGGATTAAACTCATTTAAGGTTAGGCTTTATAAAATCCTTGTAAAATCTGGCATATTTATGATTTGCTCTTACTACCAGGATGCAGCCCTTCAGGATTCCCAAGTAAAGTACTAAGATATTTATTATAACCTATTTTCCTTGGCAGGCTCTGAAGTCCAATTTTTAAACTTTTTTCCAAATCTTCTCAGCACCATGATACTGCAGTGAGCTATGCTTAGCTTCTCTCTCTCTTAGAAGTCTCTTTCTGTTCATCTTCTTAGCCCCAGGGACCAGCCCTCCAATGAATTAACAAGTGCTTCAAGGGGCATAGAATCACAGAATGGCAGGTTCACCCTAATGAGCTTCTCTTTGTTCTGGGATCTTTGCCCCTCAGTTTCTGGCTCTTTGGTAAGTCTCTGATGCCTTCAAACAGATTTTTAAAATTGAGGTGAACTTCACACAACATAAGAGTAACTTTTAAAATGAACAATTTAGTGACATTTAATATATTCATAATGTGTAACCATTATTATTTTCAAGACATTTCCATCATGTGAAAGAAAACCCTTTACCAATTAAGCAGTTAAATATATTCTTTTTAAAATCCAACTTTTCTAGTTATTCAGGGATAGATGATTGGTCGGCGACAAACTAGTCCATAGTAGCCACAAGAAAAAGTCTTTTGTTTTTTTATTTGACTATTGCAAAGTATTTCCTCCTAGGAATGTATCATTTGTGTTAAAAATAATGTTGTTGTCATGATTGTAAAACATGTTTTTTGTAAACATTTGAAAAATTTTGGAAGTCTAATTAAAATTTAAAAATTACTCATAATACTAACATCTAGGAATAATACATTTATTTTTTGTGTGTATTTCCTTCCACCAGTTTTCCTGCATTTATCATAAAATTGGGATCTAAGTACATTCACTTGCCCGACATTCTTCACAAATCAACCATGAGAACACAATTTTCTCAAGTGCCAGCTTTTTCAATAAAACTATTTGATGAATTTTCCACAGTTATTTTTGAGACACTATTTTAAAAGAGTAAACAATATTCCTTTTAGAGCTATATAAAAATGTAGACAGCATTAGAGATCATTGAGGCAGACAACTAACAAAGATATTTGGGACCTGAACTTGACACTTGACCAAATGAACTAAATAGACATCTATAGAACTCACCACCTGAAAACAACAGAATATACATTTTTCTCATTTGCACATGGCACATACTCTAAAATCGACCACACAATTGGGCATAAAACAATCCTCAACAAATTTAACAAAAACAAAATGATATCAACCACACTCTCCAACCACAGTGCAATAAAAATAGAAATGAATGCTAAGAAAATTGCTCATATCCATACAATTACATGGAAATTAAACAACCTGCTCCTGAATGACTTCTGGGTAAATAATGGAATTAAAGCAGAAATCAAGAAATTATTTGTAACTAATGAGAACAAAGATATATGACATACCAGAATCTCTGGGACAGAGCTAAAGTGGTGTTAAGAGGGAATTTTATAGCAATAAACATCCACAACAAAAAGTTAGAAAGATCTCAAATGAACATGACATCAGAACTAAAGGAATTAGAGAAACAAAACCAAATCAACTCTAAAGCTTGCAGAAGTCAAAAAGTAAGCAACATGAAAGCTGAACTGAAGGAAATTGAGATGCAAACATCTATACAAAAGATCAACAAATCCAGAAGTTGGATTTTTGAATGTATTAATAAGATAGGTGGACTACTAGCTAGACTAATAAAGAAAAAAGAGAAGATCCAAATAAACACAATCAGAAATAACAAAGGAGACGTTACCACTGACCCCACAGAAATACCAAAAAATGCTCAGAGACTAATCTGACCCCACAGAAATACCAAAAAAGGCTCAGAGACTAATATGAACACCTCTATGCATACAAGCTAGAAAACTTAGAAGAAATGATTAAGTTCCTAGAAACATACAACATCCCAAGATTGAACCAGAAAGAAATTGAATCCCTGGACAGACCAATAATGAGTTATGAAATTGAATCAGTAATAAAAAGCCAACCAACCAAAAAAAAAAGCCCAGGACTAGATGGATTCACAGCTGAAGTCTACCAGATGTATAAAGAAAAGCTGGCACCATTCCTACGGAAACTATTCCAAAAAATTGAGAAGCAGAGAATCCTCTCTAACTAATTCTATGTGGTCAACATCATCTTGACACCAAAACCTGGCAGAGACACAACTAAAAAAGAAAAGTTTAGACCAATGTCCTTGATTAACATAGATGCAAAAATCCTTAACAAAATACTAGCAAGCAGAATCCAGTAGTACATCAAAAGGTAATCCACAACAAGTAGGCTTTATGCCTGGGATGCAAGGTTGGTTCAACATATGCAAATCAATAAATGTTATTCACCACATAAACAGAACTAGAAACAAAACCATGTGATCATCACAATCGATGCAGAAAAGGCTTTTGATAAAATTCAATATCCCTTCATGTTCAAAACCCTCAACAAACTGGGCATTGAAGGAAGATACTTCAAAATAAGAGCCATCTTATTTTAACAAACCCACAGCCAACATCATACTGAATGAGCAAAAGCTGGAAACATTTCCCTTGAAAGTTGGAACAAAACAAGGATGCCCTCTCTTGCCACTCCTATTCAATACAGTACAGGAAATCCTAAGGAGAGCAATCATGGAAGAAAAAGAAACAAAAGGCATCCAAATAGAAATCAAACTACCCCTGTTTGCATACAATATGATTTTTTGGTTATTTTTTCATAAATTACTGGGGTTCAGGTGGTATTTGGTTACATGAGTAAGTTCTTTAGTGGTGATTTGTGAGATTTTGGTGCACCCATCACCTGAGCAGTATACACTGCACCATATTTGTAGTCTTTTATCCCTCGTCCCTTCCCACTCTTCCCCCGAAGTCCCTAAAGTCCATTGTGTCATTCTTATACCTTTGTGTCCTCATAGCTTAGCTCCCACATATCAGTGAGAACATACGACGTTTGGTTTTCCATTCCTGAGTTACTTCACTTAGAATAATAGTCTCCAATCTCATCCAGGTCACTGCAAATGCTGTTAATTCATTCCTTTTTATGGCTGTGTAGTATTCCATCATATATATCACAGTTTATCCATTCATTCATTGTTGGGCATTTGGATTGGTTCCACGGTTTTTCATTTGTGTATTGTGCTGCTATAAATATGTGTGTGCAAGTATCTTTTTCAAATAATGATTTCTTTTCCTTTGGGTAGATACCTGGTAGTAGAATTGCTGGATCAAATGGTAGTTCTACTTTTAGTTCTTTAAGGTGTCTCCACATTGTTTTCCATAATGGTTGTACTAGTTTACATTCCCACCAGCAGTACAGAAGTGTTCCCTGATCACCACATCCATGCCAACATCTACTGTTTTTTTATTTTTTGATTATGGCTATTCTTGCAGGAGTAAGGTGGTATCACATTGTGGTTGTGATTTGTATTTTCCTGATCATTAGTGATGTTGAGCATTTTTTCATATGTTTGTTGGCCATTTGTATATCTTCTTTTGAAAATTGTCTATTCATGTCCTTAGCCCACTTTGTGATGGGATTGTTTGTTTTTGTCTTACTGATTTGTTTGAGTTTGTTGCAGATTCTGGAAATTAGTCCTTTGTCAGATGTATAGATTGTGAAGATTTTCCCCCACTCTGTGGGTGTCTGTTTACTCTGCTGACTGTTCCTTTTGCCATGCAAAAGCTCTTTAGTTTAATTAGGTCCCAGCTATTTATCTTTGTTTTTATTGCATTTGCTTTTGAGTTCTTTGTCATGAAATCCTTTCCTAAGCCAATGTCTGGAAGAGTTTTTCCCATGTTAACTTCTAGAATTTTTATAGTTTCAGATCTTAGGTTTAAGTCCTTAATCCATCATGCATTGATTTTTGTATAAGGTGAA
The DNA here is from genome assembly GCF_028885625.2 of Pongo pygmaeus. NCBI lineage: Eukaryota > Metazoa > Chordata > Mammalia > Primates > Hominidae > Pongo > Pongo pygmaeus. The sequence continues at coordinate 127,281,036 of NC_072396.2, read as the reverse complement.
TAGAGATGAGGATCCAGTTTCATTCTTTTACATGTGGCTAGCCAATTATCCCAGCACCATTTGTTGAAAAGGGTATCCTTTCTCCACTTCATGTTTTTGTTTGCTTTGTTGAAGATCAGTTGGCTATGAGTATTTGAGTTTATTTCTGGATTCTCTATGCTGTTCCATCGGCCTATGTGCCCATTTTTATACCAGTGCCATGCTGTTTTGGTGACTATGGCTTTATAGTATAGTTTGAAATCAGGTAGTGTGATACTTCCAGACTTGTTCTTTTTGCTTAGTCTTGCTTTGGCTATGTGGGCTCTTTTCTGGTTCCATATGAATTTTAGAATTGCTTTTTCTAATTCTGTGAAAAACAATGGTGGTATTTTGATGGAGATTGCGTTGAATTTGTAGATTGCTTTTGGCAGTATTTTTACAGTATTGATTCTACCTATCCATGAGCATGGGATGTGTTTCCATTTGTTTGTGTCATCTATGATTTCTTTCAGCAGTGTTTTGTGGTTTTCCTTGTAGAGGTCTTTCATGTCCTTGGTTAGGTATATTCTCAATTATTATTATTTTTTTGTGCAGCTATTATAAAAGGAGTTGAGTTCTTGATTTGATTCTCAGCTTGGTCGCTGTTGGTGTATAGAAGAGCTACTGATTTGTGAACATGAATCTTGTACCCAGAAACTTTGCTGAATTATTTTATCAGTTCTAGGAGATTTCTGGAGGAGTCTTTAGGGTTTTCAAGATAAACAATCATATCATCAGCAAACAGTGACAGTTTGACTTCCTCTTTGCAGATTTGGGTGTCCTTTATTTCTTTCTCTTGTATGATTGGTCTGGCTAGGACTTAAGATACTATGTCAAAGAGGAGTGGTGAGGGTGGGCATCCTTGTCTTGTTCGGGTTCTCAGAGGGAATGCTTTCAACTTTTCCCCATTCAGTATTATGTTGGCTGTGGGTTTGTCATAGATGGCTTTTATTGCATTAAGGTATGTTCCTTGTATGCCAATTTTGCTGAGAGTTTTAATCATAAAGGGATACTGGATTTTGTCAAATGCTTTTTCTGTGTCTATTGAGATGATCATGTGATTTTTGTTTTTAATTCTGTTTATGTGGTGTATCACATTTATTGACTTGTGTATGTTAAACCATCCCTGCATCCTTGGTGTGAAACCCACTTGATCACAATGGATTATCTTTTTGATATGTTGTTGGGTTCAGTTCGCTAGTATTTTGTTGAGGATTTTAGCATCTATGTTCATCAAGTATATTGGTCTGTAGTTTTCTTTTTTTGGTTATGTCCTTTCCTGGTTTTGGTATTAGGGTGATACTGGCTTCATAGAATGAATTAAGGAGGGTTCCTTCTTTCTCTATCTTGTGGAATAGTGTCAAAAGGATTGGTACCAATTCTTCGAATGCCTGGTAGAATTCTTCTGTGAATCCATCTGGTCCTGGGCTTTTTTTGTTGGTAATTTTAAAATTACCATTTCAATCTCGCCACTTGTTACTGGTCTGTTCAGGCTGTCTAATTCTTCCTGATATAAGCTAGGAGGGTTGCATTTTCCAGGAATGTATCCATCTCTTCTAGGTTTTCTAGTTTATGTGCTTAAAGGAGTTCATAGTAGCCTTGAATGATCTTTTGTATTTCAGTGGTGTTGGTTGTAATATCTCCTGTTTCATTTCTTAGCAAGGTTATTTGGATTTTCCCTCTTCTTTTCTTGGTTAATCTTGCTAATGGTTTATCAATTTTATTTCACTTTTCAAAGAATCAGCTTTTTGTTTCATTTATCTTTTGTATTTTTTTGGTTTCAATTTCATTTAGTTCTGCTCTGATCTTGGTTACTTCCTTTCTTCTGCTGGGTTTGGGTTTGGTGTGTTCTTGTTTCTCTAGTTCCTTGGTTGTGACCTTACAATGTCAGTTTGTGCTCTTCCAGTCTTTTTGATGTAGGCTTTTAGGGCTATTAATTTTCCTCTTAGCACCACCTTTGCTGTATCCCAGAGGTTTTGGTAGGTTGTGTCATTATTGTCGTTCAGTTCAAAGAATTTTTTAATTTTCAGCTTGATTTTGTTTTTGACTCAATGCTCATTTAGGAACAGGTTATTTAATTTCCATGTATTTGCATGGTTTTGCAGGTTCCTTTTGGAGTCGATTTCCAGTTTTATTCCAGTGTGGTCTGAAAGAGTGCTTGATATAATTTCAATTTTCTTAAATTTATTGAGGCTCATTTTATGGCCTATCATACGGTCTATTTTGGAGAAAGTTCCATGCACTGTTGAATAGAATGTGTATTCTGCAGTTGTTGGATGAAATGTTGTGTATATATCTGTTAAGTCCATTTGTTCCAAGGTCTAGTTTAAATCCATTGGTTTTTGGTGACTTTCTGTCTTGATGACCTGCCTCATGCTGTCAGTGGAGTACTGAAGTCCCCCACTATTATTGTGTTGCTGTCTGTATCATTTTTTTAGGTCTATTAGTAATTGTTTTATAAATTTGGGAGCTCTAGTGTTAGGTGCATATATGTTTAGATCTCTGATATTTTTCTGTTGGACAAGGCTTTTTACCATTGTATAATGTCCCTCTTTCTCTCTTTTACTGCTATTGCTTTAAAGTTTGTTTTGTCTGATACAAGAATAGCTACCCCTGCTTGCTTTTGGTGCCCATTTGCATGAAATGCCTTTTTCCACCCCTTTACTTTAAGTTTATGTAAGTCCTCATGTGAGTCTCCTGAAGGTAGGAGACAGTTGGTGAGTTCTCATCCATTCTGCAGTTCTGTATCTTTTAAGTGGAGCATTTAGGCCATTCACATTCAATGTTAATATTGAAATGTGAGTTACTGTTGTGTTCTTTTTTTTTTTTTTTTGAGAGGGAGTCTCGCTCTGTCACCCAGGTTGGAGTGCAGTGCCATGATCTCAGCTCACTGCAAGCTCCACCTCCTGGGTTCATGCCATTCTCCTGCCTCAGCCTCCTGAGTAGCTGGGACTACAGGTGCCCACTGCCACACCCAGCTAATTTTTTGTATTTTTAGTAGAGACAGAGTTTCACTCTGTTAGCCAGGATGGTCTCGATCTCCTGACCTCGTGATCTGCCTGCCTTGGCCTCCCAAAGTGCTGGGATTACAGGTGTGAGGCACCATGCCCAGCCACTGTTGCATTCTTTATGCTCTTTGTTGCCTGTGTACTTTTTTGTTTTGTTTTTGCTTTTTTTTTTTTTGAGGTTCTTTTTATTATTGTTATTATTATTATTATTATTATTATTATACTTTAGGTTTTATGGTACATGTGCGCAATGTGCAGGTAAGTTACATATGTATACATGTGCCATGCTGGTGCGCTACACCCACCAACTCGTCATCTAGCATTAGGTATATCTCCCAATGCTATCCCTCCCCCCTCCCCCCAACCCACAACAGTCCTCAGAGTGTGATGTTCCCCTTCCTGTGTCCATGTGTTCTCATTGTTCAATTCCCACCTATGAGTGAGAATATGCAGTGTTTGGTTTTTTGTTCTTGCGATAGTTTACTGAGAATGATGATTTCCAATTTCATCCATGTCCCTACAAAGGACGTGAACTCATCATTTTTTATGGCTGCATAGTATTCCATGGTGTATATGTGCCACATTTTCTTAATCCAGTCTATCATTGTTGGACATTTGGGTTGGTTCCAAGTCTTTGCTATTGTGAATAATGCGGCAATAAACATACGTGTGCATGTGTCTTTATAGCAGCATGATTTATAGTCCTTTGGGTATATACCCAGTAATGGGATGGCTGGGTCGAATGGAATTTCTAGTTCTAGATCCCTGAGGAATTGCCACACTGATTTCCACAAGGGTTGAACTAGTTTACAGTCCCACCAACAGTGTAAAAGTGTTCCTATTTCTCCACATCCTCTCCAGCACCTGTTGTTTCCTGACTTTTTAATGATTGCCATTCTAACTGGTGTGAGATGGTATCTCATTGTGGTTTTGATTTGCATTTCTCTGATGGCCAGTGATGGTGAGCATTTTTTCATGTGTTTTTTGGCTGCATAAATGTCTTCTTTTGAGAAGTGTCTGTTCATGTCCTTTGCCCACTTTTTGATGGGGTTGTTTGTTTTTTTCTTGTAAATTTGTTGGAGTTCATTGTAGATTCTGGATATTAGCCCTTTGTCAGATGAGTAGGTTGCGAAAATTTTCTCCCATTTTGTAGGTTGCCTGTTCACTCTGATGGTAGTTTCTTTTGCTGTGCAGAAGCTCTTGAGTTTAATTAGATCCCATTTGTCAATTTTGGCTTTTGTTGCCATTGCTTTTGGTGTTTTAGACATGAAGTCCTTGCCCATGCCTATGTCCTGAATGGTAATGCCTAGGTTTTCTTCTAGGGTTTTTATGGTTTTAGGTCTAACATTTAAGTCTTTAATCCATCTTGAATTGATTTTTGTATAAGGTGTAAGGAAGGGATCCAGTTTCAGCTTTCTACATATGGCTAGCCAGTTTTCCCAGCACCATTTATTAAATAGGGAATCCTTTCCCCATTTCTTGTTTTTGTCAGGTTTGTCAAAGATCAGATAGTTGTAGATATGTGGCATTATTTCTGACGGCTCTGTTCTGTTCCATTGATCTATATCTCTGTTTTGGTACCAGTACCATGCTGTTTTGGTTACTGTAGCCTTGTAGTATAGTTTGAAGTCAGGTAGTGTGATGCCTCCAGCTTTGTTCTTTTGGCTTAGGATTGACTTGGCGATGCGGTCTCTTTTTTGGTTCCATATGAACTTTAAAGTAGTTTTTTCCAATTCTGTGAAGAAAGTCATTGGTAGCTTGATGGGGATGGCATTGAATCTGTAAATTACCTTGGGAAGGATGGCCATTTTCATGATATTGATTCTTCCTACCCATGAGCATGGAATGTTCTTCCATTTGTTTGTATCCTCTTTTATTTCCTTGAGCAGTGGTTTGTAGTTCTCCTTGAAGAGGTCTTTCACATCCCTTGTAAGTTGGATTCCTAGGTATTTTATTCTCTTTGAAGCAATTGTGAATGGGAGTTCACTCATGATTTGGCTCTCTGTTTGTCTGTTATTGATGTATAAGAATGCTTGTGATTTTTGCACATTGATTTTGTATCCTGAGACTTTGCTGAAGTTGCTTATCAGCTTAAGGAGATTTTGGGCTGAGACAATGGGGTTTTCTAGAGATACTATCATGTCATCTGCAAACAGGGACAATTTGACTTCCTCTTTTCCTAATTGAATACCCTTGATTTCCTTCTCCTGCCTAATTTCCCTGGCCAGAACTTCCAACACTATGTTGAATAGAAGTGGTGAGAGAGGGCATCCCTGTCTTGTGCCAGTTTTCAAAGGGAATGCTTCCAGTTTTTGCCCATTCAGTATGATATTGGCTGTGGGTTTGTCATAAATAGCTCTTATTATTTTGAGATACGTCCCATCAATTCCTAATTTATTGAGAGTTTTTAGCATGAAGGGTTGTTGAATTTTGTCAAAGGCCTTTTCTGCATCTATTGAGATAATCATGTGGTTTTTGTCTTTGGTTCTGTTTATATGCTGGATTACATTTATTGATTTGTGTATATTGAACCAGCCTTGCATCCCAGGGATGAAGCCCACTTGATCATGGTGGATAAGCTTTTTGATGTGCTGCTGGATTCTGTTTGCCAGTATTTTATTGAGGATTTTTGCATCAATGTTCATCAAGGATATTGGTCTAAAATTCTCTTTTTTTGTTGTGTCTCTGCCAGGCTTTGGTATCAGGATGATGCTGGCCTCATAAAATAAGTTAGGGAGGATTCCCTCTTTTTCTATTGATTGGAATAGTTTCAGAAGGAAAGATCCAAAATTGACACCCTAACATCACAATTAAAAGAACTAGAAAAGCAAGAGCAAACACATTCAAAAGCTAGCAGAAGGCAAGAAATAACTAAAATCAGAGCAGAACTGAAGGAAATAGAGACACAAAAAACCCTTCAAAAAATATATGAATCCAGGAGCTGGTTTTTTGAAAGGATCAATAAAATTGATAGACCGCTAGCAAGATTAATAAAGAAAAAAAGAGAGAAGAATCAAATAGATGCAGTAAAAAATGATAAAGGGGATATCACCACCGATCCCACAGAAATACAAACTACCATCAGGGAATATTACAAACACCTCTATGCAAATAAACTAGAAAATCTAGAAGAAATGAATAAATTCCTCAACACATACACCCTCCCAAGACAAAACCAGGAAGAAGTTGAATCTCTGAATAGACCAATAACAGGAGCTGAAATTGTGGCAATAATCAATAGCTTACCAACCAAAAAAAGTCCAGGACCAGATGGGTTCACAGCCGAATTCTACCAGAGGTACAAGGAGGAGCTGGTACCATTCCTTCTGTTTTTGCTTTTTAACTTGTATTTTTGTTTTAGAGCTCTTATGTGATTTATGCTTTAAAGAGGTTCTGTTTTGATGTGTTTCCAGGATTTCTTTCAAGATTTAGAGCTCCTTTCAAAAGTTCTTATAGTGGTGGCTTGGCAGTGGCAAATTCTCTCAGAATTTGTTCGTCTGAAAAAGGATGTATCTTTCCTTCATATATTATGCTTAGTTTTGCTGAATATAAAATTCTTGGCCGATACTTGTTTTGTTTGAGGAGGCTAAAGATAGGGCCCCAATCCCTTCTAGCTTGTAGAGTTTCTGCTGATAAGTCTGTTGTTAATCTGATAGGTTCTCTTTTATAGGTTACCTGGTGCTTCTGTCTCACAGCTCTTAAGATTCTTTCCTTCATCTTAATTTTGGATAACCTGATGACAATGTGCCTAGGTGATGATTTTCTGTCATGAATTTCCTGGGTGTTATTTGTGCTTCTTGTATTTGGATGTGTAGGTCTCTAGCAAAGCTGGGGAAGATTTCCTTGATTATTCCCCCAAGTATGTTTTCCTAGCTCTTAAAATTCTCTTCTTCCTCAGGAGCACTGACTATTCTAAGATTTGGTTGTTTAATAGAATCCCAGACTTCTAGGAGGCTTTGTTCATGTTTTCTTATTCATTTTTCTTTGTCATTGTTGAAGTGGGTTAATTTGAAGACCTTGTCTTTCAGCTCTGAATTTCTTTCTTCTACTTGTTCAATTTTATTGCTGAGACTTTCCAGAGCATTTCACATTTCTAAAAGTGTGTCCAAAGTTTCCTGAATTTTTTATTGCTTTTTCTTTAAGCTATCTATTTCCTTGAACATTTCTCCCTTCTTATGTTGTTTTATTGGATTTCCTTGCACTGGACTTTGCCTCTCAATGGTACTTCCATTGAAAGCTTAGTTAGATTAGCTTAATAACTAACCTCCTGAATTCTTTTTCAGGTAAATCAGGAATTTCTTCTTGGTTTGGAACCATTGCTGGTGCACTAGTGTGATTTTTAGGGGGTGTTGAATATTGTTGTTTTGTCATATTACCAGGGTTGGTTTTCTGGTTCTTCTCATTTGGGTAGGCTCTGTTAGAGGGAAGGTCTAGGGCTGAAGACTGTTGTTCAGATTCTTCTGTCCCATGGGATGTTCCCTTAATGTAGTACTCTCCCCCTTTTCCTATGGATGCGGCTTCCTGTAAGCCAAACTGCTGTGATTGTTGTCTCTCTTCTGGGTCTAGCCACCCAGCGAGTCTACCTGGCTCTGGGTTGGTACTGGGGGTTGTCTGCACAGAGTCTTGTAATATGAACCATCTATGAGTCTCTCAGCCATGGACACCAGCACCTGTTCCAGTGGAGGTGGCGGGGTGAGGGGTGCAATAGACTCCATGAGAGTTCTGAGTTTTGGTGGTTTAACACTCTATTTTTGTGTGGGTTGGCCTCCTGCTGGGATGTGGCACTTTCCAGAGAGCATTAGCTGTAGAAGTATGGAGAGGGGCTGGCAGTGGGCCGGGCCTGGAACTCCCAATATTATATACCCTTTGTCTTCAGCTACCAGGTTGGGTAGGGAAAGACCATCAGGTGGGAGTAGGGCTAGGCACATCTGAGCTCAGACTCTCCTTGGGCAGGTCTTGCTGTGGCTGTTGTGAGGGATGGGGGTGAGATTCCCAGGTCACTAGAGTTGTGTACCTAGGAAGATTATGGCTGCCTCTGCTGAGACATGCAGGTTGTCTGGGAAGTGGGGAAAGCTGGCAGTCACAGGTCTCACCCAGCTCTTTCACAAATCCAAGGGCCAGTGCCACTCCCTTGGTGCCCCTCCACCAAGAGCCCCGAGTCTGTTTCCAGGAGAGGGGCGAGAGGGGCTTGAAAACTTGCCCCAGGTTACCCACCTCCCAGCTGTGAAAGAAAAGGCTTGGTTCTTCCCCGGCCTGTGGAGTCTACACACTGGATTTGTGCCCTCCCCTGAGTTTTGGCCAGGAGGCTTCTCTCCCTGTTCAAATTGTTACAAAGTTCAGCTACAGATTTCCTTTTCCCTGTGGAGTTTTACCCCCTGCTCCTCTGGCTGCCCTCCTGATGGATCCCTGTGTTGCCAGGCAGGAATGGCCTGCCAGGGGACCCAGCAAGCTCCCAGGGCCTTTCTGCTGCTTCCTCTACCCCTGTATTTTGCTCGGCTCTCTAAATTGACTCAGCTCCAGGTAAAGTCAGAAGCTTCTCCCCAAAACTGACCTTCAGGTTCTCCAGTGGGGTTGTGTGTTCAGGAGAGAAGGGTCTCCCTTTCCCATTTCTGCAGTTGGGGCACTCACAGTTTTTGGGGTATCTTCAATGTCCTGTAGGAGCAATCTGCTTCCTTCAGAGGGTCTGTGGGTCCTCTCAGCATTAATTTTTAAATGCTTGGTACAATTCACCCATGAACCCTATGGTCCTTGTCTTATAAACCTGATATGATTCTATACCTGGAAGACTCCATAGTCCTAGCCCAAAACCTCCATGATCTGGTAAACAACTTTATCAAAGTGTAAGGATATAAAATCAATGTACAAAAATCAGTAGTATTTCTGTACACCAATAGCATCCAAGACATGAGCCAAATCAGGAATGCATGCCATTCACAATAGCTACAAAAAGAATAATACGCCTAGGAATACAGCTAACGAGGGAGATGAAAGATCACTGCAATGAGAATTACAAAGCACTGCTCAAAAAATCAGAGATGACACAAACATATGGAAAAACATTCCATACTCATGGATAGGAAGAGTCAATATTGTTAAAATGGCAGAACTAATGAAAGTAATTTTACAGATTCAATGCTATTCCTATCAAACTACCAATGACATTCTTCCCAGAACTAGAAAAAATATTTTAAAATTCATACAGAATCAAAAAACAGTCCAACTAGCCAAGGTAGTCCTAATCAATTAGAACAAAGCTGGAGGGATCACATTACCTGACTTCAAACTATTCCACAAGGCTACAGTAATGAAAACAGCATGGTCCTGGTAAAACAAACAAACAAACAAACAAACAAAACAACAACAACAACAAAAAACCCAAACCAAACCAGACACATAGACCAGTGGAACAGAATAGAGAGCCCAGAAATAATGTCACACACCTACAACTATCTGATCATTGGCAAAATTGACAAAAACAAGGAATGGGGAAATGACACTCTATTCAATAAATGGTGCTGGGATAATTGGCTAGCCATATTCAGAAGATTGAAACTGGATCCTTTCCTTACACCATATACAACAATGAACTCATGATGATTTTAAGACTTAAATATAAAACCTAAAACTGTAGATCCTGGAAGATAACCTAGGAGGTAACATAAAAGATACCTTTCTGGACATAAGACCTGGCAAAGATTTCCTGATGAAGATGATAAAAGCAATTGCAAGAAAAACAAAAATTGACAAATGGGACCTGATTAAACTAAAGAGCTTTTGCATAGCAAAAGAAACTACCAACACAGTAAACAGACAACCTACAGAATGGGAGAAAATACTTCCAAACCATGCATCCAACAAAGGTCTAATATCCAGAATCTGTAAGGATCTTAAACAAATTTACAAGCAAAAAAACAACCCCATTGAAAAGTGGACCAAGGACATGAACAGACACTTCTCAAAAGAAGACATACATGTGGCCAATAAATACATGAAAAAATGCTGAACAGTACTAATCATTAGAGAAATGCCAATCCAAACCATGATGAGATATCATCTCACACCAGTCAGAATGGATACTATTAAAAAGTCAAAAAGTAACAGATGCTGACAAGGTTGTGGGAAAAAGGGAATGCTTATACATTGCTGCTGGGAATGTAAATTAGTTTGGCTACTGTGGAAAGCAGTTTGGTGATTTCTCAAAAAACTTAAAACAAAATTATTAGGTTGGTGCAAAAGTAATTGCAGTTTTTGAACCACTTTTAATGGCAAAAATCACAATTACTTTTGCACCAACCCGATACCATTTGATGCAGCAATCCCATTATCGGGTATATACTCAGAGGAATAGAAATCATTCTATCATAAAGACACATGCATGCATATGTTTGTTGCATATTCACAATAGAAAAGACACAGAATCAACCTAAATGTTTATCAATGGTAGACTACATAAAGAAAATGTGGTACATATACACCATGGAATACTACACAGCCATTGAAAAGAATTAGATCCTGTCCTTTGTATCAACATAGATGGAGCTTGAGGTCATTATCCTAAGCAAACTAACACAGAAAGAGAAAACCAAATACTGCATGTTCTCACTTATAAGTGGGAGGTAAACATTGAGTACATATGGACAGAAAGAAGGAAACAACAGACACTGGGGTGTACTTGAGGGTGGAGGGTTGGAGAAGGGTGAGAATAAAAAAACTACCTATCATGTACAATGCTGATTACCTGGATGATTAAATAATCTGTACACCAAACCCTCATGACATGCAATTTACCTATATAATAAACCTGTACATGTACCCCAGAACCTAAAATAAAAGTGAAAAAAGGATGATTTTCAAAACAGCATGAATATTATTCTAAGGCCATGTGAATTGGGGCATGAGTGATATCTTAAGATGAAAGTTCAGCTGCAAAGAAAATGAAAAGGAAGCCATAAAAATATGTATTAGTTATCCCATTCATAGACATTTGTTTCCAAATCTTGCCCTCATAAGGAAATAATAATTTTTATAAATTTGTTTACATTTTGATTTATATCTTTAGAAATGAGTTTACTAGTTTAAAAGATATGAACATAATTTTGAAGGCTTATGATACATTTGCTAAATGACTTTCCCAAAATGTTTCTGCAGTTTGCTCCTACCTTTGTAAGACGGGATGTTACATTGAGAAAAGTGACTCCCATATTAATTGAAGGTTGTTGTTAGTTTTCCATCTCTCTGGGCCACCATGTCCCCACAAATTTCTAGTGAGCACAATTAGGAAATATTACCAATTAGCACACATGCCAGTAGGGTGTAGTTTAATGTAGAATGATTTAGATGGTTCCACACCACTCTCGCCTCTTTCGATCATAAATTTCAGACAACTATTGTAATAAAAATTCCATATATATTCCTACCAAATGCTAAGGTCCTTAACTAGTTTGCACCTGAAATGTCTGTAAGGTCTTTCAAAATGGATGATAGAAGATTTTAAAATTCACTTAACAAGAGTCAATGAAATTGGCCTAGTCATATAACCTTTTATTCACTTTCTTACTCATCTGTAGGTTTTCCATTCTCTAGAATCAAGATGTTATGGTTGACTCATATAAAAGTTTGATAACACATTATTTAATTTAAAAATTAATTTTAACATCAAAAACATGCAACTTTTTGTATAAAGAGGAATCCAATAATATACAACAATATTCCTTTGTAAATGCAAAAAACACTCTGGAAGGATATGTATGTAGTTACTAAGAGTGGTTACCAGGGGGATGGGTGGAGTGGTTTTTGGGTAGATGATTGATGGAGTGGGAGGGAACTCTGAGACACGTCAATGTATTACATATTCAAAAAACTAAATTAAAAAATCAAGGTCACAATTTTATGACTTTTAAAAAAGTAAAAAAAAACATGTAAAAGGATATCTATTGCAATATCATTTGTAAGAATTAAAAATTGGGAAAATCTTAATTATCATTAGATGAAAAAGAAATAATTCAATTATAGTATAGCCGAAGAATTCACAGGATTTGGTTACCACTTGAATGGAAGAAATGATTACCAGATTTTTAGCTTGAGTGGGTGCTGGCACCATCAGTTGAGAAAGGGAGTAGAGAAGAAGGTATGGTTGTGAGTAGGCCAATTATGAGTTCAGTTTTGGACATGTGTAGGAGGTGTTTGTGGAACATCTAGCAAGATATGTCTAGTATGCATTTGAATATTTGAGTCTGGGACTCAGAAGATAATTAAAGACTGAATTAATAGATGTGCGAGCCAGTAGCATAAAAATGGTAAAGCCACATACATGGATAATGTTCAGAGAGAGTGGAGGGACCGAAGACATGTTTTAATGCTGGAGACTTATTACTTCCATGAGGAAAAGAAAATTATCAATATTATTTTGTAAAATCACCCATGATTTTTAAGGTTACTAGCATTTTTAACGTTCTTATCTTATTTGTATTTTATTTACTAGATGTTTTATGCATTTTCATTATTCTGAATTTAATACAAAGACAAAGACAGTGACTTGTGACTAGTTTGTGCTGTATGAGACTTACGCTGTACCTTGTTGGGGTTGTGGATCAGAATACTGAAAGATTAGCACTAAGAAAAGGTAAAACCATAGTGATTGGGCCAGTTACTCTGAAGCCAGGCTTCATTGAAGGCAAAGTAAAGAGATGGGAAAGGAAAGGGAATAGAGATTTTATTTAGCACCTTCATGTGTCACAAACTATGCTAGCTAATAATAGACCTATAATGCTAGTATTTTCCCCACAGTTTACAGATAATATGACTGAGGTTCAAAACGGTTAAAATCACTTTTGGAGGAAATGTATAACAAAAGCTAGGGGTTCTCAAACCGGCTATGACATCAGAATCAGAGTCATCTGTGGAACTTTTTCTTTTTCTTTTCTTTCTTTTTTCTTTCTTTCTTTTTTTGAGACAGAATCCTGCTCTGTCACCCAGGATGGAGTGCAGTGGTGTGATCCCAGCCCACTGCAGCCTCAGACTCTTGGGCTCAAGTGACCCTCTGGCCTCAACTTCTGGAGTACCTGGGAATACAGGTGTACACCACCATGCTCGGATAATTTTTTGTTCATTTTTTATAGAGATGTGGTCGCCCTTTGTTACCCAGGCTGGTCTTGAACTCCTGAGCTCAAGCAATCCTCCTCTGGGCCTCCTAAAGTGCTGCAATTACAGGAGTGCCTGGCATCTGTGAAACTTTTAACACTACACATTCCTGAGCTCCCCAGGAGATTTTGATTAAGTAGCTTTTTGGTGTGACCATGAGTGGTACAATTTAAAAATGTTCCACACGTGATTCTGTTGTGCAGTTAGGGTGGTAGTTAGGAGCACCATCTCTGGATTCAGATAGACTGTGATATGAGTCTTGCTCCAGGTACTATCATTGTGAATTTAGGCAAATTAGTCTCTCTAAACTTCAGTTTATTCATCTAAATACAATAGTGAGAATTACAGTAGGCTTATCTTGTGCGATGTCGTGGAGATTTAAAAATTCATGAATGAAGGATAGTCTCCCTTTTCCCCTTTAGATTCCTGATCTACCTTGCTCTGTGTCCTGAGAGGCTGGCTTGTATGGCTCTCATTAAGGAGTTCCCTTGCCTTCCAACTTCTGGATGGGTTCAGCCAGCAGGAGGTCAGAAATCAGGAGGAGAATGTGGGTCTTTATTTCCCCAGTTTCCCCTTTGCTAGTTTGCCATGAGTTGGCGATGCCCGTGTTTCTCCAACTAAGGTAACAACTTCCTGTCAGATGGCCCTCTGCTACAGCTACAGGTATGACTATATTTTCTGGAACATAGTAAATTCTCCCTCCCCCTGTCCCTTCAGTAAAAGTGGTAAAGGGCTTCTGGGTATTGCTAGCCCTGGTGTACTGCACAATCCTTTAACCCTGCCTGCCTTTTTGTGAATGGTCTCTTCATTAAACCCTCAGTTATCCAACTGGAGTGTGTCATCTGCTTCCTACTTGTACCCTGATAGATACTACAGATAGCGTGCTTAACACAGTTCCCAGCACATAATAGAATCTATATAAATGTTTGTCATTAAAGAAAGACAAAGTCTAGTGTAATGCATTCTTCAATTGTATGCATTTTGTTATCTCATTTGGAGTTTATTCTTAAAATTAAATTTCACTGGAATCTGCTTTAAACAGAATTCAGGTAACAAGGACTCTCAATTTGCCAGATTTTCTTTTTCTTTCATTTTTTTTTCCTGTTACATTCTTCTTCGTAGAGAAGGAGAAAAATGATTGGAAGTTAAATGTGAATTTAGGGTTTTGTACAAAGAGAAACTACTGATTGAGAATGTTCTGGAATGAATGTACATTCAACCAGTGTGACACAGATCTGGGATAGCATCTTGTTTCTGCCTCTACTAGCAAGTAACTTAATTTTTTCTAATTCATAGGGTTCTTGGGGGAATCAAATGAGGCAAAATATGTAAAGTGCTTACCACAACAACTTACACATGATATAAGTAATTCCTTTCTCTTGCCCTCTTAGTCTTCATCCCAGGCATTGAAAGATTGATGGCCTTGAGTCACTACAGGGTAATTAGTCATCCCCCAGAGGTTCCAAGTGGTTTCTAGACTATATTTCTTCAGGCAAAAAAATAAGTAGTGTGTTTCAAAAAGATGTTTAATAATAATTCTAAACATTTTAAATCCAACATAGGTTTCTGGTTATTACTTTTTAAAAAAATCTAAAAATTTCAATAACAAGAATCCTCATTTTTCTCAGATTTTTTTCTAGAACAGCAGAAGGCAATATATGATTGGATTGTCATTGATATTTATGCTAATTGTTATATTCCAAGCTCATTTTTTTTCTTGAAATAGCAAAAATTTCAGATATGTCAACTCTGTGTTCTCCATTGTACTAAACTCTTTCAACAACTGTAAGGCTGCTGCTGTCTAATGGAATGGAAATAGGGCAATAGCCAAATAGCATCTTGTTTTTTGAGTTTTTGCTTTCCTTCCACCTACCAGTTACAGTATATTAATTAAGGCCCACTTTAAAGAAACTAAGCTCCATCACTCTTTAGGGAATACGTGTTAAAATATACAGTTTATATTTTATATCATTGTTTTGTGGAAAGAATAGAAATAAAATGGTACCTTAAAGTGATATATGATATATTCTCCAAACATGATTCTTTATTTGTACTGTACAAAATGCAACTTGAAGATATTGATCAACTGACAATGATAGTGGTTTTAGTTATTTGTAAAATTGTGATGGCCTCATTGCATTATGCTATGTAACTATAGAACATCAACCTTTCTTAACGATTTTAATCTTAAAAAATAGGCCAAATGGTAGGATGTGTAAATGAGGAAACCTGAAAGTGATAGGCAGTCAGTATTTTTCCTCTTCAGTCAATATTCTTTTCTTGCCTAATTTTGTACTAGAACTAATTATTATTTCTGTAAGTTCTGATCTAAGATTTTACATATATACAACATGAATTGAGATTTACTTTATAAATTATAAAATATTATTTAAACTAATTGATTCACCAAAAATGTTCCCTTATGTTTCTATCTTTCCAGATGTGTTTATTTAGTAATTTGCTGCAGAAGTTAAACTGAAAACTAATGGGTTGAGAGCCACTGTGCTTTGAAAGTCATTCAGAAAAGAGAAAATGACTCTCAATAATTGTGCAGACCAATGGGAAATGGAATTAAATTTACAAAAGTCCCACTTACTTATGCATTTATTTATGCATATTTTTGATAGAACATTGCCATTGTATACATAGATTATGTCTCCTCTCTTTAGCTCAAGCTCAGAGTCCAAAGCTCTCCCCTCCTCTTCTCTAAACCTGGGTCTAGTTGGTGACTCTGCAGGACCAATATTTTAATGCTCTGCATCCATGTTTACTTGCATATTTTATGCCCCTTTTAGATGTCTCACATTGCACATTACAATATTAAGAATTCTGCTATGTTCTGCAAAAAAAAAAAAAAAAACAACCTCTTGAACCTTGTTGAACCCAGCATTTCTCACATTTATTTGACCACAGAATGTCTTTTTTTCAATGTAATAACTAGCAACATCTAAAAGGATTTAAGAGAGGTCCAATGAACTCTTGGTAAAGTCCTTTCCAACATCACCAACTGCAGTCTATAATGGAGGCCTTTTTGAAGTTTATAAAATTTCTTCTAAAAAGCCCCAGAAGGCTTCTAGATTTAAACTAGGCTTCCAGAACTCCACATCCTCTTAATAAAAACCATTCCCTCCTTCCAGCCACAAAATTGGATTTAAAGGAGGCTCCAATTCCATGTGCTGAAGAGAAACCCACCTGTCCCAAGGTGGCAACACTACCCACTGCAGGATTAAGGGTAATGTTTTTTTGTTTCTTCTGTTTAATTTAATAATCTCCCTTAACACTGTCAATAACACCAATAAAAACTGTCTAGAAAACCACCCCCTAGAAAAAAGCTACAATTATTAGGTTGGTTCAAAAATAATTGCAGTTTTTGCATTGAAAGTACTGGCAAATAATGGCCATCCTGACTGGTGTGAGACAGTATCTCATTGCATTTCTCTAATGATCGGTGATGTTGAGTTTATTTTATATGTTTGTTGGCTGCATGAATGCCTTGTTTTGAGAAGCATCTGTTCATGTCCTTTGCCCACTTTTTAATGGGGTTGTCTGTTTTTTTCTTGTAAATTTGTTTGTGTTTTTTGTAGATTCTGGATATTAGACCTTTGTCAGATAGATAGATTGCAAAGATTTTGTCCCACTTTGTAGGTTGCCTGTTCACTCTGATGATAGTTTCTTTTGCTGTGCAGAAGCTCTGTAGTTTAATTAGATCCCATTAGTCAATTTTTTGCTTTGGTTGAAACTGCTTTTGGTGATTTTATCATGAAATCTTTGCCTGTGCCTATGTCCTGAATGGTATTGCCTAGATTTCCTTCTAGGGTTTTTATAGTTTTGGGTTTTACATTTAAGTCTTTAATCCATCTTGAGTTAATTTTTGTATAAGGTGTGAGGAAGGGGTCCACTTTCAATTTTCTGCAAATGGATAGTCAGTTCTCCCAGCACCATTTATTAAACAGGGAGTCCTTTCCCCATTGCTTGTTTGTGCCAGGTTTGTCGAAGATCAGATGGTTTTAGATGACTGATCTTATTTCTGAGTTCTTCATTCTGTTCCATTGGTCTATGTGTCTGTTTTTGTACCGGTACCATGCTGTTTTGGTTATTGTAGCCTTATAGTATAGTTTGAAGTCTGGTAGCGTGATGCCTCCAGCTTTATTCTTTTTGCTTAGGATTGTCTTGGCTCTATGGGCTCTTTTTTGGTTCCATATGAATTTTAAAATAGTTTTTTTTCTAATTCTGTGAAGAATGTCAATAGTAGTTTAATGGGAATAGCATTGAATCTATAAATTACTTTGGACAGTGTGGCCATTATTAAAAAGTCAAGAAAGAACAGATGCTGGTGAGGTTGCAGAGAAATAGAAATGCTTTTACACTGTTGGTGGAGATGTAAATTAGTTCAACCATTGTGGAAGATGGTGTGGCAATTCCTCAAAGATCTAGAACCAGAAATACCATTTGACCCAGAAATCCCATTACTGGGTTTATACCCAAAGGAATATAAATCATTCTATTACAGAGATACATGCATGTGTATGTTCATTGCAGCCCTATTCACAGTAGCAAGGACATGGAATCAACCAAAATGCCCATCAATGATAGACTGGATAAAGAAAATGTGGTACATATACACCAAGGAATACTATGCAGCCATGAAAAGGAATGAGATCATGTCCTTTGCAGGGACATGGATGAAGCTGGAAGCCATTATCCTCAGCAAACTAACACAGGAACAGAAAACCCAACACTGCATATTCTCACATATAAGCAGGAGCTGAACAGTGAGATCACATGAACACAGGGAGAGGTACAACACACACTAGGGCCTGTCAGGGGGTAGCGTGGGGGGAGGGAGAGTATTAGGAAAAATAGCTAATGCATGCTGGGCTTAATGCCTAGGGGATGGGTTGATAGGTGCAGCAAACCACTGTTGCACATGATTACATATGTAACAAAGCTGCACATCCTGCACATGTACCCCAGAACTAAAAAAAAAAAAGTAACGGCAAAAACCACAATTACTTCTGCACCATCCTAATAGATGTAATTACCTACCTTCCCTTAAAAAACCCAATTCCAGGATCAACTCCTTCGTGCCTTACGAATTTGTTTACCTTAGTCACTCTCAGATATATGAGCCTCAGGTAATCCCTCATTCTCTAGATTATCTTAATCTAACACAATATCCTACTACTCCCTGATCTCATAATCCATTCTAATGCATTATCTGCATCTCATGGTCTGTCATCAGCGTTATCCCTGATATCTTCCGTAAACACCCTTTTCATTATTGTCCTAACTGAAACCTGGCTTTCTATGAGAACAGGGCTTCCCCGGCAATCCTTACAAGAGGTAGCTGTTTTTTCTCATACACCCCATGTTCCTCAGGTTTCTCTTCTCTTCTCTCCTCTTTTAAATATGCAATCTCTATTGAAAATTCATCCATCAGACTTCCTAGAGTCATTTACTAAATCCCTGGCTATCCTCCATAGTTGACTAGAAAGTTTAGCTTTTGGCTCACTTCTTTCTCTTTGTCCCTTCTCCTCTCATCTGTCTTGGTAACTTGAGTGTCCGTGTTGGTATCCTTCCAACTCTCTGACTTCTCTATTTCTTGACATGTTCTCCTTGAGTTATCTTGACCTTCACTCCACCTCAGCCAATACTTTCTGTGCTCATAGCTTAGACCTTGTTATTACTTAATAAACAGCCCTCCCTCCAGAAACTTGATTTAAAATATCTTACTCTCTGAATACTTCCTCATGTCTTTCCAGATTACTTAATCTGGTATCTCTAACTCAACAATACTTCAAATACCTTGAGACTTCCAGTCCATCGACTCCTCAACTTGTTTCACTGTTCATGGCTTACTTCATGCCATAATTTCTTCCTTATTATGCTTAGATCTCATGGTCTATCACTGTAATCACAGTTTTGGAAAATATTGAGCTACTTTCTCTCTCCTTCCATCCTACTCACCCAGAAAATCTTAACCCTAGTTTAATCTAACACTCCACCAACTTGGTGTCTACACATAAGCAGCAGAGCCTGCCTGGAAAAAAAATACAGCTATACTGACTGTGTTAAATTTAAACCTATAAAACTCAAAAGAGCCATTAATACTGTCCTAACATATTTCTCCAGTCAATTTGCACTCTCATTTTCTCAGACAACTATTTTTGTCTGCTTCCCTTACAAGCCTCCTTTACTCCTCAACCTGAGCTGGTTATTTTATTTTGAGGAAATAAAAGTAATCAGAATAAATCTATTTTACATTCCCATCACCAAATCTACAAACTCAGCCAGGTGCGCTGGCTCATGCCTGTAATCCCAGCACTTTGGGAGGCTGAGGTGGGTGGATCACAAGGTCAGGAGATCAAGACCATCCTGGCTAACATGGTGAAACCCCGTCTCTACTAAAAATACAAAAAATTAGCCAGGCGTGGTAGTGCATGATTGTAGTCTCAGCTACTCGGGAGACTGAGGCAGGAGAATCACTGGAACCTGGGAGGCGGAGGTTGCAGTGAGCCAAGATCACGCCACTGCACTCTAGCCTGGGCGATAGAGTGAGACTCTGTCTCAAAAACAAACAAACAAACAAACAAAAAACAAACAAAAAAACCCAAATCTACCAATCCACATCTGACGTCTTACAATTGGTGAACTGTCCCTGGTTTCATCTATGTCCAATCCTCTGGTATGTACTGGATATCATCTCCTCTCACCTCCTCACCTTCTCAATTATTTTGATCCAGCAGCTCTCCCCTCTTTATCTTTCAAAATAAAATTTCTCCCACTCAGGGATTATTACCATCAGTATACAATCATGCTGTTATTTGTTCTATGTTAAAAATTTCTCCATTGACCTTATATCCTCCTTCAGCCTCCACTCTATTTCTGTGCTTCGTTTGATAGCAAAATTAAAAATAAGCATTTGTATGCACTGTTTATTTCTTCCATTCTCTTTTGAACAAATTCCAATCAGACTTTCATTCCCACCCTTTAAAACAGCTTCTGGTAACATCACAAATGATCATCATCTTGTTCAATCCAATAGCCGAATAGCTTTCCTTATTCTAATTTTCCTCTCAGTGTCATTGGTACAATTAGTCTGTTGATGTTAACTTGTGTCTTCCTAGGAGCAGATGCCAAGATGGAATTAGAGACATAATAGACTTAGTAAGGACAATATCTATGACTGATAAAAGGAAAGGAGCAAGAGGAGGTAGGGAGAGCCTCATTCTTCAATGCAGGTCAGAAACCTGTGAAAGGGGAAAAGGAAGGAAGGAAAGAAGGAGTATGTTGTAGGAAAAGACTCAGAGAAGTCATTGAGCCACAGTTGCCCATTTGCAGAGTCCCACATTCTACAGTAGAACCCACATTGTGGTCAGTCATGGCTGGCAAGAGCCTGAGGGAAGCATGTCCTTAACACAAATGCCATGATGGATACAGAAAGGAGGAAACTGAGGTTTCTGGTCCACTATACCCTTACAAAGGACATTTGAGTGGAGCATTTCCATGCCCTCATGCTCTCCTTTCTGTTGGAAACACTTTCTTTATGTGATTTCTGGAATGCCACACTCTTGATATTCCACCTTCTTAGTATTTCTTGTTGAATCCTCCTCCTCTCTCTAAACTCTGATTGGAGTATTTCCGGGCCTAAACCTTCCACTCTCTTCTTTATATATACATACTGCTTAGGGGAATTCATCCAGTCCTATGCATGATAACCAGATATATACTATAGCTTATAACTTCTATATTTGGAAATCTAAAAATGCCTCAAATTCAACATATCCAAATAAGAATTTTTGATTTTCTACTGCCCCACATCTCACAAAGCTTCTCTTCCCACAATGTTGCTTAACTTTCTGAAAGGCAACTTCAACCATTCATTAGTTGTTTAAGCCAGAGGTCTTGGAGTATTAGTTCTCTCTTTAGTTGAGCATTAGTTCCCTCTTTCTCTCACACTGCAAAATTCAATTTATCACTAAATTCTGTCAACTTTTGTTTCAAAATATGTCCTAGTATGATCATTTTTAATTACTTCTATCTCTACCATTCTAGTTCCAGATACTGTTCTAGAAACCACTTTTTATACTCCTAATATAATTGTATTATTTTATATTGGTTTTTATGACCTTCTGTATTATTTGTACTCCTCTTCCCATGCCTCTGAGACTGATGCATCAGCGGAAATATCTTCTTGGTTCTTGATTAAAGCCTCACACCTGAGCAATATCTTAAAAAATTCCCTGTGGCATCTGTCAGTCATTTTCTACATGGCCTCCTTTATAGAGAAACTTACAATGTGTGAAGCTGGAAACTCATTTATTCATCGAACAAACATTTATGCAGTGTCCCACATGTGCCAGGAGTAGTTCTAGGCAATAGCATATAGTATGAACAAAACAGATAATGTCACAGTCTTCTCTGGAACTTACATTCTAATGAGGTAGACAGACAATAATTTAATAAATATATAATATGTCATGTGGGGGTAAGTGACATAGAGAAAAATAAAAACAGGTATGAGGGTATCAGAAGCACTGAGGAGGCATTTCATATTTTTTCTTTCTTTCTTTCCCTTCCTTCCTTCCTTCTTGGGGTAATTGACATAGAGAAAAACAAAAACAGGTATGAGGATATCAGAAGCACTGAGAAGCATTTGATATTCTTTGTTTCCTTCCCTTCCTTCCTTGTTTCCTTTCCTTTCCCTCCCTTCTTTCCCTTCCCTTTCCTTCCCTTCACTTCCCTTTCTTTTCTTTTCTTTTCTTTTCCATAGAGACAGGGTCTCGCTATGTTGCCCAGGCTGGTCTCAAACTCCTAAGCTCAAACCATCCTCCTGCCTTGGCCTCCCACAGTGCTGGGATTAGAGGCCTGAGCCACCGCACTTGGCCACATTTGCTATTCTTATAAAGGGTGATTAGGGAAGCCTACTTTGAGAAGATGACATTTGAGCAAAGCTGGAAGGAGGTGAGGGAGAGAACCGTGTGACTATCTGGAGAAAGAATACCTACCATAGGCAGAGAGAATAGTTAGTACAAAAGCCCTATTTTAGGAGTGTTCCTGGTATGTTCAAGGAAGCTATATTAATTATATATTGCTATGTAACAAGTTACCCTAACACATAGTAGCCTAAGACAAAATTATTTATTATATCATCATACCTGTAGGTCAATAATATAGGTATAATTTAACTGGGTAGGTTTAAGTCTAGATTTGTATATTTAAACTAGGCTTCAGAGCTCCACATCCTCTTTGTAAGACTATTTACTCCTATCAGCCACAGAACTGGATTTAAAGGAAGCTCCAGTTCCATGTGCTGCAGGGAAACCCAAGGCTGCAATCAAGCCAGGCTATAGACATCTCAAGGCTTGACTTGGGGAGGATCCACTTCTCAGCTTACTCACACAGCTGCTGGCAGGATTGAGTTCTCCCAGGGTGTTCACCTGAAGGCCTCAGTTACTTGCTTTTGGTCAGAGGTATCGTATCTGTCAGTCGCTTTGCATGTGGCGGTGTCCATAGAGAAGCTCACAATGAGGCAGCTGTCTTTCCTCAGAGCAAGCAAGCAAGAAAGCAAGAGAGAATCAACAAGATGAAATACAGATTCTTTTTTTAACCCAATATCTCAAGTGACATCTCATTATTTTTGTCATATTCTATTTGATAGAAGCAAGTCACTAGGTCCATTAGCCATTTAAGGGGTGAAGATTATACAAAAATGTGAATACCAGCAGGTGGAAAAAATTGGGGACCATTTAATAAAGACTGCTTACTACAGAGGGCATTGTGGCTGAAGCAAAGTAGAGCAAGGGATATAGTGATAGGAGGTGAAGACAGAGAGTTACAGGAAAGATCAGATAATGTATGGACCTGATTTTATAAGAATTGCTTTGGCTGCTTCTGGAAGAATGGACTATATGACAGCAAGAGTGGAAGCAGGAAGAACAGTTAGGGGACTATTGCAATAACCCAGGTGAAATATGAGGGTGATTTGGGCCCCTGTCATAGTAATAGAGGTTAGATATTCTAAATATTTTCTGGCTATGGAGTGTGAAAGAGAGGAGTCAAGGATGACTCCAAAGTTTTTAACCTGGGCAAATGGATGAATAAAATTAGCCTTCATTGAGATGGGAATTCCGTGGGAAAACCAGGTTGGGAAGAGAAAATAAGGATTTTGGTTTTGGACATAGTAATTTTGAGATGCCTATTAGACAATGTCAAATAGGAAGCTGAACATTTGAGTCTGTTGTTCAGGGAAAAGTCCAGTCTGTGTGTATAAATTTGAACATCATCAGCATAAAGATAGCATATAATGCCATGAGACCAGATGAGATAATCTACAGAGAGTATATAGAAAAAGGCAGAAGTCTTAGAACTGAGCTGTGGGACACTTCATTTGAAGATTGTGAAGAAGATAAGGGCCTAGCAAAAAAGGCTGAGGAGAAGAAACCAATGAGACAGGAGAAAAACCACGAAGAATTTCCTGAGATAATAGCACATATTTTTAGTAGCCATGCAATTCTGTGGCTCAGGCAGGGATACGCCTTGAGGATGCAAAGATAAAGGTGAAAAGCTAATGTAGGTTAGATGATTTCTGCTCAGATTCCTCAGCAGATGCTGAAAATTTGATAACTTTAGCCCCAATATGGGGTTGGGGCGGCAGGGGGTGGGGAGAGAGAGAGAGAGAATATGAATGTGTATGTATGTGTATGTATGTATTTGTACAGACCCATACACACACACACTGGATTTGAATACACTTTCTAATTTGCCACAGGCCTCACCACTCCTTATTGCTATAGTATTCTTCTTGAACCAATTCACACATGAATGTCACTTAACAGACACTTGGAGGCATTTCAGTGTGAGAGACAGATAGTTGGCACCATTAAAAATATTTCACATTTCTAGATGTATCCCATTTAGTTTAGTTTAGCAAAAGCCAGAAACACAAGTGATCCACTTCATTAAAAATATTAGCCAAGGCATTTTCCTGGCACTGGTGAAATGAAATATTATTTGCTCTCTGTAGGAAAAACACTCACAATGTTAATCATAACAGATATTTGTATAACATTTTACCTGCATTATCTCATTTAAAAGTTACTGCAACCATATGATATATTTATCATTCTTATTTTGTTTTTTTAAAATTTTTGATTTTTTTTTTATTTCTATAGGTTTTTGGGAACAAGTGATGTTTGGTTACATAAATAAATTCTTTAGTGGTGATTTCTGAGATTTTGGTGCACCCATCACCTGAGCAGTGTACACTGTACCCAATGTGTAATCTCTTATCCCTCATCATCCCCAACCCTTTCTCTTGAGTCCCCAAAGTCCAATGTATCATTCTTAGGCCTTTGCGTCCACGTTGCTTAGCTCCCACTTATGAGTGAGAACATATGATGTTTGGTTTTTCATTCCTGATTTACTTCACTTAGAATAATAGTCTCCAATTCCATCCAGGTTGCTGAGAATGCCATTATTTCATTCTTTTTCATGACTGAGTAGTATTCCATGGTGTATGTGTGTGTATATATATATATATAATTTTCTTTATCCACTCGATTGATGGCCATTTGAGCTGGTTCCATATTTTTCCAATTGCAAATTGTGTTGCTATAAACATGTGTGTGCAGGTATCTTTTTCATATAATGACTTCTTTTCCTCTGGGTAAATACCTAGTAGTGGGATTGCTGGATCAAATGGTAGATCTACTTTTTTATTTAACAAATTTCCACACTGTTTTCCATAGTGGTTGTACTAGTTTACATTCCCACCAACAGTGCATAAGTGTTCCCTTTTCACTGTATCCCCACCAACATCCATTTTTTTTTATTACTGCCATTCTTGCAGGAGTGAGGTGGTATTACATTGTGACTTTGATTTGCATTTCCCTGATAATTAGTGATGTTGAACATTTTTCCATGTGCTTTTTGGCCATTTGTGTATCCTCTTTCAGAATTCTCTATTCATATCTTTAGCCCACTTTTTAATGGGATTTTTTTTCTTGCTGATTTGTTTGAGTTCTTTGTAGATTCTGGGTATTAGTCCTTTGTTGGATGTACAGATTGTGAAGTCCTAGCCAGGGCAATCAGATGAGAGAAAGAAATAAAGGGCATCCACATTGGTAAAGAGGAAGTCAAACTGTAGCTGTTTGCTGATGATATGATTGTATAGCTAGAAAACCCTAAAGACTCATCCAAAAAGCTCCTAGAAGTGGTAAATGAATTCAACAAGGTTTCAGGATACAAAATTAATGTACACAAATCAGTAGTTCTGCTGTGCACAAACAGCGACCAAGCTGAGACCCAAATGAAGAACTCATCCCCTTTCACAATAGCTGCAAAAAATAAAAAATAAAGTAAAATATTTAGGAATATACCTAGCCAAGGATGTGAAAGACCTGTACAAGTAAAACTATAAAACACTGCTGAAAGAAATCATAGATGACACAAACAAATGGAAACACATCCCATGCTCCTGGATGGGTAGAATCAACACTGTGAAAATGACCAAACTACTGAGAGCAATCTACAAATTCAATGGCCATTCCCATCAAAATACCATCATAATTCTTCAAAGAACTAGAAAAAACAATCCTGAAATTCAAATGGAACAAAAAAAGAGCCCACATAGCCAAAGCAAGACTAAGCAAAAAAAAAAAAAAAAAAAAAAAAATCTGAAGGCATCACATTACCTGACTGCAAAGGCCATAGTCACCAAAACAGCATGGTACTGGTATAAAAATAGGCACATAGACCAATGGAACAGATCAGAGAACCCAGAAATAAAGCCAAATATTCATAGCCAACTGATCCTCAACAAAGCAAACAAAAACATAAAGTGGGGAAAGGACACCCTATTCAAGAAATGGTGCTGGGATAACTGGCAAGCCACATGTAGAAGAAAGAAACTGGATGATCTCTTACCTTATATAAAAATCAACTCAAGGTGCATCAAAGACATAAGTCTAAGACCTGAAACCATAAATATTCTAGAAGATAATACTGGAAAAACCCTCTAGACATTGGCTTAGGCAAAGACTTTGTGACCAAGAACCCAAAAGCAAATGCAACAAAAACAAATATAAATAGATGGGACTTAATTAAACTAAAAAGCTTCTGCACAGCAAAAGAAATAATCAGAGTTAACAGACAACCCACAGAGTAAGAGAAAATCTTCAAAATCTATCACTCTTATTGTAATTATTTTATAGATGAGGCAAGTGAAGTTCAGAGAGCTTAAGCAGCTTGCTCAATGTCATACAGCAAATAAAAGGCACAGCTTGGTCTTGAACCTGTTATTTGTCAATTGGTTATTGGTCAATTTTCCATGCTAGGTTTAATCAATTATGGTGGTTGGGAGAACAATCAGCCTCATCAGGGACTGTGAGAACAAGCTCTGAGAAGGAGCTTGGGAAGGTTCAGGCAAATCAACTACTACATGTGCTGTATAGATAAAATGGTTATCTCCAACTGTGAGGTTAAATAAATTATTTGCTGTAAACTACATTGAAAGAAACTGTGCTTTTTGTAGCTAGGTGAATTCCTAAAGTTCAGCTGGTTTCTCCTGGCAGAAAATCAGGTATCACTAACATCTGGAGCAACACCACACCTATATATTCAGTTGACCCCTTATGGTGGCATCCACTTTAGACACTGAGGTTTCAAGTGCCTATTGAATATTCAAGGGAGGAACTAGACATATATTTAGGTAGCCAGATTAAGTTATTTCAGACTCATATAGTCAAAGACCACAAATATTTTCTCCCCTGAATCTACTTCTTCCCCATTCCACTTTGCTTTATTTTGAAAGGGGTCATGAGGCTACAGTGACTTGATTGCTATCCATGCCACCATCTTCATTTTTTCCCACCCTCAGGGAGAAACTGTCTTTGGGAAAGGAGATTTAAATTACGGTGTGTCTAGGATGCTATTGCTACTCACAGTTCCTTTCTCAATATTTCAAACTTCATCTCCTTAGCTGGTTACAGAAATAAATCTTTAATATTATTATTACATTTCTATTATTTCATGTAGAAGTACTTCAAACTCAACGTTTATCTGGTGATGCAGCATTTATTGAAATGATCAAATGTATCCCCATGTTTTTTTCTTTGGAATAAAACAAAATTCAGCAATATCAAATGTTGACAGCATGGAGTGCAAATATGTGTTTTGTTCTTAGTTGATGTCCTATCTTTGTTCACAAAGTAATTTGTAGTTTGTTACCTGTCAGCACCAAGACTGTGGATTGAGTCATAAATTAAAGGTAGAGTTACTAAGTCTGGGCTAATGGTAAAGGTTAGATCTATAGAGTTCAAATCTTTTTAGAAGATTGTTTCAAATGAAATTTTCTGTAAAATTTAATATTAAAAAAAACAGATAAAAATGGAACTTCTCTGGTTGAAGCTCTGCTTAGTTTTGGTCCCTGAACCTCTTCCTCTCTCTGTAGTGGCTTGAAGTAACTTAATATAAAATCCCCAAACCACTAGTATTTTGAAAACCACAAGAGTATGGGATTAGCATAACCACACATAGCACTTAAGGTAGGGCTCAAAAACTTATGGTCAAGGATGGAGCTCGAGGAAGCAATAATGGGAACACTCTGGAATAGAAACCTATTTAAGTATTGGGGGAGAGTGTGGGCATGGCTAGGAGTCGGACCCATAGAAGCAATTAAATCATAGCTGCTCACAGAGAGAAAAGATTAAGGTAAATAGAATCTTCAAGACTTCAAGACTAGCAAACAGAGAGAAGGGGAACAGATTTCCTGGAAAGGAGAGAAAGGCAGGTCATTAGAGATTAGAAAGCAGAAGACTCTCCAGGCATTAAGAAATAGAAACATATATGAAGGGGTGAGTGGAGACAGAGACAGAGAGAGAAGAGGGAGGAGAGAAGGGGGAGGAAAGAGGTGATTAAGTTGAAAACTGATATTAATATAAATAAATAAGGGATTGACTGCAGAAACAAACAGCCTGCTGGGAAAGCAGTTAAATGACTGAGGGTGTAAAAAGGCTGTCCTATTGGAATGGACTGGTGGCTTGCCATTCCATGCGTTCCAGGTAAAAAATGTTAAAAAAAAAAAAAGAAAAAATAAATTAAAAAATTAAAACAAAAAAGCTGACTATTGTTTATGAAATCAGAATACATGCTGGTGCCTATTAAAATGCCAAGTTCCACTAGGTTATAAGGGAAAAATTGCCTTCAGAATAAAACTCTCTTTTTAGATACCAGACAAGATAGAGTTAAATAAATGAAATATGCTGAGGAGAGTCTAATGTGGAGAGGAACCATCTGGCAAAATCTCCACTATACCCACTCTGCTTTCTCTCTCAATGCCCTTCCCTAGGGGGCTTGAAACAGCTGTGTTGAGATACTAGACCCTGAGTTTTTACATTTATATCAAAAGTGAAATCCAAAATGTCTGTGCTGCTGCTGATTAGAGAGCATTTGGGTGGTTCAATATTGAAAAGATTTGTGGCACACTGGACTCCTTTGCTTTGAAACACCCAACTTGTCATGTCATGTTTTTTTCCACCCCTGCTACTTGGCGGAGCTTTTATTTTTGAATTTCCTTGCTTCACTACTGCGTTGTCTCTACTGGCAATAAATACAGAATTTCAAGTAAATGTCTTTTAGTCATTCTGTTGACACAGTATTTCAGTGCTGCTCAGTACGGTGAAAAGAAGAAAGGCTTTCGGGTGAGTGAGGTCTGTGTGCCAATTCGTCACTTAGATGGGCAAATTAACCTGTTTAATTTCTCTGACCCCAGTTTCATTATCTGTGAAATGGGAGTAGTCATAGTTATCTCGCATGGTTGCTGTGAACAATAAATTAATGATGCATGGAAAGTAAAGCACCTGTCATGGTGTCTGATGCATAGTCTTCACTCAATAAATGATAGTTGCTTTTACTGTGATTATTGCTTGCTTCTCCTAATGGAAATACATGCTTCCTAACTTGTTGCACAAATTTGTGTGTGTCTATGTATAAAACACACCTAAGTCTTTGATTAGTGATAGTCATCTGGTTACTGTAACAGAATTTAGTTGAGCCCTGAGTGATCTAAAATGCAAATACAGCTTGTCACCCAGAACTGTTCTTAGAACAGTTTTCTTGTAGTTCACACTTTTTAAACTCTAGAAGACTTTGGGGATTATATTGAATTACTATAAGGCCACTCTGGGTAAGGGAAGGTAAGTAGGAAACTCAGGGCAGGACTTAGCGACCCCCACTTCTACCTCTGCTTCAACCAAAGAAACTCTCTTTTTTTAAATTATTATTATTATTATTATTATTATTTTACCAGAAAAGCATGGAAATTTTATGCTAGAAGCCAAGGGAAGAGAATTTTTCAAGGAGGAGGGAGTGATCAACCATTTCAAATGCTAGGAGCATTCAAATAGTCTCAAAGAAAAATGTGGAGCTCCAAAAGTTCATTGGCCTTTGTAGAGGAGGTAGGAATCCAAAACAGTGGTGATTTTATAACCTAGGCTCAGAGAGTTGGGGCAGTGGCCCAAGTATCTGGTCGATGGATGCCATGAAACCATCTATCAAGAGACATAGATAGGATCAAGAAATGAGGAGTAGAGGAATAGTCTTCCTAGCACCCTGACATCCCATTCTCTGTGGAGATTGAGGCCCTTTGCTTTCTCTTAAATAAGATAAATGACTAAAAGACGTTTACCTGAAGAAGAAAATTAAATGTTATAAAGTTTCTAAAAGGTGTCAATTAAAGGAAAAATCATGGTAGGATGTCATACCAGAGCAACTAAGAATACTAGGCAAAGTGGTGGAAGATCAGTGGCTGGTAAATCAGATGGGTCAGGGATCAAGTGTGTTCTTAAACATCAGCTAAATTATGCTACTGCAATCCACAGGGGACAGTGGCTAGGACCAGGGACATTATCAAGGCAGTTATCAAGAAATGAGATTGTTAAAATGTACAAAAGAGATTGGGTTTTTGGACAAAGGGAAAGATTACCCAGGGAGCAGCTCAGTGGAGAGTGGGAATAGAGATCAAATAATTAAGCTGGACTCCATGATCCTTGAGTACCTCTGTAGTTCTGATATGTTATCATTGTTTGTCTAGTAAACACACTATGAAGCATTGTTTTAAAATTTTTTTTTTGAATGTGATCAGCAAGCATGCAGTCTATGGGAAAGAATAGGACAGGGGCTAAGCAACATGTTAGAAGAATTGCAGAGTTTGCCTTCCAGTGCTCCTTTGTCACCCAAATATGCTGTCATGTGGAAAGAATCTTATATATTTTGGTATAATGGCTGCTGTGGCACTCCAAGGGGGTCCTACATTTTAGCATTGAGATGACAAAATTTATAGAATCAATGATAGATCAGTGACCACTGTAGCATACTTTAATTACATACCTACTATGCTTGCTTCTGTTTTTCAAAGGCTGGCCTACTGACTAGCTACGTTGAACTCACTTGAAGGTCTGTATGAAAAACGTGGATTTATAGGCTGTCTCTCAGATTAGCTGATTCAGAATATCTGAGGATAAGTCCTCGGAATCTGTATTTCTTTGAGACAGGGTCTTACTCTGTGGCCCAGGCTGGAGTGGAGTGGCATGATCACATCTCATTTCAGCCTCGAACTCCTGGGCTATAACGATCCTCCAATCTAAGCCTCCTGAGTAGCTGGGACTACAGGTACATGCCACTATGCCCAGCTGATTTTTAATTTTTTGTAGAGACGGGGGTCTCCCTATGTTGCTGAGGCTGGTCTCGAACTTCTAAGCTCAAGTGATCCACCTGTCTTAGCCTCTCAAAGTGCTGGGATTACAGGTGTGAGCCACCACACCCAGCCACCCAGCCACCCAGCCCAGAAACCTGTGTTTCAGCATACCTACTGGGTGATATTTATCCACAAGTTTGAGAACTACTGACACAAGAAGTCATCTACTAAGCTTCTTCATGTGAAATGTGATAAATGTGAGAAGATTAAATACAGCCCTTCCCTGTAGTGGATAGTACACATATGTAACATCCTAAATACAGATTTGCTTATTTAACCCGAAGTGAATGAATGTAGATTGGCTGCTGTTGAATGACATCCTAGTTTCCAGATGCTTCTTAACAATATTCACATACTCGTGAATCTCATTTTTATTTTTGTTTAAATGTGCTTTGAGTGCACAGGTCAGGGTGGTGGTTTTATTTTTAATTTTCTGTTTTTAGCAGATCTAAGGTTAACTCACCATAGCTCCTGTGAGCACAGGCAGCATACCAGCTATACCTTACTTTTGTATGATATGCAATGAGGGAGAAGCTGAGGAAATGCACTCCAAATGTCTTTTTCCCTATAATCATGTTGTTATCTGAAGTTTTTGGAAATATCTGGGAGAAAGCATCCAAATCACACTGAAGTACTAAATAATGAAAACACTGACCTCTGAATGGGTAGGATTGATCTCAAAATAGTGGAGAAGAACAAAAACTGCCATTATCATAAAGGTGATTTAGTGATAGAAGTCTGACCTTTCTTCCTTCTGCAAAAGTTACATTATTAAAGATCCAGTGAATTATGACTCTACCGAAGTGAAATATTGGTATTATGTTCTATGGGTTTTTTTCTCCAAAGAAAATTCTTGATCCTTTTATTTGCTGCACTATGAAGTATAATAGACAGACTAAAAAGTACAGATATTATGAAATACTAAGTGGCAGAACCCAGGAAGAGATAATAAAATATGTATAGAAAAACAACCAAATACCCAAAAGTTCATTTTACTTTGGTGTATTCATGGAAATATGACTAAGCTTCCCCCCAAAAGCTGCTAGGGTGGGCACTGAAGGGGATGTGAGAGGTTAGGCTACTATTTTGAAGATAATATTTTGGTAGATAAATCAGTCGACAATTATTTACTGAATGCCTCTAGTATATCCAGTATTGTGGCAGATACTACATTAAGATCACCTCAAGTTTATTCCTTTCTGCTTTTTTTTCTTGATAAGAAAGACAAAATGAAGACATTAGCTTTGCCTATGTGACACTGAATCTGAATCAAGAGGTTAATGTTTAAATAATTTGGTCAAATTTGATTTTGGGCATTTATTAAAACTATCTCCACTCTTTTCCACTCACTGCCTTCAGTTAGTTGAATTCAACCAGTCAGTGCTCTGAATCTGGGCAACCTGATTTGTACATGTAGACATAGCCTTTGATATTTGAAAAAAAAATGCCTGAACAAAATACTGAGTTACCCAACTTCAACTGAATTGCTTGAGTCACTCTCAACAAGCCAAATGGAAACAGAAAAAAACCTCGCCTTGGCTCATTCAGCTCAAGGATTGAACTCCCAGACAATATCAACCCTGATAAAATATGAGGCTAGATAAAACACAGTGTGAGAGGATCATTTCGAGGACTGATCAAGTGTCGGAAGGCACTCTTTATTGCTATTGAGATTTCAAGGGAGAACAGAAACTAATAGCCTGGTAGTTATCTTGAGGTAGGTGTGACTTCAGGGTCACAGATAAATAAAGATGATTACCATCTGTATACCCAGACACAATACAGTCCCTCAACTCTGAAAATTCCCATTATGCCCATCCAACAAGATTTTATTACAGGTCAATAAATACGAGGGAAGGAGAGCTATTGTAACTGGTGCTCTGAGGCAGAAGAAAAGGAACACGGCTGCATTTAATTGTGCTGTGACTGTTGTGTTTGGCTTCAAGTTTACATTCAGTTAATCATAATTCGTTTCTCAAGCAAGTTTTAGAGCTCCTTTCATAACTGGCTCTTCAATCTATCTCCTCAAATGGTATTTCAGTGCTTAATGAGCTTGCTACAGTGGTCTCCTGTGAGGTAATAGCAATAAAGTTAAAAGAAGGGAATCATGAATCACAAGCTTTCTTCATGGGCCGTGGTTTTTCTTTGGTGTTAGCCTTAAGTTGCTAATTAATGGACACCTCATCAATCAGCTAGGTAAGGTAGACACTTGCCTGCTTGCTCAGCACAGAGAAGGGTGAAGCCCATTGCCTCTGCAGCCTGATGGCACTTTTGCCTTAATATGAATCTGACCACCATGCATGCCTGCTTCTTTATTTGCTCTGGTGGAATAAAGCAGGGACATGACAAAGTATGAATATAGGATGGAGAGGAAGGAGGTATAGAAAAGAATAATGAGGTTGCCTACTGTTAGGGTCAAGGTTATAGTTGCTAGGTAAGATAGAGACAGTTGGAGAGGTTGGCAACTTGCATGAATGTGGCAATGAGTCTGTGAAAACACACACATGGCCTATTATCTTGGAACACTGGATCTCTAAGAATATAATTTTAAAAGAAAAAAAGGAGTCTAGCATAATGACTTCAGCACTATATTTTCAACTCAGATCTTGCCCACTACTGCTGGAAATCCCAGAGGGTGGTGTGGTGGCCCAGTTAGCAGTGGCCTTCTTCTAGTGGGAATATTAAAGTGAAGAAATAATTACTGTGCTCTCCTTGTAGACCCAGAACTGTGTTATACACAGTAGGGATCTGGTGCATAAAATAATAAGAAAGATGGGATTCTTGCTACAATTAGCTTTTAGTGTAATGAGGCGGGGGGAGGGGGCTTTATATACATACATAGAGAATAATGGAAAAAATTGATTCTCAGAATTTTAAGGACCCTTAAAAACATCTAATTCAATTTAACACAAATTGTCATTAATATAGAAATGTAGAGAAATAAAAATTATCAATAAAATTAATTGTCAAGAAACAGTGAGGAGATTTAAAAAAGGAAAAATGAGGAGGAGGTACTGGAATTTTGATTCATTTACCAATATATTTTCCGTCACTTCTATTAGAATGTAAGCTCCATGAGGGCAAAGACTTTGTGTTATTTATTATTTTGTTCCCAGAATCTAATATCGTGCCTGGTAAACAGCAGAAGCTCAATGAAAATGGGATGATTTAGAAGAAATCAACCAAGTAAAGTCTGCGTGATCTGTCTTATCAGAAGATAAACCATAAATTGAAGACCACTGTCTGAAAAGATACTTACTGGTACAGGCTTTCTGTATATAGTGATTAACTGACATCAGTACAACAGCTGAAGTAGCCAAAGTTTCCCAGAAAATGGACACCGACTTATACAGTTTGTAAACTAGTGGCTGTAAAGTTTGTTAAAAGGTCTTCTCTGCTGGGAGTCTCCAAGGGAGAATACTAAAGCAGTTGCTTTGGTGTTCATTTCAATTTCACATAGATTCTTACTAACTTGGAATTTACAAAGGGAGATGAGCAAAGGATACTAAATCAGCATTTGTGGGGAAGAGCCAAGATGGCCGAATAGGAACAGCTCCGGTCTACAGCTCCCAGCGTGAGCGACTCAGAAGATGGGTGATTTCTGCATTTCCATCTGAGATACTGGGTTCATCTCACTAGGGAGTGCCAGACAGTGGGTGCAGGTCAGTGGGTGCGCGCACTGTGCGCGAGCTGAAGAAGGGCGAGGCATTGCCTCACTCGGGAAGCACAAGGGGTCAGGAAGTTCCCTTTCCTAGTCAAAGAAATGGGTGTCAGATGGCACCTGGAAAATCGGGTCACTCCCACCCGAATACTGCGCTTTTCCAATGGGCTTAAAAAACGGCGCACCAGGAGATTATATCCCACAACTGGCTCAGAGGGTCCTATGCCCATGGAGTCTCACTGATTGCTAGCACAGCAGTCTGAGATCAAACTGCAAGGCGGCAGCGAGGCTGGGGGAGGGGCGCCCGCCATTGCCCAGGCTTGCTTAGGGAAACAAAGCAGCCAGGAAGCTCGAACTGGGTGGAGCCCACCACAGCTCAAGGAGGCCTGCCTGCCTGTAGGCTCCACCTCTGGGGGCAGGGGACAGACAAACAAAAAGACAGCAGTAACCTCTGCAGACTTAAATGTCCCTGTCTGACAGCTCTGAAGAGAGCAGTGGTTCTCCCAGCACGCAGCTGGAGATCTGAGAACGGGCAGACTGCCTCCTCAAGTGGGTTCCTGACCCCTGACCCCCAAGCAGCCTAACTGGGAGGCACCCACCAGCAGGGGCAGACTGACACCTCACAAG
Organism: Pongo pygmaeus; assembly: GCF_028885625.2. Lineage (NCBI taxonomy): Eukaryota > Metazoa > Chordata > Mammalia > Primates > Hominidae > Pongo > Pongo pygmaeus. The sequence goes on along the minus strand of NC_072396.2, from coordinate 127,245,827 downwards.
AGCCGGGTACTCCGACAGACCTGCAGCTGAGGGTCCTGTCTGTTAGAAGGAAAACTAACAAAAAGGACATCCACACCAAAAACCCATCTGTACATCACCATCATCAAAGACCAAAAGTAGATAAAACCACAAAGATGGGGAAAAAACAGAGCAGAAAAACTGGAAACTCTAAAAAGCAGAGTACCTCTCCTCCTCCAAAGGGATGCAGTTCCTCACCAGCAATGGAACAAAGCTGGACGGAGAATGACTTTGACGAGCTGAGAGAAGAAGGCTTCAGACGATCAAATTACTCCGAGCTACGGGAGGATATTCAAACCAAAGGCAAAGAAGTTGAAAACTTTGAAAAAAATTTAGAAGAATGTATAACTAGAATAACCAATACAGAGAAGTGCTTAAAGGAGCTGATGGAGCTGAAAACCAAGGCTCGAGAACTACGTGAAGAATGCAGAAGCCTCAGGAGCCGATGTGATCAAATGGAAGAAAGGGTATCAGTCCTGGAAGATGAAATGAATGAAATGAAGCGAGAAGGGAAGTTTAGAGAAAAAAGAATAAAAAGAAACGAGCAAAGCCTCCAAGAAATGTGGGACTATGTGAAAAGACCAAATCTACGTCTGATTGGTGTACCTGAAAGTGACAGGGAGAATGGAAACAAGTTGGAAAACACTCTGCAGGATATTATCCAGGAGAACTTCCCCAATCTAGCAAGGCAGGCCAACATTCACATTCAGGAAATACAGAGAACGTCACAAAGATACTCCTCGAGAAGAGCAACTCCAAGACACATAATTGTCAGATTCACCAAAGTTGAAATGAAGGAAAAAATGTTAAGGGCAGCCAGAGAGAAAGGTCGAGTTACCCTCAAAGGGAAGCCCATCAGACTAACAGCGGATCTCTCGGCAGAAACCCTACAAGCCAGAAGAGAGTGGGGGCCAATATTCAACATTCTTAAAGAAAAGTATTTTCAACCCGGAATTTCATATCCAGCCAAACTAAGCTTCATAAGTGAAGGAGAAATAAAATCCTTTACAGACAAGCAAACGCTGGGAGATTTTGTCACGAGCAGGCCTGCCTTAAAAGAGCTCCTGAAGGAAGCACTAAACATGGAAAGGTACAACTGGTACCAGCCACTGCAAAATCATGCCAAAATGTAAAGACCATCCAGACTAGGAAGAGACTGCATCAACTAATGAGCAAAATAACCAGCTAACATCATCATGACAGGATCAAATTCACACATAACAATATTAACTTTAAATGTAAATGGACTAAATGTTCCAATTAAAAGACATACACTGGCAAATTGGACAGAGTCAAGACCCATCAGTGTGCTGTATTCAGGAAACCCATCTCACGTGGAGAGACACACATAGGCTCAAAATAAAAGGATGGAGGAAGATCTACCAAGCAAATGGAAAACAAAAAAAGGCAGGGCTTGCAATCCTAGTCTCTGATAAAACAGACTTTAAACCAACAAAGATCAAAAGAGACAAAGAAGGCCATTACATAATGGTAAAGGGATCAATTCAACAAGAAGAGCTAACTATCCTAAATATATATACACCCAATACAGGAGCACCCAGATTCATAAAGCAAGTCCTGAGTGACCAACGAAGAGACTTAGACTCCCATACATTAATAATGGGAGACTTTAACACCCCACTGTCAACATTAGACAGATCAACGAGACAGAAAGTCAACAAGGATACCCAGGAATTGAACTCAGCTCTGCACCAAGCAGACCTAATAGACATCTACAGAACTCTCCACCCCAAATCAACAGAATATACATTTTTTTCAGCACCACACCACACCTATTCCAAAATTGACCACATAGTTGGAAGTAAAGCTCTCTTCAGCAAATGTAAAAGAACAGAAATTATAACAAACTATCTCTCAGATCACAGTGCAATCAAGCTAGAACTCAGGATTAAGACTCACTCAAAACCGCTCAGCTACATGGAAACTGAACAACCTGCTCCTGAATGACTACTGGGTACATAAAAAAAGGAAGGCAGAAATAAAGATGTTCTTTGAAACCAACGAGAACCAAGACACAACATACCAGAATCTCTGGGATGCATTCAAACTAGTGTGTAGAGGGAAAAATTTTGTAGCACTAAATGCCCACAAGAGCAAGCAGGAAAGATCCAAAATTGACACCCTAACATCACAATTAAAAGAACTAGAAAAGCAAGAGCAAACACATTCAAAAGCTAGCAGAAGGCAAGAAATAACTAAAATCAGAGCAGAACTGAAGGAAATAGTAACACAAAAAAAACCCTTCAAAAAATTAATGAATCCAGGAGCTGGTTTTTTGAAAGGATCAACAAAATTGATAGACCGCTAGCAAGACTAATAAAGAAAAAAAAGAGAGAAGAATCAAATAGATGCAATAAAAAATGATAAAGGGGATATCACCACTGATCCCACAGAAATACAAACTACCATCAGAGAATATTACAAACACCTCTATGCAAATAAACTAGAAAATCTAAAAGAAATGGATAAATTCCTCGACACATACACTCTTGGAAGACTAAACCAGGAAGAAGTTGAATCTCTGAATAGACCAATAACAGGAGCTGAAATTGTGGCAATAATCAACAGCTTACTAACCAAAAAGAGTCCAGGACCAGATGGATTCACAGCCGAATTCTACCAGAGGTACAAGGAGGAGCTGGTACCATTCCTTCTGAAACTATTCCAATCAATAGAAAAAGAGGGAATCCTCCCTAACTCATTTTATGAGGCCAGCATCATCCTGATACCAAAGCCGGGCAGAGACACAACCAAAAAAGAGGATTTTAGACCAATATCCTTGATGAACATTGATGGAAAAATTCTCAAGAAAATACTGGCAAATTGAATCCAGCAGCACATCAAAAAGCTTATCCACTATGATCAAGTGGGCTTCATCCCTGGGATGCAAGGCTGGTTCAATATACGCAAATCAATAAATGTAATCCAGCATATAAACAGAACCAAAGACAAAAACCACATGATTATCTCAATAGATGCAGAAAAGGCCTTTGACAAAATTCAACAGCCCTTCATGCTAAAAACTCTCAATAAATTAGGTATTGATGGGATGTATCTCAAAATAGTAAGAGCTATCTATGACAAACCCACAGCCAATATCATACTGAATGGGCAAAAACTGGAAGCATTCCCTTTGAAAACTGGCACAAGAGAGGGATGCCCTCTCTTACCACTCCTATTCAACATAGTGTTGGAAGTTCTGGCCAGGGCAATTAGTCAGGAGAAGGAAATAATGGGTATTCAATTAGGAAAAGAGGAAGTCAAATTGTCCCTGTTTGCAGACGACATGATGGTATATCTAGAAAACCCCATTGTCTCAGCCTAAAATCTCCTTAAGCTGATAAGCAACTTCAGCAAAGTCTCAGGATACAAAATCAATGTACAAAAATCACAAGCATTCTTATACACCAATAACAGACAAACAGAGAGCCAAATCATGAGTGAACTCCCATTCACAATTGCTTCAAAGGGAATAAAATACCTAGGAATCCAACTTACAATGGACAGGAAGGACCTCTTCAAGGAGAACTACAAACCACTGCTCAATGAAATAAAAGAGGATACAAACAAATGGAAGAACATTCCATGCTCATGGGTAGGAAGAATCAATATCGTGAAAATGGCCATACTGCCCAAGGTAATTTACAGATTCAGTGCCATCCCCATCAAGCTACGAATGACTTTCCTCACAGAATTGGAAAAAACTACTTTAAAGTTCATATGGAACCGAAAAAGAGCCCGCATCGCCAAGTCAATCCTAAGCCAAAAGAACAAAGCTGGAGGCATCACACTACCTGACTTCAAACTATACTACAAGGCTACAGTAACCAAAACAGCATGGTACTGGTACCAAAACAGAGATATAGATCAATGGAACGGAACAGAGCCCTCAGAAATAACGCCGCATATCTACAACTATCTGATCTTTGACAAACCTGAGAAAAACAAGCAATGGGGAAAGGATTCCCTATTTAATAAATGGTGCTGGGAAAACTGGCTAGCCATATGTAGAAAGCTGAAACTGGATCCCTTCCTTACACCTTATACAAAAATCAATTCAAGATGGATTAAAGACTTAAACGTTAGACCTAAAACCATAAAAACCCTAGAAGAAAACCTAGGCATTACCATTCAGGACATAGGCATGGGCAAGGACTTCATGTCTAAAACACCAAAAACAATGGCAACAAAAGCCAAAATTGACAAATGGGATCTAATTAAACTAAAGAGCTTCTGCACAGCAAAAGAAACTACCATCAGAGTGAACAGGCAACCTACAAAATGGGAGAAATTTTCACAACCTACTCATCTGACAAAGGGCTAATATCCAGAATCTACAATGAACTCCAAGAAATTTACAAGAAAAAAACAAACAACCCCATCAAAAAGTGGGCAAAGGACATGAACAGATACTTCTCAAAAGAAGACATTTATGCAGCCAAAAAACACATGAAAAAATGCTCACCATCACTGGCCATCAGAGAAATGCAAATCAAAACCACAATGAGATACCATCTCACACCAGTTAGAATGGCAATCATTCAAAAGTCAGGAAACAACAGGTGCTGGAGAGGATGTGGAGAAATAGGAACACTTTTACACTGTTGGTGGGACTGTAAACTAGTTCAACCCTTGTGGAAGTCAGTTTGGCGATTCCTCAGGGATCTAGAACTAGAAATACCATTTGACCCAGCCATCCCCTTACTGGGTATATACCCAAAGGACTATAAACCATGCTGCTATAAAGACACATGCACACATATGTTTATTGCGGCATTATTCATAATAGCAAAGACTTGGAACCAACCCAAATGTCCAACAATGATGGACTGGATTAAGAAAATGTGGCACATATACACCGTGGAATACTATGCAGCCATAAAATATGATGAGCTCCTGTCCTTTGTAGGGACATGGATGAAATTGGAAATCATCATTCTCAGTAAACTATCGCAAGAACAAAAAACCAAACACCGCATATTCTCACTCATAGGTGGGAATTGAACAGTGAGAACGCATGGACGCAGCAAGGGGAACATCACACTCTAGGGACTGTTGTGGGGTTGGGGGAGTGGGAAGGGATAGCATTGGGAGATATACCTAATGGTAGATGACGAGTTAATGGGTGCAGCACACCAGCATGGCACACGTATACATATGTAACTAAGCTGTACATTGTGCACATGTACCCTAAAAACCTAAAGTATAATAATAATAAATAAATAAATAAATAAAAAAGAAATCAGCAATTGTTCCTTTGGTCAATCTACCAACCTTTGCCCCCTCAAAGTGCCTCACTTCTAGTTAAAAGCATCATGTCCCTCAACCAAAGGGTACCAGGGTTATACCTGTGTTTGAATAAGTTAGGTTTAATACTCATTGTGATGAAGGTAAAGATAAACTGTGGGGATCCATGGGGCGCCTCAGTGGGAGACTGTGAGAAAAAACTTATTACAGGATTTGTGCTTTGATTAGGTGATATGGGGAAGTTTCAAAGAGACAGGGATTTGCTCTAGATTGGGTGCTGTCAGGAAGTGGTGACAATTTTGAGTGGGTGTGTCAATAAATCTTATCTAGAGCAGGGTCACAGTAAAGTGAGGCCAAAGCTGCAGTTGGTAAAGAAACAGTGGTCATATTAACCAGGAGAAAGTGATATTTGCTATTTTGTGGTTTGGGCAATATTCGTGTTTTTGTTTGTTCTTAGATGTAAATTGTGAAGTGGCCTTGTTTTCTCTTACTTTATTGTGGTCTCAGAGTGACCTTGTCTGACATTGGTGTTCTGTGAGATTGTTTATGTCCAACAGGAAACAATATAGCCAAGCTCTGTGTGCCAGGCAAGTTTTTAACACTGAAGCATAGCAGTAAGTGTCAGACCTGTTCCTGATGTCAGAGCTGCCTTTCTTTTTTTTTCTTTTTCAACAGTAAAAACATTGTGGACTCAGGAAGAGGCTCCTACGGTGGTAATATTTTCTCTTCTCCAAATTAATCATGCACCAAGCACTAATGTTGTACTCAACCAAAGGAGAGTCTTGCTCAGAAGAATTTGCCAATGTATAATCTTGATTTATTGATGAATTTTTACACTTTACAAGGTCAATAGATACCCACAGATGCTACTACCATATTTTGTCACAGTCTATCTGTGTTCTTGAAGATGATATTGAAATGCATTCACAGAATAGCTCTAGGTAGTCACTTTGTTCCCACTCGCTGTTCTGATGTTTGCTCTTCTCAGTTGATTTTGAATGAAAAGATACAAGTCCTTTTGACTCTGCACACTGGGCTCCTTCCCACTGAGCACAAACTAATTGCTGTATTTACCTAGACATCCTCTGCTGCTGCAGTTATAAAGGCTATTAGTGCTCACTGGAAATTCATCCTGAGTAATATATTAGGGCAAATTATACCTCTCAGTTCATTCAGAAATGTCCTCCCCTTTGTTGTAGATAATTAGTATCATTTGACCACCTGTAAAATATTATAAACCAGCCAGTGAAGAGGCAGAAAGAACAATTAATTTATACTCATGGTAGGTCTTTTGGGTAAGACTTGCTGGGTCTTGGTGTTTGGATAATGATTAATTAAGAGAACAGAAGATATATCTGGTGGGACAACCTCCTCCTGCCTCTTTAATGTTCCATGGTTGTGGGAGCATTGGACAATTTCACGTCTTTCCCATCATGAATGAGCTTTCGAAAGCTAGAACTCAGTCTGTGTTAACAATGGGAATCTTCTGGTTCTCATTCACCAAAGACTGATATGATAACATAAACATAGGCCCCACAGGCATAATTGAGCCTTTGGAAGATCTGTAGCAATGGAGAAAAGATGACTGAGGTGACAGAGTTGCTGGAAGATATGAACTGGTTCTAGGAAAGCAGTTAATTAGCATGGGAGTGGCCAGATTGATTCAATTGTAGCTCCTGAATAGCAAACTAATGTTTCTCAGTCTTTACCTTTCACCAGCCCATAGAAATGAGCCACAGAAAATGTTATTCACTCAATTGTTTGGTCAGCTTTGATCTACCTTGTCATACAACAAAAACAGGTTCAGGAAAAAATGATAAAATAGTACATATCCTTGATTACTTTTTACTTATCCTTTGGATGTCATTTCTATATTTCATGTATCTCTTGCCTATTTCTGAGTGCCCTCAGTTGCCCTTAAAGTACCTCAGGATCAATTCCTAAAACACATATACACACATACAACCTGTAGCTGTGCTCAAAACCTAGATCTTTTTATTTCCAAATTTCTCCTTCCCATTTCACATTACAAAGGGGCTTTTAAATCACCTTACAATTTATACAAACTATTTCATGTCAATAGTGATAAGGAGTTAGTGTGTTTACCTTCCATAGATATTTGATATTTGCATTTTGGTGCATGTCGCCCATATTGCATTATCTCACAATAACTCTAATGGTGAAATTTCAGAAACTCTGGTAGATTAGAAGCTCAGGTGTTCAACCAATTAGATGATGTTCACACACACATACATACACACATATTGGGGAATATCTTTAGTTTGAGGGGACATCCTGATGCCCCATTATATCATAGCATTTAGGCTGCCATAGACTCCAGCTATAAATGAAGCTAGCTCATATCATATATATAATACCTTTAAGGACATAATATCACAGGGCTCCCTTAAAAGTCAAACAGCAGGAAATCAGTCAGGGAGAGTATGACGGCTGATTTTATGTGTTGACTTGATTGGGCCATGTGGTGCCCAAACATTTGGTAAAACATTATTTGGTGTATCTGTGAGGGTATTTCTGGATGAGATTAACATTTGAATCAGTAGGCTGAATAAAGCAGATTGCTCTCCCTGATGTATGTGTGTTTGTGTGTGTGTGTGTGTGTGTGTATGTGTGTGTGTGTATACCTCATCCAATTGGTTGAACACCTGAATAATTAAGAAAAAGGCTGATTTATTGGTAAATCCTCCTGCCTTATTGTTTGAGCCCAGACATTGGTCCTTTCTGCCTTTACACTTGGTCTGAAACATTGGTTCTTCTTGGGTCTTGAGTTTGCCAATTTTAGACTTGAACTTATATAAGTTCTCTGGTTCTCAGGCTTTCAGACTCTGACTTGAACTACACATTGGCTCTCCTTGGTCTCCAGTGTGGCAACTGCAGATCTTGGTACTTCTCAAGCCGATATAGTTGCATAAGCCAGTTCCTTATATTAAGTATCTATCTATATTTCTATTGCTCTTTTACTGTGGAGAACAGTGACTAATATAGAGAGTTCATTCTTTTCTCAATAGATGGTAAGACTATGTATAATTAGAAGAATTCAGTAAAGACATTTTTTTCGGGTTTTCCTATCTGTTATATTTAAATTTAGATGGATTTGATTGATCAATTTAGGCAAATGCTGATTTATTTGTCCAAATAGCTGAATTGATGTAGTGCAACAACAAAGAATTTTGGGAAAGCTAGTCATTTTAATCAAACCACTATACATATTAGTGCTTACTAACTAGCTCAAATCTTCTTCAGATGGTCAAGAAAGTAAAATCCAGGAAAAGAAATACAGGCATACCTCATTTTATTCCACTTCGCTTTACTGTGCTTTGCAGATCTTGTGATTTTTACAAATTGATGGTTTGTAACAACCCTGTGTCAAGCAAGTCTATTGTTGCAATTTTTCCAACAGCATGTGCTCTCTTCAAGTCTCTGCATCATATTTTGGTAATTCTCTCAATATTTTAAACTTTTAAATTATTATATCTGTTATGGTGATCTGTGATCATTGACCGTTGATGTTACCAATGTAATTGTTTTGAGGTACCAAAAAATATGTCTATGTAAGATGGAAAACTTAGTTGATAAATATTGTATGTGTTCTGACTGTGCCACCAACTGGCTGTTTTCCTGTCCCTCTGCCTCTCCTGGGGCCTCCCTATTCCCTGAGGCACAACAATATTGAAACTAGGCAATTTAATAAGCATACAATGACCTCTAAGTGTTCAAGGAAAGGGAAGAGTCACATGTCTCCCACTTTAAATCAAAAGCTAGAAATGATTAAGCTTAGTGAGGAAGGCATGTCAGAAAGCCAAGACAGACTGAAAACTAGGACGCTTGCACCCAACAGTTAGCCAAGTGGTAAATGCAAATGAAAAGTTCTTGAAGGAAATTAAAAGTGCTACTCCAGGGAATACACGAATGGTAAGAAAGCAAATCAGCCTTATTGCTGATAGGGAGAAAGTTTTAGCGGTTTTGTTAGTAAATCAATCCAGTCAGAACATTCTCTTAAGCCAAAGCCTAATCCAGAGCAAGACTCTAACTCGCTTCAATTCTATGAATGCTGAGAGAGTTATGGAAGCTGCAGAAGAAAAGTTTGAAGCTAGCAAATGTTGGCTCATGAAGTTTAAGGCAAGAAACCATGTCCATATGAAAAAAGTGCAAGATAAAGCAGCAAGTGCTGATGTAGAAGCTGCAGCAAGTTGTCTGTAAGACCTAGATAAAATAATTGATGAAGGTGGCTACAGCAAACAACAAATTTTCAGTGTAGATGAAAAGCCAGGTATTAGAAGAAGATAGCATTTAGGACTTTTATAGCTAGCAAGAAGTCCATGCCTGGCTTCCGAGCTTCAAAGGGCAGGTTGACTGTTGTTAGGGGTTAATGCAGCTGGTAACTTTAAGTTGAAGCCAATATTCACTTACCCTTCCGAAAATTCTAGGACCCTTAATAATTATGCCAAATCTGCTCTGCCTGTGCTCTATAAATGGAAAAACAAAGCTCGGATGGCAATGTCTATTTATAGCATGGTTTACTGAATATTTTAAGCCTACTGTTGAGATCTACTTCTCAGTTAAAAGGATTCATTTCAAAGTCTTACTGCTCATTGACAATGCACCTGGTCACCTGAGAGCTCAAATGACAAGGAGATAAGTGTTTTGTTCATACCTACTAATACAATATTTATTCTGGCACCCACAGGGCAAGGAGTAAGTTTGACTTTCACGTCTTATATTTAAGAAATGCATTGTATGAGGTAATAGCTGCTATAGATAGTGATTCCTCTGATGGATCTGGGAAAAGTACATTGAAACCCTTCTGGAAAGTATTTACCTTAAGAACATTCATGATCCATAGGGAAAGATCAAAATATCAATATTAACAGGAATTTGAAAGAGATGGATTCTAACCCTTGTGGATAACTTTGAGGGGCTTAATACTTCAGTGGATGAGGTAACTGCAGATGTGTAGAAATAGCAAGAGAACTAGAATTAGAAGTGGAGCCTAAATATGTGACTGAACTGCTGAAATCTCATGATAAAACTTGAATGTGTGAGGCATTCCTTCTTATGGATGAGCAAAGAAAGAGATATCTTAAGATGAAATCTACTCCTGGTGAAGATGCTGTGAACATTGTTGAAATGACAAGAAAGGATTTAGAATACAGTTGTCCCTTGAACAACAGAGGTTTGAAGTGTACTGGTCTACTTATATGCAGATTTTCTACTGCCTCTGACACCCCTGAGACAGAGAGACCAACCCTTCTCTTAGCCCCTCCTCCTCCTTAGTCTACTCAATGTGAAAATAACAAAGATGAAGACCTTTATGATGATCTGCTTCTACTTAATGAATAGTAAATATACTTTCTCTTTTTTTGTGATTTTCTTAATAACATCTTATTTTCACTAGCTTAATTTATTGTAAGAATACAATATATAATACATATAGCATTACAAAATATATATGTTAATCAGTTGTTTATGTTATCAGTAAAGTTTCTGGTCAATAGTAGGCAATTAGTAATTCAGATTTACAGGAGTCAAAATTAGATGCAGATTTTTGACTGCATGAGGAGGGGTGCCAGTACTCCTAACCCACAAATTGTTCAAGGGTCCACTAAACCTGTTTGATAAAGCAGTGGCAGGGTTTGAGAGAATTTAATCCAATTTTGAAGGAAGCTTATTGTGGGTACAATGCTATCAAATAGCATTTTATGCTACAGAAAATTCTTTTGTGAAAGGAAAAGTCAGTCGATGTGACAAACTTCATTGTTGTCTTATTTTTTAAAAAAATGCCACAGTTACCCCAGCCTTAGCAACCACCACCCTCATCAATCAACAGCCATCCGCATTGAGGCAAGACCCTCAGCAGTCAAAAAGATTACATAATTTGCTGAAAGGTTAGGTGATTGTCAGGATTTTAAGCAATAATATATATTTAAATTGAGATACGTATATTGTTTCTTTTTAGGCATAATATTACTACACACCTAATATACTAAAGTATAGTGTAAATATAACTTTTATATGCACTGGGAAATCCAAAAAATGTCTGTAATCTGTTTTATTAAAACGTTTGCTTTATTGAGGTGGTCCAAAATTGAACCCAAAATATCTCTAAGATATGCCTGTGGTTTGAATGGTCTATGCTAGGTAGGAGCTGTATAACTAGTTAAGTTAGGATATATAATATGACTTCATCAGGAGGAGCAAAGGGCAAACTTGGCTGACGTGATTGATCAAATCTAGCAAAGCAGTCAAAGAGGTTTGTCAATCTGTGCCCATGTTTAATCAAACCCTGGGCAAGTTTAGTCCATTTCTCATTTTGATTGATTTTGAATTATTAGATTATTTTGGCTGAACTAAATGACTAATACCATAGCTTCATAAGAATACACATTTAGAATAAACTGTAATTTTCAGCTTCTACTTAACAAGGGACCATAGATACAGGTAACACTTGCATAAGGGGGGGGCGGTCTATAAATCTCTGAGATGGCCAAGGGAAATTATTACATGATTGAACCAAATGATGTAATAGGTGTGATCTGGTTCCTTCAGCTGTTCACATTGGAAAAAGACCTGCTGAACTGAATCTACTCAGTAAGGTGGTCTTATACAGTCAGGCTGCTTTGTTGGTCATTGCTCACTGCCAGTATAAAGCCAAATATTCAAAGCAACAAATCAGAAAAAGTAATAAAAGAGAAAAATGGTTACAACTTCCTACCTGATCTCAAAAGATTTTATTCATAAGAAGAGAATCCCATATCCTGAAGAAACATTAATTCAATTCAGGTTGTACTCCTTTGAGGATTACAGTATAAATTATTTCCCCATTGCCTGGCTCCTGCCCTGAATAAATTTCAAAGATTTTTTTTTCATCAAAGAAAAGCAAATTAAGATTTTTGCTTCTCTCTCAAAAACCAAGTTATTGCAGTCTAGAATGGTGTCAGAATACAAGTTGAATACTGTAGGCATAACAAAACAAAATCAGCAAGTTTTTTTCGAAGTATTTGGGGTAGTGTTTAAAAGACCATTTAGAGTATAATATAGAGAAAAACAATTCAGAGGCAGAGTGTGCAAATGCAATCCTGTAGTTTTCTACTTTGAAAATTCCAATGGCTAATGCTTAAACTCAGGCTGACATCTCTTTTTCATCCTACGTTCTGTCCAGCTGTATCTGGAAGGGAGAATGGTGGACTATACTATAGTGAACTGTTTTTCAAACTGTGGGTCCTAGCCCAATGAAGAGATGTAAAATAATTTAGTAGGAAAAGACCTACCTCTTTTTTCTCTTGTTTTTCTTTTTTTAAAGTGAAACAGAGTACAGTAGAAAATACTAGAGTACAGTGCCCACAGTAATTGTAGTATTACCTTATAAGACTTTTATGTCAGTTATATGGTCATATTTTATAGGTCTACATATAGACATATAAATTATCTATCTATCTATCTATCTATCTATCTATCATCCATCTACTTATCTGTCTATTTATCATCTATATCTGTCTATGTGGAGTGTGTGTTGTGTTTGCATTGGATAATGATGTCAAATATATTTCTTACTGAAGGCTGTGGTCAAAAAAGTTTGAAAGACACCGCTCTAATGAAAAGAACATGAACTTTTTTAGTCATACAGATCTGGAGTCCAGACATGTACTCAGGGTTGGAAGTGGGAGGAAGACTGTGGAGTGATCCCCTTGGGCAGGAAGAGGAATTATTTCTTTGACATGTTTAGAGTTGTCAACTCATGTTAAGAATAAAAAGAAGAATGACTGAAGTCGGCATAATTATTATTCAAAAATTCTTCACTGATGATGTACTTTCTTATTGCTAGAACCGAGAACATAGTTCCTGATGCATGGTACATGTGTAACAAATGTTTTTGAGCAAATAAACCTAAGATTTCTTTAGGGTTTTTGCCAGTCATGTCATAATTTTGGTGCATATGGATACTGTGGTCAACATAGACTTCTAGTCTTTTTATATGAATCTTTAGAACGTTTTCTCTCATTTTTCCATTGTCCATTTGACTTTTGAATCTACATATTAATTTTTTAAATTTTGCTCTCTTGATTTGGGTTATTGTATCTTATTGAATAACTTGAATTTTAATTCTTACTTTTCCTTTCCAGTTTTATGAACTCTGGGGCAGAAAATGACACAGCAACAAAACAAAACAAAAACAATCACTAAACACTAAAAAAAATCTGAACTATAACAACAACAAAATGCCCTTTATATCTTTATCCAGACTTAGAACTATTTTAGGCCAAACAATATCAAGAAATGTACTGTAAAAATTATTTGCATTAGTAATCAGGTATTCAGTGCCTTACTCTGTTTGGGCAGCTATAATAAAATTACCATAAACTGGGTGGTTTAGAAAGAACAGAAATTTATTTCTCATGCTTGTTTCTGGAGGCTGGAAGTCTGAGATCAAAGAATCCAAAGATTCAGTGATGGGTAAGGGTGCACTTTCTAGACTGCTCTAACCTCACATTGCAGATGTGGGGAGGGATCTCTCTGGGGCTTCTTTTATAAGAGCACTAATTTTATTTATAAAAACCCCACCCTCATGGCCTAATCATCTCCCAAAGGACCCACTTCCCCAAATACCATCACCTTGCAGCCTAGGATTTCAACATTTAGATTAGTGTCCAAACTTTGGCTTCCCTGGGCCATATTGGAAGAAGAAGAATTGTCTTGCACCACACATAAAATATACTGACACTAATGATAGACGATGAGCTAAAAAAAAAAATCGCAAAAAAACTTATAAATCTTATGTTTTAAGAAAGTTTACGAATTTGTGTTGGGCCACATTCAAAGCTCTCCTGGGCCACATGTGGCCCATGGGCTGTGAGTTGGACAAGCTTGGTTTAGATTTTGGGGGGATACAACATTCAGATCATAGCAGTCAGATATTTTACATTTAATTCACAAATGTTTGAATTGACAATTCTGTTTTCTGCCTATAAATTGGATTCTCAAGGGTTCAAGATGGCACCTTTTGCCCTAACTTGTCTCCCAAATGTGCACCCTCAGTTAAAAAGGGCATGCCTAACTTAGCACAGAATCAATCTTGCTACGAAGCAATCAATCCTAAACACTACTGATGAGGATGAAAAGGCCCCAAACTGTGGTTTGCACATCACAGAGTGAATCAGGAGGGGGCTGACTTAGCTGCTGACAATATTACCAGAAGTTTAATAACAAACTAATTTTTAAATACTAACGTTCTGATGCCATATAATTGAGAACTTATCAGGATTCTCTTCTAGCTGTTTACCTTCTCAGCTTACTGATTTCTGTTCTGTTCAAACTTTCAGTTAAAAAAAAAAAAAACCTTGAAGTTATTCTACCTTCCCCTTCATTTTCCCTTACATCTGATCAGAGGAAAAAGAGTTAACTTTGGAGTCAAACAGAACTAGGTTCAAATTCTGCCTTTGATTCTTACTAGCTCATTTTCCCCAGCAATGAAATGAAATGAAATAAAATGAAATAGCATGTCATTAGTATCAGAGATGTTGGTCAAATGGTACAAACTTTCAGTTATAAGATGAATCAGTTCTGGGGGTCTAATGTAACATGTGGGTGGTGGTGGATGTGTTCACCACTTTAATCATGATGCATTACACAATATATACATATACCAAATAAATATATAGTACACTTTGAAAAATACAATTTTCTCAATTAAATATTTTAAAATAAAATTTAAAAATGTTTCATGTCTTCTTTTTCATCTTGTGTCATAATGTCTTTCAAATTTATTCCTTTTTTCCATTGCTGCTGCTACCAATCATCACCCAACCTCATACTCAAAATACTGAAATAAGTTCCTAGATAAATAATATTTTAACCTTTCTACTTCCACAAAATAACTGAGGGATGTGACACACACTTATCAGCTCATCAGTAATGTGGTTCCCTACTGCAATGATTATCATCTGGCTGTGTGTGGAGGAAAGGAGGTTATCAGAATCTAAAGAAGTTGTATTTTTATTTTTATTTATTTATTTTGCAATTTAATTCATTTTTTTTGGAGTAGAGTATGTTACAGAGAATAAAAGAACTTTAGAACAGTTCTTTTAACTATTCTGTTTTTTATAAAGTCCAAGATGTATAGAATTTTAAAGCTCCTTCTTAAAAATAATTCAGCTACTCTTCTTGCCTTGAGGATAAAGTCCAATCTTCTAAACATGATTCATATGTTCTTCTTGTTCAGGCTTTTGTTTACCTCTCTGTTTCATCCTCGCATTCTATGCAGCAACCACTCTGAATTCCTTTCCATTTCTCCAGTGTTCTTTGCCTTCTCTTATCTCCCACCTTTGCACACACAGTTCCCTCTGCCAAGGTGTAGTACCCACCTCCTCCCTTCCTCTCTTTTTTCTTAGCTTACTTCTTTTCTTAAAATTTTATTTTAATTTTCCATAGGTTATTGGGGTACAGATGGTATTTGGTTACATGAGTGAGTTCTGTAGCAGTGCTTTGTGAGATTGTGGTGCACCCAGTTTACAATAGCAAAATCATGGAACCAACCCAAATCCCCAGCAATGAAAGAGTGGATAAAGAAATTATGGTATATATATAAAATTGAATACTACTCAGCCATAAAAAGGAATGAATTAATGGCATTTGAAGCAACCTGGATGAGATTGGAGACTATTATTCTAAGTGAAGTAACTCAGGAATGAAAAACCAAACACCGTGTGTTCTCACTGATATGTGGGAGCTAAGTATGAGGACTCAGAGGCATAAGAATGATATAATGGACTTTGGGGACATGGGGGGAAGGGTGGGAGGGGGGCGAGGGATAAAAGACTACAAATAGGGTACAGTGTATACTGCTCAGGTGATGGGTGCACCAGAAGTTATATTTTTAAACAAACAATAAGTCCCCAAAATATTCTTCTTTACTCCTGTAGGCAGCTTCCCACATGTCACATTGAGAATCACTGTAAACCCATCCTGACTCCAAGACCTTCCATGATATGGTTCTGTACTACATGTAACAGCAGCTTGTAATAACTGACACTCACATAGAACTTTATGGTATTAAAATGTTTTCATATATATGGTCTCATTTAATTTCCCAATGATGTAACACGTGGTAGGTATTATCTTCATTCCACTGATGAAGAAATTGGCTCAGAAGAGTTCGATAACTTGACCAAGCTTACATAGCTAGTAAGTGGCAAAGTAGAATTCAATCCCAGGTCAGTCTGTTCACAAAACCCATGGCCCTGGGTCTTGGGACCTGCTGGCACTCTCTCATTCTCAATACTTGTTTCTTTTTCTGGTCTTTATCTTCCAGGCTCCCTAACTTGATTCATCTGTTTAATTAACACATTTGCTTCTCAGATCACACTGGTTGATTTGACACCCTGGCCTGACATGTTTGCAGTTTTGGTTCAGGTCCCTGTACCACGCCAGTGACCTATAAAGCCTGTATCAGACTGTTCCTTCAGACTAGGAATGCCTTTGCTTCTCTTCTCTCCCATCACTTCAAGTCCTCCATCCTTCAAGGCCTAGCTCAGGTTTGCAGTCTCTGAAAACACCAAACAATTCACTCAGTTCTCTACCTTATCTGACCCACTGAAGCATTTATTGTTTGTACTGCATAAGTGAGCATTTTATTATGAAATGCCTTTTCTAATAATTGTTTCATGAAAATTCCTTGTCTACTCACTAGATTGTAGATTCTTGTTGATATGGATTGTGTCTTGTGTGTTATTGTATAACTCATAATGTCTGATACCATGTTAGATGCTCATACATACTTATGGGTTGAATGATTTCAAGTGGGACAAAGTTGATAAAAATAAAATGGAAATAACCGTTGCTTGAATACAATGGTCTGAAGTGCTTCTCAAACATGAGAACCTTCATGGGGATCTTAATGATTTCAGAACCTTCCCAGAGATTCTTTTTGTGGCTACATTCATCTTGTGCCATCTTGATAGACTTTAAGATGAAGTTTTGCTGCTGATACAGAGACCAAGGAGGATTAACTTCATGATATAATAAATATCTTTTTCCAGTTTTCCCATGACCTTTTTAGAAGCTTGTATTAAGATCATCTTGAAGACCCTTTAATCTCCAAGATATCTGGAAAACCCTAGAAAACCTCTTCAATTCTTTGCTTCTCCTTATACTCTCCGTGTTCATCACAGTGGTAGACACTGTGCAGGTGCTCAATAAAAATTTTTTGAATTATGTTTTAATATTTACACTTTTTGCCATGAGAGACATATAAGAGAGTGGCTAAGAGCATACTGCAGACCTGATTGCCTGAGTTCAAGTACCAGCTCTACCACTTATCAATCCTATGAGTTTTGGAAAGTCAATTTACTATTCTATGTCTCAGTTTTTTTACCTCTGAAATGGGGATAGTAATAATAACTATATCCAAGGGTTTTTGTTTATATTAGCTACAATAAATCCATATAATAAATTAATATAACAAATCCAATACTTGGAGCGTAGCAAGTGTTTGTTGTTATTAGCTTTTCCCTTTTCTCTGCAGGTGACATCTCTGTCTTCTTCCACTGCTTGTCCATTTCTTCCATATCAGATATAATTGATAAAAATGTGACCAGTGTTTATATATAGTATCTTCTAATTGTGTCCCATGTCTCTCACTGAGATATTTCTTCAGTGTGCTGAATCCTTAATATCTATAATTACTATAGAATCAGCTGCTGAAATGCACCCTCATATAGCAGTGTGAATGTGCAGCTGAAAGTTGGGTCATTAGGAAAACAGTACAGAAAAAACAATAAAGCTGAGTTGATTTGCCTTATTCATGCATCATCCTTAATGTCTTTAAACAGTCCCACTTATTTGGTTTAGTAAACTATCAGAGCAAGGTTGATATGTTGCCTGGATATTTTAGTGATTTTCCAACTTTAAACTAACTGTTCTCTAAATCTTCCTCTGTAGCTGCCAGTGGAAGCCAGTCTAATACATTCTTGATGGATATCAAACTAAATCATTGTCCTGACTGGAGAAGACCCCCACATTCCTGTATTTCAAAAACAGATTTTTTGAGTGAAGCATTTGAGTGATAGATACTACGTATGTACTCACAGTGTATCTTCCCTCCCAATTTTGAAGAGTTAATATGATACTTTTCCCCCTACTTCCCCTTGTGATGTCCTCAATAGAAATCTGAGTGATCCTGTGAGCTAGAAGGTAAAGAAGTGTGTTTTAACTACTATTCATACCTCTTCAGTTGCCCTGACAAACCTTATTGTGGCAATACCAATGGAAGATGATTAACTTCTGGCTTCTTGAGGAAACAGTAAAGGTACTTAGCCCTGTAGTTGTATTTTCCCATTTAAGGATTAAAATTTCTGTTGAAATGAGATCGGGGATAAGAATAGATAATGCAAGTAAATATGGGGTAGCATAATTGTTAAGCCCATATGCTTTAGAGCCAGCCTGCCTTTGGAAACCCTGGTTCTGCCATTATTTGTGTGACCTTTGGCAAGCTACTTAACCTCTATGTGCCTCAGTTTCTACATCTGTAACTAATAATGTAAAACATTTGCAAGAATATCTGGCACATAGTGTGCAGTAAATGGAGCTGTTAATACTCGTGAAAGTTGTATGAATCCCTGTTGATGAGAAAGAGTTGTATCTAGAACATTTTCTAAGGAAGCTTCTGACAATTTCTTTGTTCTCAGCTGGTGCTGAATTAGAATTTATCTGTAGGCATAAGCTGGTTGTAATGCATCTATGCAATCTATGCAATTGGATAATCCAATTACTCAATAGAATGTGGTGATGAAGATGAGCCTGCAGAGCATTTTCTTTCTGTGGAGATTTTTTCCTGCCTGCCCTCACTGGGGGATAGTTGCTATAGACTGACTTAGGAAAAATACACTCTGGAAATCTCACTGTAACTGTAAACATGAACAATAGCATAGTATAGTGGAAAGGAAATAGATTTGACTTCCATTTCTAGCAATATCATAGACTAGATAATCTGGAAACTCTCATCCCACTCCCAGCTGTAAAAAAATCAGAAATGCTGGATAAAATTAACTTATTAATTCATCAAATATTATGGAACACTTTTACCATGTGCCAGAGAGTGTTCTAGATGTTGAATGTTGAAGAAGTAAAACAGACACAAATGCCTGAACCTGTGCAGTTTCCATTCTGGTGAATAGAACACACAGAGTTTTCAAGGAATAATTGAGTTTTCAAGACAGAAAGGACATTTCCAGCGACCAAAAACAAAACGGAAACTATGAATCAGAGTGGTACCTATGAGATAAAGTGGTTTTCCTGGGTATGTTGGAAGTTCAGATATTTGTAACCAAGGCTTGGATTTTAACACTCATGAATGATATGGGAGTTAAGACTCCATGTAAGACCTCCATATAAAACTGGGTCTCTGAAAGTGCTTTACGTGCAGTGAAAAAATATACTCAGAAAACTTTTTTCCTTCACAGAAGAAAATGGCAAGGCAGTTTGTCCATCTCAACCTGAGTTCTTGGCAGAGAAAATATGTTTCTCCTGAGAATTCGTAATCATGGGCCTGCCCTCATATGATTTTGAAGTATGAATTTAAACTGTATGCAGAAGTATAAAAGTAAAATCTATACCACAAACGTGTTGGCATTTGTTGCCAGATGTTCTGTGTGAGAAATTCTGATGTCATTTCCAAAGTCAAGCAAGCAGGAAGAGGGAAAGAAGGTGGTCAAACTCTTTGTTATGGCAGGAGCTGTAGTAGACATTTTAAATTATGAGGGAGAAGGATAAAGCTGAAAATTACATAGCAACAAGATAGATTGGGTATCTGGGTTATTGATGATCATGGAGCCACCATACTGGCCCTTTATTTCTCACATTAAAGTAAGAGAAAAATACACTTATATTTTGCTTACACGATTTCATATCTCACAGCTGTACCTAATACTAATACAAATAATGAATAAACCCAATATTTGGGAATAAACACTTCCCAAATAGTGGGGATAAAACAAAGGCAGTTTCGAATAGACAGCAACTTAGAGTTTACCTCTACAAGACTCTCACTGAAAGAACTACTAAAGGATCTATTTCAGGAAGAAGGAAATTGTACTGCAAAGGAAGCCATAAGATGCAAAACAGATATTTGAGTAAACAAATACATGTGAGTAAATGTAAGGAGACATTGATGACATAAAACAACTGTAATAGTTTTGGAAAGGTATGAATTTTAGAGCTAGAGAGTAGCGATCAAATTCAGGCTCTTTCATTTACCTTCTGGGTGATCAGAGGTAAATTACTTAACCTCTCTGAGCCTCAGTTTTCTCATTTGTGCATTGGGAGAATTGGAATACGTACATAATGTACTTACTTAAATATTATAAATAATTTATGTAAGATTCCTGAAATAGGGCTTTATGCATGTATTTAAACTATGACAAATAATAATATAAATAGTTGTAGTGATGTAAAAGATGTTTTCCAGTAATCACAAATGACATTGGAGATGGCTGGTACTTTATCATTTGACTTTTTCCTAAAATAATCTCACAGGGTAACATTTAGTATACTGGCTCTTGTAAGTTAGTTTCAGAGCTAGCCTTTAGTCTGTTTGCTCAGACATCTGGTATTGTCAACACATTGAGAATGGACCCATCAGAATAGGAAAATGCATACTAACTATTCTCACAAAACTAATGTCTAGAACTAGAATTTCAGTCTTAATGAATGATGAACATAATTGTCACACAGGAAAAAAATGCTTGTTTTGGCATGACCAGAAATTCTCTGCTTTTAGGGAAACCTGCAAGGGAAGCCAAATAATAATCAGGGTACCAGTGTATTAAATCACAATGAGACATAAATTTTACAGGAACTGGAATGTATAAAGTCTTTTGGACCAACACATCTCTTTTTCTAGACAGACAAATATGAGAAGCCAAGTCAAAATTGTATGACCTTAAGCAAGTCACTTAACCGTGATGCTTGATAAGTTTTGCATCAGGTTAAGAAGAATCTAGATGAAATGAATATTTAATTATTTAAGACTAAGTTAGACTAACACATCTCAAATAAAGGGAGGTCTTGCCAATGGGAATAACACACTTGATATCCATTCTCTCAAACTTCCTATAGTCATTTTCACAATAGAGATGAATGGTCTTATTAATGGAATCAGAATGCAAAATCTTTTGGCTAAGGTATTTTTCCCTAGACAGTGCTTGGATGGGCATCACCAAAAGGCAATATTTGTTCATTGACTATCATTTTTCCCATGTCTGTTTGCCCAATTTCCCCTTCTTATAGATACATTCTTCCTGTGGATATATTAATACAGTTAATCAGGTTAAAAGTCTAATTCTGCTGGCCTACAAAAAATTTGTTTCTTGAAAACGACTTTGCTTATTCTTATTCTCATTTATTATGTATTGATTTCTTCATAATTCTGAAAGCAACCTCGTTGCCTTCATTTTCAAATTCCTGTGTATGTGTGTGGGAGCTGGAGTAGCTCATTGCAGGCTACCATATGAAGTTGATATTACTGATCCACCACTAACTTTTCAATTAAAATGCATTTTGGCTTAGTCTCATCACTGTGGAAAATACTGGTGGCATATGCTTTGTATTGTTCTTCCAATAGTGGGGAATAAATTTTCACTAAGCTATCCATACATTTGTTGCCAAATTTCCAGTGGCTCAATTGCTAGATGTGCATGGTACTTCAGCAGCTCAAACCAGTGGGGAAAGAGAAAAAACATGAGATGAACAATGCCAAAGTCTAAGATGACTGTTCCATCTGTAGTACTGTGCTCTGTGGGAGGGGGATAGAGGTCCAAAGTTATCTGGTTTGGTGAAAAAAATAGTTATCTGGTTTGGCTCCATTGGTGGTCATCATTAATGTGCAAGGATGATCTTATGGTCTGTGCTTAGCAGTAGTGTAGGTGTTAGTAATACCTCAAGTCATGCAGGAGCCAGGGCCATAGTTTGAAAAATCATTCAGGTTTGTAGCAGGTCTCCAAGATAAAGCTCAAAGCATAGAGATCAAATTTAGCCCCTAAGTAAAAGAAGCTAGCAGTTGTTCAACATAGAATCAGAATCACAGTCAATGGGGTTGAGGTTCACACAGTGTCTGCAAAGTATTATTTGGTACCCACCTACCCATCGCAAGAAGCAGAAAGATGAACTAGATGACTTGAAGGTAATTGTATTAGTCTGTTGTCATGCTGCTAATAAAGACATACCCAAGACTGAGTAATTTATGAAGGAATGAGGTTTAATTGACTCACAGTTCCACAGGGCTGGGGAGGGCTCAGGAAACTTACAATCATGGTGGAAGGGTAAGCAAACACATCCTTCTTCACATGGTGGCAGAGTGAAGTGGGGGAAAAGCCCCTTATAAAAACATCAGATCTCGTGAGAACTCACTCACTATCACAAGAACAGCATGGAAGTAACCACTCCCATGATTCAATTATCTCCCACAGGGTCCCTCCCATAACATGTGAGGATTATGGAAACTACAGTTCAAGATGAGATTTGGGTGGGGACATAGCCAAACCATATCATTCCTCCCTCCCACCTCCCAATCTCATGTACTCACAATCCAAAACACAATCATGCCATTCCAACAGATTTTGGGGAAAATCTTAACACATTCCAGCATTAATTCAAAAGTCCAAGTCAAATGTCTCATCTGAGACAATGCAAGTCCCTTCTGCCTATGAGCCTGTAAAATCAAAAGCAAGTTAGTTACTTCCTCGATGCAATGGTGGTACAGGCTTGGGGTAAATACACCCACTCCAAATGGGAGAAATTGGCCAAAACAAAGGGGCTACAGACCCCATACAAGTCCAAAATCCAATAGGGCAGTCATTAAATCTTAAAATTCCAAAACAATCTCCTTTGACTCTATGTCTTACATCTAGGTCACGCTGATGCAAGAGGTGGGCTCCCAAGGCCTTGGGCAGCTCCGCCTCCATGGCTTTTAATGGTACAGCCCCCTCCTGGCTGCTTTCATGGGCTAGCATGAGTGTCTGTGGCTTTTCCACGTGCATGGTACAAGCTGTTGGTGGATCTACCATTCTGGGGTCTGGAGGACAGTGGCCTTCTTCTCACAGTTCCACTAGGCAGTAGCCCAGTGGGGACTTTGTGTGGGGGCTCCAACACCACATTTCTCTTCTGTACTGCCCAAGCAGAGGTTCTCCATGTGGGCCCCACCCCTGCAGCAAACTTCCTCCTGGACATTCAGGTGTTTCCATACGTCCTCTGAAATCTAGGTGAAGGTTCGCAAACTTCATTTCTTGACTTCTGTGCACCTGTAGGCTCAACACCATGCAGAAGCTGCCAAGGCTTAGGGCTTACACCCTATGAAGCCATGGCCTCAGCTGGACTTTGGCTTCTTTTAGCTATGGCTGGAGCAGCTGGGATGCCCCGCACCAAGTCCCTAGCCTGCACACAGCAGGGGGGCCCTGGGCCTGGCCCAGGAAAACATTTTTTCCTCCTAGGCCTCTGGACCTGTGATGAGAGGGAATGCTATGAAGGTCGCTGGCATGCCCTGGAGACATTTTCCCCATTGTCTTGGTCATTAACATTCAGTTCCTTGTTACTTATGAAAATTTCTGCAGCAGGCTTGAATTTGTCCCCAGAAAAATAGGGGTTTCTTTTCTATTGCTTGTCAGGCTGCAAATTTTCCAAACTTTTATGCTCAACTTCCTCTTGAACACCTTGCCACTTACAAATTTCTTTTGCCAGATACCCTAAATCATCTCTCTCAAGTTCAAAGTTTGACAGATCTCTGGGGCTGGGGCAAAATGCTGCCAGTCTCTTTGCTAAAACATAACATGTATCACCTTTGCTCCAGTTCCAAACAAGTTCCTCATCTTCATCTGAGACCACCTCAGCCTGGACTTTATTGTCCATATCACTATTAACATTTTGGTCAAAGCCATTCAACAAGTCTCTAAGAAGTTCCGAACTTTCCAACATATTCCTGTCTTCTGAGCCCTCCACGTCTCTAGGAAGTTCCAAACTTTCCCTTATTTTCCTGTCGTCTTTTGAGCCCTGCAAGCAGTTCCAATCTCTGCCTGTTACACAGTTCCGAAGTTGCTTCCACATTTTCCAGTATCCTTATAGCAGCACCCCACTCTACTGGTACAAATTTACTGTATTAGTCCTTTTTCACACTGCTAATAAAGACATACTGAGATTGGGTAATTTATAAAGGAAAGAGGTTTAATTGACTCACAGGTCAGCATGGCTGAGGAGGCCTCAGGAAACTTACAATCATGGCAGAAGGGGAAGCAAACATGTCCTTCTTTACATGGTGGCAAGCAGAAGTGCAGAGTGAAGTGGGAGAAAAACCCCCTTATAAAACCATCGGATCTCGTGAAAACTCACTCACTATCATGAGAACAGCATGGAGGTAACCACTCTCATGATTCAATTACCTCCCAGTGGGTCCCTCCCATGACACATGGGAATTATGGGAACTACAGTTCAAGATGAGGTTTGGGTCAGGACACAGCCAAACCATATCAGTAACTCTTTAACCTCATATGCCATGATCTCCCTAAGAATTTAGAGCATATGGTGAGGGTTGAGGGTCTAAGAAGCCCAACTTTATTCACTACTTCTGATTAGAAGAATTCCCCAATATAAATGGATTTATGGGGAAAAGCTATTACTCTGTGAGAGTATTTTTAAGAAGTTTTTTGAGACTTGAATAACTTGCAATAGAATTCAAAAAGCATGAATTAACTGTAGATGACACTGATAAAAATAAAAATTGTGTCTATAATCTGGTGAACAATCTCAATAGAGATGTTTGTCTTCTGTGATGGGAAGAAGTACAGATTTGAGTGGCTAAAAAAAAAAAAAAAAGGTTGCATATGTCTGAAATTGGTGTGGGGAGCTGGTTTCTCCATGGATACAAGAGTATCCTGGAAGAGAAAGCTAATAGTGAAAGGACAGCCTGATTTTATTTGTTCTTCAAATATATTGAAATGAATGAATCTAAACTGATCCAAATTGTTTTTGAACAAATTCCTTTTCCAGATATTGACTTTGAATACTCTTTCTCAAAAAGTGTGGGTTCAACTACCTGTCCTGTGTTTATGACTCCCAAATTACTATTTCTAACCCATCTCCATTTCTTTTAAATTTCTAAAATATCACTAATATTTACAGGAATCTCCTCTTGAATGTCATATGTGGACCTCATATTTGACAGACATAATTTTTGTATATTGTACCAATGATTCAGAGTCTCAAAAAACCAGAGTTTAATAGTTTTCCTTAAGTTACATAGCTGACAAATGGCAGATCTAAGACTAGAAAACAGATCTTTGGATTTCAAATCCTGTGTGTTGTAGTGCATCGGACCAGGTGTCAGATGATCAAACCCCTGAATCTGACAGTCGAGGCCCTTCACACTTTAGTCTTAACCTACATTTTCAACCTCGCCTCCCATTATTTCCTCTCATTTTCTTTTGTCTAATCACACTGTGGTCCTTTTATTTTAACAAGCATGCCTGGCATTTTTCCATTTCCCCTTTTTCCACACTATTCACTTCACTTGGCACATCTTCCATCATGCCCACATACAATCTTGTCTGACCTTCATAGACCGGCACAAAGGTAATCATCTCCTAACCTTTCTCTGATTCATCTCAATTTGAAGTACCCTCTTCCTGCCATAAATGAGCATAGCAGCTTATCTTTATGTCACTCATAGTGTTTATTACTTTTTACCTTGTATTGTTAATTCATCAAACTTTTACTGAGTGCCCATCATGTGCCATTTTTATTTGAAACGTGGAGATTCTTCAGTGAACAAGCTGGTCAATGTCACTGGCCTTGTGGGGCTTGTTGTCTAGTCAGAGAAGAAAGACAAGGTGAAAAGCAATGACCAGGCTGGGTGAGGTGGCTCAGCTCCCAGCACTTTGGAAGGCCGAGGAGGGCAGATCAACTGAGGTCAGGAGTTTGAGATCAGCCTGGCCAACATGGTGAAATCCCGTCTCTACTATTAAAAAAAAAAAAAAAAATCAGCCAGGCACGGTGGTATGTGCCTGTAATCCCAGCTACTCGGGAGGCTGAGGCACGAGAATCACTTCAACCTGGGAGGCAGAGATTGTAGTGAGCTGAGATTGTGCCACTGCATTCCAGCCTGGGCAACAGAGCAAGGCTCTGTCAAAAAAAAAAAAAAAAAAAAAAAAAGCAATGGCCTAGAGTCCCTGAGTCATAGAGAGATGGACAGGTGCCATGGGATTCCAGAGAAGGATGTCTTGGATCCCTAGACTTGGAATAATGAAGACAATCAGGAAAGGCCTCTTGTTTTGAGTGGATGAAACTATAATTTCTTTAGGATAGAGTCCTTACTTTATTGGACTTCCCCTCCAAGACCCATCCAGCCCTATGCCACGTACCAAACAGATTCTCCATGGGATTGTTGTATTTGCTTTTTGGATCTCCTCCTTTTTTTAATGTAGTCAGTAACATTTCATTCTTTCCCTGATATTGAGAGTGCAGTTATAATTGGGAGTGCATTAGACAACAAGGGTTGCCTAATAATACATTGGAAATCTGGGTTAAGATATTTCCTATGTGGGTTTTCCCCTTTCACTTGTGTCGCACTTTTAATGTCACTGCAGATGACCATATACTCATTGCAAAACATTTATACCACAGATAAGCCTTGTAGAGCAGCCCATTTTCCCTATATAGCATTTATCATGGCTTGTGATTATGTATGTGCATATTTCATAAATGTCTGTCTTCCACACAATATTAAAAACTCTATGAGGGAAGGGACTATTTCTGTTTTGGTTGCAATTGTATCCCCAGGGTCTAGCACAGTGCATAGCACTTGGGAGCCACTGCATAAACATTTGTTGAATGAATGAATGAAGAAATTGCCTAAATAGCCAAAATTTGGTATAATTTCTTACCATTTACTATGAAGTATAATTTTATTGCTCTATATTGGAACAAAAATCGACAAGTGATTGGACAGTTTTTATACCATAGGTTCTCTTTTTTTCTTCAAGGTAGAAACACTGTGTTTTTCCATAAAAATTCAAGAGATATATTGTATTTATAGCCTCCTAAGAGATCTCCCTTTACTCTTGCACCTCTAGAGTCTATTCTCAGCACAGCAACCAGAGCTATCCTTTAAAAAATTTAAATTAAATCATGTTATTTTAAAAACTCTTTGATACACTGAGAGTGAAGCCAAACTCCTTACCACGACCTACAGAACCCTCCATAGCCTGTCTTTGTCTACTTCTCTATCTCCTACCTCTCTTCTTCCTGCTTGTTCTATCCCAGACATACTGGCTTTTTTCTGTCCTTTTAACTTGACATGTTCTTTTCTTTTGGAGGGCCTTCATACTTGCTTTTCCTTTTGTTTGGTGGACCTTTTCTTTAGGTATTTTGTGTGATTTGCTCCCTCCTCAAGAAGCCCTTTCCTGGACACCCTATCGAAAGTAAACCACATCACCCCAGCCACTTTATTCTGTTACCTAGTTCCATTTTTCGTGACAATTATTCTATGAAATTATTCTATTTGTTTACTTTTGGGGAGTCAATCTACTCTACTAGAATATAAGGATTTTTTAGCTGTTTTGCTCATTGTCGTGTTATAGCATCTAGAACAGACTCTAACATAGAGTACATGCTCATGAAATATGTTTTAAATTAATTACTACCAGATTATTATCTAGCTATTTAATTTGGAAGAGTACACTTTTTGTTTTGGTTTATGCTTATTTTTGCTTACCGATAAGTACAAAGGGGAGAAGTTCTTTGTGTGGTAGTTTTGAGCTAGACGTAAATTTCTATCTACAAACATTCAGTACCCCAGATTTTTGTTATTGTTCTCTTATTTTTTTTTAATTTTAGATTCAGAGGGTATATGTGCATGTTTGTTATATGGGTACATTGCATAATTGTGGAGACTGGGCTTCTAGTGTACCCACCACTCAAATATTGAGCATTGTACCTAAGGTAATTTTTCAACCCTCTCTAATTTTGGAGTCCCCAATGTCTATCGTTTCCATCATTAGTCCATGAGTATCCATTGTTTAGTTCCTTCTTAAAAATGAGAATATGCAATATTTTATTTTCTGTTTCTGAATTTGTTCACTTAAGATATTGGTCTCCAGCTCCATCCATGTTGTAGGAAAGGACATGATTTCATTATCCATTATGGCTGCTGGATAGTATTCCATAGTGAATATATACCACATTATCTTTATCCAATAAACCATTGATGTATGCTTAGGTTGATTCCATGACTTTGCTATTGTGAATGGTGCTGTGATGAACATATGAATTCAGGTGTCTTTTTCATATAATGACTTCTTTTCCTTTGGGCAGATACCCAGTAGTGGGATTGCCAGGTATAATGGTAGTTCTACTTTTAGTTATTTGAGACATAGAAGACTATAACATTTAAAGGCAGGAGCCATGCCTATTTTCCTTCACCATTTTACCCCCAGTGCCTTGAAGGGTGCCTAGGGCATAATAGAGTTTCAATAAAGCATGTGTTGAATTGAACATAGTCATACCCTTAGATATATGGATTATATAAACTCCTCATTTCTTTTTAATATTGCTATGCCATTTCTCAAATGAGAGGATCTCTAGGGAACCCTCAGAAATTGAAATAAACTTTATTTACTTTTTTTATTTATAACTAATGTGCAAGATATGATTCTTTCTTCCAGCCCACCTTTGTCATCCTCTGATTTTTTCTACATAAAATTTGTGATTTTCCAAGTCATGTAGATTTTATTGTTGGATCTATCTACTTCTTTCCATGCCCACTGACACTCTCCCTGTATAGGCCTTCATTGCCTTTTGTCTTGACTATTATAGAAACCTTCCAATTCATCTCCCTTCCTTCTGTTTTTCTAATTTCCTAGCCATCCAACACACAAGATGTCACATTAATCTACTGAAAGTTTGTATTTGCTCATATCATTTATTTGCTCAAAAATTCTAAACGTAACAAACATATAATTGAACTCTGTCTAGTGAATTAAGAATTGAATTCTTACCCTAGCATTCAAGGCTTTCTTTAATATTCTATCAATTGAATTTCCAACTTTTTTTTTTTTAAATTCACTTCATGAACTCCACTATCCTTCGAAACTTGACTATTTGTATATCTTGGATACATCCATCACTCTAGTCATGCTGGTTTCTACTTACTCAAATGTCTTCTTTTTATTCTTGTTTTATGAAATTCTTCCAACCTTATATTAAATATCCTCTTCTCCATTGATACCTCTCCTAAGGGAGACATAAAATGAATGCCCAAATAAATGACGTTCATGCTGGGTAAATTAAGATGCGCTGAACCTCACACCAAAATAAATCACAAACATCGGTGAGATACAAAGCTCTCTGAGGGCAGAGAATGTGCTTGTCTTGTTTGCCACCTACTCAATTCCTAGGACAGTTTCTGACATAGTAGATACTAATAATACAATAAATAAATAAAATAAATATTGAATAATGTATAGTAGAGGGACACAATATTCCAAATAATATGTTTCTTGAAGGCAGGGATTACTTTTTAAATTTGTGCTCATGTACTCTATAGCTCTACATAGCAGATGCTCAAGAACTATTTGTTAAATTTAATGAAGAACATAGTGTTCTATAAGCAGTGTAATTACATGAATACTTATCTTTGAACTCAGTTTGTACTAGACTAGTGTCATTAACAAGATGTAGGACTGGGACAAAATGATGCATTGTTATATTACTGACAGATTCAGGGAGGATGTAGTCAAAGAAGCCAAACTGAAGACTTCACGGAGACAATTAAAATATCCATGTAAAGAAGGTTGGCTAGAAAATACTCAAAGGTCAAATAAAGTCCTCAGTAAGAGAATCAGTCCAATGAAAAAGTTTTCATGGTTTATTACCAGTCTTTTCAATCAGTTGATTATGAAGGGAGTTAGAACAGCTTCATGTTGTCATTCTGCATCCTCTATCTTGGACCTTCCATTGTGAGACAATGAAGCAACAAAAAAAGTCCCACAGTGAAGGAGAAACAAATTTAAATTTTGAAACTGGTATTGTTTAATGTCATTATTCAAGTCTTTTTTTTCTTGTTTCCTCTACAAATGCACAGGACTGTTGTACTGATTCACTTTGTGATACTTTGCCCTGGGCAGCAGATCTTCCATGATTCAGACCTTTGTCTATATAATCTTTCCAAATCCAAACTGACATGGTCCCAGGTCCTCAGAATCCAATGTAGGAAAACAGTAAGTCAAGGTATTATGTGATTGCTTTTGACTACAGTTCTGGCACACATGTATTTTAATGGGTAACTAAAAGCAAAGCCTTTACCCAATAGAATACCTTAACCAAAGGGATTTCAAGTGCCAAGGCAGGCCAGAACAAACTATGAGACCACAGAATATTCCATCTGGCTCTGAGTCCTCTGAGGACCAAATGCGGTTATATTAGCCAAGCCTTTCAGGAGAAGAATTGGAATGTTCCTTTGTCATTGGGTTATTTTGGTATATCTTTAAAGCAAATGGAACTCATCAAAGAAAAGTACTATTACTTGGAGCTAGAGGTGGTAGTTTGAACGCAATAAAATAAAAATATCACTTTATCCAGCAGGTGGTAAACATATGGAACTGGTTACCTTAGGAAGTGATGCAGGCTGAAAATAGAAAAAATGTTGAGAAGGGCTGAGAGAGACTTTTGGGTGCTAGACATAAGGGAAAGGTACATATATGGTGGGTCTTACCATTCACCTTCTTAAAGGGATGCCATAGGTGACAATCATCTTATTCTCTTATAAGGTTTCTATTTGGCTGGATGATAAAACTAAGAATAGTATTTCTTACATTCTTATCTCAGTTATTTTGGAAGTTTCATTCCTTTTCTTTGTCTCACCTTTAAAATTTTCCCTCTTTTTTATCTCTTTGCTTTTCCCCCTTCTGAATCCAGAGGTATTTCAAATATTTTATCTTCACGTCAGTCCCAGAATTCCAAACACCTAGAGCTGCATCACCCAACTTGGTGATTAGTAGCCACATGTGGCTCTTTAAATTTAAGCTAATTAAAATTTCAACTCCAAAGTTGCACTAGCCATACTTCAAGTGCCCAATAGCCCCATGTGGCTGGTGGCTAAGCTACTGGACAGCTCAGATAAAGGATATTTTCATTATTGCAGAAAGTTCCACTGGACAACACAGAACTAATTAACTTGTCTTAAGCTAGGAAGTGGCAGAGCTGGGTCTGGAACCTGAGTCTGATTTCAAAGCTTATGCTATTAACTGCTCAACTAGTTGTTTCCCATCAATTTCTCACTCTTTCCCTCAAGTTCATCTTGTCTTTATCTTTCTGATATCTACAAGGAGCAGATGACATGGCTTATGGAACGATCCTGGTATGCGTGGATGGGAACTCCATAAATTCAACTTGAATATTCCCTTTCTCTCACCTAGTACTCAGCTATCTCTTCTTATCCACTTCCCTATCTTCCTTTCCTCTTCTGAAAGATTCCTATTGCAATAAATAAGTACATTACTGATTGGTTTCCTAAAGCAGACCACACAAACATAAGTCTTGGTCAAGCTGTTTTTCCTCCAGGACTTTCTATGAGCAAATATTTGGGAGAAGACTAGGTAAAATAGAAGTCTTCTTGAAAACAAGTAGTAGAAGCATTTGAGATGAGAAAATGTGGTTATTTTATAAGGATATAAAACTTCCTCCTCTCAAAACCCAGCCCAACCCTATGAAATATTCAGTACCCTGTGATATATTCAGTACGCTGTCTAAAACTAGGGCAAAAAGGTCTGTATTTGTATACTTCATCTGTCTCCCTGTATTCATCTGTATTTTTCACACATTCTCAAACATCTCATATTACTGCAAGATGGATATTTCATTCATAAATTTATCTCAACACGTATTTCCTAAAATGGTGAGCTATGGGATGTTATTGTGCAAGATGCTAAAATGTGTTCTATAGGGATTAAAGTCTCTAGTGACCAATTATGCTTGGGAACTACTGGATTTAAAATGCTAAGCAGATTTCTCTAAGATAGTACTTCTCAAAGTCTCAATGTAAATTGAATTAAGTCACTTTCCTGCTGAAAACGGCTCAATCTCTATCAGGGCTACTAGGTCCTACACAAGCATCATTTGGCATCATTCTTCCCCTTATATCACCCTGCTTCAGCTGTATGGACTCTCTTGTTATTCCTTGATGACACTAAACTGTGTCCTGCCTGAGGGCATTTCCAGTATTCATTGTTCCCCATGCCCATTCTTCTCCTTGCTATTCCAGTTGTAACAGTCTAGGTTTCAGGTCAATATCACCTTCTTGGAGATCCCTTCGCTAATGATTCTATCTAAAGTGCTTCCAACTCATTCTCCTGCCATACTCAATCTCATCCCCATGTTTTATTGAATTCAAAGCATTTATTATTATATGATTATCTCATTTATGTATTCATTGACTTGTGTATTTTCTATGTCCCCAATTAGGTAGGATGTTATGTCCATGAGGGCAGGAACCATATTTGCCTTATTCACCTCACCAGTTTATTCTGAGAACTTACAATAGTTCCTGAACACAGTGAGTGCTCAATAAACATTAACTTAATATTTATTATAAATAATAATTGAAATTGTAAAGAATTGTAATTATCGAAGTTATTTATAATTAAAATTATAGGAAATATTTAATAATAATAATTAAAATTGACTGAAATTGTAAATGTTTACTTATATAGAAAATATGTAAAAATTTCTCAAAACTTAGTTGAGTATACAGTCACTTCCTCCTTAAACACAAACTCATGGTCTATAGTACACAAGTTGGAAAATGATAATCTACATTTTTTAGGATTTTCTTTTTCAACTTTTGGGGTTAAGAATTCTCATTAAATCGATAGAAATGAACAATTTTGACCAAAAATCTGCTGCAGTTCATAGCCAAGAATCAAAGCCAGCAATTTATTTCTATTCTTCTCACTCTCCAACCTGCCCCCAACCCCAATCAAATGCTCACATAAACTTTCTCCATGGAAAGTTAGCAGAAAGACAAAAAAGAAAACAATAAAAGGAAATAACAATAAATAGCTTTTTCTGGGGGCAATCTGGTAAGAGATCCTATTAGGGACAGGGTGATAAAAACAGAAGGGTCATTCTACTTTCTCAAAATGTCAGTGAAATAAAATAGCAATGCAGAGCATTCCTACCTGCAGGCACACAGGAGGAGACTAGACTAACAGGAATAGCAAGCCAGCACATCAACAGTTTGAATTTCATCTTGTGAACAGAAGGTGGCTAGACAGATGCGTGGTCCAATGTGATAATTACAAGTTTCTGCTTGGAATACAAACTTTCTTGTCTTCTGTTTCATTTTCTTTCTCAGTGAATGAGTTTAAAGAGCCATTTTTGAGAATTTAGTTAGATTTTCTGCCTTTCTGTCAAGGACACTCGTTAAATAGTTAGTGGAATTCAGTAAGTTGACTTTAAATTATAATATGCAAGCAGCCTTCTTAGTCATAGGTCAGAAAACACCATATTAATCCAATTAGAGGGGTCTCTGGCTGAATACAATTACAAAAGTACTCATAATTTTATTTTTTAAAAAGGAAGGGATAAGATTCTAGAAATGATAGACTAGTGAGCTTCACATCAATCCTTAATGGAATTGTCTAGACAATTCATAAAGAAATAGGTTGCAAGTACTAAAAAAAAGGCAGTGTTGGTCACCAGGAACCAGTATGGCTTCACTAAAGATTATGACAAATTAATTCCATTTCATTAGGTCAATAACAAATAAACCCATATCATAGTGATTGCTTGTGGACTGTAGCACTAGACTTGTGAATTTGAACCCATAGCTCTATCGCTTACTAGTTGTGAGAGCTCAGGCAATTGAGCTCATCTATTAGTGTCTCAGTTGTGTGATCTATAAAATCAAAACCCACGTAGTACCTATTTCTTATGTATCTTGTGAAGGCAAAATGTGTTTATACATGCAAAATATTTAGAACAATGTTTAAGGACTTTAGAGCAAAATCTAGTAATTGCTCAATAAACGTTTGCTGTTATCATTTGGGTGCCTGGAAAGTGAGCTGTATGGTGACAGTGCTATGTGGTTCCTTTACTAGTTGAATAACTCCAGTCCAAACATACTAATTAGTGAATTTATGGCAATCAGTATGGAAGTTTCTAATCATATTCTGTTCATCATTTTAATCAATTAATTGGGTAAAAATGTAGATAAAATGCCTATCAACTCTGTAGATCTTAAAAACTTGTTTCGTTCTAGAAAAATGGGGTGAAATAATAATTGGGCATTTAATAGGAGTAAATTTCAAGTTCTAGCTGTCAGGTTTTAAATCAACAAATGCAGGGTGTGGACAATCTGGTTTAATAGAAGTTTTTATCTATAAGCGTTAGAGGGTTATAACCTAGGACTTATATATAAAAAGGTTATATGGCCAATATGAAGCAACACTGATCAACCATGCTAATGAAGCCTTGGGCTATATACATAAAAATGTATTAACAGAACAGGAGAAGTGCATTGGACCAGACGGTTTTCTTTTTGTAACATTTGTTGCTGATGTTATTCTTTTAAGAAGGGTTTTGACCACTGGACATTTTTTTGAAGACAGGAACTGTGTTTTATTCATGATTATATCACCAATGCGTAGCATAGTGCCTAAAATGTGATTGGTGTCCATGAAATGTTTGATAAATTTAAAACTAGAATGATGAAAACACATCTATAAAAATATGACTAAGATGATTAAGAAGCCATAGCTATGTAATATAAGAAATTGTTGAAAACACTGAAGTTGCTAAGCCTGATGGTACAAAATAAACTGTCTTCAGATATGTAGAAAAGGTACAAAATTTAGTCTGGGCATTCTGAGGTTAGATTTAGAACTAACAGATTTCAACTAAATCTGATAATGTTTATATGGTACTTTATTAAGTGCATTATCATACATCATGTTATGTGATTTTTATTGTTATACCAATTCTATTAGGTAGTTACAGCAGGTATTTTACCCCAATTTAACAGAAAATATTAATAGCAGATACATTGTACTTACTGTGTCTAGCACGTTGCATATATGGACTCATTTACATTTCACCATGAGTTAGTTATTCTTATTATCAGGTGCACCTTCAGATGACTAACCTGAGGCATGGAAAGGTTAAGTTGCATGCCCAAGATCACACATCTAGTAACTAGCAGAGCCAAGGTTTGATTTGAATCCTGTCAATTTGGGCTCTAGTTCATACTTTTAACTATTACACTATACTGCCTTCCACGTTCCTGCCTTTCTACAGAATAGTATACTGAGTCTCAGATAGATCAAGTGATTTGCTCAAGATGACAAAGCACCTAAATTCTGACTAGACCCAGTGCTCTTGTCACCATCTCTGGATGTTCCTCTTATCGGATGAAATTTGGACTTTTTAGAGCCTTTCAACTGTGAGATCAGATGCAGAGGCTGGTGACTTATCTGTGAGACAATCTATGGAGGGGATGCCTACATAGAGTGTGAAAGGTGTTTTGTTTGTTTGTTTGTTTGTTTTTTGAGATGGTGTCTTACTCTTTCCCAGGCTGGCCTCGAACTCCTGGGCTCAAGTGATCCTCCCACCTCAGGCTCCTGAGTAGCTGGGA
This sequence comes from Pongo pygmaeus, assembly GCF_028885625.2. NCBI lineage: Eukaryota > Metazoa > Chordata > Mammalia > Primates > Hominidae > Pongo > Pongo pygmaeus. The sequence continues at coordinate 127,209,859 of NC_072396.2, read as the reverse complement.
CTACAGGCACACACCACAGTGCCCTGCTGGAACTTAGATTATCTTTAAGGCTTATTTCAGCTTTTAAAATTTTATGAGTCTGTGAACATGTTTCAGATATTATAGGTTCCAGGTGTCTCAGACTTGCTGAATCTATTGCTGGGACAGGACAAACATGCCAAGTGATTCTTGTCAACACAAATTTTGAGAGACACTCATTTAAAATTGAGCAGGGTCATTTTAGCAAGAGTTTTAGAAATCATGCTAAGGATGAATGGATAAATAAATCATTCTAAGGAAAGAGTAACATAAAAGGATTTTCTAATTAGGAAGTTTACTCTAGCTATACTAAGAAGGATGGATAAGAGAAAGGTGAAAATGGAGGCGAAAGGGAAATATAGGGGTCTATTTTAGTAATTGAGACAAGATATATTTCTAATTTCAGAACGGGAGTCATAGGCAGGGTTTTGATCAGCTCAGAATGGTATTATAGACCATGCTATTTAAAAGAAAACACTCAAACCTTCACATGATCATCCCCTTCACATGATCATAGGTACAATTTTTACCCTATGTATCTAATTCTATTCACATCTAAGTTTTTCTAAGTCCCCACCTCTCCTCTGACAAGTTCCAGTGTCTGCCTCCTCACCTTGACCTTTGCACCCTTTCTTCAGTAACCCAGGTCCGGGCTCTTTCAGGACATCACTTCATTTCAGATTCAACATGTCTGAAATGGAACTCATTACATTGCCTGAGAAATGGACAACTTTCACATTGTGAATGCTGTATTGGTTTCCTTAGGGCTGCTGTACAAAGTACTATAAGCTGGATGACTCAAAACAACAGAAATCAATTATTTCACAGTACAAGAGGATGGAAGTCTGAAATCAAGATGTCCTCAGAATTGTCTCCTTCTGGGGGCTGGGGGCTCTGAGGGAGGGTCTGTTTCATTATGTTCTATCTAGTTTCTGGTGGGTGCTGACAATCCTTGGTGTCTATTGGTTTGTGGCTGCATCACTCCAATCTCTGCCTCCATCTTGACATGGCCATCTTCCTTGTGTGTGCATCTGTGTCTGTGTCCTAATAAGGACACTAGTCATTGAAGCTTTTTGTTCCCACCTTCTCAGTGACTCCATCTTGCAGGGTTCTGTGTCAAGGAAGCTATGTGTACAATAACAAAATGGTAATCTAATTAATACTTAATAGCTGAGCCAGTACTCAATAATAAACAACATAGGGTTTTTGAAGAAAACTGAGTTGGAGGCTTAATGGAGCCTTTACTCATTTCTACACTCCTAATCTTGGGACATGTGTACTCAGGTGTGGCTGTTTGGGACAGAAGGTAGCTGGGAGAGAAGGGAGGAAGCCAAATCTCAAGAAGGGCCCTCTGTCCATTGATCCAACCGGCTACATAGACTGGCACATAGAGAAGACAAAAAGAATGCCAGGTTTGTTCCTGAGGGGAGAAAGTAAGTGGAAGAAGGTATGGAAGTAGATGACTGAGTCTGCACCAATGATAGAGATCCTTTATAGAAGTACAAATGAGAGTGTCATGAATGGGTTCTGGAAATAAACCTACACCCAGTGTTCATCATTCACATTCTGTGTTTCAGGCTTTGATAAGCGTACCAGCTCCCCTTCTCTTGTGGAGGTGTTGTTAATGGGACAGACAGAGGCAGAAGCTTGATAAGAAGAAGGGCAGAATTTCCCTCTGAAAGGCTCAAAATAAGGAAGGTTTTATTATATAGCGATCGTATGTTCTCTAGCTCCTGGCAATGATTTTAAGCAGAAAACCTAAAGAAGAAAGCAAGAGAATAAATTGGAGGATGTAGACAGATGATTTTGAGCAAGTATGTCACTGGAGAAAAAGAAGTCTGTCTATTCAGGTCCTCAAGAAGCATTTTGAATCTTTACCCTTCAGAACAAGAATAAGCCAGTAGCAATGCTGTGTAACCTATTTAACCTGAGTTTTGCAACCCTTCTTACCAAATACAATTACTTTTCACAAATCAGATTGCAGCCCTATCACTGGTCTCTCAGTGACACTACAGAAAATGTCACTTATTGTTCCCTTTACTCTGCTATTTGTTGATTAAAATGAATCACTCTTTTCCAGAGAGATCTTATGTTCCTTTTGTGAACTTGGTTGCAGTGGTTTTGAGCTGCATCCCAGCTCTAAATCCCAATCCAAATTGCTCCTAAAACTTTTCTTTCTTGAGGGAGCAGCCTTCTTGGGTATGAGCCTGGGAATCATTGCAGCCTAATCAGCTTGTCATCACTTAGTGCCACATATTCTTGTCTTTGGCAAGCATTTATTCTGAAGGGCATCATGTAAAGCTCATGATGCTGTCTTCATTGAACTTATGCTTATAAGAAGAAAATAAGGGGCTATATAAAATTTATTTTTAAATTGAATTTAAGTAGTTTTGCCACATTTTAAATGTCAGACGGAACTGTTCCACAGTACAAATCTGCCAAGTCTATGCAGGCGGCTGTTTTCAATAGGACTGTTCGTGCCCTATTGTACTAATCTTTTTTTAAACATACACCTTGCTGGAAAAGGCCAAAAACACCCACACAGGCAGTGGGCACTGTTACTTTTTTCTTGCTCCAAGTGGATGAATAGGCTCTTATTCCATTTGGTGTGTTGCACTGTTAAGCATTTCTCAATCGTTTTCTTCCCTTGATGGACATTGAGCCTTCCTGTGACACAGCAGGCAACAGTCCTTGTACTCTCCCACATGGCCATCCACTCCCCCAGCCATCTGCCCATCTATCTGCCTCCCCTTGATCACCCTCCTTTTTCCCCCCATAGAGATTAAATCCTCAATTCAAGAATGATCAGGAATTACATGCACTGAATGAGTGTAAGGATGGTCTGGTCTAGAATTTACTTGTTCTTTTCGAAAATGAATGCTGAAAATCTTCCTAATATGTACACATTTCCATCTTAGAAAGGTGAAGTCTGGTTACCGACAGTGACCTTACCTTTGGCAATTTGCAAGGTCCTTATGACATTCTATGTCCCTAGTATACTTGTTGGTTAAGAACTCAAAATCCAGAGTAAAATGATCTAGGTTTGAATCTTGGCTCCTCCACTTATGATGTGACCCTGAAAAATTTATACAATCTCTCTGAGACTCAGTTTCCTCATCTGTGAAATAAAGCTGGTAATACCTACCTCACTGTGTTGCTGTGATGATGAAATGACACAGTATTTGTCAAGTGTCTGGCAGAGTGTCTCCCATATAGTAAGCACTCATTACATATTGTATTTAATAATAGTAAGTGTTCAATAAAATGATAGCTGCAAGCAACATTATTTATTACATAATTTTATTACCTTTCAATCCTTATTCATCACCATCAATAAGTGATTACTGATTCTGCATCTGTAATCCTAGACAATCAACAAATGTTTTGAGAGTTCTCCTTCTGTACCAAAGATTATCTGGGAGAATACAGAGATTGACATAGTCCTAGCTCTACATGAGCCTTCAGTGTAGTTGGGAACATAAAATATTTTTATCTACAAATAAAATGAGCAATATTAAAGTGCTAAACATGTGATATAGATGCTATAAATATTAGAGTTCAGAAAAAGTGGATCTATCTTCATGGGCTGTGATGGAAGCTGAGTTATGAGCTATGACTTAGAAAATGAAAAAGGATGATCATCATAAGAATAATAAACCCCAATTATTGGAAATCTAGTATTGGCTAGGTGCCTTACATGCATTATTTCATTTAACCCTTGTAATATTTCTACAAAGTAGGCAACATTAATATTTTCACTTTTCAGATGAAGATATTGAGGTTTAAAACTAGGCAACATTGCCTAAAGGCACATGACTGTTAAATGGCAGAGCCTGGATCTGAACTCTAGGCTTTTCTGACTCCAGAAACCATTCTTCTTACACTATAATAGGCTTCTTCTTGTTAGTGAAGAGAAGCAGTCTGACACAATCAGGCAGGGGAGATGATGCAAACAAAGACACACAGGCACTGATATTTAGGGACCAATGAAGGGAACATCTGACTGGTGTAGGAAGAAAGAGAGGAGAGCCTAGAAAGTTAAGCTAGGGCCTGTTTGTGAATGGCCATGTAAGCAAGGTTAAGAAAATCAGTCTCTTTCCTGCAAGTATCGATACAGGAGATGGAGATTAATTTGTGTGGTATTGACATCCTCACGAATAGTCTCTGACTAAACCTTTAATCTAGGTTTTGGTTTTGTTTCTTCCCCTTGCTTGAAAGGGAATGCCATTAATATTGCCATTTGTTTGAAGTTTCCAGGTAGATTTTATTTATTTAGGGGGACCCTGGGAAAGTGTGGATATGTGGAAGGCAAGAGAAAATTTGACATCTCAAAAATGCCTTTACTTACCAAGGATATTTTTGTAATGCACCAAAGCACACTTATAACCCAGTATGGGAGATGGTGGTCTATGTCTCTCACTACATGTTGGAAAGAAGAGATAAATATAACCATGGAAAAGATTTAGATTTCTTCTGATTAGCAAAGAATCTCAAGATCTTCTCCAGCTAAGTGTTTAAAAAGCTGGGAAACTGCCACTTGCATAACATAGGCAGTTCCTAACTTGCAAATGGGTTGACTTCCAAAAGTTCATTTATCAAGCAATTTTTTGTAACTTGGAACACACTATGCCTTGGAAACAATGCTATATAAAAATGATACTTGAGTTTTCTTTCCATTTTTCATGGAGATGGTGGAATATTTAAGATTCTTTTGGGTAATCTTAAATTCCATAGGAACTTGATAATGTGGCCATGATTATGTTTTCAAAGGTCTAAAGGAGAAACCAGTGAGAAGATACTAGTGTGGGCAATAGGAAAAGTTGTGCACTTTCCCATTTGTTAAGATATTGTCCACTCATTTTTTTAAAAAGCAAACACTTTTTAGAGAGACTCCTGGGTTTCCAAAGATATGTCCAAATATTTAGACCTCTGTTAGCAGGTTAATGTGATATAATGGTTTTATAGAGCAACTTCGTTTCATCTTAGATGTCATACAAAAGGCTGGCCCTTTGTGTAGGTGAAGCAGAAGGCCACCTTTAGTGACTTAAAGGACACCCAGATTATGTCTTTATATCCCAAGTAAAATTCCCACTATTTTGCCAGAGGGCCAGAAATTCACTTTGTGCACTGGCATATTTATCTTTGGTAACTAAAGTGGGGATACTTTTTCATATAGTGTAAATCATCAAGATATTCCCGTGATCAATAGCTCAGCATGAATTAGTTTGTCAGGTGGAGAGAGAGCACTGAGGGCACTAACTAGGGAACACGTAAAGCTGATGGTACATGTAGAGAATTAGAAATAACATGTTTGTTTCATACAAAGCCTAGGCAGAACAGGTTTGGGTAAGGTTGTGAGAAGGGGTCTGTGCCCAAAGGCACTGATTTCCTGATAAAGGCAGTGAATTTCCTTAGAGTGACAGAGGGTAATTTTTACAATATGGAATAGTGGCAGCAGGACAGAGGATGGACAGGAGAAACCAGGATTTGTGGTTTGCTTAGACAAAGTAGGATCAGCAAACTGTTGTATTTTGGAGGAAGAACTGGTTAAGAAAAATCAAATTTAATTTGCTGATAGACAAACTTAGTTAACAAAAGGCAGCAAGCAGTGACAGGCAGCTACTATTAGTCTAAGCAGATCAGAGGTCAATACGTATTAGTCCAACTAAGATGGGAAAGAAGAGTTAAGGAGATCCATGCAGGCCCAGAGTCCAGAAAGTTGATAATATTGAAAGCAATTAGCAGGAAATACTGGAGCAAGCACTGGTTTGAAGGAGAACCCACCCCATTTGACTCTTTTTTCCAGTGAATGTAGCTCTGTTTCCACACGTGTTGATTATATATAATACATGGTTAGAGGCCTGTGGTTGTACCTGCCCCTACTTGAGGCAGGGAGAAAGTGTCATCAACCTTGTCTATTCCAAATTCCACATATATACTACTATTATTTACCCATATATGTGTCCTAAAACAACTGACTTGGGTCTTGGGCAAGAAGACCTCCTTGTGCCAGGCAAGATTACTTAGGAAAGTCTGACTGGAGGTGAGTCAAGAGATGTCTTTTGGATAATGAGACAGAAATGATGACAGGGTAAGGAAAGAATGGTCTAGTTTTATAGCATGTTTTAAAAGCCTCCCTGGCAGGTGAAAAATCTGTATAAGGAAAACTACAAAACACAGCTAAAAGAAATAATATATGACACAAACAAATGGAAACACAACCCATGCTCATGGATGAGTAGAATCAATATTGTGAAAATGACCAGACTGCCCAAAGCAATCTATAGATTCAGTGCAATTTCCATTAAAATACCATCATCATTTTTCACAGAACTATAACAAACAATCCTAAAATTTACACAGAACCATAAAAGAGCCTGCATATCCAAAGCAATACTAAGCAAAAAGAACAAATTTGGAGGCATCACATTATCCAACTTCAAAGTATACTACAAGGCTATAGTTACCAAAACAGCATGGTATTCATATAAAATAGGCACATAGACCAATGAAATAGAATAGAGAATCCAGAAATAGAGCCAAATACTTACAGCCAATTGACCTTTGACAAAGCATACAAAAACATAAATTGGGGAAAGGACACCCTATTCAATAAACGGTGCTGGAAAAACTGGCAAGACACATGTAGAAGAATGAAACTGGATTCTCATCTCTCACCTTATCCAAAGATCAACTGAAGATGGATCAAAGACTTAAATATAAGACCTGAAACCATAAAAATTATAGAAGATAACATAGGAAAAACTCTTCTAGACATTGGCTTATGCAAATAATTCATGACTAAGACCCCCAAAGCAAATACAACAAAAACCAAAAATAAATAAATGGAATCTAATTAAAGTAAAAAGCTTCTGCACAGCAAAGGAAATCATCAGCAGAGGAAATGGACAACCCACAGAGTGGGAGAAAATATTAGCAAACTATGTATCTGTCAAAGGACTAGTATCCAGAATCGACAAGGAACTCAAATAGAGCAAGAGAAAAACAAATAATCTCATCAAAAAGTGGGCAAAGGACATGAATAGACATTTCTTAAAAGAGAATATACAGCCAACAAACATGAAAAAATGCTCAACATGACTGGTTATCAGGGAAATGCAAACCAAACCACATTGAGGTACCATCTTACTCCTGCAACAATGGTCATAATTAAAAAAAAAAACAAAAAATAATAGATGTTGGCATGGATGTGGTGTATAGGGAATGCTTTTACACTGCTGGTTGGAATGTAAACTAGTACAACCACTATGGAAAACAGTATGGAGATTCCTTAAATAATTAAAAGTAGAACTACCTTTTGATTCAGCAATCCCACTGCGGGGTATGTACCCAAAGGGAAAGAAGTCATTAGATGAAAAAGACACATGCCCATGCATGTTTGTAGCAGCACAATTCACAATTGCAAAAATATGGAACCAATCTAAGTGCCTGTCAACCAACGAGTAAAGAAAATGTGATATATGTATTCACATATATAACACATATATGAGAGACAAAAGTGTACATATTGGGTACTGTGTACACTACTCAGGTGACAGGTACACCAAAATTCCAGAAATCACCTCTAAAGAACTTATCCATGTAACTGAAAACCACCTGTACCCCCAAATAATGAAAATAATAGAGGTGCAAGTAAAATCATAATGTAGCTTGTATTATTAGACTTCGTGTCTCAATCTCAGTACAAGAGTTTCTTCTGAATTCAATAGTACAGGTACTGTAGTATCTGAGGACAAGCCAGACCCATGATTTACTGGCAGGCTAAATTCAGTGTCCTGCCTTTAGATGATGTTAGTGACTACGCAAGGCAGCTTCAAAGATGACCCTCAAAATCAACAAAGAAATATTGGACTTAATCTGCACTATAGACCAAATAAATCTAATAGATATTTACAGAACATTATATCCAAGAACTGTAGAGTACACATTCTTTTCCTCAGCACTTGGATCATTCTCAAGGATAGACCATATGTTAGGTAACAAAACAAGTCTTAAAGCATTCAAAAAACTTGAAATAATATCAAATATCTTCTCTGACCACAATGGAATAAAACTAGAAATTAAAAACAAAAGGAATTTTGGAAACTATATAAATACATGGAAATTAAACAATATGCTCCTGAATAACCAATGGATCAATAAAGGAATTAAGAAGGAAATTGGAAAGTGTAGTGAAATAAATGATAATTGAAACACAATATAATAAAACCTATGGGATACAGCAAAAGCAGTACTAAGAGGGAAGTTTATAGATGTAAGTGTCTACATCAAAAAAAGTGGAAAAACTTCAAACAAACAATCTAATGATGCATTTAAAGAACTAGAAGAGCAATAGCAAGCCATACCCAAAATTAGTGGAAGAAAAAAAACCGTAAGGATCAGAGCAGAAATAAATAAAATTGAAATGAAGGAAACAATATAAAAGATCAATGAAACAAAAATTTGGATTTTTAAAAAACTTAAACAAAATTGACAAACCTTTAGCTAGACTAATAAAAAAGAGAGGATCCAAATAAATATAATCAGAAAAGGAAAAGGAGACTTTACAACTGATACTGCAGAAATTCTCGGGATCATTTGTGGCTACTATGAGCAACTATATGCAAATAAATTGAAAAATCTAGAAGCAATGGGCAAATTCCTAGATACATAAAATTAACGAGATTGAACAAGGAAGAATTCTAAAACCTGAACAGACCATAACAAATAACAAGATCAAAACTGTCATAAGTCTCCCAGTAAAGAAAAGCCCAGGACCCAATGGCTTCACTGATACCAAACATTTAAAGAACAACCAATAATAACAATACTACTCAAACTATTTTGAAAAACACAGGAGGAGGGAATACTTCCAAACTCATTATATGAGGTCAGTATTATCCTGATACAAAAACCAGATAAAGACATATTAAAAACAAGAAAGCTACAGGTCAGTATCTCTGATGAATATTGATGCAAAAATCCTCAACAAAATACTAGTAAACCAAATTTAACAATACATAAGAAACATTATTCATCATGACCATGTGGAATTTTTCCCAGGGATACAAGGATGATTCAATTTATGCAAATCAAGCAACATGATACACCACATCAACAGAATGAAAAATAAAAACCACGTGATTATTTCAATTGATGTTGAAAAGGCATTTGATAAAATTCAACATCCTTTGATGATGAAAACCCTGAAAAAAACTGGGTATAGAAGGAACATACCTCAACATAATAAAAGCCATATATGACAGACACACATCTAGCATCACAATGAATGGGGAAAAAGTGAAAGCCTTTCCTGTAAGATATGGACCATGACAAGGATGCCCACTGACACCACTGATATTCAAAATAATACTGGAAGTCCACAATACAGCAGTCAGACAAGAGAAAGATATAAAGGGCATCCACATCGGAAAGGAAGAAGTCAAATTATCCTTGTTTGCTAATGGTATGATCTTATATTTGGAAAAACCTAGAGACTCCACCAAAAATCTATTAGAACTGATAAATTCAGTAAAGTTGCAGGATACTAAATCAACATAAAAAAGTAGCATTTCTATATGCCAACAGTGAACAGTTTGCAAAAGAAATAAAAAACTAATTCCACTTACAATAGCCACACATAAAACTAAATACCTAGGAATTAACCAAAGAAGTGAAAGAGCTCTATAATAAAAACTATAAAACACTGATGAAGGAAATTGAAGAGGACACCAACAAATGGAAAAATATTTCACGTTCATGAATTGCAAAAATCAGCATTGTTAAAATGTCCATCATACCCAAAGCAATCTACAGATTCAATGCAATCTCTATCAAAATACCAATGACATTCTTCACAGAAATAGAAAAAACAATGCTAAAATTTATGTAGAACCACAAAAAGACCCAGAATAGCCAAAGCTATCCCAAGCAAAAAGAACAAAATGGGAGGAATCACGTTACTTAACTTCAAATTATACTACAGAGGTATCAGTAAGCAAAACGACATGGCACTGGCATAAAAACAGACACATAGACCATTGGAACAGAATAGAGAACCCAGAAACAAATACAAATACCTACAGTAAACTCATTTTTGACAAAGGTGTCAAGAACATACACTGGGGAAAAGGCAGTCTCTCCAATAAATGTTGCTGGGAAAACTGGATATCCATAGCCAAAAGAATGAAACTAGACCCTTATCTCTTACCATATACAAAAATCAAACCAAAATGGATTAAAGACTGAAATGTAAGACCTCAAACTATGAAAATACTACAAGAAAACATTGGGGAAAATCTCCAGGACATTGGTCTGAGCAAAGACTTCTTGAGCAAACCCTACAAGCACAGGCAACCAAAGGAAACATGGGCAAATGGGATCATATCAAGTTAAAAAGCTTCTGCACAGCAAAGGATACAATCAATAAAGTGAAGAGACAGCCCACGGAGTGGGAGAGAACATTTGCAAACTACACTTCTCACAAGGAATTAATGACCAGAATATATAAGGAGCTCAAACAATTCTGTAGGAAAAAAAATCTAATACTGTGATCAAAAGATGGGCAAATAATTTAAATAAACATTTCTCAAAGGAAGGCATATGAATGGCAAACAGGCATATAAAAAGGTGCTCAACATCACTGATCATCAGAGAAATGCAATTCAAAACTACAATGAGATATCATTTCACCCCAGTTAAAATGGCTTATAACTAAAAAACAGGGGATGACAAATGCTGGTGAGTATGTGAAGAAAAGGGAACCCTGGCACACTTCTGGTGGGAATGTAAATTAGTACAACCACTATGGAGAACAGTTTGGATGTTCCTCAAAAAGCTAAAAATTGAGCTACCGTATGATTCAGCAATCCCACTGCTGGGTATATATCCCCCAAAAAGGAAATAAGTATATCAAAGAGTTATCTGCACTTCTATGATTGTTGCAACATTGTTTACAATAGCTAAGATTTGGAAGCAACCTAAGTGTCCATCAAAAGATGAATGGAAAAAATGTGGTACGTATACACAATGGAGTACTATTCAGCCATAAGAAGGGATGAGATCCAGCCATTTGCAACGACATGGGTAGAACTGGAGATCATTATATCAAGTGAAATGAGCCAGGCACAGGGAAACAAACATCACATGTTCTCACTTATTTGTGGGATATAAAAATCAAATCAATCGAACTCATGGACATAGGGAGTAGAAGATGGTTACCGAGGCTGGGAAGGGTAGTAGAAAGTTGGGGGGGAGGTGGGGATGGTTAATTGGTACAAAAAACATAGAAAGAGTAAGACCTGCCATTTGATAGCACAATAGGGTGACTATAGTCTATAATAACTTCATTGTATATTAAATAATGTAATTGGATTGTTTGTAACTCAGAGGATAAATGCTTGAGGGAATGGATACCCCATTCTCCATGATACGCTTATTTTACATTGCATGACTATATCAAAACATCTCATGTAGCCTGTAAATATATACACCTACAATGTACAAACAAAAATTTTTAAAAAATAAAAAATAAATTAGAAAACAAAACAAAAACAAAGATGACCCTCCCCAAATCCCCAACACCTGGTCTTGTGTAATCCTCTCCCCTTCAATATAAGCTGAACTTAATGACTTTCTTCTAACAAATAGAACATGTCAGAATTAAAGGGATCCGGTAGCTAGATTAGGTTATAAAAAGATGGTGTCTTCTGTCTTGGGTGGTTGCTCTTTCTACTTCTCTTGTTTACTTTCTCTGAAGGAAGTCAGCTACAATGTTGTAGTTATCCTATGGAGAGGCCCAGGAAGGAACTGAGGTAGATATCCAGAGAGGGCCTGAGGCCTCTAACTTCTGAGAAACTGAATCTTGAAAACAACCACAAGAGTGAGCTCAGATACAGATCCTCCTCCAGTTGAGACTGCTTTCCTGGTGGACAGTTTGACTATGACCTGATGAAGGGCTTGAGCCAGAGGCACCTAAGTAAGCTATGTCCAGATTCTTGACCTACAGAAACTATGAGATAATAAATTTTGGTATTTCAAACTGCTGAGATTTGGTGGGTAATTATTAATGCAACAATAGATTAGTAGTACAGATAAATTTCCATATTCTTGACTATTCTATGGGTATTCTATGGGTATGGGTAGGCACACTCAAATTTATTATTTGTGGTTCTGGTTAACCCCTGCTTTGTAATCAGGGATTTTGCCAGCTTCTTAGAAGATAACAACATGAACCAGTCCTCTACAGTTTCTGGAGTCTTTTGGGAGCTCTTCCAGTATTCCCAAGCAGGTACTCCTGTCAGTATATAGATAATGAGAAAGTGTTATTGGAGCACAGTAGTATAGTGAGGTATGTTCAAATCTTAGCTTTGCTATTTATTAGTGGTGTGATCTTGGACAAATTATTCCTGGTCTCTATGTCTCAGTTTCCTCATCCATAAAATAGAAAAAAAATAATAAATGTTAACTATTTCACAGAGTTGATATGAGGCTTTAATGAGTGGTTAAAATAGGACCCGGCATAAAATGAGTGCCATGTAAGTATAGGCTAAGTAAAATACAGTAGTCTATCCCTGTCTCCCATTACCCCACACTCATGAACCCAGTAGACTATGAGCGAATTGAGGGTAAGATGATGTCTTTTTCTTCCCTATAATTCCAAAACCTAGAACAGGATCTTGACACAGAGTAGGAGCTCAGAAAATGAGAGCTGAATTGAACTAATGATAGAGTGGTCACTCATAGGACAACACTAATAGTACTGGAATGAAGATCATAGTACACCATTAGTTCCTTCTTTAACTGTTTTGGGCCTATTTGACTCTGCCCAGTTAATTATGCAGACATGGGTATATTTGTGCAGGAGAAGTTTATCTCCAATTTGGAGCTTGGTCGGAGCTCTCAGGGTGCTTGCTGAGGTTTCTCAGGTCAGCCTGAAGCCCCAATAGCCAGAGCTGAAGGCTCTGTAGCTGGCCACCCATAGCTCACATTTTGAGGGCCCATACTCTGGCCTAATGTTTTTACACATTGCCTTCTTAGCCTTCAAAACAATCCCATAGCAATTATAATTTCAATTTTACAGATAAGAAACTAAGTTTCAGAAAAGTTAGCTCATGTGCTGAAGTTTGCAGAACAGAGATTTGAACCCAAGTGTTCTGTCTTCAAAGCTTATTCCTTGGCATCTTTACCCCTTAATGCCTCTTTATCAGATCTATTGACCTCATAAATTGTGCCTACCTTGGACATGACCCAGAAATAGTGGCTGCTGAATCCAAAGTAGACATGACATCTCCGGTACTTTTAGGGGCTATTCAAAAAGTTTAATTGATTTTGGACGTGGTTCAGAAGCCAAGGACCCTATATGCAAGCAGAAATGTGGCCGTGTAAGGCAAATAACCAACTCACTGTTATCAGATTAATAATGACTTCTTAGGCATTAAGGCAGGGTAATCACTGGATTCTACTCATATTAGTTCAGAGGAAGTCAGCCTAGAGCAATGTTCTTGAATCCCGCTCTGCTATTTACTAGATCCATGACATTGGACATATTATTTAACATTTTTAACCCTCATATTTACCATCTATAAAATGATAGTAGTATTAACTATCTTATATGGTTGTTGTGGGGATTATATAATACATGCGAAATGTTTATGACAATGTCTAACATATAAGAGTGACTCAATAAATGATAACTATAATTATCACTAATAATAAGTATAAAATGTAATTAATAACTTTATAATGTTATCATACAATAAAGTATGATAAACATGTAGATCCTTGAAGTATTCCCATGCAATTTCTCAGGATCAGGTAAATTTTTGTGAATGGATTGAGATATCTAAGAGGCAGCAGGGGAAAGGATATGTAGTTTGGAGTCAATCTACTCAGGTTCAATTCTTACCTCTAATACTGGCTATCACGACATTGAACAAGTTGTTCAACTACCTTGAATTTCATTCTTCATCTGTCAAAGTGGTGTATCAGTGAGTGTTATCTAAAGAAAAAAAACAGTAGGCTGTAGTATATACTCCTAGGAATTGGTTCACTTGATTGTAGGGCTAGCACATCTGAAATCTGTAGAGCAGCTGGACAGGCTTGAAACTCAGGCAGGAATTGATGCTGCAGCCTTAAGACAAAATTTCTTCTTCTCCAGGAAAACTCATTTTTGCTTTTAAGGCCTTCCAACTGATTGGATGAAGCCTACCTACATTATCAAAGATAACCTCTTTTGCTTCAAGTCCACTGATTGTAGATGTTAACCACATCTACAAAATACCTTCACAGTAAAACCTAGATTAGTGTTTGGTTGGATAACTGGGTGCTACACCCTAGTCAAGTTGACACAAAAATTAACCATCACAAATGAGTAATAACAGAATCTGTGTCATAGTTTTGCTTAAAGGTAGAAATCAAATAATCTGTATAGAGGTTTCTACACAATGCTTGTCGTACAACAAGCCCTTTTGAAACAATGTTAGCAATTACCACAGTACAACTTCTTTACTTAGGGGTGCAGAAGACAATGACACTTAGCTTTGCTGTAAAACTGGGGCTAGGTGTGGGACTGGTACTTTCTGTGAGCCAGCATCTGGGTCCTTGGAATGAAGAGAAGGTCTAGAGAATAAAAAGATCTATCTGCACCTGGAGAAAGTTTATTTTGAGAGTCATCCCATTCCTTCAGGGCACAGTGGACCTTTAGATGTGCATTGGTATTACCAGAATCTTAAGTACAACGGTGTTTTGCTGAATTTTTGTAATTATGACAATGGCAACCCAAGCAGTGAAAAAATAATTCATCCATTTTGGTAATACAGGTATAGTGAATTTGTGCTGACACTGTGGGCGGTCAGAGACTTTATGGCTTCCTGGAAAGGTGACCTCATGTCTCATGGAGAATGCCTCTTTCAAGTAAGGGATAGTGTGCTATTATGGCAATTTGCATTACTATACATCAAATTATGTCTTTCCAAAACTAACCATGCCATTCAGTAATGTGACACATTTAGATGTGAGTCCTGACCTCTGGCAACAGGATCTTTCTATGCTTTTGGGGGAAATGGGCTTCCTATGGTCTCTTCTGTTATTTATGGACTCCCTTCGGAAGAGGCAAGGATGTTGTTGTCATGTTCTCTGAGGCTGGTTAGCCTTTTTTTATTATTAATTAATTAATTAATTTATTATTATTATACTTTAGGTTTTAGGGTACATGTGCGCAATGTGCAGGTTAGTTACATATGTATACATGTGCCATGCTGGTGCACTGCACCCACTAACTCGTCATCTAGCATTAGGTATATCTCCCAATGCTATCCCTCCCACCTCCCCCCACCCCACAACAGTCCCCAGAGTGTGATGTTCCCCTTCCTGTGTCCATGTGTTCTCATTGTTCAATTCCCACCTATGAGTGAGAATACGCGGTGTTTGGTTTTTCGTTCTTGCAATAGTTTGCTGAGAATGATGATTTCCAATTTCATCCATGTCTCTACAAAGGACATGAACTCATCATGTTTTCTGGCTGTATAGTATTCCATGGTGTATATGTGCCAAATTTTCTTAATCCAGTCTATCATTGTTGGACATTTGGGTTGGTTCCAAGTCTTTGCTATTGTGAATAATGCTGCAATAAACATACGTGTGCATGTGTCTTTATGGCAGCATGATTTACAGTCCTTTGGGTATATACCCAGTAATGGGATGGCTGGGTCAAATGGAATTTCTAGTTCTAGATCCCTGAGGAATCGCCAAACTGACTTCCACAAGGGTTGAACTAGTTTACAGTCCCACCAACAGTGTAAAAGTGTTCCTATTTCTCCACATCCTCTCCAGCACCTGTTGTTTCCTGACATTTTAATGATTGGCATTCTAACTGGTGTGAGATGGTATCTCATTGTGGTTTTGATTTGCATTTCTCTGATGGCCAGTGATGGGGAGCATTTTTTCATGTGTTTTTCGGCTGCATAAATGTCTTCTTTTGAGAAGTGTCTGTTCATGTCCTTCGCCCACTTTTTGATGGGGTTGTTTGTTTTTTTTCTTGTAAATTTGTTTGAGTTCATTGTAGATTCTGGATATTAGCCCTTTGTCAGATGAGTAGGTTGTGAAAATTTTCTCCCATTTTGTAGGTTGCCTGTTCACTCTGATGGTAGTTTCTTTTGCTGTGCAGAAGCTCTTTAGTTTAAGTAGATCCCATTTGTCAATTTTGGCTTTTGTTGCCATTGCTTTTGGTGTTTTCAACATGAAGTCCTCGCCCATGCCTATGTCCTGAATGGTAATGCCTAGGTTTTCTTCTAGGGTTTTTATGGTTTGAGGTCTAATGTTTAAGTCCTTAATCCATCTTGAATTGATTTTTGTGTAAGGTGTAAGGAAGGGATCCAGTTTCAGCTTTCTACATATGGCTAGCCAGTTTTCCCAACACCATTTATTAAATAGGGAATCCTTTCCCCATTTCTTGTTTTTCTCAGGTTTGTCAAAGATCAGATAGTTGTAGATATGCGGCATTATTTCTGAGGGCTCTGTTCTGTTCCATTGATCTATATCTCTGTTTTGGTACCAGTACCATGCTGTTTTGGTTACTGTAGCCTTGTAGTATAGTTTGAAGTCAGGTAGTGTGATGCCTCCAGCTTTGTTCTTTTGGCTTAGGATTGACTTGGTGATGCGGGCTCTTTTTTGGTTCCATATGAACTTTAAAGTCGTTTTTTCCAATTCTGTGAAGAAAGTCATTCGTAGCTTGATGGGGATGGCATTGAATCTGTAAATTACCTTGGGAAGGATGGCCATTTTCACGATATTGATTCTTCCTACCCAGGAGCATGGAATGTTCTTCCATTTGTTTATCTTCTCTTTCATTTCCTTGAGCAGTGGTTTGTAGTTCTCCTTGAAGAGGTCCTTCACGTCCCTTGTAAGTTGGATTCCTAGGTATTTTACTCTCTTTGAAGCAATTGTGAATGGGAGTTCACTCCTGATTTGGCTCTCTGTTTGTCTGTTGTTGGTGTATAAGAATGCTTGTGATTTTTGTACATTGATTTTGTATCCTGAGACTTTGCTGAAGTTGCTTATCAGCTTAAGGAGATTTTGGGCTGAGACAATGGGGTTTTCTAGATATACAATCATGTCATCTGCAACCAGGGACAATTTGACTTCCTCTTTTCCTAACTGAATACCCTTGATTTCCTTCTCCTGCCTAATTGCCCTGGCCAGAACTTCCAACACTATGTTGAATAGGAGTGGTGAGAGAGGGCATCCCTGTCTTGTGCCAGTTTTCAAAGGGAATGCTTCCAGTTTTTGCCCATTTGGTATGATATTGGCTGTGGGTTTGTCATAGATAGCTCTTATTATTTTGAGATACGTCCCATCAATACCTAATTTATTGAGAGTTTTTAGCATGAAGCATTGTTGAATTTTGTCAAAGGCCTTTTCTGCATCTATTGAGATAATCATGTGGTTTTTGTCTTTGGTTCAGTTTATATGCTGGATTACATTTATTGATTTGCGTATATTGAACCAGCCTTGCATCCCAGGGATGAAGCCCACTCGATCATGGTGGATAAGCTTTTTGATGTGCTGCTGGATTCAGTTTGCCAGTATTTTATTGAGGATTTTTGCATCAATGTTCATCAAGGATATTGGTCTAAAATTCTCTTTTTTGGTTGTGTCTCTGCCCGGCTTTGGTATCAGGATGATGCTCACCTTATGAGTTAGGGAGGATTCCCTCTTTTTGTATAGATTGGAATAGTATCAGAAGGAATGGTATCAGTTCCTCCTTGTACCTCTGGTAGAATTCGGCTGTGAATCCATCTGGTCCTGGACTCTTTTTGGTTGGTAAGCTATTGATTATTGCCACAATTTCAGCTCCTGTTATTGGCCTATTCAGAGATTCAACTTCTTCCTGGTTTAGTCTTGGGAGAGTGTATGTGTTGAGGAATTTATCAATTTCTTCTAGATTTTCTAGTTTATTTGCATAGAGGTGTTTGTAGTATTCTCTGACGGTAGTTTGTATTTCTGTGGGATCAGTGGTGATATCCCCTTTATCATTTTTTATTGCATCTATTTGATTCTTGTCTCTTTTTTCTTTATTAATTTTGCTAGAGGTCTATCAGTTTTGTTGATCCTTTCAAAAAACCAGCTCCTGGATTCATTAATTTTTTGAAGGGTTTTTTGTGTCTCTATTTCCTTCAGTTCCACTCTGATTTTAGTTATTTCTTGCCTTCTGCTAGCTTTTGAATGTGTTTGCTCTTGCTTTTCTAGTTCTTTTAATTGTGATGTTAGGGTGTCAATTTTGGATCTTTCCTGCTTTCTCTTGTGGGCATTTAGTGCTATAAATTTCCCTCTACACACCGCTTTGAATGCATCGCAGATATTCTGGTATGTTGTGTCTTGGTTCTCGTTGGTTTGAAAGAACATCTTTATCTCTGCCTTCATTTCGTTATGTACCCAGTAGTCATTCAGGAGCAGGTTGTTCAGTTTCCATGTAGTTGAGTGGTTTTGAGTGAGATTCTTAATCCTGAGTTCTAGCTTGATTGCACTGTGATCTGAGAGATAGTTTGTTATAATTTCTGTTCTTTTATATTTTCTGAGGAGAGCTTTACTTCCAAGTATGTGGTCAATTTTGGAATAGGTGTGGTGTGGTGCTGAGAAAAATGTATATTCTATTGATTTAGGGTGGAGAGTTCTGTAGATGTCTATTAGGTCCACTTGGTGCAGAGCTGAGTTCAATTCCTGGGTATCCTTGTTGACTTTCTGTCTCATTGAACTGTCTAATGTTGACAGTGGGGTGTTAAAGTCTCCCATTATTAATGTATGAGAGTCTGAATCTCTTTGCAGGTCACTCAGGACTTGCTTTATGAATCTGGGTGCTCCTGTATTGGGTGCATATATATTTAGGATAGTTAGCTCTTCTTGTTGAATTGATCCCTTTACCATTATATAATGGCCTTCTTTGTCTCTTTTGATCTTTGTTGGTTTAAAGTCTGTTTTATCAGAGACTAGGATTGCAACCCCTGCCTTTTTTTGTTTTCCATTTGCTTGGTAGATCTTCCTCCATCCTTTTATTTTTGAGCCTATGTGTGTCTCTGCAAGTGAGATGGGTTTCCTGAATACAGCAGACTGATGGGTCTTGACTCTTTATCCAATTTGCCAGTCCGTGTCTTTTAATGGGAGCATTTAGTCCATTTACATTTAAAGTTAATATTGTTATGTGTGAATTTGATCCTGTCATTATGATGTTAGCTGGTTATTTTGCTCGTTAGTTGATGCAGTCTCTTCCTAGTCTGGATGGTCTTTACATTTTGGCATGATTTTGCAGCGGCTGTTACCAGTTGTGCCTTTCCATGTTTAGTGCTTCCTTCAGGAGCTCTTTTAGGGCAGGCCTGGTGGTGACAAAATCTCTCAGCATTTGCTTGTCTGTAAAGGATTTTATTTCTCCTTCACTTATGAAGCTTAGTTTGGCTGGATATGAAATTCTGTGTTAAAAATTCTTTTCTTTAAGAATGTTGAATATTGGCCCCACTCTCTTCTGTCTTGTAGAGTTTCTGCTGAAAGATCCGCTGTTAGTCTGATGGGCTTCCCTTTGATGGTAACCCGACCTTTCTCTCTGGCTGCCCTTAACATTTTTTCCTTCATTTCAGTTTTGGTGAATCTGACAATTATGTGTCTTGGAGTTGCTCTTCTCGAGGTGTATCTTTGTGGCTTTCTCTGTATTTCCTGAATGTGAATGTTGGCCTGCCTTGCTAGATTGGGGAAGTTCTGCTGGATAATATCCTGCAGAGTGTTTTCCAACTTGGTTCCATTCTCCCCGTCACTTTCAGGGACACCAATCAGACGTAGATTTGGTCTTTTCACATAGTTCCATATTTCTTGGATGCTTTGCTCATTTCTTTTTATTCTTTTTTCTCTAATCTTCCCTTCTCACTTCATTTCATTCATTTCATCTTCCATCGCTGATACCCTTTCTTCCATTTGATCGCATAGGCTCCTGAGGCTTCTGCATTCTTCACGTAGTTCTCAAGCCCTGGTTTTCAGCTCCATCAGCTCCTTTAAGCACTTCTCTGTATTGGTTATTCTAGTTATACATTCTTCTAAATTTTTTTCAAAGTTTTCAACTTCTTTGCCTTTGGTTTGAATATCCTCCCGTAGCTTGGCATAATTTGATCAGCTGAAGCCTTCTCTCAGCTCGTCAAAGTCATTCTCTGTCCAGCTTTGTTCCGTTGCTGGTGAGGAACTGCATTCCTTTGGAGGAGGAGAGGTGCTCTGCTTTTTAGAGTTTCCAGTTTTTCTGCTCTGTTTTTTCCCCATCTTTGTGGTTTTCATCTACTTTTGGTCTTTGATGATGGTGATGTACAGATGGGTGTTTGGTGTGGATGTCCTTTCTGTTAGTTAGTTTTCCTTCTAACAGACAGGACCCTCAGCTGCAGGTCTGTTGGAGTATCCAGCCAGTGGTGTGAGGTGTCAGTCTGCCCCTGCTGGTGGGTGCCTCCCAGTTAGGCTGCTCGGGGGTCAGGGGTCAGGGACCCACTTGAGGAGGCAGTCTGCGGGTTCTCAGATCTCCAGCTGCATGCTGGGAGAACCACTGCTCTCTTCAAAGCTCAGATGGAAATGCAGAAATCACCCATCTTCTGAGTCACTCACGCTGGGAGCTGTAGACCAAGGCTGTTCCTATTTGGCCATCTTGGCTCCTAACCCCCTGGTTAGCTTTATAGTGTGAGAAACTTGAGCTATGTTTTGGGAGCAAAATAATACCCTCATTTCCTCCTGCCAAACCACGCAAAGGAAGGAAGGAAGGAAGGAAGGAAGGAAGAAAGAATGGGAGAGAAAGAGAGAGAGAGAGACAGAAAGAAAGAAAGAATGAAAGAGAGAAAGAGAAAAATAATGGTCCAAAAACCAACAGAATCTGTGCCTGACCAAATGGTCAGAAATAGAGGGTTTTTTTCAGAAGAAATGATATCCCGATGAGAGGATAGCTGGGGAACTGGCAACAAACAAAATCTTGTGAGTAAAGAAATTATTAGATTGAGGCCAAGTAGAATAAGAACACAAATGAGAGAAAGAGAGAGATCTTTCTACAGAGCTTGAAAGAGCCTACTCACATCCACCACATTAATTTGGTCTTTCCACTTTAAAAGGCCAGATGGTAGGCATGGGGCTCTATCTTTACTGCTATGGCCTGCTGTGGGGCTAAACTCGAATAATTCTTTTCCCAGTGGAGAGGCTCTTAGAAATTTATCTAATTTGGGAGATTATGAATTGAGATAATATCTTTGATAACATTTACTTTGGTATTCATGGAGCTCAATTATTTTCAAAGTCATGAATTTTCTGACAGGCTTTCTCAGGCTTAAAAGCAGTATTAACAGACTGTTTTCCCTGGTTCCCTTGTTAATGGCTGGGTAGCTCATTGGCCAAGACAGTGAGTCTGGTGCAAGGTGAGCCCAGATGAAAAGTTAAATATCTCTGAGGCTGAATTTAGTATCAGTCAAATAAGTCTTGAAGTTCCTGTTTGGTTTCCTTACAAATAACTGGATCCCTGAGAAGTTCAGGACTCATACTACAAAATAACCCAACTGGGTTCAATGAGAAATAATAGGTTCCACTCTAAAAGCTTGTAAATCTTAATTCCTTCATCTTATAGATATGAAAACTAAGATTTAAAGAAGGAAAATAATTTGTCTATGATCACTCAACCAGTTAACAACAGACTTAGACAAATATCAAGGTGTCTCATTCATTACTTCCTGCAGTGTTTATTGTAGTATATTTCAGAAAATGAAATTCTAGGGTCTATTTGGAAATTGCATTCAGACTTTATTGTATAGGGTAGAGGAATCTGTTCTCTTGGAGTTCTGGCTGAGAGCGAAAAGATTGCAGTGACCCAATCACTATGTTACTTTGCGTGGTGATTCAACCTTTTGGGCACTTGCCAAACAAAATTTAGAGAGTCATCCTACCCTGGAAAATTGTGTTTCTTTGTGACTGTTTCTGTTTAGATTTGGTGGGTTATAAATTGTGGTATTTAAATTCTGGTACTAACCCCATGTTGCCTGGCAGACATAGAAAAGGAAATGGGATAATTCTAGAATAGTTTCCAGTGGCTAAAGTAGGATTGAATTAGGAACTAGGAAAGTTATTTGTTTGAGACTAAGCAAAGAAAAATACATTCCTTATATTGATTGCAGATAGTTGGTAAACTTGGCCCTATCCTCCAGGCAAGAAAATTATGAAGACAAATGAAAAAGATTGTATATTTAGAAAGTCCCATCATCTCAGGCCAAAATCTCCTTAAGCTGATAAGTAACTTCAGCAAAGTCTTAGGATACAAAATCAATGTGCAAAAATCACAAGCATTCCTAGACACCAATAATAGAGAGCCAAATCATGAGTGAACTCCCATTCACAGTTGCTGCAAAGAGAATAAAATACCTAGGAATATAACTTACAAGAGATGTGAAGGACCTGTTCAAGGAGAACTACAAACCACTGCTCCAGGAAATAAGAGAGGACACAAACAAATGGAAAAACATTCCATGCTCATGAATAGGAAGAATCAATATCGTGAAAATGGCCATACTGCCCAGAGTAATTTATAGATTCAATGTTATACCCATGAAACTACCATTGACTTTCTTCACAGAATTAGAAAAAAACTACTTTAAATTTCATGGAACCAAAAAAGAGCCTGTATAGCCAAGACAATCCTAAGCAAAAAGAACAAAGCTGGAGGCATCATGCTACCTGACTTCAAACTATACTGCAAGGCTACAGTAACCAAAATAGCATGGTACTGGTACTAAAACAGATATATAGACCAATGGAACAGAACAGAGGCCTCAGAAATAATGCCACACATCTACAACCATCTGGTCTTTGACAAACCTGACAAAAAGAAGCAATGGGGAAAGGATTCCCTATTTAATAAATGGTGTTGGGAAAACTGACTAGTCATATGCAGAAAACTGAAACTGGACCCCTTCCTTACACCTTATACAAAAAATTAACTTAAGATGGATTAAAGACTTAAACATCAGACCTAAAACCATCAAAACCATAGAAGAAATCCTAGGCAATACCATTCAGGACATAGGCATGGACGAAGACTTCATGACTAAAACACCAAAAGCAATGGCAACAAAAGCCAAAATCGACAAATTGGATCTAGTTAAACTAAAGAGCTTCTGCACAGCAAAAGAAACTACCATCAGAGTGAAAAGGCAACCTACAGAATGGGAGAAAATTTTTGCAATTTATCCATCTGACAAAGGGCTAATATCCAGAATCTACAAGGAACTTGTTTCTTGTTTCATTAAATCTAGAATTGTAATGCTTTTTAAGCATACTGATTCCTAGGCCCTACTTCCAAAGATTCAGATTCAGAAGGTTTGAGGCATGGCCTGAAAATCCATAAGTTTAACCAGCTCTTCAGGTAATTTTGATAATCATCTAGATCTGCTATCCCTTGGACCAAGCTGTTTTTCTTTCATCCAGTTCTGCCTATAAAGGGCTTCTCTGTGAAAAACCCACAGGATGACAGACATGTGTTGCTTAAGTAAACCAAGGCTTACAGATGCATAAGGGAGAGGTAATTCACATAGCCAGAATAACAGAAAAGGAGTCGCAGTGGAAAACCATTATGTAGAAGGTTTTCCTACTGTTTTAAATACTTATTTACATATTTACATTTAACTAGTTGACAGGGAAACTAGAGGAGGAAGCAGTGAGATGTTTAACTCCTGTTGGAGTATCATAACACATTGAAGATCCAGGAAATAAAAATATAAAATGGCTCTGAAGTGATATTGAGCCCTTGGAGAAAACAGCATTTGCTTGATAAAAATTTGATTCTCTCATCCTCATCTCCTGGATATTTTTACAGGCATGTTTATTTGGCTAAGTGAGATTTCACCTATGCTAAGCTGAACTCAGACACAAGTTGGAACGTGTCTGAGAGGCAAAACATCTGAGTTTGTGTTCCTTTCTGTAATTACCCACTCCCTAACCATTTCTTCTCAGCCTTCCTGCAACTTGTGACAAAATAGACAGTCAAGTGCTACTCAGATTTCCTCACCATTTGTGCAGGGTTCTAAAGTAATAAATCACTAGAGAGAGACTGTTCTTAATTTAAGATGTTGTGAACTGCTTGAAGAGAGTGCCACCAGCAGAAGTACTATGACACCAAGCTGAGGCCCTTGAAGAGTAGGCAGGAACCAGTAAACTTTTCCCTTCACATGCAAGTTAGAGTTGCTTCAATTTGCCTCTCTGTCTACTATGTTTATTCTGTAGGTTTTCACAAACACAGGGCCTGGGTTCTCAGGATTGGTACTACTGCTGGAGCACCCTACTCATCTCTACCTTCCGGGCCATGTCAGCTCCATAGTAACCCTTCCTTCTTAGTGAAAAACCTTGTTACCTCAGTACTCTCTATTAGCTAGATGTAGAAGAAGAAGAAAAAAACCCCACCTGCCTCAAATGTTAATCACACAATGATCATGCTTAACAGAATACCCAGGAGGACTTCCTTCACAAAATAAGAACTTAGGGGTGATGGCTCTCAATGGTGGCACTTCAGATTATATGTAAGTGGGCTGGGGATATACATTTTTAGATGAAGCTTGCCTTGCCATTTAAAAATAAAGTTTAGGCTTGGCATGATGGCTCACACCTGTAATTCCAGCACTTTGGGAGGCCAGAGGCAGGAGGATGGCTTGAGGCCAGAAGTTCAAGACCAGTCTGAGCAACATAGTGAGAGCTACACACACACACACACACACACACACACACACACACACACACACACAACAATTAGTTGGGAGTGGTGGCATGAACCTGTAGTCCCAGCTACTTGGGAGGCTGAGGTGAGATCACTTGAGCCCAGGAGTTCCAGGCTGCAGTGAGCAATGATCATGCCAATGCACTCCATCATGGGTGACAGAGTAAGACCTTGTCTCAGAAAATGACATTTAATAAACTATTAATTTTAGAGTAATTTTAGATATACAAAAAGTTGCAAGAATATAAGAGTTCCCTTATATTCTGCACCCCATTGTTAACACTACTATGGTGCATTTTTCACAACCAATAAACCAATAATAATTACATTATTGTTGACTAAAGTTCAGACTTTATTTGGATTTCCTTAGTTTTTATGTAATATCATTTTTCTCTTCCAGGATTCCATCCAGGATACCACATTATATTTAGATATCATATTTCCTTAAGGCTCTCTTGACTGTGACATTTTTCTCAAACTTTGTTTTTAGTTAATTTAAATGACAAATAATAACTATATATTCATGGGGAACAATGTGATGTTTTGATATATATAAATATATATGTATTTGTACACTCTCATAAACATTGTGGAATGATTGAATCAAGCTAATTACTATATCCATCATCTCACATACTTCTCATTTTTTGTGGTGAAAACATTTAAAATCTACTGTTTTTACAATTTTAAAATATACAATACATTATCCCTAACTATAGTCACCACATTGTGCAATAGATCACTAGAACTTATTCCTACTGTCTAACTAAAATTTTTTATCTTTTGACAAAAATCCCACCACCCCCACCCATCCTCTCGTAACCACCATTCTACTCTTTATTTCTATGAGTTAGACTTGTTTTGATTACATATATAAGTGAGATCATGCAGAGTTTGTCAGACTTTCCTTATTTTTGATGACCTTAACAATTTTGAGGAGTACTAGTTAGGTATTTTTTAGAATGTCCCTCTACTGGGATATGTCCGATGTTTTCTCATGATTAGAGTTGGGCTATAGGTTTTGAAAAGGAAGATCACAGAGGTAAAGTGCTGTTCTCATCACATCATATCAATGTTACGTGCTATCCACATGACTTATTATCACTGTTGATGTTAATCTGGCTGACATGGAGATTGGCAAGTCTTTCCACTGTAAAGTTCCCCTTTTGTCCCTTTTTCCATGCTATACTCTTTGAAAGGAAGTCACTGTGTCCAGAACAAATTTAAGAAATGTGAAGTTTTATGCTCCACTTCCTTGAGGGCAGAGTACAGTTGTCCCTTGCTTTCCATGAGGTATTGGTATTGGTTCCAGGACTCACCCCTCTTGGATATCAAAATCCATGGATGCTCAATTCCCTTATTATAGGATGGTGTATTTGCATATAACCTACACATATCCTCCCGTACACTTTAAATCATCTCTAGATTACTTACAATACCTAATAAAATGTAAATGTTATGTAAATAGTTGTTATACTATATTGGTTTTTATTCACATTATTTTTATTGTATTGTTATTTTTATTTTTTTCTCCATTTGCAATAGACTGAACCCACAGATATAGAACCCACAGATACTGATGGACAACTCTATCTACACATTGTTTTTGGAATTTGGACTGGGAGATTTCTCTATCCTCTCCCATTTATATTTTAGTCAATCATTTATTTATGTCAGTATAGACTCATGGACATTTATTTTATACTTTTTGTAGTCCAATAATACCAACTCATTTATTTTGTTGCTCAATTTTTTTCTATTTTTGGCCATTGTGATCTCTTTTAATTGGCTCCCATGTCCCTCTGATATGCTCCGTTCAGTGTGTGTGTATGTGTGTGTGTGTGTGTGTGTATATGTCTATCTGAGCACTTTTTTCCTCCTTTTCTGGCAGTGATGTTCCAAGTTCATCTTGTATAGTCCCTGCTCCAGCCCTTGAATCAGATATTTCTCCAAGGGACCCAGTTTCCTTTTACTGGAGAATAGTATTAGAAACTAAGATCAGGGGGACTGGTTGTGCTTTTTGTTGCTACTGCCTTTAGGTTGTTTTGAGGCCCTTCCAACTACCAGAGCTAGGAAACATATGTGTGTATACTAACTCATGTATATACATTTATCTATATCTGTCTACCTCTAATTATCTATTTATCTATGTATATCTCTCCACATTAAGCTAAACTTGTGTTCATATCGATGTCACTCGTTCTAATCCATTACCATATGGATTATTCTAGCCTCCTCCCTTTGCTTTATCTGCAACCTCCCCTTCAATACTGAGAATCCTGGATTCCAACATCTGTCCATTTACTTATTGCTTAATCCCAGTATACATGAACAGAAGTATTAGAATTGTTAACCCATACCTCCATGGGAAACAACTTTACCAACTAGAGTGCAGTGCTTATAAATAGTTCCTTTTGCGTTTAGTCATATAGATCCCATTCATTTCCAAAGATACTTAGATTAGCGGCTTTAACCTTCATCCTCTTCCATGATGTTATATCATACATTTGTAACACAGTTAGATAGTTTGCCACAGTCTGCATTCCATCTTGGGTCCCCAAAATGAGTTTTTCCTTAATTTGTATACATTAAGGTTACTCTATATGCTGTAAGATTGTATGAGTTTCAGCAAACACATACTATCATGTATTCACCACTACAGTATCATATAGAGTAATTTTACCACCCTAAACAATTCTCTGTGCTTCACTTATTTGACTGTTCCCACCTCTGCAAATTCCTTGTAACCTCTGATATGTTTTCCCTATCTATAGTTTTGCCTTTTCCAGAATGTTATATAAATAAAATGTTATGAGATGCAGCCTTTTCACACTGACTTATTTCATTTAGCAATATGCATTTAAGATTTATTCACACTGTTGCATGCATTTATAGTATATTCCTTTTCTTTCTTTCTTTTTTTTTTTTTTTAAGAAAGAGTCTCACTCTGTCACCCACACTGGAGTACAGTGGCGAGATCTCGGCTCACTGCAACTTCTGCCTCCTGGGCTCCAGCAATTCTCCTGCCTCAGCCTCCCAAGTAGCTGGGACTACAGGTGCACCCCACCATGCCTGGCTAATTTTTGCATTTTTTAGTAGAGACGGGGTTTCACGATATTGGCCAGGCTGGTCTCGAACTCCTGACCTCATGATCCACCAACCTCGGCCTCCCAAAGTGCTGGGATTATAGGCGTGAGCCACTGCATCTGGCCAGATTTATAGTATATTCCTTTTTATCACTAAATAGTATTCCACTTCTAGGTATAGCATAGATTGGTTATTCACATAATGAGGGACATATTAGTTGCTTCCAGTTTTTGGTAATTAAGAATAAAGTTTTTATAAACATTCACATGAGATGTTCTTGTGGGACTAAGTTTTCAAGTCAGTTGGATAAATACATAGGAGTATGATTGTTTGTTCATATGGCAAGAAAATGTTTATAAGAAATGACCAAACTGTCTTCTAAAGTGGCTGTACTATTTTGCATTCCTGCATCCTCATTAGTATTTGGTTTTGTCACATTTGTGTGTGTGTGTGTGTGTCTGTGTGTATTTAAGCCATTCTAGTAGGTGTGTATTGGTATCTCATTGTTGCTTTAATTTACATTTCTCTAAAGACAAATTATATTGAGTATTTTTCTATATGCTTATTTGCTCTCTGTATATCTTCTTTGATAACTTGTTCAAATCTTTTGCTCATTTTTTAGTTGGGTTGCTTTTTTATTGTTGACTTTTAAGTCTCATTTTTATATTCTGGCTTTAAAAGGTTTAAAAGGTTTTTTTTTTTTTCATTTCAGTGAAGTTCAACTTAACATTTTAAAAAAATGGTTCATGCTTTCGGTGTTGTATATAAATGCATCATCAAGCCCAAGATAGCATTGCATTTCTTGTATTTTTTTCTAGAAATTTTATAATTGTGCTATTTACAATTAGTTGTATAGTCCACTTTCAGTTAACTTTTTAAGGTGTAAAGTTCATATCCAGCCTTATTTATTCATTATTTTACATATTGACTTGTAACTGTTTCAGCACCATTTATTGAAAAGACTATCCTTTCTCTATTGAATTACCTTCATGTCTCTGTCAAAAATTAGTTGACTACATTTGTATATGTCTACTTCTGGGCACTCTATTCTGTTCATTGATCAATATATCTGTAATTTCAGCAGTGTTGCACTCTCTTGATTGTTGGAACTTTATAGTAATTCTTGAAATTGAGTAACGTATGTTCTCGAAATTTGTCTTTCAAAATTGTCTTGGCTATTCTAGTAACTTTGCTTTTTTCTATAAATTTTAGAGTCAGTTTGTCAATATGTTATATTGCACAACATCATGACCGTAGTTAATAATAATGTATTGTACATTTCAAAATAGCTAAAAGAATGGGTTTTAAATATTCTCACCACAAGAAAACAATAAGCATTTGAGGTGATGAATATGTTAATTAGCCTGATTTGATAATTTTGCAACATATACATGTATCCAAATATCACACTGTACCCCATAATTATATACAATTATTGGCAATTAAAAATAAAATCAAGAAATGGGGAAAGGATTCCCTATTTAATAAACGGTGCTGGGAAAACTGGCTAGCCATATGTAGAAAGCTGAAACTGGATCCCTTCCTTACACCTTATACAAAAATCAATTCAAGATGGATTAAAGACTTACATGTTAGACCTAAAACCATAAAAACCCTAGAAGAAAACCTAGGCATTACCATTCAGGACATAGGCATGGGCAAGGACTTCATGACTAAAACACCAAAAGCAATGGCAACAAAAGCCAAAATTGACAAATGGGATCTAATTAAACTCAAGAGCTTCTGCACAGCAAAAGAAACTACCATCAGAGTGAACAGGCAACCTACAAAATGGGAGAAAATTTTCGCAACCTACTCATCTGACAAAGGGCTAATATCCAGAATCTACAATGAACTCCAACAAATTTACAAGAAAAAAACAAACAACCCCATCAAAAAGTGGGCAAAGGACATGAACAGACACTTCTCAAAAGAAGACATTTATGCAGCCAA
Source organism: Pongo pygmaeus (assembly GCF_028885625.2). Taxonomy (NCBI): domain Eukaryota; kingdom Metazoa; phylum Chordata; class Mammalia; order Primates; family Hominidae; genus Pongo; species Pongo pygmaeus. The sequence continues at coordinate 127,180,044 of NC_072396.2, read as the reverse complement.
AAAACACATGAAAAAATGCTCACCATCACTGGCCATCAGAGAAATGCAAATCAAAACCACAATGAGATACCATCTCACACCAGTTAGATTGGCAATCATTAAAAAGTCAGGAAACAACAGGTGCTGGAGAGGATGTGGAGAAATAGGAACACTTTTACACTGTTGGTGGGACTGTAAACTAGTTCAACCCTTGTGGAAGTCAGTGTGGCGATTCCTCGGGGATCTAGAACTAGAAATTCCATTCGACCCAGCCATCCCATTACTGGGTATATACCCAAAGGACTATAAATCATGCTGCTATAAAGACACATGCACACGTATGTTTATTGCAGCATTATTCACAATAGCAAAGACTTGGAACCAACCCAAATGTCCAACAATGATAGACTGGATTAAGAAAATGTGGCACATATACACCATGGAATACTATGCAGCCATAAAAAATGATGAGTTCATGTCCTTTGTAGGGACATGGATGAAATTGGAAATCATCATTCTCAGTAAACTATCGCAAGAACAAAAAACCAAACACCACATATTCTCACTCATAGGTGGGAATTGAACAATGAGAACACATGGACACAGGAAGGAGAACATCACACTTCGGGGACTGTTGTGGGGTGGGGGTGGGGGGAGGGATAGCATTGGGAGATATACCTAATGCTAGATGACGAGTTGGTGGGTGCAGCTCACCCGCATGGCACATGTATACATATGTAACTTACCTGCACATTGCACACATGTACCATAAAACGTAAAGTATAATAATAAGAATAATAATAATAATAAAAGAAATAAAAAAATAAAAATAAAATCAAATTTCAAAAAACGTTGCTGAAATTTTTGATTGGAAATAATTAATATGTTAATAATATTACATCTTTCAATTCATGAACATTCATTTATTTATTTATTTCGTTTTTTTTTCTTTTTTTTTTTTTTTGTATATCTCCCAATGCTATCCCTCCCCCCTCCCTCTATTTATTTCAATTTCATTTATTTGAAACTTCTTTGGTTTCCTTCATCTGTATTTTGTAGGTTTTGCTATAGATCCTGCCTGTATTCTCTAGGCTTACATATAAAAACTTCATTAATTTTTGAGGCTATTGTAAATGGTGTTTTACAAAATTTTGAAATACCAACTGTTTATTCCTGGTATATATGAAAGCAATTGAATTTTGTACATTGAACTTGTATACTGCCATCTTGCTATGGTTTTTTTTATTTTCAGCTTTTTATTTCTTACTCTTTGGGGCAGTTTACATAGACAATTTTATCTTCTATAAATAAAGACAGTTTTATTCCTTCCTGTACTGTCTTTTTATCTTTTCTTTTTCTTGACATATTATACTGGTTTCCAATCGTTGTTTCTTTGTTGATCTTAGGCAAAAAGAGTTTAGTTTCTCATCATTAAATGCAATATTAACTGTAGATTTTTCATGTATTCTCTTTTTGGGTTAAGGAAGTTTTCTTCTATTCCTAGTTTTTGTTTGTTTTTTCACTATTGTTATAAATGGGTTTGGAATTTTAATGAATTATTTTTCTATATCCATTTATTTTTTTCTTATTAAGTATACTGATATATAGAATTGTTTTGATTTATTTAAGATCATTGAACCAATGTCACGTTACTGAAAACAACGTCACTTGAGTGATGTGTGCTTTTTAAATATATTGCTGGACTTGATTTGCTAGTATTTGTTAGGATTTTTGCATTTGTGCTGATTATAGATAATGATCTATAGTTTTTGGTGACTGGTTTTGGTAATGTGTTGAGGAGTGTTCCCTTATTTTATAATTTCTGAAAAGTATAATTTTTATTATATATGCCTTAAATAATTGGCAAATTTCAGCAATGAAATTGTTGGGGCCTGGTATATTCTGTTTTTTAATTGGAAATGTGTAAACTACAAATTTATTTTGTCTAGTAAATAGGAAGCTATTTATATTATCATTTTCTCATTGAGTAAGTTTTGATAGTTTGTGTCTTTCAAGGATTTGGTCCATTTGTTCTAAATTATTAAATTTGTGGCCATTTAATTTTTCATAGCATTATACTTCTAATGTCTGCAGGATTTGTAGTGCTGACTCATCCTTCATTCATGACATGGATAATTTGTGTCTTCCCTCTTTTCTTCTTAGTTACATTGCTAGAGGTTGATAAATTTTATTGCTCATTTCAAAAAATCAAGTTTTGGTTTTGTCAATTTTCTTTATCGTTTTCTTATTTCCAATTTTATTGATTTTTACTCTAATATTTATGATTTCTTTTATTTCATTCACTTTAGGTTTAATTTCCTCTTCTTTTAGTTTCCTGAGGTAGAAACTTAGAGTATTAATTTTATATATTTTTAAAACAATGTATGTATTTGATATTAGAAATTTACCTCTTAGTATTGCTTTAGATGTATCCTGCATATTTTTATGTCTTTTCTCTTATATTTAGTTCAAAATATATTTTAATTTCTCTTGAGCTTTCTCCTTTGACCCATGAGCTATTTGAAAGTTTGTCATTTAATTTCCAAATATTTGGGCATTTTTCCAGCAATATTTCTATTACTGGTTTTCTAGTTTAATTCTGTTGTGGTCTCAGAACATATTTTATATCATTTATATTATTTTTAAAAAATTTAGGTATGGTTTTACAGCCCAGAATGTGGTCTTTCTTGCTGAATATTCCATGTAAGTTTAAGCTGAGTGTGTATTGTGCTGCTATTGGATGGAATATCCTATAAACATCAGTTAGATCAAGTCAATTGGTCATGTCATACTGATTTGTCTTGTCTATATCATTACTGATTTTCTGCCTGCTTAATCTGTCAATTACTAACAGAGGGATGTTGAAGTCTCCAAATGTAATGGTGGATTTGTCTATTTCTCTTTTCAGTTCTATTAGTTTCTGCCTCATGGATTTGGATCCTCTTGTGACTCACATACATCTTAAGTATTGTTATGTTGTCTTAGTCTGCTTGTATTGTTATAAAGAATTACTTCAGGTTGGGAAATTTGTAAAGAAAAGTTTTATTTGGCTCATGGTCCTGCAGCCTTACAAGAAGCATGGTGCCAACCACCTACTTTTGGTGAGGGCTTCAGGCTGCTTGCAATCATGACAGAAGACAAAAGGGAGCCAGAATGTGCAGAGATCACCTGGTGAGAAAACCAGGGAAAAAGAGGGGAGAGAAGTGGCAGGCTCTTTTTAGCAACCCTCTCATGGGAACTAATAGAGTGAGAACTCACTCACTACCTGCCAAGGGAGAGTATTAATTTATTCATGAGGGCTCTTCCCCATGACCCAAACACTTCCCAATTAGGCACCACCTCCAACATTGGGAATGAAATTTCAACATGAGGCTTGGAGGGTCAAATATTTAAACAATAGCATATGTCTTCTGGGAGAATTTACTGTTTTGTCATTGTGTAATGTCCTTCTTTATCCTTGATAATCTCTCTTGTTCTGAATTCTGCTTTATCTGAAATTAATATAATGACTTCTTTTGAAATCTGAATATGCTAGTTTTAGCATAGTGTATCCTTCTCTGTCCCCTCATTTTTAATATATCTGATACTTTATATTTAAAGTGATTTCCTTATAGACAGCTTATAAGTAAATACTTGAATCTTTAAAAAAATCTACTCTGGCAATCTGTCTTTTAATTGGTATATTTAAACTGTTCAAAATTAATTCATTATTGTTATAACTGGATTAATATATACTACCTTTGTTTTCTATTAGTTTCATGTTTTCTCTATTTTTCTCTCTTTTTTCACCTTCCCTGGTTTTATTTGAGTATTTTGTGTGATTCCATTTTATCTCCTCTCTTGGTATGTCACTTATGCTTCTTTTAAAACTATATTAAATAGTATTAATTACTTATTAATAAGTACCAACAAGGACCATAAGAGAATTTTTTTCAGATCCTCACTGGGAGAATTTGGTAAATTCCTGGAGTGAAAGCCCACATATATGTGAGGAACTCGTCCATGACCCCAGAAGTTTTTCACTCTCAAGGTCATCTGCACTCAGCCTTCAGATTCAGTCTAAATGAGCATTTAAGTTTCCCTACCAGATTAAGAATTTCTGTGGCTTCTGTAACAGGTAAGCAAGTTTTGGGGGCTATGTTTCTCTGGATGTGACTGTCTTTCCAGATTTGGGGGTAGTGATTTGCTCTGTGACTTAAGCTGTCACATGGGTCCAAGAAATGTCATTGTTTTTGTTTGTTCATCCTTTGATTGTTTTAAGAACAGAAGTGACAAATTCCAAGCTCTTTGTATGATCTGAAACTGAAACTCAAAGCTTGCCTTTTTATGCCACCCATCACAGTTTCAGCACACCCCCTCACTTCACTACTTCTGCTATCTTTGAATAAGGCTAATTCTGATAGTCATATCTTTATGTCTGGAATTAATTTATGCCTATAACAAAAGCATAAAAGATAAGCTCAGTGTCTGACAGAATACTCATTAGCTCATTAACTGTAAGTACATAATTTTATTTTCATCAAGTTAAGAATGATTAGAATCCTGAACTCACCCTATTCTTGCAATTACAATAAATAGCCACCAACAGGAGTTTAGTGGGAAGAAAATGTGAAACAGGTATTTTTTCTCTAAGATTGTAGAAAAGTATGTGAATGGACATACAGTTGTCATTGAGCTTCACTGGAAGACTAGGGTGAAGAGCTGGCCTAGAGAAGGTAAACTTTCAGGACAAGATGATTTCCTCTATGCTATGGGTTTACTCTTTGTGAAATCATCATTCCTTGTAAAAATCTTGTGAATGGCAAGGAATTCCTTACCCTTCATCAGATTTTGGGGTTTTAGTTACATGGTGGACTCATAATGGCCTGTGATCCTTATAATGGCTTTTGTTCACTTAGATGACTTGTAGGACAGCCCCCTAGTTTTCCTGTTGTCTAAAGACTAAAGACCACCCATGGTCTTTAGCCTTTCTTCTCAGAGAAATTCTGTTAAGATCAGGGGTCCGAACAATTTGACTCATAACTTTTTTTTTGTAAATAAGGTTTATTGGAATATTTGACATTCTACACACTGTCTACAGCTGCTTTTATGCTGCAGTAGCAGAGTTGGGGAGTCATGGTAAAATAAAAAATATTTACTCTCTGGCCATTTATAGAAAAAGTTTGCTAACCTCTATTTTAGATGAAAGAGTCCAGAAAAGCATAGCGCATAACAGTTAACTGATAAAAAGAGTTAAAAAGAGTTACCTGCTTAAAGATGTTTTGTTTACTTTTTTTTTTTTAAACGGAGTTTCACTCTTGTTGCCCAGGCTGCAGTGCAATGGTGCGATCTCGGCTCACTGCAACCTCTGCCTCCCAAGTTCAAGTGATTCTCCTGCCTCAGCCTCCCGAGTAGCTGGGATTACAGGTGCCCACCACATGACCAGCTAATTTTTTTTTTTTTTTTTTTTGAGACAGAGTCTCTCTCTGTCACCCAGGCTGAATTGCAGTGGCGCGATCTCGATCTCGGCTCACTGCAAGCTCCGCCTCCCTGGTTCACGCCATTCTCTTGCCTCAGCCTCACGAGTAGCTGGGACTACAGGTGCCCACCACCATGCCGTGCTAATTTTTTTTTTTCTTTTCTTTTCTTTTTTTTTAAATATTTTTAGTAGAGACGGGGTTTCACTGTGTTAGCCAGGATGGTCTCGATCTCCTGACCTCGTGATCTGCCCGCCTCAGTCTCCTGAAGTGCTGGGATTACAGGCGTGAGCCACCACGCCCGGCCAAGATGTTTACATTTTAACGAGATCAAAATGTTTTTCAATCTGAAGAACTGAATTTTCAGTATGGAATTTTTTTGTTTTCACAAGCAAATGCCCAAAGTCAATTGATAAATCCCAAACTCAGATCATTTATATGTGTGGTCAGCCTTGCTAGTAAGCAGAAAAGGCTTTATCTAGCTACTTCCTATAATTCAAGAATTCCCAATCAACACACAATCGGCTCACACAAACTTTATTGTAAATTCCATCTTTTGGTATTAAGCTGGCCTTCTTTTCTTTTACTTCTTAGCCTGTGCTCTCAAAGGCATCCCAGGTTTCCAGAAAAAGAGGAGCTTTATCTGATGTTCTTCTCCTGAGAGCCCAAGTATAGTGGCTTCCTAACACAAATACTAGTCTTCTAGTGATTTTTTCTTAGAATAAGCAGTTGTAAACATTTTTTTTTTTTTGTTAGCAAACATTAATGTTCAGTGGGCCAGCAGAGGAAAAGACATGGAGTTCACACAGTGGCATTTATCTCCAGTTTAATATTTACACAAGCTACTCACTAGTTTGAAAGACCACAGAAACTAGTTGTGTTAATATCTACCTAAAGGCCTTGTCAGAGAAGAGCCTCTGACAAATAATGCTTTGAATGCAGGGCCCAGCTGGCCAGCCAAAGGTGCTGAGTATTCAGACCAATGTTTCTATTTGTCCTCTTCAAGACTCCTGGCCAGTTTCATTCAGGATTGATTATTAGTTGGAGGAGAAAACTGAAGGCTCTTCTTTACTCATTGTGCTACGTTTTATCTGGCTTCTCCTATTTGTTGCTTCCCACCCCACCTCACCCTACCCCATCCTTTGCTTATTTCCTGTGTACCTACTGTGTATTGTTTGCCTAGCCATTTCCCCAAATACCTCAGTCCTGTTTGTGAGGAGATAACATGCTGTGATGGAAAGATATAGACTTCGGAACATGTAAAGAATGTAAATTATGTATTCAGAGAGAACCAAGCTTAGTTTTGCAGCATACAAGATGGTGTGAACTTAAGCAAGTCATTTTACCTCAATTAGTCTCAGTTTCTTTATCTGCAAAATGAGACAAAATACCATATATCTCCATAAGGTAATTATCTTAGTCTGTTTTCTGTTGTTTGTATCGGAATACCTAAAACTATGTAACTTATGAAGAAAAAATATTTATTACTGTTATAGAGGTTGAAAAATCCAAGGTTGAGGGGCTGCATCTGGCAAGGGCCTTCTTGCTGGTGAAGGCTCTCTGCAGAGTCCCAAAGTGACATAGGGCATCACATGGTGAGGGAACTAGGTGTGCTAGCTCATGTCTCTCTCCCTATAAAGCCACAAGTCTGATTCCCATAATAACCCATGAACCCACTAATTTATTGATCCATGAATAGATTCATTCATATCACCTCTTAGAGGCCCTACCTCTCAATACTGCCACATTGGGGATTAAGTTTCAACATGGGTTTCGGAGTGGACAGTTATTAAAACCATAGCAGTGATTAAGAGGATTATAGTATGTATAAAACACCTAGCATGCTACCTGGTATATTGTAGACACTCAGTAATATTAGTTCTTTCCTCTTTTGCCTCATCCTTATCAATGGACCTCTTGATTTCTGTGGCTTACCTGGCCTTTGATTCATCTTTGTCTAGGACCTTGTGTCTTACAGATGCTCTTCCTCCCTGGGCTCGTAGTTCTACTAACCCTCATTTCCTAATACAGTGGAGCCCACCAGTTGACCTTCAGTTTGGGTAGCTCACCATATAATTGCCAGGGACTTGGAAAGCCTTCATCCAGTAACACTCCCTTCAGTCATTTAGAAATGTGGCAGATTCATTGTGTGGTAATTTGCACATAAATGGTGCCATGTTTTATTTAGCCATGACAGAAAAGAATGTGTAAACAACAGCATCTGCATGAATATGCATGTTGCTTAATGACACCATTATTTAATTTGTTCCTTTGCCAAGACTCACCTCACAGATGGTTCTAGGATGGCCCCAGGAATTACACTGAAATTATCAAATACTCATTCTTTTCTTGCTAACTTATTTAGTTTTTAAAGATTTGTTAGGGCATATATAAGCAACAGAGATACCTCACATTGATTCAGATTCCCGTTTTAAATAAACAACTAGAAAGATAAACTTTTCCAAACACCGTGTCATGGAAATCAGAAACATCTATAAGGTAGCCTTGTGTTACATGTCTTATGTTTCCTTATTTCCCTACAATTCTTGTCTTCTTCACCCCCATGCCCCATGTATTCTATTGACCTAGGCTCCAGTTTTTACTGGCTTTTCTTATGTTCTCTTACTGTTGGATTGAATTATTGCTCATTATTCTTCACTTCCTTATCGTGATATTATATGTTCACATCCTACAATAACTTCTTGACAGGCAGAATCTACATCTCTGTCCCTTGATGTTGGGCTTGGCCATATGACTTGTTTGGGCCAGTGTGACAATGGCAGATATATTGCTAGAAGCAGCTTGAAAATGTGCTTATCTGGTTGAGATTAGCTCCCTTTGTGCTTCTGCCATTACAATTTGAACTTGCTTCAAGTACCTCACTGGTACAAGGAGGATAAGAGAAACATGGGACAGTCCAGGACCTGATCAACAGCTTGGAGCCAAATCTAGCCAACTTAAATAAGACAAACCCAGGTGTTCCAAAGACCCATTACCATGAGAATAAATGATTATTCTTGCATGCCCTTGAGATTTGGGAACATTTGTTATGCAACAGTAGTTAAATAATACATCCACTTACCATATTTTGGTTTTCTACTCATGCAGCCCTCACTCCTGGATACTTCCCCAGAATCCACATGGCATTCTCTCTATTATTTTGTGAATTAGCTATTGATAATTTTCTGTTAAGTTTCTTATCTATTTTGTATGGTGTTTGGAGGTGGAAACATACTTCTTTTCAAAGATGATTATATTTCATATTAACTTAGTTCTTCATTCATTTAAAATGTGAGTTTTGTCATCTTCCAAAAGCCTGCGTATTAGGTTAAGGCAGATTCTCCCCTTGGTAGAGGAATAAAGTGATGTTCTGACAAGAAAAGTGATTTGCTCCAGATAATGGGGTAAATGGCAAAGAAGTAGTCTAATTTCTAGTCTAGTACTGTGCAAATCTTACCAAGCTCTAGGAATAGAGATTATATAATTTACTTCTGCTAAATATCTTAGCTCCTAGCACAGTCTAAAACATAGAATAGGTTATAATTTACTTCTGCTAAGTATCTTAGCTCCTAGCACAGTCTAAAACACAGAATAGGTTCTCAAAGGTGACTGTTTTCTGGTGTAAAAACCAGCTGAAACCAATATTTACATGCCTTGGAGCATTTTCACGTAAGACATATTTCTTTTCTTGAGGGCAAAGAGGTAAACTTTCTTTCTGCAGTGCTTCAGGCTATGTTTATGCACCCAACAAAACACATCAAGGTACAAAGAAATTGATCTGAGAAATAGACTACCACTGACAAAGTTACCTCAGCAGCTTTCCTCCAGTCTATACTGAAATGTAGGTGGGGGATGTGTGGGATATTATATTTTCCAAATGGCTGCAATAATACCTCTATCGCACATGCTCTTCTACAGTGTGATCTTGCTAATGTCATTTCAATAGTGGAATCTAAATTCCCCCCCCCGACTTTGAATCTAGGCAGGCTTATGACTGTTTCAAATATTAAAGGAAAATGGAAATAATACTATGTGACCTACAAAGATAGGTAATAAAAGACAAAGCATTTTCTGCCTCGACCATCAGGGATTTGTTTTTGGAGACTTGAATCACCATATAAGAAGTCCAGCTACTCTTAGACCACCATGATGAAGGAAACTCAGGTCACGTGGAGAGGTCAAACATAGGTATCTTAGTTGAAAGCCCAAGATGATGTCCAGGTCTCAGTTGTCAACCAACATCAACCAGTAGACATGTGAGCGAAAAAGAAATCTTGAAATGGATTCTCTAACACAAGCTGTTTCATCCCTAAACCGTTTGAGTTTTCTCAGAAAATAATCTCCACTGTGACCTTTCTAAACTCCTGATCCACAGAATCTGTGAGCATAACAATTATTTTTATGTCATTAATTTTAGAGTAGATTATTATGTTGCAATAATGGGAACAGCAACAGAAAAAGGTCCCACTGAGAGCCTGTTTGTGTCATAATTAAGAGCATGGACTCTGGAGTCAGATTGATTTAGGTTTAAATGCCAGCTCTATCATTTCCTTTTTATATGACCTTTGTCAAAATATGCAGCCTCACTGAGCTTCAGTTACTTTACCTGTAAAAAATGCATAATAATGTTACTTTCTTCATAAAGTGATTATGAGGATTAAATGAGATAATACATGGACAAACTTTTAGCACAATGTCTAAACCAGAGCAATTACTCAATTAGTGCCCTAAGTTGTTATTGTTGTTGTTGAGTATAAAGTCTTATCTTTGATGATGCCCATGGAGATAGATTACTGGCATGAACAATCTTCCATAAGCATAGGATGAATCTAGCTGGGTTGGCATGACTAGGGATGCCAGGTTTCTTACTTCCAGTTTGGTTCATAAACCTTGGTCTTAATACAAATACTTAGAACATTGTCCTCTGACAGGTCACCTGTGGCTAATTATTTTACTACTCTCTCTTCATGGCCAAAGTGGAAAGGCTTTTACCTTCCCCCATCACTGCACCAGAAACCTTTATTGCTCTGTTTCTTTCTTGAACTATCCATTATTAGTGAATTCTTCAACTTGAGACATTGAAAGACTCCGATTAATTGCATGCATGTTATAGTGGGAGAACACATAAGCAAAGTGCTCAGTAACATCTGGGGAGGCATAAGTTGATCAGGTAGACTTTAGATTCAATGGACACTTAACTAAGTATGTTTTATGTACTAGACATGGGACTAGGTACTTTTCAGTTGCTTTATCATTTCCTTGAATCCTTATAAGCACTTTGTAAGATAAATTTCATTATTTTCTCCATCTTACATATGAAGCAAATAAGACCTAGAAAGGCTGAAGTTATGTGCTCAATGTTACAGCTGCCTAGTAGCATAGGTTTGTCTGAATGCCAAGCTAAGAAGAGGTAGATAATGAACTTCTGAATAGAGTTTAATCCTTGAGAAGGGATTTAATGTGGGAATGGGGAACACACTGAGAATAAACTTTCTACATTGCCACACAGTGTCAGGTCTTTCTTTTTCTTTCTTCCTTCAACTTCTGGATTTTATAAGAAAATATATTTTATTTTCTCTACCAATTGCTTATCCCCAGGGTAGAGGGAATTCAAATGGTGGCTGTACTTGCTAAGGCAGTTGTTAAGAAAAAGGCTGGCATGCTGGCATGCACACAGCCCTGTCATCCCCTGCACCAACCTTTACTTCATATTTCTGTGGCTCTGTAGGGAGTGGAAAAGCTCCTGAATAAGAAGCCATTTAGAACCATTGCAATGTAGAATCAGCATGTTTGGCTACTCTTCAAAGAACTTGAGATGATGCTTGTTACCCTTCTGTGTCAGGTATTTATTAAGAAAGGTCAGTCCCAAGCCTGACTGTACACCATCTCCTAGTTTCCAAACTGCTCAGTTAAGAGCTCTACAAGAGTCCACCGTCTCTTATCCTCTGTACACTTTGAGCAGAGAGCAGATGCTGTTTTATTTCAAACAGCGGACTGGGCTCTAACCCTCAAATAGCCATTTTGGGGGAACTTAGGCTTGAAAGGTAAACATTTTGAGGGTTCCATTATCCTCAAGGCAAACATTTTGAGGGCTCCATTATCCTCCATAATTCAAAATCTGTGAAAGCAGGCCCAAGCCAAAGCATTTTTACTTTTTTCAAGCTAGGAATTTGAACAAAACTATGAACTATAACTAGAAAAATGATGCTATTCTTTTCAACTCTCAGTTTTATTTCAAAATTACCTTGTATTATAGATAATTTTAAAAAATTAAAGTGCTTTTGGGGATGCACTTTAAAAAATGGAATTTTCTTTTTCATGTACTAGTTTGATTCTACTCCAGTATTCTTCCAATTGAATCTGGGCTGAATGTGAACTATATATACTTCAAATCTCAGCCAATTATAAAAAAGACAAAAAATAACAAATACTGACAAGTATGTGAAGAAAAGGGAACTCTTATATACTGTTGATGGGAATGTAAATTAGCATAGTCATTGTGGAGAATAGTATGGAGGTTCCTCAATAAATTAAAAATAGAACTACCATATGATCCAGCAATTCCACAACTGTGAATTTATCCAAAGAAAAGGGAACCAGTATATTGTAGAGATATCTGCACCCCTCTTGATTCCAAGGTTGATTCCATATCTTGGTTACTGCAACTATATTCACAATAGCCAAGATAAGGAATCAACATAAATGTCCATAAATAGATGAATGGATAAAGAAAATGTGATGCACACACACACACACACAATGGAATACTATTCAACCTTAAAAAATGAAATTCTGGAGAGGGGCAGGGCCAAGATGGCTGACTAGAAGCAGCAGTGATTGGAGTTTCCAACCAAGAAGATCCAAAACAGAGTGCAGATCTCACACTGGCAACCGAGGTATCCAGGTTCTGTCATTACGACTGACTAGGCAGCTGGTGTGAACCATGGAGAGGAAGGAAGAGCAATGTGGTGTGGCAGCCCACCTGATAGCCGCACGGGGCAGGGGAGGCCATACCCCCAGCCAAGGGAGATGGTGAGTGAATGTGCTACCCACCCTTGGAAACCATGCTTTTTCTATGGAGCTGTGCAACCCATGGATTAGAAGATTCCACTCGGGAGCCCATGCCACTGGGACCTTGGGCTCCAACTGCAAAGCCACACAGATTCTCAACACTCACTTGGATAGAATCAATTGGCCTAAGCCTGCCAAGTTTCCTGGGGGAGGGGTGGCCATAACCACCCCTGTGGCTGCCTGCAGTCTAAGCCATCTGAGCTCCTTGGGGGAGAGGCAGCAGCCAACACTGCAGCTGCAGGGCCTCCCTGTAGGAACTCAAACTTCAGCCAGGGCTCAGGGACAGAACTCTGATCTCCCTGGGCCTGAGCCTCTAGGGGGAGGGATGGCCACTATCTCCACTGACCAGCAGACTTAGTCTTTCCTCCTTCTAGCTCTGAGGAATCCAGGCAGCCAAGATGAGTGGGTTTCACCCCAGCGCAGCAAACCCCTTGCACCAAGGGATAGCTAAAGTGCCTCATTAAATGGGTCCTGCTTCCTGTGCCACCCAACTGTGTGAGACCCCCCCAACAGGGTTTTTCAGACAGCCTGTACAGGAACGTTCCTACTGGTATCAGGTCAATGCCCCTTGAGGTCAGAGATCCCAGATGAAGGAGGAGACACCCATCTTTACTGTCCTCCAGACTCCTCAAGTGACATCTCCAGGCGTGGGAGAGAACCAGATGAACAGGGCCTGAAGTGCAACCCCAGCAAACCACAGCAGCCCTACAGAAGAGGGACCTAACTATTGAAAGAAAAACAAACAAACAAACAAACAGCAACAAAAACAGCATCAACAAAAAAAGTCCTCACAAAAACCTCATCCAAGTGGCAGCAGCCTCAAAGATCAAAATTAGGCAAACTCATGAAGACGAGAAAAAAATCAATGGAAAAATTCTGAAAACCCAAAAGGCCTCTTCTCCTCCTAATGATCACAACACCTCTCCAGCAAGGGTGCAAAGCTGGATGGAAGATGAGATGGACAAATTGACAGAAGTAGGCTTCAGAAGTTGGGTAGTAACAAACTTCGCTGAGGAACATAAATGACCTAAAGGAGCTGAAAAATGCAGCATGAGAACTTCGTGAAGCATACAGAAGTATCAACAGCCAAATGGATCAAGTGGAAGAAAAAATATCAGAGATGGAAGACTATCTTGCTGAAATAAGGCAGGCAGACAAGATTAGAGAAAAAAGAACGAAAAGGAGTGACCAAAACCTCCAAGAAATATGGGACTATGTAAAAAGACTGAAACTACCACTGATGAGAGTGCCTAAAAGAGATGGGGATAATGGAACCAAGTTGGAAAACACACTTCAGGATATTATCCATGAGAACTTCCCCAACCTAGCACGACAGGTCAACATTCAAAATAACTGAAATAATTACAAACAGTCTTTCAGACCAAAGTGCAATCAAATTAGAACTCAGGATTAAGAAACTCACTCAAAACCACACAACTACATGGAAATTGAACAACCTGCTCCTGAATGACTCCTGGGTAAATAATGAAATTAAGGCAGAAATCAAGAAGTTCTTTGAAACCAATGAGAGCAAAGAGATAATGTACTAGAATCTCTGGGATGCAGCTAAAGCAGTGTTAGGAGGAAAATTTATAGCACTAAATGTCCACATCAGAAAGCTAGAAAGATCTCAAATTGACACTCTAACACCACAATTAAAAGAAGTAGAGAAGCAAGAACAAACAAATCCAAAAGCTAGCAGAAGACAAGAAATAACTAAGATCTGAGCAGAACTGAAGGAAACAGAGACATGAAAAACCCTTCAAAATGTTAATGAATTCAAGAGCTGGCTTTTTGAAAAAAAATTAATAAGATAGACTGCTAGCTAGACTAATAAAGAAGAAAAGAGAGAAGACTCCAATAGACACAATCAAAAATGATAAAAGGGATATCACCACTGACCCCACAGAAATAAAATTACCATCAGAGAATACCATAAACACCTCTATGTCAATAAATCAGAAAATCTAAAAGAAAATAGATAGGAGAGGAGCCAAGATGGCCGAATAGGAACAGCTCCGGTCTACAGCTCCCAGCGCGAGCGACGCAGAAGACGGGTGATTTCTGCATTTCCATCTGAGGTACCGTGTTCATCTCACTAGGGAGTGCCAGACAGTGGGCGCAGGTCAGTCGGTGAGCGCACCGTGCGCCAGCCGAAGCAGGGGTGAGGCATTGCCTCACTCGGGAAGTGCAAGGGGTCAGGGAGTTCCCCTTCCAGGGGTGACAGACGGCACCTGGAAAATCGGGCCACTCCCACCCGAATACTGTGCTTTTCCGAAGGGCTTAGGAAACGGTGCCCCAGGAGAGTATAGCCCGCACCTGGCTCAGAGGGTCCTACGCCCACGGAGTCTCGCTGATTGCTAGCACAGCAGTCTGAGATCAAACAGCAAGTCGGCAGCGAGGCTGGGGGAGGGGCGCCCGCCATTGCCCGGGCTCGCTTACATAAACAAAGCAGCCTGGAAGCTTGAACTGGGTGGAGCCCACCACAGCTCAAGGAGGCCTGCCTGCCTCTGTAGGCTCCACCTCTGGGGGCAGGACACAGACAAACAAAAAGACAGCAGTAACCTCTGCAGACTTAAATGTCCCTGTCTGACAGCTGTGAGGAGAGCAGTGGTTCTCCCAGCACGCAGCTGGAGATCTGAGAACGGGCTGACTGCCTCCTCAAGTGGGTCCCTGACCCCTGACCCCCGAGCAGCCTAACTGGGAGGCACCCCCCAGCAGGGGCAGACTGACACCTCACACGGCCGGCCAGGTACTCCAACAGACCTGCAGCTGAGGGTTCTGTCTGTTAGAAGGAAAACTAACAGAAAGGACATCCACACCAAAAACCCATCTGTACATCACCATCATCAAAGACCAAAAGTAGATAAAACCACAAAGATGGGGAAAAAACAGAGCAGAAAAACTGGAAACTCTAAAAACCAGAGTACCTCTCCTCCTCCAAAGGAACGCAGTTCCTCACCAGCAATGGAACAAAGCTGGACAGAGAATGACTTTGATGAGCTGAGAGAAGAAGGCTTCAGACGATCAAATTACTCCGAGCTACGGGAGGATATTCAAACCAAAGGCAAAGAAGTTGAAAACTTTGAAAAAAATTTAGAAGAATGTATAACTAGAATAACCAATACAGAGAAGTGCTTAAAGGAGCTGATGGAGCTGAAAACCAAGGCTCGAGAACTACGTGAAGAATGCAGAAGCCTCAGGAGCCGATGCGATCAAATGGAAGAAAGGGTATCAGCCCTGGAAGATGAAATGAATGAAATGAAGCGAGAAGGGAAGTTTAGAGAAAAAAGAATAAAAAGAAACGAGCAAAGCCTCCAAGAAATGTGGGACTATGTGAAAAGACCAAATCTACGTCTGATTGGTGTACCTGAAAGTGACAGGGAGAATGGAAACAAGTTGGAAAACACTCTGCAGGATATTATCCAGGAGAACTTCCCCAATCTAGCAAGGCAGGCCAACATTCAGATTCAGGAAATACAGAGAACACCACAAAGATACTCCTCGAGAAGAGCAACTCCAAGACACATAATTGTCAGATTCACCAAAGTTGAAATGAAGGAAAAAATGTTAAGGGCAGCCAGAGAGAAAGGTCGGGTTACCCTCAAAGGGAAGCCCATCAGACTAACAGCAGATCTCTCGGCAGAAACCCTACAAGCCAGAAGAGAGTGGGGGCCAATATTCAACATTCTTAAAGAAAAGAATTTTCAACCCAGAATTTCATATCCAGCCAAACTAAGCTTCATAAGTGAAGGAGAAATAAAATACTTTACAGACAAGCAAATGCTGAGAGATTTTGTCACCACCAGGCCTGCCCTAAAAGAGCTCCTGAAGGAAGCGCTAAACATGGAAAGGCACAACCGGTACCAGCCACTGCAAAATCATACCGAAATGTAAAGAACATCGAGACTAGGAAGAGACTGCATCAACTAACGAGCAAAATATCCAGCTAACATCATAATGACAGGATCAAATTCACACATAACAATATTAACTTTAAATGTAAATGGACTAAATGCTCCAATTAAAAGACACAGACTGGCAAACTGGATAAAGACTCAAGACCCATCAGTGTGCTGTATTCAGGAAACCCATCTCACGTGCAGAGACACACATAGGCTCAAAATAAAAGGATGGAGGAAGATCTACCAAGCAAATGGAAAACAAAAAAAGGCAGGGGTTGCAATCCTAGTCTCTGATAAAACAGACTTTAAACCAACAAAGATCAAAAGAGACAAAGAAGGCCATTACATAATGGTAAAGGGATTAATTCAACAAGAAGAGCTAACTATCCTAAATATATATGCACCCAATACAGGAGCACCCAGATTCATAAAGCAAGTCCTGAGTGACCTACAAAGAGACTTAGACTCCCACACATTAATAATGGGAGACTTTAACACCCCACTATCAACATTAGACAGATCAACGAGACAGAAAGTCAACAAGGATACCCAGGAATTGAACTCAGCTCTGCACCAAGCGGACCTAATAGACATCTACAGAACTCTCCACCCCAAATCAACAGAATATACATTTTTTTCAGCACCACACCACACCTATTCCAAAATTGACCATATACTTGGAAGTAAAGCTCTCCTCAATAAATGTAAAAGAACAGAAATTGTAACAAACTGTCTCTCAGATCACAGTGCAATCAAGCTAGAACTCAGGATTAAGAATCTCACTCAAAACCACTCAACTACGTGGAAACTGAACAACCTGCTCCTGAATGACTACTGGGTACATAACGAAATGAAGGCAGAAATAAAGATGTTCTTTGAAACCGATGAGAACCAAGACACAACATACCAGAATCTCTGGGATGCATTCAAAGCAGTGTGTAGAGGGAAATTTATAGCACTAAATGCCCACAAGAGAAAGCAGGAAAGATCCAAAATTGACACCCTAACATCACAATTAAAAGAACTAGAAAAGCAAGAGCAAACACATTCAAAAGCTAGCAGAAGGCAAGAAATAACTAAAATCAGAGCAGAACTGAAGGAAATAGAGACACAAAAAACCCTTCAAAAAATAAATGAATCCAGGAGCTGGTTTTTTGAAAGGATCAACAAAATTGATAGACCGCTAGCAAGATTAATAAAGAAAAAAAGAGAGAAGAATCAAATAGATGCAATAAAAAATGATAAAGGGGATATCACCACCGATCCCACAGAAATACAAACTACCGTCAGAGAATATTACAAACACCTCTATGCAAATAAACTAGAAAATCTAGAAGAAATGGATAAATTCCTCGACACATACACCCTCCCAAGACTAAACCAGGAAGAAGTTGAATCTCTGAATAGACCAATAACAGGAGCTGAAATTGTGGCAATAATCAATAGCTTACCAACCAAAAAAAGTCCAGGTCCAGATGGATTCACAGCCGAATTCTACCAGAGGTACAAGGAGGAGCTGGTACCATTCCTTCTGAAACTATTCCAATCAATAGAAAAAGAGGGAATCCTCCCTAACTCATTTTATGAGGCCAGCATCATCCTGATACCAAAGCCTGGCAGAGACACAACAAAAAAAGAGAATTTTAGACCAATATCCTTGATGAACATTGATGCAAAAATCCTCAATAAAATACTGGCAAACAGAATCCAGCAGCACATCAAAAAGCTTATCCACCATGATCAAGTGGGCTTCATCCCTGGGATGCAAGGCTGGTTCAATATACGCAAATCAATAAATGTAATCCAGCATATAAACAGAACGAAAGACAAAAACCACATGATTATCTCAATAGATGCAGAAAAGGCCTTTGACAAAATTCAACAACCCTTCATGCTAAAAACTCTCAATAAATTAGGAATTGATGGGACGTATCTCAAAATAATAAGAGCTATTTATGACAAACCCACAGCCAATATCATACTGAATGGGCAAAAACTGGAAGCATTCCCTTTGAAAACTGGCACAAGACAGGGATGCCCTCTCTCACCACTTCTATTCAACATAGTGTTGGAAGTTCTGGCCAGGGCAATTAGGCAGGAGAAGGAAATCAAAGGTATTCAATTAGGAAAAGAGGAAATCAAATTGTCCCTGTTTGCAGATGACATGATAGTATATCTAGAAAACCCCATTGTCTCAGCCCAAAATCTCCTTAAGCTGATAAGCAACTTCAGCAAAGTCTCAGGATACAAAATCAACGTGCAAAAATCACAAGCATTCTTATACATCAATAACAGACAAACAGAGAGCCAAATCATGAGTGAACTCCCATTCACAATTGCTTCAAAGAGAATAAAATACCTAGGAATCCAACTTACAAGGGATGTGAAAGACCTCTTCAAGGAGAACTACAAACCACTGCTCAAGGAAATAAAAGAGGATACAAACAAATGGAAGAACATTCCATGCTCATGGGTAGGAAGAATCAATATCATGAAAATGGCCATCCTTCCCAAGGTAATTTACAGATTCAATGCCATCCCCATCAAGCTACCAATGACTTTCTTCTCAGAATTGGAAAAAACTACTTTAAAGTTCATATGGAACCAAAAAAGAGCCCGCATCGCCAAGTCAATCCTAAGCCAAAAGAACAAAGCTGGAGGCATCACACTACCTGACTTCAAACTATACTACAAGGCTACAGTAACCAAAACAGCATGGTACTGGTACCAAAACAGAGATATAGATCAATGGAACAGAACAGAGCCGTCAGAAATAATGCCACATATCTACAAGTATCTGATCTTTGACAAACCTGACAAAAACAAGAAATGGGGAAAGGATTCCCTATTTAATAAATGGTGCTGGGAAAACTGGCTAGCCATATGTAGAAAGCTGAAACTGGATCCCTTCCTTACACCTTATTCAAAAATTAATTCAAGATGGATTAAAGACTTAAATGTTAGACCTAAAACCATAAAAACCCTAGAAGAAAACCTAGGCATTACCATTCAGGACATAGGCATGGGCAAGGACTTCATGTCTAAAACACCAAAAGCAATGGCAACAAAAGCCAAAATTGACAAATGGGATCTAATTAAACTCAAGAGCTTCTGCACAGCAAAAGAAACCACCATCAGAGTGAACAGGCAACCTACAAAATGGGAGAAAATTTTCGCAACCTACTCATCTGACAAAGGGCTAATATCCAGAATCTACAATGAACTCCAACAAATTTACAAGAAAAAAACAAACAACCCCATCAAAACGTGGGCGAAGGACATGAACAGACACTTCTCAAAAGAAGACATTTATGCAGCCAAAAAACACATGAAAAAATGCTCACCATCACTGGCCATCAGAGAAATGCAAATCAAAACCACAATGAGATACCATCTCACACCAGTTAGAATGGCGATCATTAAAAAGTCAGGAAACAACAGGTGCTGGAGAGGATGTGGAGAAATAGGAACACTTTTACACTGTTGGTGGGACTGTAAACTAGTTCAACCCTTGTGGAAGTCAGTGTGGCGATTCCTCAGGGATCTAGAACTAGAAATTCCATTCGACCCAGCCATCCCATTACTGGGTATATACCCAAAGGACTATAAATCATGCTGCTATAAAGGCACATGCACACGTATGTTTATTGCGGCATTATTCACAATAGCAAAGACTTGGAACCAACCCAAATGTCCAACAATGATAGACTGGATTAAGAAAATGTGGCACATATACACCATGGAATACTATGCAGCCATAAAAAATGATGAGTTCACGTCCTTTGTAGGGACATGGATGAAATTGGAAATCATCATTCTCAGTAAACTATCGCAAGAACAAAAAACCAAACACCGCATATTCTCACTCATAGGTGGGAATTGAACAATGAGAACACATGGACACAGGAAGGGGAACATCACACTCTGGGGACTGTTGTGGGGTGGGGGGAGGGGGGAGGGGTAGCATTAGGAGATATACCTAATGCTAGATGACGAGTTGGTGGGTGCAGCGCACCAGCATGGCACATGTATACATATGTAACTTACCTGCACATTGCGCACATGTACCATAAAACCTAAAGTATAATAATAATAATAATAATAATAATAAAAGAAAAAAAAAAAAAAAAAAGAAAATAGATAAATTCCTGGACACATGCACCCTCACAAGACTAAATCAGGAAGAAGTCCAGTCTCTGAATAGACCAATAACAAGTTCCAAAATTGAGGCAGTAATAAATAGCCTACCAACCAAAAGAATCCCAGGACCAGATGGATTTACTGCTGAATTCCACCAGAGGTACAAAGAGGAGCTGGTACCATTCCTTCAGAAATGATTCTAAGCAATTGAAAAGGAAGGACTCCTCCCTAACTAATTTTATGAGAACAGCATCATCCTGATACCAAAACCTGGCAGAGGCACAACAAAAATAGAAAACTTCAGATTGATATACCTCGTGAACATTGATACAAAAATCCTCAAAAAAATACTGACAAACCGAATCCAGCAGCACATCAAAAGCTTATCCACCACAATCAAGTCAGCTTTATCCCTGGGATGCAAGGCTGGTTCAAGTTATGCAAATCAATAAACATAATCCATCACATAAACAGAACCAATGACAAAACCCACATGATTATCTCAATAGATGCAGAAAAGACCTTTGATAAAATTCAACATCCCTTCAGATTAAAAACTCTCAATAAACTAGGTATTGATGAAACATATCTCAAAATAATAAGAGCTATTTATGACAAGGCCACAGCCAGTACCATACTGAATGGGCAATAGCTGGAAGCATTCCCTTTGAAAACCAGCACAAGACAAGGATGGCTTCTGTCATGACTCCTATTCAACATAGTATTAGAAGTTCTGGCCAGGGCAATCAGGCAAGAGACAAAAATAAAGGGTATTCAAATAGAAAGAGAGGAAGTCAAATTGTCTCTGTTTCCAGATGACATGATCCTATACTTAGAAAGAACCATTATCTCTGCTCCCAAACTCCTTAAGCTGATAAAAAACTTCAGCAAAGTCTCAGGATACAAAATCAATGTGCAAAAATCACAAACATTCCCATACACCAACAATAAATAGGCAGAGAGTCAAATCATGAATGAACTCCCATTCACAATTGCTACAAATAGAACAAGATACCTAGAAATACAGCTAACAAGGGACATGAAGGACCACTTCAAGGAGAACCACAAACCACTGCTGAAGGTAAAAAGAGAGGACACAAATGGAAAAACCTTCCATGCTCATGGATAGGAAAAATAAATATCGTGAGAATGGCCATACTGCCTAAAGTAGTTTATAGATTCAGTGCTATTCCCATCAAACTACCAATGACATTCTTCACAGAATTAGAAAAAAACTGTTTTAAAATTCACATGGAACAAAAAAAGAGCTCACATAGCCAAGACAATCCTAAGCAAAAAGAACAAAGCTGGAGTCATCATGCTATTTGACTTCAAACTATACTACAAGGCTACAGTAACTGAAACAGCATAATACTGGTACCAAAACAGACATATAGACCATTGGAACAGAATAGAGACCTGAGAAATAAGACCACACATCTACAACCATCTGATCTTCAGCAAAAATCGACCTGACAAAAACAAACAATGGGGAAAGGATTTGATTCCCTATTTAATAAATGGTGCTAGAAAAACTGGCTAGCCATATGCAGAAAACTGAAACCGGACTCCTTCCTCACACCATATACAAAAATTGAGTCAAGATGGATTAAAGACTTAAATGTAAAACCCAAAACCATAAAAACCCTAGAAGAAAACCTAGGCAATACCATCAGGACATAGCCAGGGGCAAAGATTTTATGATGAAATCACCAAAAGCAATTGCAACAGAATCTAAAATTGACGAATGAGATCAAATTAAACTAAAGTGCTTCTGCACAGCAAAAGAAACTATCATCAGAGTGAACAGGCAATCTACAGGTAATTGGAGAAAATTTTTGCAATTTACCCATAAGACAAAAGTCTAATATCCAGAATTTACAAGAAACTTAAACAAATTTATAAGAAAAAAAACAACCCCATCAAAAACTGGGCAAAGGATACGAACGGATACTTCTCAAAAGAAGACATTACGCAGCCAACAAACATATGATAAAAAGCTCAACATCACTGATCATTAGAAGAATGCAAATCAAAACCACAATGAGATACCATCTCACTCCAGTCAGAATGGCAATTATTTTTAATTTTTATTTTTTTTATTCTTATAAATTTTATTATTCTTATTATATTTTAAGTTCTAGGGTACATGTACACAATGTGCAGGTTTGTTACGTATGTATACATGTGCCATGTTGGTGTGCTGCACCCATTAACTTGTCATTTACATTAGGCATATATCCTAATGCTATCCCTCCCCCCTCCCCCACCCCACAACAGGTCCCAGTGTGTGATGTGCCGCTTCCTGTGTCCAAGTGTTCTCATTGTTCAATTCCCACCTATGAATGAGAACATGCAATGTTTGGTTTTTTGTCCTTGTGATAGTTTGCTGAGAATGATGGTTTCCAGCTTCATCCATGTCCCTACAAAGGACATGAACTCATCTTTTTTATGGCTGCTTAGTATTCCATGGTGTATATGTGCCACATTTTCTTAATCCAATCTATCACTGTTGGACATTTGGGTTAGTTCTAGGTGTTTGCTATTGTGAATAGTGCTGCAATAAACATATGTGTGCATGTGTCTTTATACCAGCATGATTTATAATCCTTTGGGTATATACCCAGTAATGGGATGGCTGGGTCAAATGGTATTTCTAGTTCTAGATCCCTGAGGAGTCGCCACACTGTCTTCCACAATGGTTGAATCAGTTTACAGTCCCACAACAGTGTAAAAGTGTTCCTGTTTCTCCACATCCTCTCCAGCACCTGTTGTTTCCTGACATTTCAGTGATCGCCATTCTAACTGGTGTGAAATGGTATCTCACTGTGGTTTGATTTGCATTTCTCTGATGGCCAGTGATGATGAGCATTTTTTTCATGTGTCTGTTGGCTGCATAAATGTCTTCTTTTGAGAAGTGTCTGTTCATGTCCTTCACCCACTTGTTGATGAGGTTGTTTGTTTTTTTTCTTGTAAATTTGTTGGAGTTCTTTGTAGATTCTGGATATTAGCCCTTTGTCAGATGAGTAGATTGCAAAAATTTTCTCCCATTCTGTAGGTTGCCTGTTCACTCTGTTGGTAGTTTATTTTGCTGTGCAGAAGCTCTTTAGTTTAAATAGATCCCATTTGCCAATTTTGGCTTTTGTTGCCATTGCTTTTGGTGTTTTCGACATGAAGTCCTTGCCCATGCCTATGTCCTGAATGGTATTGCCTAGGTTTTCTTCTAGGGATTTTATGGTTTTAGGTCTAACATGTAAGTCTTTAATCCATCTTGAATTAATTTTTGTATAAGGTGTAAGGAAGGGATCCAGTTTCAGCTTTCTACATATGGCTAGCCAGTTTTCCCAGCACCATTTATTAAATAGGGAATCCTTTCCCCATTTCTCATTTTTGTCAGATTTGTCAAAGATCAGATAGTTGTAGATGTGTGGTATTATTTCTGAGGGCTCTGTACTGTTCCATTGGTCTATATCTCTGTTTTGGTACCAGTACCATGCTGTTTTGGTTACTGTAGCCTTGTAGTATAGTTTGAAGCCAGGTAGCATGATGCTTCCAGCTTTGTTCTTTTGGCTTAGGATTGTCTTGGCAATGGGGGCTCTTTTTTGGTTCCACATGAACTTTAAAGTAGTTTTTTCCAATTCTGTGAAGAAAGTCACTGGTAGCTTGATGGAGATGGCATTGAATCTATAAATTACCTTGGGCAGTATGGCCATTTTCATGATATTGGTTCTTCCTATCCATGAGCATGGAATGTTCTTCCATTTGTTTGTATCCTTTTTTATTTCATTGAGCAGTGGTTTGTAGTTCTCCTTGAAGAGGTCCTTCACATCCATTGTAAGTTGGATTCCTAAGTATTTTATTCTCTTTGAAGCAATTGTGAATGGGAGTTCATTCATGATATGGCTCTCTGTTTGTCTGTTATTGGTGTATGAAAATGCTTGTCATTTTTGCACATTGATTTTGTATCCTGAGACTTTGCTGAAGTTGCTTATCAGCTTAAGGAGATTTTGGGCTGAGACAATGGGGTTTTCTAGATATACAATCATGTCATCTGCAAACAGGGACAATTTGACTTCCTCTTTTCCCAATTGAATACCATTTCTTTCTTTCTCCTGCCTGATTGCCCTGGCCAGAACTTCCAACACTATGTTGAATAGGAGTGGTGAGAGAGGGCATCCCTGTCTTGTGCCAGTTTTCAAAGGGAATGCTTCCAGTTTTTGCCCATTCAGTATGATATTGGCTGTGGGTGTGTCATAGATAGCTCTTATTATTTTGAGATACGTCCCATCAATACCTAATTTATTGAGAGTTTTTGGCATGAAGCATTGTTGAATTTTGTCAAAGGCCTTTTCTGCATCTATTGAGATAATCATGTGGTTTTTGTCTTTGGTTCTGTTTATATGCTGGATTACATTTATTGATTTGCGTGTATTGAACCATCCTTGCATGCCAGGGATGAAGACCACTTGGTCATGGTGGATAAGCTTTTTGATGTGGTGCTGGATTCGGTTTGCCAGTATTTTATTGAGGATTTTTGCATAGATGTTCATCAGGGATGTTGGTCTAAAGTTCTCTTTTTTTTTGTTGTGTCCCTGCCAGGCTTTGGTATCAGGAAGATGCTGGCCTCATAAAATGAGTTAGGGAGGATTCCCTCTTTTTCTATTGATTGGAATAGTATCAGAAGGAATGGTACCAGCTCCTCCGTGTACCTCTGGTAGAATTCGGCTGTGAATCCGTCTGGTCCTGGATTTTTTTGGTTGGTAAGCTATTAATTATTGCCTCAATTTCAGATCCTGTTATTGGTCTATTCAGAGATTCAACTTATTCCTGGTTTAGTCTTGGGAGGGTGTATGTGTCGAGGAATTTATCCATTTCTTCTAGATTTTCTAGTTTATTTGTGTAGAGGTGTTTATAGTATTCTCTGATGGTAGTTTGTATTTCTGTGGGATCGGTGGTGATATCCCCATTGTCATTTTTTATTGCGTCTATTTGATTCTTCTCTCTTTTCTTCTTTATTAGTCTTGCTAGCAGTCTATGAATTTTGTTGATCTTTTCAGAAAACCAGCTCCTGGATTCATTAATTTTTTGAAGGTTTTTTTGTGTCTCTGTCTCTTTCAGTTTCACTCTGATTTTAGTTATTTCTTGCCTTCTGCTAGCTTTTGAATGTGTTTGCTCTTGCTTCTCTAGTTCTTTTAATTGTGATGTTAGGGTGTCAATTTTAGATCTTTCCTGCTTTCTCTTGTGGGCATTTAATGCTATAAATTTCCCTCTACACACTACTTTGAATGTGTCCCAGAGATTCTGGTATGTTGTGTCTTTGTTCACATTGGTTTCAAAGAACTTTATTTCTGCCTTCATTTAATTATGTACCTAGTAGTCATTCAGGAGCAGATTGTTCAGTTTCCATGTAGTTGAGTGGTTTTGAGTTTCTTAATCCTGAGTTCTAGTTTGATTGCACTGTGGTCTGAGAGACAGTTTGTTATAATTTCTGTTCTTTTACATTTGCTGAGGAGTGCTTTACATCCAACTATGTGGTCAGTTTTGGAGTATGTGCAGTGTGGTGCTGAGAAGAATGTATATTCTGTTGATTAGGGGTGGAGAGTTCTGTAGATGTCTATTAGGTCCACTTGGTGCAGAGCTGCATTCAATTCCTGGATATTCTTGTTAACTTTCTGTCTCATTGATCTGTCTAATGTTGACAGTGGGGTGTTGAATTCTTCCACTGTTGTTGTGTGGGAGTTTAAGTCTCTTCATAGGTCTCTAAGGACTTGCTTTATGAATCTGGGTGCTCCTGTATTGGGTCCATATATATTTAAGATAGTTAGTTCTTCTTGTTGAATTGATCCCTTTACTATTATGTAATGGCCTTCTTTGTCTCTTTTGATCTTTGTTGGTTTAAAGTCTGTTTTATCGGAGACTAGGATTGCAACCCCTGCCTTTTTTTGTTTTCCATTTCCTTGGTAGATCATCCTCCATCCCTTTATTTTGAGCCTATGTGTTTCTCTGCACATGAGATGGGTTTCCTGAATATAGCACACTGGTGGGTCTTGACTGTTTATCCAATTTGCCAGTCTGTGTCTTTTAATTGGAGCATTTAGCCCGTGTACATTTAAGGTTAATATTTTTATATGTGAATTTGATCCTGTCATTATGATGTTAGCTGGTTATTTTGCTCATTAATTTCAGTTTCTTCCCAGCATCGATGATCTTTACAATTTGGCATGTTTTTGTAGTGGCTGGTACTGGTTGTTCCTTTCCATGTTTAGTGCTTCCTTCAGGAGCTCTTTTAGGGCAGGCCTGGTGGTGACAAAATCTCTCAGCATTTGCTTGTCTGTAAAGGATTTTATTTCTCCTTCACTTATGAAGCTTAGTTTGGCTGGATGTGAAATTCTGGGTTGAAAATTCTTTTGTTTAAGAATGTTGAATATTGGCCCCCACTCTCTTCTGGCTTGTAGAGTTTCTGCTGAGAGATCCACTGTTAGTCTGATGGGCTTCCCTTTGTGGGTAACCTGACCTTTCTCTCTGGCTGCCCTTAACATTTTTTCCTTCATTTCAACTTTGGTGAATCTGACAATTAGGTGTCTTGGAGTTGCTCTTCTCAAGGAGTATCTTTGTGGTATTCTCTGTATTTCCTGAATTTGAATGTTGGCCTGCCTTGCTACGTTGGGGAAGTTCTCCTGGGTGATGTCCTGCAGAGTGTTTTCCAACTTGTTTCCATTCTCCCCGTCACTTTCAGGTACACCAATCAGACATAGATTTGGTCTTTTCACAGAGTCCCATATTTCTTGGAGGCTTTGTTCATTTATTTTTATTCTTTTTTCTCTAAACTTCTCTTTTCGCTTCATTTCATTCATTTGATTTTCCATCACTGATACCGTTTCTTCCAGTTGATTGAATCGGCTACTGAAGCTTGTGCATTTGTCCTGTAGTTCTCATGCCATGATTTTCAGCTCCATCACATCCTTTAAGGACTTCTCTGCATTGGTTATTCTAGTTAGCCATTTGTCTCATCTTTTTTCAAGATTTTTAGCTTCTTTGCGTTGGGTGTGAACTTCCTCCTTTAGCTCAGAGAAGTTTGATCGTCTGAAGCCTTCTTCTCTCAACTCGTCAAAGTCATTTTCCGTACAGCTTTGTTCCATTGCTGGTGAGGAGCTGTGTTCCTTTGGAGGAGGAGGGGTGCTCTGATTTTTAGAATTTTCAGTTTTTCTGCTCTGTATTTTCCCCATCTTTGTGGTTTTATCTACCTTTGGTCTTTTATGATGGTGACGTACAGATGGGTTTTTGGCGTGGATGTCCTTTCTGTTTGTTAGTTTTCCTTCTAACAGTCAGGACCCTCAGCTGCAGGTCTGTTGGAGTTTGCTGGAGGTCCACTCCAGACCCCAGCCATGTGACGTGTCAATCTGCCCCTACTGGGGGGTGCCTCCCAGTTAGGCTACTCGGGGATCAGGTACCCACTTGAGGAGGCAGTCTGTCCATTCTCAGATCTCAAGCTCCATGCTGGGAGAACCACTACTCTCTTCCAAGCTGTCAGACAGAGACATTAAGTCTGCAAAGGTTTCTGCTGCCTTTTGTTTGGCTATGTCCTGCCCCCAGAGGTGGAGTCTACAGAGGCAGGCAGGCCTCCTTGAGCTGTGGTGGGCTCCACCCAGTTCAAGCCTCCAGGCAGCTTTGTTTACCTACTCAAGACTCAGCAATGGTGGTCACCCCTCCCCCAGCCTTGCTAGAATGGCAATTGTTAAAAAGTCAAGAAACAACAGATGCTGGTGAGGCTGTGGAGGAATAGGAGCACTTTTACATTGTTGGTGAGAATGTAAATTTTTTCAACCATTGTGGAAGACAGTGTGGTGATTCCTCAAGCATCTAGAACCAGAAATACCATTTGACCCAGCAATCCCATTACTGGGTATATACCCAAAGCAATATAAACCATTCTATTATAAAGATACATGCAGACGTATGTTTATTGCAGCACTATTCACAATAGCAAAGATATGTAACCAACCCAAATGTCCACCAATTCTAGACTGGGTAAAGAAAATGTGGTACATATACACCATGATATACTATGGAGCTACAAAAAGGAATGAGATCATGTCCTTTGCAGGGACATGGATGAAGCTGGAAGACATCATCCTCAGCAAACTAACACAGGAACAGAAAACCAAACACCACATGTTCTCACTCATAAGTGGGAGTTGAACAATAAGAACACATGGACACAGGGAGGGGAATAACACACACCGGGGCCTGTTGGAGTGTGGAGGCAAGGGGAGGGTGTGCATCAGGACATATATTTAATGCATGCTGGGCTTAAAACCTAGGTGATGGATTGATAGGTGCAGTAAACCACCATGGCACACATATACCTACGTAACAAACCTGCACGTTCTACACATGTATCCCGGAACTTAAAGTAAAAAAGTTAAAAAAAAAAGAATTTTTTTTAAAAAGGAAATTCTGTCATTCATGGCAACATGAATGAGCATGGAAGACATTATGTTAAGTGAAATAAACAGACACAGAAGGATAAATACCACCATGTTCTCACTCATATATGGCAGCTAAAAAAATTGATCTCAAAGAAGCAGAGAGTAGAATTCTGGTTATTAGAAACTAGGAAGGGAGGGTTTGGTTAATGGATATAAAGTTACCACTAGATGGAAGGAATAAAATCTAGTGTTCTGTTACACTTTAGGGTGAATATGTTTGGCAATAATTTATTGTATATTTTCAAAAAGCCAGAAGGGAGTTTTTGGATGTTCCAACACAAAGAAATGATAAATGTTCAAGGTAATGGATATGCTAATTACCATGATTTGATCATTACACATTGTATACGTGTATCAAAATATTATTCAATATCCCATAAATAGGTACAATTATTATGTTTCAACCAAAACAAATAAAAAAGAGGGAATGCAAACAATAAAAAATAAAAATCTCCACTTTAGTGGAGTAAGATTGTCATCATTAGGCTCCAGATTGCCCCCAGCACCAGGATGGTTTCTACTGGTAGAAACTTCAGGCCCATGCCAGCACCAGGCTAACTCCTGCAACCCTATTCATTAGGTTAGCACCCATGGACCCAGGCTCCAAGTTGGACCCAGTCGACAGCCTCCAAGTTTGCTCCAGTGCAGGCAAGATTGCACAGCCCCAAGCTCTAGGTCTGCTTGGAAGACTTGGTCTCTGGGCCTGCCCCAGTACCAGCAAAACCCCAAATAGCCCCAGATCTAGAACATCCCTGCGCTTCAGTCCTGTTCTAGTGCCAAGCCAGCCCCCATTGAATCAGGATCCAGGTTTGGCCAAAAGCCATGTCAGCTTTGGTGACCCCAGACTCCAGACTGCATACATCACCAAGCTGATTGCCCAGTCATCAGGCCAGCCTCTGCAGATACAGGATTCAGGCCCACCCAGTACCAAGCTAGCCCCATCCAGCTTCAGGCTTCAGGACCACACCGGCACCAGATTGGCACCCGTGGCCTCAAACACCTGGTGGACACCTGTGGATACAGGCTCTAGGTCTGCCTATGCCAGGCTAGCTCCTGTTGCCTCATGCACCAGAAGACTCAGGGTCCATGCCTGTCCCAGTGGGCCCCAGCACTGGACCTTCCCTCATGGACACAGGCTCCAGGACTGCACTTGTGTACCAGGATCCAGACTGGCTCCTAATGCCCCAAGACCCAGGCCAGCCCTCACAAATCTAGCATCTAGAGACCAGCACCTGCACACCCAACCTACAGGCCAACACCACCAGACACAGGCTTTAGGTAGGTCCCCATGGCCCCAGGGTCCAGGCTAGCCCCAGTGGCCCCAGGCACCAGGCCAGCACCTGTGATCCTATGCTCCAACCAGGCTTCATGGACCCAGGCACCACATTGGCCCCAGGACCAGGCTGGCCCCAGGCTTTAGGCCAGGCCCTGGGGCCCTAAGCTCCAGCAGACCAATCCCTATAAACTCAGGCTCCAGGCCTTACCCAATGGTTCCAGGCACCAGGCCCAACCCAGCACCAGGCAAGTTTCCATGGGCTTAGGCTGCAGGCCCTTCCCAGTAGACCCAAGTGTCAGGCCCATCCCAGCACACAACTAGCGCCTGTAGACTCATACTCAAGACTGGCCCTAGCACCAGGTAAGCCCCTGTTGACCTAGGCTTTAGGCCTATCTCCACCAATCAAATCAACAGGTCCACCCCAGTGAATACAGATTTTAGACCCAACCCCGCAGAGCCAAGCACAAAGACAGCTTGCCCAAGGACTCCAGCAGCAAGCTTGCCCTCAGACTGTGTCAGACAGGCTGCCGAAAATCTCTGAGAGGGGCTGACTGGTGAAGGGCTTTCCCCAGACAAAGCAAGTCTGAAAAGACTGTAACAAGTCCCTGCTTCCTCAAATGCACACACATCAACATAATACAACAAGAAACATGAAAAATCAAGGCAACACAATACCACCAAAAATACACAATAGCCTCCCAGTAGCTGAAGAGGTTGTATAGTAGACTTCTAGAACTTGATTCATCTTGTGTAACTGAAGGTTTATACTCATTGAAGAGCAACTTCTCATTTCTTCCTCCACTCAGCCCCTGTCAATCACAATTTTACTCTCTGTTTCTAGAGCTTGATTACTTTATCTACTTTATATAACTGAAATCATGCAGTATGTGTCCTTCTGTGACTGATTTATTTCACTTATCATAAAGTCCTTCTGGTACATTCATGTTTTCAAATATGAAAGTATTACTTCCTTAAGGCCGAGTAATATTCCATTGTATGTATATACTACATTTTCTTTAGCTACTCATTTGTTAATTGATATTTTAGTGTTTCTGGATGTTGGCTACCGTGAATAATGCTAGAGTGAATATGGAAGTGCGGATATCTCTTTGAGATCCTGATTGCAGTTCTTTCTGGTAAGTGCCCAGAAGTGGGATTGTTGGATTATATGGTAGTTCCATCTTTAATTTCTTGAGGAAACTCCGTACTGTTTTCCATAATGGCTGACTAATTTACATTCCTACCAACAGTGTATGAGAATTCCCTTTTCCCCACATTGCTAAGAACTCTTGTTATCTCTTTTTTAAATTAATATTCGATATCCTAACAGGTGTGAGATGATACCTCATTGTCATTTGCATTTATTTTTTTTTCCTGATGACTAGTGATACTGAGCAACTTTTCATATATATATTTCCCATTTGTATATCTCCTTTGGAAAAATCTTGAGCACTTTGCCTATTTTCCAATAGGTTATGTTTTTGGCCATAAAATTGTAGGAATTCCTTATATATTTTGGAAATTAACCCTTTATCTGAGATATAATTTGGAAATATTTTCTCATATTTCATAATTTGCCATGTCACTCTGTTTGTTTCCTTTTCTGTGCAGAAGCTTTTTAATGTGATGTATTCCGACTTGTCTATTTTTGCTTTATGTCCTGTGATTTTGGTGTTATATTCATAAAATCCTTACCAAATCCAGTATTAAGAGACTTTCCCTGTCTTCTTCTAGGTGTTTTATAGTTCTATGTCTTAGATTTGAGTCTTTAATTTATTTGAGTTGATATTTGTGTATGGTGTAAGATAAGAGTCCAATTTTATTCTTTTTTGGCTATATATAATCTTCTTTAAGCTTTTATTTTAGGTTTGGGGGTACGTGGAAAGGTTTGTTACATAAGTAAAATTATGCCATGGGGATTTGTTGTACAGATTATTTAATCACCCAGGAATTCTGCTCCTCTCCCTCCTCCCACTCTCCACCCTCAAGTAGACTGCAATGTCTGTTGTTTCCTTTTTTTTCTGTTAATAAGTTCTCATCATTTAGTTCCCACTCATAAGTGAGAACATGTAGTATTTGGTTTTCTGTTTCTGCATTAGTTTGCTGAGGATAATAGCCTCCAGCTCCATCCATGTTCCTACAAAAGACAAGATCTCATTCTTTTTTATGGCTGCATAGTACCCCATGGTGTATATGTGCCATATTTTATTTCTCTGATCTGTCATTGACTGGCATTTATTTATTTATTTATTTATTTCATTTTTTAATTAATTAATTAATTATTGTTATACTTTAGGTTTTAGGGTATATATGCACAAAGTTCAGGTTAGTTACATATGTATACATGTGCCATGCTGGTGCGCTGCACCCACTAACTCGTCATCTAGCATTACGTATATCTCCCAATGCTATCCCTCCCCCCTCCGCCCACCCCACAACAGTCCCCAGAGTGTGATGTTCCCCTTCCTGTGTCCATGTGTTCTCATTGTTCAATTCCCACCTATGAGTGAGAATATGCGGTGTTTGGTTTTTTGTTCCTGCGATAGTTTACTGAGAATGATGATTTCCAATTTCATCCATGTCCCTACAAAGGACATGAACTCATCATTTTTTATGGCTGCATAGTATTCCATGGTGTATATGTGCCACATTTTCTTAATCCAGTCTATCATTGTTGGACATTTGGGTTGGTTCCAAGTCTTTGCTATTGTGAATAATGCCGCAATAAACATACGTGTGCATGTGTCTTTATAGCAGCATGATTTATAATCCTTTGGGTATATACCCAGTAATGGGATGGCTGGGTCAAATGGAATTTCTAGTTCCAGATCCCTGAGGAAACTGACTTCCACAAGGGTTGAACTAGTTTACAGTCCCACCAACAGTGTAAAAGTGTTCCTATTTCTCCACATCCTCTCCAGCACCTGTTGTTTCCTGACTTTTGAATGATTGCCATTCTAACTGGTGTGAGATGGTATCTCATTGTGGTTTTGATTTGCATTTCTCTGATGGCCAGTGATAGGGAGCATTTTTTCATGTGTTTTTTGGTTGCATAAATGTCTTCTTTTGAGAAGTGTCTGTTCATGTCCTTTGCCCACTTTTTGATGGGGTTGGTTGGTTTTTTCTTGTAAATTTGTTGGAGTTCATTGTAGATTCTGGATATTAGCCCTTTGTCAGATGAGTAGGTTCCGAAAATTTTCTCCCATTCTGTAGGTTGCCTGTTCACTCTGATGGTAGTTTCTTTTGCTGTGCAGAAGCTCTTTAGTTTAATGAGATCCCATTTGTCAATTTTGGCTTTCGTTGCCATTGTTTTTGGTGTTTTAGACATGAAGTCCTTGCCCATGCCTATGTCCTGAATGGTAATGCCTAGGTTTTCTTCTAGGGTTTTTATGGTTTTAGGTCTAACATGTAAGTCTTTAATCCATCTTGAATTGATTTTTGTATAAGGTGTAAGGAAGGGATCCAGTTTCAGCTTTCTACATATGGCTAGCCAGTTTTCCCAGCACCATTTATTAAATAGGGAATCCTTTCCCTATTGCTTGTTTTTCTCAGGTTTGTCAAAGATCAGATAGTTGTAGATATGCGGCATTATTTCTGAGGGCTCTGTTCTATTCCATTGATCTATATCTCTGTTTTGGTACCAGTACCATACTGTTTTGGTTACTGTAGCCTTGTAGTATAGTTTGAAGTCAGGTAGTGTGATGCCTCCAGCTTTGTTCTTTTGGCTTAGGATTGACTTGGCGATGCGGGCTCTTTTTTGGTTCCATATGAACTTTAAAGTAGTTTTTTCCAATTCTGTGAGGAAAGTAATTGGTAGCTTGATGGGGATGGCATTGAATCTGTAAATTACCTTGGGCAGTATGGCCATTTTCACGATATTGATTCTTCCTACCCATGAGCATGGAATGTTCTTCCATTTGTTTGTATCCTCTTTTATTTCCTTGAGCAGTGGTTTGTAGTTCTCCTTGAAGAGGTCCTTCACGTCCCTTGTAAGTTGGATTCCTAGGTATTTTATTCTCTTTGAAGCAATTGTGAATGGGAGTTCACTCATGATTTGGCTCTCTGTTTGTCTGTTATTGGTGTATAAGAATGCTTGTGATTTTTGTACATTGATTTTGTATCCTGAGACTTTGCTGAAGTTGCTTATCAGCTTAAGGAGATTTTGGGCTGAGACGATGGGGTTTTCTAGATATACAATCATGTCATCTGCAAACAGGGACAATTTGACTTCCTCTTTTCCTAATTGAATACCCTTCATTTCCTTCTCCTGCCTAATTGCCCTGGCCAGAACTTCCAACACTATGTTGAATAGGAGTGGTGAGAGAGGGCATCCCTGTCTTGTGCCAGTTTTCAAAGGGAATGCTTCCAGTTGTTGCCCATTCAGTATGATATTGGCTGTGGGTTTGCCATAGATAGCTCTTATTATTTTGAGATACGTCCCATCAATACCTAATTTATTGAGAGTTTTTAGCATGAAGCATTGTTGAATTTTGTCAAAGGCCTTTTCTGCATCTATTGAGATAATCATGTGGTTTTTGTCTTTGGTTCTGTTTATATGCTGGATTACATTTATTGATTTGCATATATTGAACCAGCCTTGCATCCCAGGGATGAAGCCCACTTGATCATGGTGGATAAGCTTTTTGATGTGCTGCTGGATTCAGTTTGCCAGTATTTTATTGAGGATTTTTGCATCAATGTTCATCAAGGATATTGGTCTAAAATTCTCTTTTTTGGTCTGTCTCTGCCTGGCTTTGGTATCAGGA
The DNA here is from genome assembly GCF_028885625.2 of Pongo pygmaeus. NCBI lineage: Eukaryota > Metazoa > Chordata > Mammalia > Primates > Hominidae > Pongo > Pongo pygmaeus. The sequence continues at coordinate 127,144,962 of NC_072396.2, read as the reverse complement.
TGATGCTGGCCTCATGAAATGAGTTAGGGGGGATTCCCTCTTTTTCTATTGATTGGAATAGTTTCAGAAGGAATGGTACCAGTTCCTCCTTGTACCTCTGGTAGAATTCGGCTGTGAATCCATCTGGTCGTGGACTCTTTTTGGTTGGTAAGCTATTGATTATTACCACAATTTCAGCTCCAATTAAAAGACACAGACTGGCAAATTGGATAGAGAGTCAAGACACATCAGTGTGCTGTATTCAGGAAACCCATCTCACATGCAGAGACACACATAGGCTCAAAATAAAAGGATGGAGGAAGATCTACCAAGCAAATGGAAAACAAAAAAAGGCAGGGCTTGCAGTCCCAGTCTCCGATAAGACAGACTTTAAACCAACAAAGATCAAAAGAGAGAAAGAAGGTCATTACATAATGGTAAAGGGATCAATTCAACAAGAAGAGCTAACTATCCTAAATATATATGCACCCAATACAGGAGCACCCAGATTCATAAAGCAAGTCCTGAGTGACCTACAAAGAGACTTAGAGTCCCACACATTAATAATGGGAGACTTTAACACCCCACTGTCAACATTAGACAGATCAACGAGACAGAAAGTCAACAAGGATACCCAGGAATTGAACTCAGCTCTGCACCAAGCAGACCTAATAGACATCTACAGAACTCTCCACCCCAAATCAACAGAATATACATTTTTTTCAGCACCACACCACACCTATTCGAAAATTGACCACATACTTGGAAGTAAAGCTCTCCTCAGTAAATGTAAAATAACAGAAATTATAACAAACTATCTCTCAGATCACAGTGCAATGAAGGTAGAACTCAGGATTAAGAATCTCACTCAAAACCACTCAACTACATGGAAACTGAACAACCTGTTCCTGAATGACTAGTGGGTACATAACGAAATGAAGGCAGAAATAAAGATGTTCTTTGAAACCAATGAGAACAAAGAGAGAACATACCAGAATCTCTGGGATGCATTCAAAGCAGTGTGTAGAGGGAAATTTATAGCACTAAATGCCCACAAGAGAAAGCAGGAAAGATCCAAAATTGACACCCTAACATCACAATTAAAAGAACTAGAAAAGCAAGAGCAAACACATTCAAAAGCTAGCAGAAGGCAAGAAATAACTAAAATCAGAGCCAAACTGAAGAAAATAGAGACACAAAAAACCCTTCAAAAAATAAATGAATCCAGGAGCTGGTTTTTTGAAAGGATCAACAAAATTAATAAACCACTAGCAAGATTAATAAGGAAAAAAAGAGAGAAGAATCAAATAGATGCAATAAAAAATAATAAAGGGGATATCACCACCGATCCCACAGAATACAAACTACCGTCAGAGAATACTACAAAAACCTCTACACAAATAAACTAGAAAATATAGAAGAAATGGATAAGTTCCTCGACGCATACACTCTCCCAAGACTAAACCAGGAAGAAGTTGAATCTCTGAATAGACCAATAACAGGAGCTGAAATTGTGATTGGCATTTAGATTGATTCCACATCTTTGCTATTGTGAGGAGTGCTGCAGTAAATATTTGAGTGCATGACTCTTTATGGTAGAATGATTTATTGTCCTCTGGATATATACCCAGTAATTGGATTGCTGGGTCAAATGATAGTTCTGCTTTTAGCTCTTTGAGGAATTGCTATACTGCTTTCCACAATGGTTGAAATAATTTACACTCCCACCAACAGTGTATAAGTGTTTCCTTTTCTCTGCAACCTTGCCAGCATCCGTTATTTTTTGACTTTTTAGTAGTAGCCATTCTGACTGGTATGAGATGGCATCTCATTGTGGTTTTGATTTGCATTTCTCCAATGATAGGTGATGTTGAGCTTTCTTTATGTTTGTTGATTGCATATGTATCTTATTTTGAAAAGTGTCTGTTCTTTTGCTCACTTTTTAATAGGGTTGCCCACTTTTTAATAAGGTTGTTTGTTTTTTTCTTGTAAATTTAAGTTCCTTGTAGATGCTGAATATTAGACCTTTGTCAGATGTATAGTTTGCAAGTATTTTCTCCCATTCTGTAGGTTGATTATTTACTCTGTTGATAGTTTCTTTTGCTCTGCAGAAGCTCTTAAGTTTAATTAGATCCCACTTGTCAATTCTTGCTTTTGTTGTCATTGCTTTTGGTGTCTTTGTCATAAAATCTTTGCTTGTTCCTATGTCCACGATGGTACTACCTAGGTTGTCTTCCAGGGTTTTAATAGTTTTGGTTTTACATTTAAGCCTTTAATCCACCTTGAGGTGATTTTTAGATATGGTATAAGAAAGGGGTTCAGCTTTAGTCTTCTGCATATAGCTACTAAGTTGTCCAAGCACCACTTATTGAATAGGGAGTCTTTTCCCCATTGCTTGTTTTTGTCGGGTTTGTTGAAGATCAGATAGTTGTAGGTGTGTAGTCTTATTTCTGGGCTCTCTATTCCATTTCATTGGTCTATATGTCTGTTTTCATATCAGTACCATGCTGTTTTGTTTACTGTAGCTTTGCAGTATAGTTTGAAGCCAGGTAACATGATGCCTCCAACTTTGTTCTTTTTGCTTAGGATTTTCTCAGCTATTCAGGCTATTTTTATGTTCCACATGAATTTTAAAATATTTTCTTCTAGTTATGTGAAGAATGTCAATAGTAGTTTGATAGGAATAGCATTAAATCTGTAAATTGCTTTGGGCAGTATGGGTATATTAATGACATTGATTTTTTCTATCCGTGAGCATAGGATATTTTTCTATTTGTTTGTGTCTTCTATGATTTCTTTGAACAGTGTTTTGTAATTATCATTGTAGGGATCTTTCACCTCCTTGGTTAGCATTATTCCCAGATATTTTATTTTTTTAATGGAAATTGTGAATGAGATTGCCTTCCTGATTTGGCTCTCAGCATTACTGTTCTTGGTATATAGAAATGCTAGTGATTTTTGTACATTGATTTTGTATCCTGAAACTTTGCTGAAGTTGTTTATCAGCTGAAGGAGCTTTGGGGCCAAGACTATGGGGTTTTCTAGATATAGAATCATGTTGTCTGTAATCAGAGACAACTTGACTTCCTTTCTTCCTATTTGCATGCCCTTTACTTCTTTCTTTTGTCTGATTGCTCTGGCTAGGACTTCCAATACTGTGTTTAATAGGAGTGGTAAGAGAGGACATTCTTGTCTTATGCCAGTTTTCATGGGAAATACTTTCAGCTTTTGCCCCTTCAGTATAATGTTGGCTGTGGGTTTGTCATAGTGTTGGGTCAGATGAATCCCTTCATCTTTTCTAATTGTGTTTGTTTGGACCTTCTCTCCTTTCTTTCTAACGTTTTCAAAAAAAACTACTCCTGGATTCATTGATATTATGAATTTTTTTGTGTGTGTCTCAATGTCCTCAGTTCAGCTCTAGTATTAGTTATTTCTTATTTTCTGTTAGCTTTGGGGTTGATTTTTTCTTGCTTCTCTAATTCTTTCAGTTGTGATGTTAGCTTGTTAATTGCAGATCTTTCAAAGTGTTTTAATCTGGGCATTTAGTGCTATGAATTTCCCTCTTAACACAGCCTTAGAGTCTGGTATTTTGTATCTTTGTTCTCATTAGTTTCAAAGAACTCCTTGATTTTTGCCTTAATTTCATTATTTACCCCAAAGTCATTCAGAAGCATATTGTTTAATTTCCATGTAATTGCATTATTTTCTTAGTCTTGACTTCTATTTTTATTGCACAATGATCTGAGAGTGTGTTTGGTATGATCTTGGTTCTTTTGCATTTGCTGAGGATTGTTTTATGGCCCATCATGTGGTCAATTTTAGAGTATGTTCCATGTGATGATGAGAAGAATGTTCTGTTGTTTTTAGGGGGAGAGTTCTGTACATATCTATCAGATCCATTTGGTCCAATATTGAGTTTAGGTACTGTATATATGTTACTTTTCTGCCTCAATAATCTGTCCAATACTGTCAGTGGAGTGTTGATGCCTCCCACTATTATCACGTGGGAGTATATGTCACATTGTAGGTCTCTAAGAAGTTGCTTTATGAATCTGGGTGCTTCTGTGTTAGGTGCAGATATATTTAGGTTAGTTAGATCTTCTTTTGGATTGAACCCTTCACCATTATGTAATGCCCTTCTTTGTCTTTTTTTGATTGTTGGTTTGAAGTCTGTTTTGTATGAAATTAAGATTGCAACCCCTGCTTTTTTCAGTTCTTGATTTGCTTGGTATATTTTCCTCCATCCCTTTGTTTGGATCTTATGGATGTCATTTTGTGTGAGATGGGTCTCTTGAAGACAGCATGCCATTATTGTTTTGGGGTGGAAAATTCTGTAGAGGTCTATCAGATCCATTTGGTCCAATACTGAGTTTAAGTCCTGAATATATTTGTTAATTTTCTGCCTCAATGATATGCCTAGTATTGTCAGTGGAATATTTACAGTTTGCATTTTAATCCAACTTGCCACTCTGTGCCTTTTAAATGGGGCATTTGTCCTGTTTACATTCCAGGTTAATATTGATATGTGTGGATTTGATCCTGTCATTGTGTTGTTAGCTGGTTATTATATTTGCTTGTTTGTGTGGTTGCTTTATAGTGACACTTGTCTATGTGTTTAAGTTTGTTTTTGAATTAGCTGGTAGCAGTCTTTTCTTTCTATATTTAGTGCTCCTCTCAAGATTTCTTGTAAGGCAGGTCTGGTGGTAATGAACTCCCTCCCTCCACATTTACTTATATGAAAATAATCTTATTTCTCCTTTGCTTGGGAAGCTTAGTTTGGCTTGATATGAAATTCTTGGTTGATTTTTTTCTTTAAGAATGTTGAATACAGGTCCCTAATCTCTTCTGGCATGTAAGGTTTCAGCTGAGAGATCTGCTGTTAGCCTGATGGTGTTCCCTTTATAGGTGACCTGCCCTTTCTCTCTAGCTGCCTTTAACATTCTTTCTTTTATTTTAGCCTTGGAAAATCTGATGATTGTGTATCTTGAGGATAATCTTTTTGTGTATAATCTTGCAGGAGTTCTCTGTATTTCCTGAATTTGACTGTTGGCCTCTCTAGCAAGGTTGGGGAAGTTTTCATGGGCAATGTCCTGAAATATATTTTCCAAGTTGTTTTCTTTCTCCCTCTCCCTTTCAGGGATGCCAATAATTGGTAGATTTTGCCTCTTTATATAATCTCATACTTCACAGAGGTTCTGTTCATTCATTTTTTCTTTATTTTTGTCTGATTTTCTTATTTCAGAGAACCAATCTTCAAGTTTTAAGATTCTTTCATCAGTTTGGTTTATTCTGCTGCTAATACTTGTGATTGTATTGTGAAATTCTTGTATTGTGTTATTCAGTTCCGTCACACCTGTTAGGCTCTTTTTTAAAAAACTGGCTATTTTGTCCTTCAGCTCCTGCATCACTTTATTGTGAATTTTATTTTCCATGTATTGGGTTTTGCCATCCTCCTGAATCTTGATGATCTTTGTTCCTATCCATATTCTGAATTATATTTCTGTCATTCCAGTCAGTTCAGCCTGGTTAAGAACTCTTTTTAGAGAACTGGTACAGTTGTTTGGAGGATGCATGAAACTCTGGCCATTTGAGTTACCAGAGTTCTTGGTTCTTTCTCATCTCTGCAATTGTGTGTTTGTTTAACTGCAGTGTAGACTGAGTACAGTCAGTAGTCTTCTTTTCTGGATGTTTTCACTGGGCTGAGACTTTGTGCAGGGTATTTATTTGAAGCTAACATCTGGTCTCTGGTTTCAGGTGGGGATATGTTAGTGAGTTATTTTTGGTGTTGAAGCTTTGGCATGTGATCCAGTAGGTGGCACTTATTGGTCAGTTGGTAGATTCTTGCTCAGTTGTGTGGCTCCCTATGTATCCTTGCAGTTGCAGCTGTGTTCCCTCTCAATGCTCTGAATGTGTGGGTTCCTCTTCACTTGAGTTCTGGCTGTAGTTCAGGACTTGGCACTCCTGGGCTGCCCACTGAACCTCTGGGGTGATCTCAGTGTTTGTTTCTTCCCTACTTGGAGACATCAGAGGAAGGGACCTTAATAGTGGTTGTGACCAAGGGCCTTTTGCTTGTCTCCTGGAGGCTCCACTCCAGAGAGAGGCAGGTCAGCAATCACTCAGTGCAATCAATCAGCCCAGGATGGAGGGTCTGTGTTGTGTGCCCAAGCCAGGGGTTCCCTGTCTGTGACAAGCAGTCGGGGGTGTGTGGGACCCATGGGAGAGGGACTGGCCTTCTTTCCTTGGGTCGACTACAGTGTGTTGGAGGTGTGAATAAAGCACTGAGAGTCATTGTTTCTTCATTAGTCTGAAGGTACCAAGGGCAGTTCCATTGTAAAGGCAGTGCCACAGAGGCTTTCAGTTGCATCTAGAGACTCTATCCAGGGAGTTGGCGAGCTGCTACTGGCTCGATAGCTGTAGCAGGGGGTAGATGGAAGCCTAGGCCTGGAGGACCTACACAGTGAGGAGATATAAGAACAGGCATATCATAACAGTCTGGCCACTTTCCTGTAAGGCTGCTGCGGTATGCTTGGGGCCCACTCCAGTCCCTAGGCACCTTGGATATTCCAGTACCTAGAGGTATCTCCAGTGAAGGCTGTGATACAGCAAAGATGACAGTCTCCTCCTCCCACTGGAAGCTTCTCCAGGGAGGTACAGACCTGTTACCAGCCAAAACACACCTGTAGGAAGTGGCTAGAGAACTGATTAGGAGGTCCTGCCCAGTGAGGAGAAACGGGATCGGGGACCCACTTAAAAAAGTAGTCTGGCCATGTTTTCATACAGCAGCTGTGCTGTGCTGGGGGTCTGCTTCAGCCCGCAGTCACCTCAGACACTCCAAAGCACTAAGGCCAGAATAGTTAAGTTACCAAAACAGCAAATATGGTGGCGTGCCCCTCCCTTGGGAGCTCCATTTCAGGGAGGTTTAAAACCTCTGTCAGTCTGAGAACACTGGCAGGGGTATCTGGATCCAGACCCTGGTTGGGAGGCCCCACCCAGTGATGAGGAATGGGACTGGCACCTGCTAAAAAAGCAGTCTGGCCACATTTTTGTAGGATACCTGTGCTGTGCTGGGGATCTGCCTCAGCCCCTGATCATATTGGATTTTCCAAATTCTGAAGGCCAGAATAGATGTCACCCAAACAGATGGTGGCTCACCTCTCCCTCTGAGAGCTCTGTCCCAGGTGGGTTTCAAATCTCTGTTAGCCACAGATCACTGGTGAGGGTGGCTGGGGACCCTGGTTGGGAGGTCCTGCCCAGTAAAGAGAAACAGGATTGGAGACCCACTTTATAAAGCAGTCTGGCCACATTTTCAAAAGCAGCTGTGCTATACTGGGGGACCACCTCCATCCCTGGTCAGCTAGGACTCTCCAAAGCCTGAAGGCTGGAACAGCTAAGTTGCCCAAACAGCAAAGATGGCAGCCTGCCCCTCCATCTGGGAGCTCTGTCCTAAGGAGTCTTGAAACTTCTGTCTGCCAGAGAACACTGGCAGGGGTAGCTGGAGACCCCAGTTGGGAGGCCCCAACTGATGATGAGGAACGAGATAGGGGACCCGCTTAAAAAAGCAGTCTGGCCATGTTTTTGTAGAGCAGCTGTGCTGTGCTGGGGTACCGCTTCTGCCCCTGGTTGGCTTGGACTTTCCAAAGCCCAAAGGCTGGAATGGCTAAGCTGCCCAAACAGCAAAGATGGTGGCCTGCCTCTCCCTCTGGGACCTATATCCCAGGGAGACTTCAAATCTCTGTTGGGTGGAGAACACTGCTAGGGGTGGCTGGAGTGCCTGATTGGGAGGTCCCACCCGACAATAAGGAGGAATGGGATCGGGGACTCTCCAAAGTCTGAAAGCTGGAATGGCTAAGTAGCCCAAACAGCAAAGATGGCGGTCTGCCCCACCCCCTAGGAGCTCCATCCCAGGGATGTGCAACACTGCTACTGGTGGCTGGCTAGAATTCCAAGCCATGGGGTCTTATCCTGTGAGGTGCCATGGAAGTGGGGCCTGCAGACTGTCACTGCTCAACCCCTTGCATTCAGCCTTTTTCCTAGGGGTATGTACGGAGGTCTAACCTTCAACTTTGTCAGAGTTGCAGCTGCTTTTCCTGGGAAGCCTAGAGAGCCCAAGTATCTAAGGCTCCCAACTCTCCACACATGCCTCAGCAGTTGCTCTGTTGAGACTCAAGGTAGCTTTGTCTGTCAGACTAAAAATTCTGTTAGAGTGGGTTCACGAGGGGATCTCCTGACCCAAGGGTTGCAAAGATCTACGGGAGAAGCATGGGTTCCTGGCGTTGCAGATTCATTCACCACTTTCCTGGGTGGGGTAGGTTCCCTTGTGTCACTCCTTGGTGGGCCGTTGTCCTGCCTTGCTTTTCTCCATTCTCCATGGATCATTTCCTTGATTAGTCCCAATGTGAATACCTGGATGTTTCAGTTTAATTTGATATATTCACTTGCCCCTTCTATTCCTCTCCCTAAGAGCTGCACACACTAAGTTGGCCACCTCCTAATTTTATTATTTTATGTGTAAATAATATCTGGCTTCCCAAAGACCATTTGTTGAAGAGGCTATTCTTTCTCCATTATGTATTCCTGAAATTCTCAAAGATCAGTTAACTATATATGCATACATTTATCTCTGAATTCTCTATTCTGGTCCATTGGTCTTTTTGTCTGTCTTTATGCCAGTACTATACTGTTTTAATTACTATTGCTTCATAATATATTTTGTAATCAAGAATTGTGATGCTTTCACCTTTGTTCTCAATATTACTTTGGCTTTTCATGGTCCTTTGTGGTTACATATAAATTTTGAAATTTTTTTCTATTTCTTTAAAAAAACAGTGGGATTTTCAGAGCAATTGCATTGAATCTTTTGGTCACTTCTGGGTAGGATAGAAGATATTAAGTCTTCCAATCTATGAACACGATATGTCTTTCTATTTATTTGCGTCTTTTAAAATTTCTTTTATTAGTGTTCTGTATTTTTCAGTGTACAAGTCTTTCACCTCTTTGGTTAAGTTTCGTTCTAAGTACTTTATTCCTTTTGATTCTCTTATATTGGGATCTCATTTCTAATTTCCTTTTTGGATAGTTCATTGTTAGTGTATAGGAAAGCCACTGACTTTTGTATACTGATTTTGTATCTTCCAACTTTACTAAATTTGTTTATTAGTCCTAACAGTTTTATTTTGTGGAACCTTTGGGGTTTTCTACATAAGAGGTTATGTCATATGCAAAAATAATTTTACTTTTTTCCTTCTCATTTGGATGCTTTTTATTTTGTTTTCCTGCCTCATTGTTCGGGCTAGGAGTTCCATACTATGTTGAGTAGAAGTGGTGACAGTGGACATTCTTGCCTTGTTTCTGAACTTCGATGAAAACCTTTCAACTTTTTGCCATTAAGATGTTAGCTGTGGGCTTTTTATTTATGTAGACATAATTTCTGTCTCCTAGTTTAATGAGAGTTGTTATTATGAAAGTGTTGAATTTTTCAAATGACTTTTCTATATCCGTTAAGATAACCATGTGATTTTTATCCTTTATTCAGTGAATGCAATGCATCACATTAATTGATTTTTTTATATTGAAACATCATTGTATCCCATGGATAACTTCCTCTTACTGGTTGCATATAATCCTTTGAACGAACTGTTGAATTGGTTTGCTAGTATCTTATTGAGGATTTTTGCATCTGTTTTCATCAAGGATTTTGATCTGCAGTTTTCTTTTCTTGTAGTGTCATCGTCTTGCTTTAATATCAGGGTAATGCTAGACTCAAAATAAATTTGGACATAGTCCTTTCTCTTCAAGTTTTTGTAAGAGTTTGAAAAGGATTGGCATTAACTCTTCTTTAAATGTTTGGTAGAATTCATCAGTGAAGCCATCTGATCCTGGATTTTTATTTTTTGGTTGGGAGGCTTTTAGTTACTACTTCAGTCTCCTTACTAGTTATAGGTCTGTTCAGGTTTTCTATTTCTTTATGATTCAGCTTTGGTAGTGTGTGTGTTTCTAGGAATTTATCCACTTCTTCTAGGTTTTTGGTATAGATTGTTCATTGTGGTCTCTTGTGATTCTTTTGATTTCTGTGGCATGAGTTGTAATGTGTACTCTTTTGTTTCTAATTTTATTTGAATTTTCTTTTTTATTGTTAGTCTAGGTAAAAACTTGTCATTGATGTTTATCTTTACAACAATTTTTAGTTTGGTTTATTTCTTCTATTGTTTTTCCATTCTCTATTTTATTTATTTCTGCCTTAGTTGCTATTGTTTCCTTCCTTCTGCTAAATCTGGGATTTTTTTTTCTTTTTCTAATTCTTCGAGGTGTAAAGTGAGATCTTTTTTATTGATGTAGGCATTTATTGCTATAAACTTCTCTCTTAGTACTGCTTTTGTTGCATCTTACAGGTTTTGATATGTTGTGTTTTTATATTTGTGTGTCTCAAGATATTTTCTAAATTCATTTTTTATTTCTTCTTTGACCCATTGATTGCTCATGAATGTATTGTTTAGTTTCCACATATATGTGAGTTTTTTCAGTTTTCCTGCTGCTATTGATATTTAATGCCATTCTGTTGTGGTTGGAAAAGACACTTGGTATGATTCAAACTTTTTAGTTTATTAAGACTTTTTTGGGGGTCCTAACATCCAATATATCTTGGAGAATATTTGGTCTTTCCTGTGTGCTTGATAAGAATGTCTTTTCTGCTGTTGTTGGAAAGAATGATCTGTATATGTCTGTTATGTCCATTTGGTCTGTAGTGTTGTTCAGGTCAACTGTTTTCTTTATTTTCTGTCTGGATGTCCTACTTAGTTTTGAAAAATGGAGTATGAAGTCTCTAAGTATTACTGTATTGCTGTCTATTTCTCCCTTTAGTTCTTCAATACTTGCTTTATATATTTAGGTGCTTTGATGATGAGGGCATGTGTAACTGTCATACCTTCCTGGTGAATTGACACCTTTATCATTATACAGTGTTCTTTTTGGACTTTTGGGACAATTTTTGACTTAAAGTCTATTTTGTCTGCTATAGATACAGCCACCTCTGCTCTATTTTGGTTATTATTTTATGGGCTATCTTTTCCATCCTGTCACTTTTAATCATTGCATCTCCTTAAGGCTAAAGTGAGAGTCTTGCAGGCAGCACATAGTTGGATCTTGTGTTTTATCCATTCAGCAACCCTATGTCTTTTAATTATAGAGTTTAATACATTTACATTTAAAACAAATAGTAATAGTGAAGGACTATACTATTGCAATTTTTCTGTCTATCTTGTAGTTCCTTTGTCCCTGTTTCCTCTCATGCTGTCTTCCTTTGTATTTCCTTGATTATTTAATAGTGATGTGATTTTATTTCTTTCTTTTTCTGTTTTATGTATTACAATGAACTGAATGCTACATCTCTGCCAAATTTGTATGTTGAAATCCTAGCCCCCAATATGGTAGCATTAGGAGGTGGGACCCTTGGGTAGTAATTAGGTCATTAGGGTGGAACCCTCATGAATGGAGTAATGATCTTATAAAAGGGACCTCAGGGAGCTTTCTTTCCCCTTTTGCCATGTGAGGATACAAAACCACAACAGCAGCAGCAGCAGCAGCAACAACAACAGTTTGCAAACAGTGAAAGGGCCCTAGCCAGAATCTAATGATGCTGGCACCCTGATGTCAGACTTCCAGTTTCCAAAACTCTGAGAAATAAATTTCTATTGTTTATAAGCTACCTAATCTACGGTATTTTGCTATTGCCACCCAAATTGACTAAGACATGTATCTTATATAGGTATTTTTTGGGCATTACCATGTAGCTTAAATAAAATATCTTAAAGTGATAACATCCTAGTTAAAGCTGCTTACAAGTTAAGTTACATATGACAGCTGTACACTTTTACGTCTTCTCCTATCATGCTTTATGCTATTAGTGTTATAAATAACAACTATTTATATTGTATATTCCTTAACATATTTTTGTAGTTATTTAACCACTTTCAATATGCTTTCTGTGTTTCTCTTTAGCTTTTCTTTGCCTTAATCTGAAGAGCTTCTTTTAGGATTCCTTGTTAAGACAGGTCTATTGGAGATAAACTCCCTCTGCTTTTGTTTGTCTGAGAAAATTTTTCTGTTTTCCCTCATTTGTGAAGGACAGTTTTGCCAAGTATAGTGTTCTTGGTTGACAGAGGTTTTTTCTTTTTTTCTTCAGTCCTTTGAAAATATTATCTCATATTCTTTCTGGTCTTCAAGGTTTCTGCTGAGAGTCCTACTGATAGTTTTATGGAAATTTCCTACACCTGCCAAGTTACTTTTCTCTTGCTACTTTCAAAATTCTCTGTATGTTTTACTTTTGACAACTTGAGTGTAGTGTGTCTCAGCATGTACTTGTTTGGTTCATCTTCATTGGGGTTATGTTGGTCTTGGTGGATCTAGATGTTCTTTTCATACTCCATATTTGGAAAGTTTTCAGCCATTATTTATTTGAATAAGCTTTATGGACCTTTGTATATTCTCCTTCTGAGACTTCCGTAATGAATATATTGATCAATTTGATTGTGTCCCATTAGTCCCTTAAGCTTTCTTTATTCTTTTTTTTTTATTATTATACTTTAAGTTTTAGGGTACATGTGCACAATGTACAGGTTAGTTACATATGTATACATGTGCCATGCTGGTGTGCTGCACCCATTAACTCGTCATTTAGCATTAGGTGTATCTCCTAATGCTATCCCTCTCCCATCCCCCCACCTCACAACAGTCCCCAGAGTATGATGTTCCCCTTCCTGTGTCCATGTGTTCTCATTGTTCAATTCCCATCTACAAGTGAGAACATGCGGTGTTTGGTTTTTTGTCCTTGCGATAGTTTACTGAGAATGATGATTTCCAATTTCATCCATGTCCCTACAAAGGACATGAACTCATCATTTTTTATGGCTGCATAATATTCCATGGTGTATATGTGCCACATTTTCTTAATCCAGTCTATCATTGTTGGACATTTTGGGTTGGTTCCAAGTCTTTGCTATTGTGAACAGTGCCGCAATAAACATACACATACATGTGTCTTTATAGCAGCATGATTTATAATCCTTTGGGTATATACCCAGTAAAGGGATGGCTGGGTCAAATGGTATTTCTAGTTCTAGATCCCTGAGGAATCGCCACACTGACTTCCACAATGGTTGAACTAGTTTACAGTCCCACCAACAGTGTAAAAGTGTTCCTATTTCTCCACATCCTCTCCAGCACCTATTGTTTCCTGACTTTTTTTTTCTTTTATTATTATTATTATTATTATTATTATACTTCAGGTTTTATGGTACATGTGCCCAATGTGCAGGTAAGTTACATATGTAGACATGTGCCATGCTGGTGCGCTGCACCCACCAACTCGTCATCTAGCATTAGGTATATCTCCCAATGCTATCCCTCCCCCCTCCCCCCACCCCACAACAGTCCCCGAAGTGTGATGTTCTCCTTCCTGTGTCCATGTGTTCTCATTGTTCAATTCCCACCTATGAGTGAGAATATGCGGTGTTTGGTTTTTTGTTCTTGCGATAGTTTACTGAGAATGATGATTTCCAATTTCATCCATGTCCCTACAAAGGACATGAACTCATCATTTTTTATGGCTGCATAGTATTCCATGGTGTATATGTGCCACATTTTCTTAATCCAGTCTATCATTGTTGGACATTTGGGTTGGTTCCAAGTCTTTGCTATTGTGAATAATGCCGCAATAAACATACGTGTGCATGTGTCTTTATAGCAGCATGATTTATAGTCCTTTGGGTATATACCCAGTAATGGGATGGCTGGGTTGAATGGAATTTCTAGTTCTAGATCCCTGAGGAATCGCCACACTGACTTCCACAAGGGTTGAACTAGTTTACAGTCCCACCAACAGTGTAAAAGTGTTCCTATTTCTCCACATCCTCTCCAGCACCTGTTGTTTCCTGACTTTTTAATGATTGCCATTCTAACTGGTGTGAGATGGTATCTCATTGTGGTTTTGATTTGCATTTCTCTGATGGCCAGTGATGGTGAGCATTTTTTCATATGTTTTTTGGCTGCATAAATGTCTTCTTTAGAGAAGTGTCTGTTCATGTCCTTCACCCACTTTTTGATGGGGTTGTTTGTTTTTTTCTTGTAAATTTGTTGGAGTTCATTGTAGATTCTGGATATTAGCCCTTTGTCAGATGAGTAGGTTGTGAAAATTTTCTCCCATTTTGTAGGTTGCCTGTTCACTCTGATGGTAGTTTCCTTTGCTGTGCAGAAGCTCTTTAGTTTAATTAGATCCCACTTGTCAATTTTGGCTTTTGTTGCCATTGCTTTTGGTGTTTTAGACATGAAGTCCTTGCCCATGCCTATGTCCTGAATGGTAATGCCTAGGTTTTCTTCTAGGATTTTTATGGTTTTAGGTCTAACGTTTAAGTCTTTAATCCATCTTGAATTGACTTTTGTATAAGGTGTAAGGAAGGGATCCAGTTTCAGCTTTCTACATATGGCTAGCCAGTTTTCCCAGCACCATTTATTAAATAGGGAATCCTTTCCCCATTTCTTGTTTTTCTCAGGTTTGTCAAAGATCAGATGGTTGTAGATATGTGGCATTATTTCTGACGGCTCTGTTCTGTTCCATTGATCTATATCTCTGTTTTGGTACCAGTACCATGCTGTTTTGGTTACTGTAGCCTTGTAGTATAGTTTGAAGTCAGGTAGCATGATACTTCCAGCTTTGTTCTTTTGGCTTAGGATTGACTTGGTGATGCGGGCTCTTTTTTGGTTCCATATGAACTTTAAAGTAGTTTTTTCCAATTCTGTGAGGAAAGTCATTGGTAGCTTGATGGGGATGGCATTGAATCTGTAAATTACCTTGGGCAGTATGGCCATTTTCACGATATTGATTCTTCCTACCCATGAGCATGGAATGTTCTTCCATTTGTTTGTATCCTCTTTTATTTCCTTGAGCAGTGGTTTATAGTTCTCCTTGAAGAGGTCCTTCACATCCCTTGTAAGTTGGATTCCTAAGTATTTTATTCTCTTTGAAGCAATTGTGAATGGGAGTTCACTCATGATTTGGCTCTCTGTTCATCTGCCTGTGGTGTATAAGAATGCTTGTGATTTTTGTACATTGATTTTGTATCCTGAGACTTTGCTGAAGTTGCTTATCAGCTTAAGGAGATTTTGGGCTGAGACAATGGGATTTTCTAGATATACAGTCATGTCGTCTGCAAACAGGGACAATTTGACTTCCTCTTTTCCTAATTGAATACCCTTGATTTCCTTCTCCTGCCTAATTGCCCTGGCCAGAACTTCCAACACTATGTTGAATAGGAGTGGTGAGAGAGGGCATCCCTGTCTTGTGCCAGTTTTCAAAAGGAATGCTTCCAGTTTTTGCCCATTCAGTATGACATTGGCTGTGGGTTTGTCATAGATAGCTCTTATTATTTTGAGATATGTCTCATCAATACCTAATTTATTGAGAGTTTTTAGCATGAAGTGTTGTTGAATTTTGTCAAAGGCCTTTTCTGCATCTATTGAGATAATCATGGGGTTTTTCTCTTTGGTTTTGTTTATATGCTGGATTACATTTATTGATTTGTGTATATTGAACCAGCCTTGCATCCCAGGGATGAAGTCCACTTGATCATGGTGGATAAGCTTTTTGATGTGCTGCTGTATTTGGTCTGCCAGCATTTTATTGAGGATTTTTGCATCAATGTTCATCAAGGATATTGGTCTAAAATTCTCTTTTTTGGTTGTGTCTCTGCCTGGCTTTGGTATCAGGATGATGCTGGCCTCATGAAATGAGTTAGGGAGGATTCCCTCTTTTTCTATTGATTGGAATAGTTTCAGAAGGAATGGTACCAGTTCCTCCTTGTACCTCTGGTAGAATTCGGCTGTGAATCCATCTGGTCCTGGACTCTTTTTGGCTGGTAAGCTATTGATTATTGCCACAATTTCAGCTCCTGTTATTGGTCTATTCAGAGATTCAACTTCTTCCCGGTTTAGTCTTGGGAGAGTGTATGTGTCAAGGAATTTATCCATTTCTTCTAGATTTTCTAGTTTATTTGCGTAGAGGTGTTTGTAGTATTCTCTGATGGTAGTTTGTCAGATTCACCAATGTTGAAATGAAGGAAAAAATATTAAGGGCAGCCAGAGAGAAAGGGTGGGTTACCCACAAAGGGAAGCCCATCGGACTAACAGTGGGTCTCTTGGCAGAAACTCTACAAGCCAGAAGAGAGTGGGGCCAATATTCAACATTCTTAAAGAAAAGAATTTTCAACCCAGAATTTCATATCCAGCCAAACTAAGCTTCATAAGTGAAGGAGAAATAAAATACTTTACAGACAAGCAAATGCTGAGAGATTTTGTCACCACCAAGCCTGCCCTAAAAGACCTCCTGAAGGAAGCACTAAACATGGAAAGGCACATACGGTACCAGCCACTGCAAAATCATGCCAAAATGTAAAGATCATCGAGACTAGGAAGAAACTGCATCAACTAACGAGCAAAATAACCAGCTAACATCATAATGACAGGATCACATTCACACATAACAATATTAACTTTAAATGTAAATGGACTAAATGCTCCCATTAAAAGACACAGACTGGCAAATTGGATAAAGAGTCAAGACCCATCAGTGTGCTGTATTTAGGAAACCCATCTCGCGTGCAGAGACACACATAGGCTGAAAATAAAAGGATGGAGGAAGATCTACCAAACAAATGGAAAACAAAAAAAGGCAGGGGTTGCAATCTTAGTCTCTGATATAACAGACTTTAAACCAACAAAGATCAAAAGAGACAAAGAAGGCCATTACATAATGGTAAAGGGATTAATTCAACAAGAAGAGCTAACTATCCTAAATATATATGCACCCAATACAGGAGCACCCAGATTCATAAAGCGAGTCCTGAGTGACCTACAAAGAGACTTAGACTCCCACACATTAATAATGGGAGACTTTAACACCCCACTGTCAACATTAGACAGATCAATGAGGCAGAAAGTTAGCAAGGGTACCCAGGAATTGAACTCAGCTCTGCACCAAGCGGACCTAATAGACATCTACAGAACTCTCCACCCCAAATCAAAAGAATATACATTTTTTTCAGCACCACACCACACCTATTCCAAAATTGACCACATACTTGGAAGTAAAGCTCTCCTCAGCAACTGTAAAAGAATAGAAATTATAACAAACTGTCTCTCAGACCACAGTTCAATCAAGCTAGAACTCAG
Source organism: Pongo pygmaeus (assembly GCF_028885625.2). Lineage (NCBI taxonomy): Eukaryota > Metazoa > Chordata > Mammalia > Primates > Hominidae > Pongo > Pongo pygmaeus. Next base: position 127,127,766 of record NC_072396.2, on the reverse strand, counting down.
GATTAAGAAACTCACTCAAAACTGCTCAACTACATGGGAACTGAACAACCTGCTCCTGAATGACTACTGGGTACATAACAAAATGAAGGCAGAAATAAAGCTGTTCTTTGAAACCAATGAGAACAAAGACAAAATGTACCAGAATCTCTGGGACACATTCAAAGCAGTGTGTAGAGGGAAATTTATAGCACTAAATGCCCACAAGAGAAAGCAGGAAAGATCTAAAATTGACACCCTAACATCACAATTAAAAGAACTAGAAAAGCAAGAGCAAACACATTCAAAAGCTAGCAGAAGGCAAGAAATAACTAAAATCAGAGCGGAACTGAAGGAAATAGAGACAAAAAAACCCTTCAAAAAATTAATGAATCCAGGAGCTGGTTCTTTGAAAGGATCAACAAAATTGATAGACTACTAGCAAGACTAATAAAGAAAAAAAGAGAGATCAAATAGACGCAATAAAAAATGATAAAGGGGATATCTTTATTCTTATGTATTATTTTTCTTTTTGCTCCTCTCACTTATAATTTCAAATGACCCCTCTTTGTATTCACAGATTCTTTCTTATGCTTGATCTAGTCTGCTGTTGAACCCCTTTAGTGAATTTTTCAGCTTAGCTATTGTTTTCTTCAGCTTCTAGTTTTTATTTGGCTCTTTTTCTAAATTTTATATTCTTTGTTAAAATCTTCACTTTTTTCATTCCTTTTCCTCCTGAGTTTGTGAAGCATCTTTATGAAAGTTATCTTGGATTCTCTTTGTATATTCTATTTCACCAGGGTTGATTTTTGAAGCTTTATTTTGTTCTTTTTGTTGAGACATGTTTACCTGTTTTTTCCTTCTCCTTCATTGTGTTATTATCTGCTCATTAGAAAAAATAGCTGCCTTTCCCAGTCCTTACATAAAAAAAACTTTCATAAATACTCCTGACCAGAGATTCTGGGGGCCTCTCAAACATTGTCTGCATATGAGTTTCCTCTGGACTTGAGTACGTAAATTCCCAATTAGAAGAATTTGGTCATGATTTCTTTTTCTTTTCTTTTCTTTTTCCTTCCTTCCTTCCTTCCTTCCTTCCTTCCTTCCTTCCTTCCTTCCTTCCTCAGTAGTACATAATGTCTTGCTCCTTTTGGTGTCTACCTGGAGTACCGTGGGACTTCTGGGGGCGCAACATGCCCTGTACACATTTTTTGGTGTCTGTTCAGAAGCCCCCAGGTATCTAGAGTATGCCAGGTCCTGTTTATACTCTGAGGCTGGCAGTACTGAAGCCTGTTCCTGGATAACCACCAGAAAAATAAGAGCATTAGATGGATGGTCCACTCTTTTCATTTTATCACCTGTGAGAAGGTGGAAGTTCGGGGTTTCCTCTTGATTATATGGCATTGGACTTAGAGAAGGGATTATAACAAGAAGTTGTTTCATATTTTCCTGTTGGCTTTGATGAGGATGGTTTCACACTTGCTCAGGGTATAGGGCCTCTAAACTGGTTTCTAGATTTCTCAAAGGGTATTGGTCAATTTATTGTCATTAAATCAGTGTGTCCATGGAAGAAAGGGAGATGCTAGGGCTTCTAATTTTGCCATCTTTCTGACATTGGTCCCCAGATAAATAGTTCTTATGAATAAAAATGCAACATTTTTCAACAAAATAGTAGCAAAGCAAATTCAGCATCATTTAATAAAGATATAACCAGATGGATTTTATGCAAAGGGTGAAAGCCTGGTTCAACATATAAATTTTAATCAATGTAATATATTATTTTAACAGAATGAAAGAAAAACAGTACATGATCATCTCATTAGCTGAAGAAAAGTTGACAAATCCAACATCCTTTTATGATAATAATATGCAACAAACTAGGAATAGAAGGGAGATTATGCAAAATGATAAAAGGCACCTATGACAAATCTACAGTTAACATGATCCTGAACACCTTTTTTTTAATATCAGAAAAAAAAAGCAATGCTGTCTGCTCTCACCACTTCTATTCAACATTATACTGGAAATTTAAGGACAATTAGGCAAGAAAGATAAATTAAAAATGTGCATATTAGAAAGGAAAAAGTAAAACTACATCTATTTTAGTTGATGTGATCTTATATATAGGAAACCCTAATGGAACCACACACACAAAAAATAGAACAACAACAAAATAAAACTCCTAGGGCTAATAAAATTTCAGTAGAGTTATAGAAAACAAAATCAATTTACAAAAAAATCAGCTGTATTTCCACATACTAGTGATAAAATTTCCAAAAATAAAATTATGGAGAGCAATGTCATTTATAAGAGGATCTAAAAGAATAAAATAATCAGGAATAAATTTAACCAAGGGTGTGCAAAACATAAATGCTGAAAACTATAAAACATTGTGAAAAGTCATTAAGGAAGACCTTAGAATATGCAAAGACATGCTGTATTCATAGATTGGAAGATGTTAATGCTCCCCCACATTTATCCTCAGAGTCAATGCAATTCCTGTTAAATATCCTACTGCCTTTTCTTTTTGGAAATTGGTAAGTTTATCCAAAAATTCATAAGGAATTGCAAGGGACAAAAAGTACCAAAAATAATATTGAGAAGGAAAAGCAAAATGGGTAGATGCATACTTTTCAATAATTACATAAAGTTATAGTAATCAAAATAGTGTGGTTTTTGCATAAGAGTTGATATAGAGATTGATGTAGTTTGAATATTTGTCCCGCCCAAATCTCATATTGAATTGTAATCCCCAATGATGGAGGTGGGACCTGGTGGGAGGTGTCTGGGTCATTGGGGAGGATTCCTCACGGCTTGGTGTTGTCTTCAGGATAGTGAGTGAGTTCTCTTAAGATCTAGTCATTTAAAAATGTGTGACACCTTCCTTCTCACTCTCTCTCTGGCTTTCTCTTGCTTTCACCATGTGATGTGCCTGCTACCCCTTCACTTTCTGCCAGATTAATGCTTACCATAGCCTGGGGTAGTGGGAAATTGGTAGTAAGTGCTTAATAGGACTGAGGTTTATTTTTGGGGTGATGAAGATGCTCAAGAATTAGAAATTGGTGATGTTTGCACAATATTTCGATTATACTAAAGAGCACTGACTTGTAGGCTTTAAGATAGGTAAAGTGATGAATTTTATGTTATATGAATTTTATCTTAATTTTTAAAAATCTTAAAAAAAAAAAACCCTTCAGGCCAGGTGTGGTGGCTCACGCCTGTAATGCCAGCACTTTGGGAGGCAGAGGCGGGCAGATCACCTGAGGTCAGGAGTTTGAGACAAGGCTGACCAACATGGTGAAACCCCATCTCTACTAAAAAATACAAAAATTAGCTGGGCGTGGTGGTGTGCACCTGTAATCCCAGCTACTAGGGAGGCTGAGGCAGGAGAATCGCTTGAACCCGGGAGGCAGAGGTTGCAGTGAGCTGAGATTGCGCCACTGCACTCCAGCCTGGGCGATAGAGCAAGACTCCATCAAAAACAAACAAACAACCCCAAAAACCTTCCATTGTGGAACCCCTAATTCATTACCCCAGAAACAGGATTAGGTTGGGGCAGGGAGAGGTTTTCTGAGCAGAGGGTGAAGGTCAGATTATGATGGTGATGCCAACTATGATGGGGCTACAAGGAGGCTACAAGCAGGGGTCTTTAGGGTACTTAAATTACAAATGCTTGTGTGTCATAAAAAAAAACATGATGCAGAAGTTCATACAATGACCATGTTGTGACTACCTGTGATTAACTTGTTGTGGAGCCCTGCAGGTTGCCCAGTAATCTCAGTCTGGTATAATTCTCACCTGACTGAATGAATACCACAGTTCTCATCCACTTAACTCTGTTCTAAAGAAAACACTTACATCTTTTTTTTGAGTTAAGTATCTGTCTGGGCAGTTGGATGTATTCAATCTAGTCACCAAATGTTTATCAAGTGCCTCATACTAGTTTACTGAACATTCATCGTATGCTTGGCACTGTACATAAACAGTATGTTATTTATGTATAACTCACTTAGTCCACTTAAACTCATTAAACATATTTTAATGTTCCCATTTTACATATGGGGGAGCTACAATAGAGAGTGTCTAAATAAATTGCCTAAGTTTATACAGCCACCAAATGGCAAATCTGGGATTTGAAATGAGGTCTATATGGCTCCAGAGACCACGCTCTTCATCACTATACTCTGATGGAAGTTAGTTTGTACTGGGGGATGAGGTGAATGTGGATTGGAGAAAAAGAAGTTTAACATGCATTTTGAGTGTTATTTTGGACCAATTAATTGAATTACTCATACTTCAAACTGTAGTTAAGGCCCCATGAAGAGAGGGACCTAAATAACCCATTTTGCTCTCTCTTTCATTATTGTAAAAATAAAATCTTTCATCTTTGATAACTTTCACAATTTCATTGTGCAGTAAATTGTACCTGTTGGAATCTTGTAACATTGTTGGGATGTTGTTAGGCACTTAGAGTATGTGTTCCTGTTTGTTTATTTGTTAGCTGTGAAAACCTGTACATCATGAACTAAACTGAGGTGGATCTATAGTTTCTGACTTAAAAGGAGGGGAGGGGCATAATGTAAATGTGGCTGTTGACAGGATTTTAAGCTTTTAAAAGTACAAATGTCTACATATTTTATGTAACATTCAATAATTAAATATCTGGCAAGTGTCATTAAGTAAAATTTATATATTGAAGTTACTGGCTTGTAAATAACCAGGATAGGAAGAACGTATCACTGTGTTTATTTGAAAAACTGCCTGTAACTTAATAAAACCATCATTTCATTTTCTTTCTTTTCAAAATTTTAAAATGTATCTAAATTACTATTTATTCTGTAATAAAGCAATGTATCACTCTTCTACAAATAGACATGAATGCAGACAGATAAATTAGGATTAGATTTTTTTGGCTGCCATATAAATGTTAGTTTTAATTTTTTAACCATGTTAACCTTAATCTGTGTTGCCTCATTCAAGACCCACATCAGAACATGCCTCCTCTTAGAGGTCTTCCCTCACTAAATTGCCATGCTCAGAACATACTTTTCATACCTGCCATACCATTTATAGAGTTGTATATTGCTTGAATTTATTAATACTGTTTAAAAATGATTTTTCTGACTGTTTCAAGAGTATCCCTCTTGTCTCCTACTATATCACACGTTCCTCCTGCCTTTGACTTCATTTTTATTTTCACAGAATGTTTAATGATAGTTGTCTACAAGTAGTAGTTTCCCAATAAATATTTCTGGAATTTCAGACTACATTTCAAAGTCGAGAAGCTCATTTAATCTTTAAACTATTATGGTGTCTGGAAATTTTGAGAATAATAATTGCAGAAACCCAGTGTTTTCTGGGAAATACGGGAATTATTTTTGTTGCTGGGAAAGAAAAATTTGTTATTTTTTCCCAAATGAATGGACAAGTAATGTGAGCATAGCCTCTTTGACCTAGAAAGAGTCAAGCTGTTCCCCCAACCCCACTCTCCGTGATATTTTTTACACTCTGTTTATGGAAGGGCCTCAATTCTTCTTTGTAACATTTTTTTTTCCATAAAAAAGGATCTCTCTCAGGAGATACCATAAAGTAATACTCAATTTATATGGTATTATTTATCCTGAGCCTGCTCCAGGCTGAGTTAGGTTTTCTTTGTCTATAGAAGGAAAGAGGGAGGGATTCTACTCATTTCTGGTATAATCGTAAAGAGCTCTGTGGACCTGCTCTTCAAAGAGCTAGTGAAAATTATTTTAAAAACCATTTAAAGTTTCTGGAAATTGTTCTAAGGGCATACAGCACATGAAAAAAATGTTTATTTAAGAAAGTCTACTAAAACTCAATAAAATCAGCAAGAGTCTGTGGTATTTCAGCCAATACCCTGCTATCTCCCCACCCCAACCTGAGTCTCCCAGTGGAGATTCCACTCCAGACTGGTGCAACCAATAACAGGGGCTCTCTCACCAGCTCCTAGTTGGTGGACTGTCTTCCCGTGAGCATTTTTCATTTTGTCTTCAGCTTCCTATTGGTGAGATTATGTACTGGTGAGCAGAGCTGAAAGCTGAGGTGTCCCTTCTGTCCAGCTCTCACTGATAGAACAGAAGCTCTATTTTGGTGAAACGTCACTGAGAATGCTGGGGCCCTGATTGCGCTTGTATCAGCTCATAAAATGGTGGTTGCATGCTGGGAGTGGAAAGCTGAAAAATTCAGAGGCTACTGTCTGGCCCCTACACCAAGCACTCAACTCCTAAAGAGTGTGTGTGTGTGTGTGTGTGTGTGTGTGTGTGTGTGTGTGTGTGTGTGTTGTGTATGGGGGGTGTCACTGAGAAAGAAGCATGCAATGGTCCCTACAGTCAGCTCCAGAATCATGGCTCAGTAACTTTTCCTGGAGGTAAAACAGGCCCTAAAAACAGACAGCTCCTAATTTCTTCTCAAAAGAATTGAACTGACTTCATTTGAGAAAGAGACTGAAATTTAAAGGGTGCTTTCAGAAACAGATGAAATTGTGAAAAACAAATGGGAGTTGATTGGTACACTCATTAGTGATACAGGCAAAGCCGTAGGCTGACTACTTTGCTGGAGAGAACTGGTGAAAGAGACAGCTAGGAGGAGCTTTCCTTGGGTTAGTACAAATCTCAAACAATGATTTCAGAAACTATCTCTTCAATGAGAGCCCATATTTTATTAAATTAGTCTTTGGAACAATTTATGTCCCAGGGCAGTGATGAAAGCAATAGAGCAATCAATAGGCAATTAGTGGAGTTGAGTCAATCAAATAGCTGGGTTTGATCAGAGAAAGAAACAGTCAAATAGAGCCCTGACAAAACTACTGTCATCCTAGGGTAAATATGGGTATACTCAAAACTGTGCCACCTGAGAGCAACATCAGAAGCTTACTATTCCCTGGAAAGATAGAGATGATAGGGGTGTCACTAAAATAATCCAGTTAGTCCCTAAACAAATAAACAAACAAAATACCAAGACCTGGGGGAGGCAGTACCCAGAATTCCTACAATGCATTATCTAAAATGTCCATTTTCCAACAAAACTATGAGACATACAATAAAACAAGGAAGTAGGGCTCATACACCAGAGAAAAAGCAGGCAACAGAAAATGTGAGAGTGACCAGGTACCAGGTTTAACAGACAACGACTTCAAAATAGTGATTATGAATATATTCGAAGAACTAAAAAAATGAGAAAAGAAGTAATGGAAAATATGACAATCTCATATTAAATAGAGAATATCAATACAGAGATAAAAATTATATGAATGAAACAAGTGGAAATTCTAATGCTGAAAAGTACAATAACTAAAATAAAAATTTACAAGAGTTGCTCATCCTCTAGTATTTGACCCGTAGTGTATTTGAAGCTGCCAGAAAAAAAGAATTAATGAACTTAAAGGTGAACCAATATAGATTATATAATCTGAAAAACATATAAAAAATAAAGAAAAAGAGACTCAGAGAAATATGGGACACTATTAAACACAGCCACATAAACATAATGGTAGTGCCAGAAAAAGGGGACCGAGGGAAAGGAACAAAACAATTTGAAGAAATAATGGCTGAAAACTCCCCATATATATTTAATATTATTTTAAAAAATTAACTATACATCCAGGAAACTTAATAAATTCCAAGTAAAATAAATGCAGAGATCCACAAACAGACACATCACAATAATAATGCTGAAAGGTGAAGGCAAGGATAAAATCTTTAAAACAGTCAAAAAAAAATAAATAAAATAAATTGACTTGTCATATACAGGGAAACCCCAATAAGTTTAAAAGCTGACTTGTCATCATAAACTTTAAAGGCCAGAGGGCATTGAGATAACATAGTTGAAGTACACAAAGAAAAACAAACTGTTAACCAAGATTTCAATATTCAGTAAGCTATCTTTCAAAAATGAAGGTGAAATAAAGACATTACTACATAAACAAAAACTGAGACAATTTGTTGCTAGCATACAGGCCTCACCTCAATAGAAAAAGTAAAGGAAACTCCAGGCTGAAGAAAATGACTCCAGACAGTAATTTGAATCCACAGGAAGAAATAAAGAACATGAGTAGGTAATTATGTAATTATAGAATATACAATAAATGCACATTTCTTCTCTTAACCAATTAAAAAGTGCATAAAACAATAGTTGTATAATGTGTTTCTTTGGGCCTATAATATACAGAAATGGAATATATTTGCCAATGACAGCACAAAGGAAGTGGGTGGGAGCAAAGCTATATTGGGCTAAGAAAATTATGTCAAATAGGAAAAAGAAGAGCAAACTAAATCTAAAGCAAGCATAATGAGATAAATAATAAATATTAGATCAGGAATGAATAAAATTTGGATAGAAAAACAGTAGAGAAAATCAATAATATAAAAAAATTGGTTCTTTGAAAGATCAACAAAGTTGACATAACTTTAGCTAGATTGACTAAGAAAAAGACTCAAATGGATGTATAACATATAACAAGAACATTAAATTAGTTATCAAAAACTACTTACACATAAAAGCCCAGACCCAGTAGGCTTTACTACTGAATTCTACCAACTGTTTAATGAAGAATTATTATTAATTCTTACAAACTTTTCCAATAGAGTAGAATAGGTGGGAATAACTCCAAATTCATTATATGGGGCCAGTGTTATCCTGGTACGAAAACCAGCCAAAGATATCACAAGAAAACTACAGACCCAATATCTCTTAATAAATGTTGATGCAAAAATCAATAAGATGCTAGGAAACTGAATACAGCTACATATATAAACAGAATTACATACATGATCACATGGAATTTGTCCCAGCAACGAAAAGTTTAACATCCAAAAATCAATTAATGTAAAACGTCATATCAATAAACTAAAAACAAAACCCTCATGATTATCTCAGTAGATGCAGAAAGGTGTTTGACAAAATTCAACACCCTTTCATGAGTAAAAAACATTCTTCTAATGAGGATAGAAGGACATTTTCTGAATGTGATAAAGCGTATCTGTGAAAAACCCACAGGTAAATCCGTACTTGATAGTGAAAGACTGAATACTTTCCTTCCGAGATCAAGAACAAGACAAGGGTGTCTACTCTTGCCACTTGTATTCAAAATTGTATTGGAGGTCTCTTATGAGGTTACAGCCAAGTCATTGGTTAGAGCAGTAATCATATCAAGACTTGACATGGACTAGAGAATTTGCTTCTAATTTCACAAAGATGTTGCCTGGACTGAAAAGATTGGCTTCCAAGCTCATTTATGTGATTGCTGGCAGGCCTTGATTTCTCATCACATGAACCTGAGTATTCTCAAAACACGTCAACTGGAAAGGAGAGAGAGAATATGTGAGAATACCCAAGATGGAAGCCACAGTCTTTTTATAACCTAGTCTTGAGAGTGGAATCCTATAACTTCTGCTGTATTCTACTCATTACAAAAAGCCCAGAAATCATCCCACATTCAAGGGTAAGGGATCACACAAAGGCACAAATACCAGGAAATGGGCATTACTGGGGGCAATGAAAGTCTTTCTACCACAGAGAGGATTGTTCAAGTTGTAGATATTCTGTCGTATTTTTCTGTGTTCGTGTAGGAAAATAAATTTGTAGAAAAAAAGTTGGATTAAATTGTAATACAATGTAATATGTGATATTATTGAGGTTGCGCAGAAAGCTATGGCAGCATCGAGGAAGAACTTTAATCCAGTGCTGGGAGAAACCTTGATGTGTGGTCAAAGAATAGGTCTTAGATGATGTGATCCTGATTTTAGTTTTGAAGCGAAGAGTTACTATGGCTACGAGGTAGTGTATGGGAGGAGAAAAAGCACAGAGCCACTATATCTTTAAGAACTGCAGGCAGTTTAGTGAAATTCAAAAGCAGGTAATTGAGTGTGTGTGTATGTGTGCGTGTACATGCATATGTACACAAACATGCATACACATGTGTGTATTTGGGAGGATAACTATACGGAAGGACTGGGTCGTGACGGGCTGTGTCTCTCATGCCAAGGAATTTGAATTTTTAAAATGAAGACACTTGGGACATTATTATAAGGCAAATCAATAGGTTTTTATAGGAGAAGAGCAGAGTGAAAACCTGTTGATCATGTATTAAATTAAAGGGGACCTATAACTTCTGACTTTAAAAAAGGAAGAAATATAGACATAGGAATTTCTAATGACTATTTCCTAGACATATCCCATGTATTTTTACCTCTATATTATTACTCGTTCTTCTGCCTTCCCTGCCTTTTGTTTTCCAGTTATAAATACCCTCTCTTTCTTCAGAATTCAGCTTAAGAAACACCTGCCTACAGGAAAACTTCCACATAGGATTATCTTTCTGTGAATACAGTATGTGAAGAGTATATTGCTTATTTATTTATTTATTTATTTATTGGGACAGAGTTTCCCACTCTGTCACCCAGGCTGCAGTGCAGTGGCACCATCATAGTTCATTGCAGCCTAGAACTCCTGGGCTCAAACAATCCTTCTGCATTGGCCTCCTCAGTGGCTGGCACTACAGGTGCATACCACCACTCCTGGCTATTTAAAAAGTGTTTTTGTTTTTGTTTTTGTTTTTGTTTTTCAGGGAGAGAGGGAGTCTCATTATGTTTCCCCTGCTGGTCTAACTTCTGGCTTCAAGCAGTTCTCCTTCCTTGGCCTCCCAAAGTGCTAGGATTACAGGTGTGAGCCACCACACCCAGCTCTTTTATCTTTTAAATAGATAACCTTGCACATTTAGTTATTTCATGTTTATTCATACATTGTATGAATACTTACTGAGCAAGCTATTATATGCATAGCATTGTATAAAATGCTTCAATGATATGAATGATGTGATGGATGATGTTGTGACATGGAGCAAGGTCCCTGCCCTCAAAGGAGTTACAGTCTATACATGAAGTATCCATACCAGACTACCAGAAGAGCTTATAAAAATGCATGTTCCTGGGCCCATCCAAGGCTCCCTGAATCAGAATCTCTGAGAATAAGGCACCCAAATCTAGTTCTTAAATGCATTTTTACAGTGATTCTAAAGAACACTATGTTTGAGAACTAGTGGTCTGGTGAGAGATCTAGGAAACAGACATAAATAATTCTATTACAAGGTGAACTGTGTGAAGTTTGTAGTTTGTGGCCCATGAAACTAACGTGAAACTCTTCAGGAGTTCAGAGATCACTTGTAGCTGAGGCAATTTAGGAAATTTTTATGGACAAGCTCACATTTTAATTATCATACCTGAGGGATGATTACACTAATATATTATCTTTTATTTGTTCATTTATTTTGATTCCCATCTCTGACATACAAATCTCAGCTTTATTTTGAGAATCCTGCCCCTTTAACAGGAATGGCAAACAAATATTTGAAATATGTGTTTCCATGAGGAGCTTTTTCAAATTGGTCTTAAGATTTTGATTTTCCATTTGCTAGTCTCTTCCGTCAGAGCTTTTTAAATCCAGACTTGAGAAACCCAAACTGCATTTACTTCTTCATCTACTTATATATGCTGTTCACATTCACATTGCGCTTGTGGGAGGATGAGAGCTATATAAATCCAAGGTATTATTATTATTACAATCTCACACTGCTGTTCTCTTTTGGCCCTTTATTCTATGTTTTAAACTTGACACAGTTTGAATTCTGCTTAATCTGACATTCAATTTAATTCAATTTTAATAAGTTTTCTATAAATAATAACAATGATTAATTATCATAAGAAATAAACCAGTTCTATTTATTGCAAACTTCAGTGGAGTAAGACAAATTGCCCTTCTTAGCAGGGACTTGAAGAAACTCAAATTCAACACCTCTGTCCAGGTACATCTCTTCTGAGTGGATTATTATTTTGTTTAAGTTCATAGGGTCGATTAGCACGAGTATATTTTTTCTTTATAGGTGTTAGTACAGACCTGTTATTAGTGAAACACAGAGGTACTGCTAATGAGAAACTTAAGGAAAAACTGAAGGTTATTCTATACAACAATGTAAAATCCCTTTCAGGAGATTATGGTGCCTTTGGTATCACTTAGCAGGTGTTTATCACCATCTCCTAATATTAAATCCTGTATTAATCAGTGTCCATTCAAAAAAGCAGAAATCACTCTGAGTATTTTACATACATACATGGAGATACAGAGAGAGAATAATTCAGGGAATTAAAAGCTTACATAACCACTGGAAAGTCTCTGGTAAAGGATGTCAAGAGACTGCTTTCAGAATACATGGATACATGGGGATTCCGAGGAAGCCACTACCAATGATCTCAGCTGCCTGCTCACAGTGGGTGTGATCTCAGCTGCCTGCATTGTGTCAGAAGCATGAGCCCACTGTAGTGAGAAAAATGAACAGAGCAAGCTTGGTCTTGTCTACTTTTTCCATTATTATCCATAGGCAAAAATATAGGCATTCTTTGTTATTGTATAGTTAGAATGGTATACATTTTAAAATATGTGCTCTAAAATGTAAAACATTTTCACTTAACAGTAAATTATGAGCATATTCCTGTTATTACCTAATACGCACTATAACTTTAAAGGCCATATGGCATTATTTCATATGCATAAATCATAATTTATTAAGTACTATATTATTTACAACAATAGGGGAATAGTTCAAAAGTTCAGGCTCTGGAATTACATGGGTCTGCGTTTGGATCCTGGATTTGTCGCTCGCTGACTGGCATTGTGATCTTGACAAGTCACTTAACTTCTCTAACCCTCAAGCTGTTCATCTGTGAAATGGAATTGAAAATATTAACAACCTTATAAGTTTGTCACCGACATTAAAGAGATCATGCATAGCACCGTGCCTAGTATATTACAAGCTCTCAATAAATATTGAGGATTATTATTACTACCATTATAGCATAACTCTTTTAAGAATGTCTCACTATTTCTTCTTCATAAATTCTTAGAATTGCACTACAGGCCCAAAGATAAACACATTTTTGCCCTTTTCTGGGGTGGTGGGTACATATAACAACTTGCCTTTCAAAAATATTGTGCAATTTATATTTCTTATTTTTTATTTTATTATTATTATATTGTAAGTTCTACGGTACATGTGCACAATGTGCAGGTTTGTTACATATGTATACATGTGCCATGTTGGTGTGCTGCACCCATTAACTCGTCATTTAGCATTAGAATAATTACGTAAGTGCCTATTTCACTACTCTCACAATTACAGAGTAATATAATCCAATCATTATGCTACAGATTTTCAGCTGTCAAGTTGATCGTGTTTTAATTTGTGTTTTGTTTCATGTGTTTCTACTTTATGAAATGTTTGTTAATTTCCATTTCTCATGTGTTTATTGATGTATACTATTCTTCCTTACTGATTTGTGAGATCACAATATATGTTAAATTACATATAATATATATTATCTTCTTTTGGTGTGTGTTGTGAATATTTTCTTATTTGTTACTTGCCTTTTAATTTTGTTTAGTGTGTTAGTTGACATAGCAATGTTTTAAATTTTATGTGATTAAATCTGTCATGTTTTATCCATGTGGTTTCTTTCTTCATGTTTAGATTTAGAAAAGTCTTCTTATCCAAACAGCAGATAAGCAAAATTTTCCTGAAATTACTTCATTTTGCAATATGTAAATCTAACTTTATATTTTTAGAAAATGTTCACCATTTATGGCATCACCATAATTAAATAATCTATCCCAAGTACATTTTAACACCATTGTTATTATATACCAAATATTTAAATATGCTGGTTCACCCTCTTGGGCTTTCCAGTTTGTTTCATTGATATGTCTATCTCTGCTCTTTCTATTGTCAAAATAATGTAATCTGATTCATTGTATAGTAGTGCAAATTCATCCTTTTTTTAATGTAAACTTCAAAAACATGTTGTGAAGGTTCAAAAATTATTCATGTGCTTTGGATTTGAATTGCATCAAATTTACATGTCTGGGAAGAATTAACATGTTTTTAATACAAGGTCTTTTCATTGTGGAAAATAATTTTTCTTTGTATGATTTTTTTGTATTTTCCACTTAAAATTTGTACTTTTCTCCATAGATGTTTCTAAACTGTTTTTGGCTGAAAGATATTTTGTTTTTGATTATCAATATAAATAAAATGCATTTTATATTTTGATTATTATTTACCTATTTCAGTCTTATATTATTTGACACATTATTATTATTTGTTAACTATGTTAACAAATAAGTTATTAGTTAGTTATATTACTTAGTTATAATAGTTATATTATTTGATAACTATGAGAATCAGAATCATGAAACAATTTTAAATAAACATTCTTTCTTCGTCTTTTTCTTTTTTTTTTGTTAATTATACTTTAAGTTCTAGGGTACATGTGCACAACGTGCAGGTTTGTTACATATGTATACATGTGCCATGTTGGTGTGCTGCACCCATTAACTCGTCATTTACATTAGGTATATCTTCTCATGCTATCCCTCCCCCCTCCCCCAACCCCATTACAGGCCCCGGTGTGTGATGTTCCCCACCCTGTGTCTTGCTTTGGATTCTACTTTTTGCCTTGTATGTTAATTTTGACAACTCAGATTTCATTTTATTTGTATTTGCTTGGTTCATTATTATCTATTCATTTACTTTTAGTATTTCTGAATCACTTGGTTTTACATGTGTGTCTTAGAGTCAACATATAGTCCATTCATATTCACAGTTTCATAGGGGAGAAAGCTGAGATAAGGCTGATTTTGTTTGTGGACAAATAGCTTTTTGAAAAAATAAAAACACGTCTGGATACCTATAAGATTTTTTACTTTATTTGCACAAGTTAAAAAAATATCATCTGTATGTGTTTAGAAATCAGTCACTTGAAAGTAAATTTAGTCTGGTGTCTAGTGAGCCTTTCCGTCTGCTGACTTAGGCCATTATTCATCTCAGAAAAGCTTTCTTCTTTATATCTTTGCTTCTTGATTATTTTCCATTTGCTCTGCCTCTTCTTTAGGTGCAATGATTATCTCTATGCCTTCCATCCTCTGTATGGTTCATTTTTATTATTTTCATTATTTTTATTTCAATAGGTTTTAGAGAAACAGGTGGCGTTTGGTTACATGAATAAGTTCTTTAGTGGTGATTTCAGAGATTTTGGTGCACCCGTCACTCGATAAGTGTACACTATACCCAATGTGTAGTCTTTTATCCCTTGCCACCCCAGACCACTTCCCCCGAGTCCCCAATGTCTAATGTATCAT
Organism: Pongo pygmaeus; assembly: GCF_028885625.2. Classification (NCBI taxonomy): domain Eukaryota; kingdom Metazoa; phylum Chordata; class Mammalia; order Primates; family Hominidae; genus Pongo; species Pongo pygmaeus. The sequence goes on along the minus strand of NC_072396.2, from coordinate 127,112,589 downwards.
TCTTAGGCCTTTGTGTCCACATAGCTTAGCTCCCACTTATGAGTGAAAACATGATGTTTGATTTTCCATTCCTGACTTACTTTACTTAAAATAATAGTCTCCACTTCCATCCAGGTTGCTGTGAATACCATTATTTCATCCCTTTTTATGGCTGAGTAGTACTCCATGGTGTATATTCCATGGTTACATATATCGCATTTTCTTTATCCACTCATTGATTGATGTGCATTTGGGCTGGTTCCATATTTTTACAATTGCAAATTGTGCTATTATAAACATGCGTGTTCAAGTATCTTTCTCATATAATGACTTATTTTCCTTTGGGTAGATACCTAGTAGTGGGATTGCTGTATAAAACGGTAGATCTACTTTTAGTTCTTTAAGGAATTTCCACTGTTTTCCATAGTAGTTGTACCAGTTTACATTCCCACCAACAGTGTAAAAGTGCTCCATTTTCACTGCATCCATGCCAACATCTATTATATTTTTTATTATGGCCATCCTTGCAGGAGTGAGGTGGTATCCCATAGTGGTTTTGATTTGCATTTCCCTGACAATTAGTGATGTTGAGCATTTTTTCCATATGCTTGTTGGCCATTTGTATACCTTCTTTGAGAATTGTCTATTCATGCCCCCTTTTTGATGGGACTATTTGTTTTTCTCTTGCTGATTTGTTTGTGTTCTTTGTAGATTCTGGATATTAGTCCTTGTAGGATGTATAGATTGTGAAGATTTTCTGCCACTCTGTGAGTTGCCTTTTAACTCTGCTGATTATTTCTTTTGCTGTGCAGAAGCTTTTTAGTTTAATTAAGTCCCATCTATTTATCATTGTTTATGGTGCATTTGCTTTTGGGTTCTTGGTCATGAATCTTTGACTAAGCCAATGTCTGGAGGAGTTTTTCCGATGTTATCTTCTGGAATATTTATGGTTTCAGGTCTTAGATTTAAGTCTTTGATCCATCTTGAGTTGATTTTCATATAAGGTGGGAGATGAGGATCCGGTTTCAATTCTACATGTGGCCTTCCAATTATCCCAGCACTGTTTGTTGAATAGAGTGTCCTTTCCCCGCTTTATGTTTTTGTTTGTTTTGTTGAAAATCAGTTGGTTGTAAGTATTTGGGTTTATTTCTGGATTCTCTATTCTGTTCCATTGGTCTATGTTCCTATTTTTATACCAGTACCATGCTGTTTTGGTGACTATGGCCTTATAGTAAATTTCAAAGTCAGGTAATGTGATGCCTCCAGATTTGTTCTTTTTGCTTAGTATTCCTTTGGCTATGTGGGCTGTTTTTAGGTTCCATATGAATTTTAGCATTGATTTTTCTAGTTCCGTGAAGAATGATTGTGGTATTTTGATGGGGATGACATTGAGTTTGTAGATTGCTTTTGTCAATATGATCATTTTCACAATATTAATTCTACCCATCCAAGAGCATGGAATGTGTTTCCATTTGTTTGTGTCATCTATGATTTCTTTCAGCAGTGTTTTGTAGTTTTCCTTGTAAAGGTCTTTCACCTCCTTGGTTAGGGATATTCCTAAGTATTCTGGGTATTTTTTCAGCTATTGTGAAAGGTGTTGAGTTCTTGATTTGATTCTCAGCTTGGTCGCTGTTGGTGTATAGCAGAGCTACTGATTTGTGTACATTAATTTTGTATCCTGAAACTTTCCTGAATTCATTTACCTACGCTAGGAGCTTTTCGGATGAGTTTTTAGGGTTTTCTGGGTATACAATTATATCATCAGTAAACAGTGACAGTTTGACTTCCTCTATCAATTTGGATGCCCATTATTTCTTTCTCTTGTCTGATTGCTCTTGCTAGGACTTCCAGTACTATGTTGAATAGAAATGATTACAGTGGGAATCCTTGTCTTATTCCAGTTCTCAGGGGGAATTCTTTCAACTTTTACCCATTCAATATAATGTTGGCTATGGGTTTGTCATAGATGGCTTTTGTTACCTTAAGATATGTCCCTTTTATGCCAATTTTGCTGAGGATTTTAGTCATAAAGGGGTACTGGATTTTGTCAAATGCTTTCTCTGAATCTTTTGATATGATCATGTAATTTTTGTTTTTAATTCTGTTTATATCATGTATCATATTTATTGACTTATGTATGTTAAACCATCCCTGCATCCCTGGTATGAAACCCACTTGACATGGTGGATTATCTTTTTGATATGCTGTTGGATTTGAATAGCTAGTATTTTGTTGAGGGTTTTAGCATCTATGTTCATCAGGGATATTGGTCTGTAGTTTTCCTTTTTTTGTTATGTCGTTTCCTGGTTTTTGGTATTAGGGTGATATTGGCTTCATAAAATCATTTAGGGAGGATTCCCTCTTTCTCTGTCTTTTGAAATAGTGTCAATAGAATTGGTGCCAATTCTTTGAATGTCTGATATAATTCAGCTGTAAATCCATCTGGTCCTGGACTTTTTTTTTGGCAATTTTCAAAATTACAATTTTAATCTTGTTGCTTGTTATTGATCTGTTCAGAGATTCTATATCTTCCTTGTTTAATCTAGGAGGGTTGTATATTTCCAGGAATTTATCCATCTCCTCCAGGTTTTCTAGTTTATGTGCATAAGGTGTTCACAGCAGCCTTGAGTAATCTTTTGTATTTGTGCAGTATCCGTTGTAATATTTCCCGTTTTGTTTCTAATTGAGCTTATTTGAATCTTCTCTCCTTTGTTATTTCTTTTCTTCTGCTGGGTTTGGGTTCGGGTTGTTTTTGTTTCCCCAGTTCCATGAGGCATGACCTTAGATTGTCCGCTTGTGCTCTTTCAGACTTTTTGATGTAGGCATTTAATGCTATGAACTTTCCTCTTAGCATCACTTTTGCTGTATCCCAGAGGTTTTCATAGGTTGTGTCACTATTATTGTTCAGTTCAAAGAATGGTTTAATTTCCATCTTGATTTCATTGTTGACCCAATGATCATTCAGGAGCAGGTTATTTAATTTCCATGTATTTGCATGGTTTTGAGGGTGCCTTTTGGAGTTGATTTCCAATTTTTTTCACTGTGGTCTGAGATTACTTGATATAATTTTGATTTCCTTACATTTACTGAGACTTGTTTTGTGGTCTATCATATGGTCTATCTTGGAGAATGTTCCATGTGCTGGTAAATAGAATGTATATTCCACAGTTGTTGGGTAGAATGTTCTGTAAACATCTGTTAAGTCCATTCATTTTAGGGTATAGTTTAAGTCCATTGTTCCTTTGTTGACTTTCTGTCTTGATGACCTGTCTAGTGCTGTCAGTGGAGTATTGAAGTCCTCCACTATTATTGTTTTATTGTCTATCTCATTTCTCATGTCTAGTAGTAATTGTTTTATAAATTTGGGAGCTCCAGTGTTAGGTGCATATGTATTTAGAATTTTGATATTTTCCTCTTGGACTAGTCCTTTTATCATTATATAATGTCCTTCTTTGTCTTCTTTAACTGTGTTGCTTTAAAATTTGTTTTGTCTGATATAAGAATAGCTACTCCTGCTTGCTTTGGGTGTCCATTTGCATAGAATATCTTTTTCCACCCATTTACTTTTTTTTTTTTTAAGTTTATGTGAGTCCTTATGTGTTAGGTGAGTCTCCTGAAGACAGCAGAAACTTCGTTGGTGAATTCTTATCTGTTCTGCCATTCTGTATTTTTTAAGGGGAGCATTTAGGCCATTTACATTCAATGTTAGTATTGAGGTATGAGGTGCTATTCTATTTATCATGCTATATTTATTGTGCTATTTGTTGCCTGAATAACTTGTTTTTTTTTTTCATTGTGTTTTTTATATAGGTCCTGTGAGATTTGTGCTTTAAGGAGGTTCTATTTTGGTGTATTTGGAGGGTTGGTTTCAAGATTTAGAGTTCCTTTTAGCAGTTCTTTTAGTGCTAGCTTGGTAGTGGTGAATTCTCTCAGCATTTCTTTGTCTGGAAAATACTGTATCTTTCCTTCATTTATGAAGCTTAGTTTCACTGGATACAAAATTCTCGGCTAATAATTGTTTTGTTTAAGGAGGCTAAAAATAGTACCCCAAACTCTTCTAGCTTGTAGGGTTTCTGCTGATAAATCTGCTGTTAATCTGGTAGGGTTTCCTTTATAGGTTACCTGATGCTTTTGCCTCACAGCTCTTGAGATTCCTTCCTATGTCTTGACTTTAGATAACCTGATGACTATGTGCCTAGGTGATGATCTTTTTGCAATGAATTTCCCAGGTGTTCTTTGAGTTTCTTGTATTTGGATAGCTAGAGCTCTAGAAAGGCTGGGGAAGTTTTCCTGGATTATTCCTTCACATGTATTTCCCAAACTTTTAGATTTCTCTTCTTCCTCGGGAACACCAATTATTCTTAGGTTTGGACATTTAACATAGTCCCAAACTTCTTGAAGGCTTTGTTCATTTTTTAAAATTCTTTTTTTCTGTTTCTTTGATGAATTGGGCTAATTCAAAAGCCTTGTCTTCAAGCTCTGAAGTTCTTTCTTCTGCTTGTTCAATTCTGTTGCTGAGACTTTCCAGTGCATTTTGCATTTCTCTAATATGTCGTTGATTTCCAGAAGTTGTGATTGTTTTTTATTTATGCTCTCTATTTCACTGAAAATTTTTCCTTTCATATCCTTTGTCATGTTTTTTATTTCTTTAAGCTGGATTTTACCTTTCTGTGGTGCGATTTTGATTAGCATAATAATCGACCTTCTGAATTCTTTTTCCGGCAAGTCAGAGATTTTGTCTTGGTTTGGACCCACTGCTGGTGAGCTGGTATAATCTTTTGAGGGTGTTGAAGAACATTGTTTTGTCATGTTACCAGAATTGTTTTTCTGGCTCCTTCTCATTTTGGTTAACTATGTCAGAGGGAAGATCTGGGATTCCAGCGCTGCTGTTCAGATTCTTTTGTCCCACATTGTGCTCCCTTGATGTGGTGTTCTTTCCCTTCCCTTAGGAATGCAGCTTCCTGAGAGCCAAAATGCTGTGATTGTTTTTCATCTTCTAGGTCTAGCAACCCAGCAGAGCTACCGGGCTCTGGGCTGGTACTGGGGAGTATCTGCCAGGAGTCCTGTGATGTGATCCATCTTGAGGTCTTACAGCTGTGGATACCAGCACCTGCTCTGGTGGAGGTATCAGGGGAGTGAAGTGGACTCTGTGAGGGTCGTTGGTTGTATTTTTGTTTAGCGCACTGGTTTTGTGTTGGTTGGCCTCCAGCCAGGAGGTGGCACTTTCAAGAGTGCATCCGCTGTGGTCCTGTAAGGAGGATGCAAACTTGCCCTAGGGATATCTGGTTAAGTATTCAGGTTTCTCAGGTGGTGAGCAGTGCCTTAGAGCTCCCAAGAGATTATGACCTTTGTCTTCAGCTACCAGGGAGGATAGAGAAAGACCATCCAATGGGGGCAGGGATAGGCATGCCTGAGCTCAACCTCTCCTTGGGCGGGAATTTCTGTGTCTGCTGTTGGGGTTGGGGGTATGCTTCCCAGTCCAATGAAGTTACATTCCCAGGGGGATTATGGCTGCCTCTGCTAAGTCATACTGGTTGCCAGGGAAGTGGGGGAAAGCCAGCAGTCACAGGCCTACCCTGCTCCCACACAGCCCGCAGTCCTAAAGGTCAGTCTCACTCCCACCAAGCCTCCCCCAACAGCACTCAGTCTATTTCCAGGAAGCTGGTGACCAGGGCTGAGAACTTGCCCCATACCAGGAGCCTCCCATTTGAAAAAGCAAGCAGACTCAGTTTTTTGGTGTCTCAGGGAACCTGAGCATCTGGAGATTTTTTGTTTGTTTTTCATTTCAATAAACTTTGTGTTATAGCTAGGCGTATTCCAGCACTTATCCACCCTACTAGGTTCCACCTAGTGAACCATACCTGCATATTTACTTTTCTGCTTTCCTCACTGGGCACTTCTCCGGATATCACAAGGGCCACCCTGTCTTGTCTGTTGTTGTATCTCCAGTACTCAGAACATAATCACCATTTTTATTTTTATTTTTTTATTTTTTATTTTTTTCATGTGGGTTCTCACTCTGTCACCTAGGCTGGAGGGCACTGGCATAATTATAGATCACTGCAGCCTTGAGCTTCTGGACTCAGGCAATCCTTCCACCTCAGTCTCCTGAATAGCAGGAACTATAGGTACATACCACCATACCCAACTATTTTTTCCCACCTTTTCAATGGACAGAGCTAGAAATATAGATTGTGATTTTATACTCATATTTTCAATTCAAATTTATGAGTTTTACTTAATTTCTTTAATTTTATGTCATTTTAATCTGATGCTGAAAATCATAGGTTTTTATAGTGCAAATATGATTGCTTCTTTACTATATGTACCTTCAAAACAATAATATAAATATATTATTGCTAACAAAGTGTTTACAAATGTAATTTAAGTATCCTCTGCAGTTACTTTTTTAAAATGTTTTGTCCTTAGGGTGCATCCCACTGGGGATGTATAACCAACCTACTGTGTGTAAAAGTCTCTTGAAATAATTATTTTTGTGGTTATGCCAATAACCTGATACATAATTAAGCTTATTCATTTCATTTTTAACAGTTGCTTTTCTAACTTCATTTTATTTTATAATTACATAAGACATTTACATTACAATGCAAAAACAAAAAACAAGGTACGTTAGAAGAAGTCTAGCTTCTCTCTCTATCCCTTCCGTCCTGCTCTCTCTCTCTCCTTATAGGTAATCGCTTTTTAAAAATAGCTTTTCATTTATTCTTTGATTGTATCTTTTTAAAAATATAAGCAAATATAGATATGGATATCCATAATTCATAACTTTTCTCACTTTCTTATGTAAACCTAGTATAATTTAACACACTGTTCTGCACCCCACTTTTTTACAAAACAATATATCCTTGAGATCACTCCATAGTAGTATATAGAGCTCTACCTCATTTCCTATGGCTGCAAGGTGCTCCATTGTGTGGACTTTCCAGTTTATTTACATAGTCCCTTATTGATAAACATTTGGAGTGTTTCCAGTGTTTTATTATTATAAATAGTGCTGCGCTGAATAGCTTTCAGCATATGCCATTTTATATTTTTGACAATGTATCTTTGGGATAGACTCCCAAAGGAGGGATTGCTGGGTCAAAGGGTAAATAAATAGGTTGTTAAATCTTACCGAATTCTCCTCTATAGGAAGTGTATCATCCTGCATTCCCTCCAGACATGTATGAAAGGGCCTACTTTCCCACTGCCCAACAGAGTGATCTTACTAAATTTTTGGATTTTTTCCAATTTGATAGGTAAAAAATTGTATCAAAACATAAGTTTAACTTGCATTTTTTATATTTCAAATGTTTAAGAAATATTTGCATTTATTTTACTGTAAACTGTCTTGTAATATCTCTTGCCTATTTTTCTATAAGGTTATGGCAAAAGGATTTTTGAGAATGCAAAGAGTGGTATCATATGTTATTCTTTGCTGTAAAGATAAGGTCTAGGTGGATAATATTTACAAATAACGTACAAAGAACAAAAGCAGCATCAGCTAGGTGGGATAAAGGGCTTGCTAAAGTTAAATCAATACTTTATCTGTATCTTGTCATCATAAAATTGAATTCTTTACTAGTTTGCTTGCACAAAATTCTCTTGAGACATCCTACCTTTAAAAGATTGGTATTTTCCCCTCTGAAATGTAACCCTTAACCTTGGAACAATGTTAATGGCAATGGTTGTTTCACTATGTTTGTCACAGGAAGTTGAAATTGCTTGTCAACCTTGTAATATTTAACCCACTGACAATCTCAAAGATATTGTTGCCATTTTCCCAATTGATATATACATTTGTATATTTTCTTGCTAATCAGACAAGTATCTTTATTTAGTTTTAGTTCTTTTCTTTCCTTTGTACAGATCTATGGAAGTAACAAAATGATGTTTAGAGAAGATTCATTATTAAATGCCAAAGGAAAATCTTACAATATTATTAAAAAATCTGTTATAACATTTTTTGCTACATTACGTTCTGTGGCTCAGCCAATTTCTTTCTTAAATCATTTTATCTTTTAATTCGTCTGCTTATTTCAGAGTTTAAATTTCCTCAAATTCTGTTCTGTACAGAGCAGATACTATTTTAAATTAATTTGTTTCCTATAGTAAATCTTTTTCAAAAGTATGCTCATCATCTACCACTTCCTTCACCTTTTTTCCTTTTGTTTTACACTTCAGCAAAATTTCATTTGCTTTGTATTGATTTCAAGTTATATTAACTCATTTTTGAATAAGGAGGTTGTATCTCAGTTTGAAGCCTCCAAAACATGAGTAGATTCTCTTTGTATTTTTTATCTGTGTGCTGTTATAATGATCATATCCTATTTTAAACTGAATGACTAATTGATATAAATTTAAATTAGTATTGTGATACAATTGGCAGAAATATATGGGAAAGGAACTGAAATTCTTAATAATTCCAGTAAGCAGACTTGTTTGATCATTTCAATAGGGATTTGAGAAGAGGTATTTTAGTGCCTTTGTTCAAGTTCTGCACTTACTTTAAAGACAGTTTGTAAACTTTTTGGCAACAGTTCTTTAGGTAAAGCTAACTAATAAATGTTTGAGAAAACTGTGCTTTTTGAGACTGAGTTACTGTCAGAACATTTTCCTAAGACATCTGACTGCTTATGATTCTATACTAGATGGTTGAAGATGAAATTACGTCTGCAATATGAAAATAATATTTAAGTGGATAGACACTAAATTTTATTGAATGAATAAAACCTTCAAATATAGGCCTCAAAATGGTAAAACTGAATTCTGCTTGACCAATTCCTACTTACCTTTCTGATCTCTGTTTAAAATTCATTTTCCCTGAAAGACCTTTACTGAACATATGCGTTCCAGGTCAAATTATTCTTATTATACACTCATATAATCTGTAATACTCCTTAATTACATTCATAGTTGGCAATTAACTATTTGTTGATTATTTCTTTGATGTTTATGTTGCCCACTAGACTTTAAATGCCAACAGAAATAGAATTTTCTTGCATATTTTACTCTCCACTCTAGGGCCTTATGCCTACCATAGTTTCTGACACTTAAGAAATACTGTTTGTTTTTGTTTGTTTGTTTGCTTTTTGTGGCAGGGTCTCACTCTGTCGCCCAGGCTAGAGTACAGTTGTGTGATCTTGGCTCACTGCAACCTCCACCTACTGGGTTCAAGAGATTCACCTTCCTCAGATTCCTGAGTAGCTGGGATTACGCCTGGTTAATTTTCATATTTTTAGTAGATTCGGGGGTTTCACCATGTTGGCCAGGCTGGTCTTGAACTCCTGACCTCAAGTGATCCGCCTGCCTTGGTCTCCCAAAGTGCTGGGATTACAGGCGTGAGCCACTGTGCCTGGCCAGAAATACCACTTGAATAGCAGATGAATATAAGCTAGAAATATTAAATCACATTCTACAGATAAATTGAGGATAAGAAGTAAAGAGATATGTTTAAAATGGTGGGATTGAATTTGGGCTGGACAGGCAAGGAGCTTGACATAGTGGATAAAGTATGGGATTTAGAGACAGAAGGATTCAGGTCCTCATATTGCTACTTTGTAGCTATGTAATTTTGAGAAAACGTCTCTCCTCTCCAAAGTGTGCTTTCTGTGTTTATAAAATGAATGGAGAAAATTAAATATTATTAAAAGTTTTATATAATTCTAGCCATCCTTGAGGTTCTTAACTTCTGCTTTCTCATCTCTAAAATGGGAGTAATAATAGTAAATGTTTCCTAGAGTTATTGTATATATTAAATAAGATAATGTGTGTTGGTTTTTTCTTTCTACCTCTTCTTCACTAAGCAGTTTCCAGAACTCCTTTGAGCCTCTCAGCCTTATTACAGCAGTTTTACATTTTGATAACTCCAACATCGTTGGAATTCCCCAGAAACTTTTAGAAAAGTGTCAGATAGGAGGCATTCAATTGTAGAATGCATTCCTCCATCTTTATAAACGCATACCCCATCCCATCTGTGATAGGATATAGAAGCCTCACACAGCAGGGGGAAAAAAAGCCTTTACTAAGTAGTCTCCTCTCTCTTAATTTGAACATGAAATGGTACCCAGCACTGGCCTTATTCTGAATGGTACTTTCTATTCTCTAAATTGCAGTTCTTGCCTCCCTCCATTTAAAATTGGATAGATGTACTTATTTTCCCCTGTGGTCCAAATGTATTTATTGGCTACTAAGTTGTTTTTCCAGGCTAAATTAAAATGCCTTTTTTCCCCATTAAGGCAGCAAATTTCCCTGTTTTCATCTTGCCAGGTGCTGGATATATTGAAGAGTATTTAGCTGATGAAATTCTGTCTCTTGCAGGCAGGATAACAACAAGAAAACCTGGAGGAATGGAGCATATGTTTCCTTGGACTTTTGTTAAACTACCATATTTGAAAGAAAATCACCTGAGGGAGCTATCTCTTCCCAGCTTTGCTTAGGCCTGGTAGAAGAACATTTAGGGTGTTTCTTTCAGGAGAAGCTACCAGATACTAGAGAAGTAGCTACAGTGGGGGATAGACTGCACAGAGAATGCAGCCATCTTTACCTGAGCCCCACTCATTCCAAGAATCATTTCTTACCTAATGATCATGTGTTCATTCAACAGGATATAATAAATCCCTATTCTTTGCCAAAAACTGTCTAACTTAAGGCAACATATTAGGGGAAATTCAAAAGTAGCATGAGAGGAATGAGCATCTACCTTGAGAAAACTCCGGACATCTACAAGAATTTATGAGATTGGAAAGGCTAAGTTGAAGGATTTGTATAGCAACCAATGACAGAGTTCAAGAGAAAAGAAAGTACAAGTAAATTGGTGTTGATAGGGACAGCTTCCTTGCGAATTCAGGTGGTGTGGGTATGGGTAGCAGAAATCATCACATGGTATACAATGAAATGATTGCTGTGTGTAGCTTTGTTAAGAGAAATTATTTTGTTTCAATATAATTTTAAACATTCTTAATAAAAATAGAATTCTGGTTCCTTTAAGAAAGGTATAGCTATATAATAGGTTATTAAAAACTGCAAAGTCTCTAGTGGGAAGGGCAATAACCTCTTCGAAGGAAAATAAAACATTGGGTTTAAAAAGGACATTGGAGGGGATTGGACAAAAGTGAATGAATTGGAATTTTATACAGTTGTGGATTGTTTAGTAACCTTTTATTGATTGGAGCAAAAGCAAAGAATCATGTAGAAAGAAATGTAGTAGGTGACCCTGCTTGTTTTTTTTTTCTTTTTTTTTGGTTTTTGGTAAAGTGTACTAAAGAGTAAATTGAAAGAGTAAGAGGACTTGATGCCTTCTCACTCAGAGAATCAGGAAATTAGGTAGCTATTTCACATATATCAAGCACTTACTATATGTCAAACACTGCGCCGAGTGCCTTGTATACACTATTTCATTCAAAGTCCCTAGTAGTCCTGTAAGGAAAGACTTCCTATTGGACCTCTACAGTTAGACCCAAGGTAATTCCATTCAACTAGTGCCAGCCTCAGATATGTAGGCATAGTATCTGGGGATACTCATTCTCAGTGGGGCTGGCATTGCAAATGAGACTTAAGAGAAGAATGGCACATTTGCAATATATGTTTAGGCTGGGAACAGTGAGACGAGAGGCCAAAAAGATGGCTTACAGTAGAGAAGCTTAAGTGCCAAGTGTGTAGGTTTCAGTTATTTATTTTCTTTTTTATTTTCTGGGATTAAATAATGGAGTATACATTTAGTTGGTGGTCAAAAAGCACAGTTAGCATATTAGGACTCTTGTGATAATTAGTTTTCCTTAGGAAAAAGGGGAAAGGGTTATTTTGTCATATTTGATTCTGTACATTAGGCAAAATAGTGGGAAGTGGAGGAGGAGGTTATGAAGCTTTTGAAGGTCTTGCTGAAAACATTTTAAAATGGTTTTACCAACATTCATTTTTTCCGTTCATTTATTCTCTTATTTGACAAATATTAGCTGAGCACCTATAATATGCTAGGCTTTATATTAGTTGCTGGGTTTATGACAAAGTTTAAGATACAGTTCCTGACCTAAAGTATTTCAGAGATGAATTACAATACAGCAAGTATTTTGATGAGATGAGCAAAAGAAAGGGTGGGAAACTGAAGAGAGGCTAAGTCCAGTCTCAGGGTTTAGTGGCATCTCAACTTTACAACTAAGAATCCTAACAGTGAGAAAAATAGAAGCTCAATTTGATTTTTTGTCATGCCCTACTTCCTTTCTGAGCACTACATCTCTCCAGGATATAAGATTTGAAAGTCTATTATTTCAAGAACAAGGGCATTTGTCAGCATTTATGTGCCTGAGGGTCAGTCAGTAGTAGCAGCAGAGGGAAGGCCTTTAAGAGGGCTAAGTGCTACATGTGCAAAGATAGGGTTAAAAGAATTCTGTTCAGATACCTCATCTTCAGAGATCAATGCCCAAGAATAGCCAGAAAGAATATTAAGTCTTAGAAGTAACTTCCTGTGAATGACGGATGTGGTGGCAGATTGCATCCCACTGGGAAAACCAACATCAGCTACTCAGAAGAGGGAGCTTTTAAGGTTTGAGATATTGTTTCTGCACATTGCATAGGGCGGACAACTGCCTTCTCTGAATGGTATGTCTCATGCTAACAACGGTAGCAAGTCCTAATTCAAACATTTTAGGCAAGGAAAGGAAGGAAATTAACATGTATTGATTGCCTACTGTGCTGTTTTCACATGTAAACTCACAATAATCCTGGGAGATAGTAATCAAAAGTCTCTTTTTATAGATAAGAACATCGGACTCAGAGAAATTAAATATCTTAGTTGGGGTCATGCAACTGTAAGATGGCAAAGATTTGAATTCAGCTCCAAATTCCAACAGACAGCAATAAAGTTATATTCAAAGGGAGATGTGTTTGGAGGGTGGACACACTTACGTGTTGAAAATGTTTGATTTCACTATTCTGTTTTCCTTGCCTCCAAAGTAGTTATGGTGCCCTGGGTAATAGCTTGTGGGTGCTTAGGGTTAATCACCATAAATTCCCTTTACAAAGAGCTGTCTTGATGGATTTGCCACTCTTGTCAAACTCTTGTGGGCACAAGCTAATCAGGTCATGAACACAGTACTCAAGACCAGAGCCAAACAGAAACTTGTCAAAAATCTTAACATGACTGAAGCACATTCACAATGGAAACATTTGAAGAATATTCACAACTGTTGAAGCTCCAGTTCAGTGTAGTTCCCAGGACTCTTTATTTTCACCCCTACACCTACATTTTCAATGTGTTTTGAAACTATTTTAAATAGGCCATGTTACTGGAGTGGAAAAGATTTTAAGGAAAAGGCTATGCATAAGAGTGACTTGCTGACAGCCCATTAGGAGGCTTCTGCTGAAAGTCTACCCTGAATTGACAGTAGAGATAAAAATCTAGAGTAACCCGGCCAGACTGAAACATTCCCTTAATGGCCCTTGAAACGAGTTTTGGGGAAAAACAAAAGTCCGAACTGTCATACATAGAAAGGTTGGTTGGGTAGGTTTTGTCTTTTTTTAAGTAAGAAGAAGGGACAGTGAAAATGAGGTTTCAAGATTGTTTGCCTCTGTTTCCACCATTCTCTTTTCAGATGGATTATTTATTTTCTCTTCTGTAAAGAGAGACTACTTCTCCTTGATGCCTCAGTGTATATACATAGCCATATTTATGACTTTTTCATATGGTGACTGATAATTACCAACTCTCAATACATGTTCAGTTTTTTGGGTGGTAGTGTCAAGAATTAGTCACAGACACAATGGCTGCTGATTCAGATTGTGTGTCTTCTCTATGTTATAAATTATAATCCCATTTGTCCTGTACATCACTTGACACCAGAGCAAGGCAAGATATTTGGGAGGACCCAAGTGAGTCTTTCAGAATAAAAGATTTGCCTTAATAATAGAAATACTACTAGTGGTGATGATGTTTTTGATGGTGTTGATGATGATAATGACACAGTGATGATGATGATGATACCCTTAGTTCTCCAGCCCTAATATAATGTAGGCTAGCATTTTCACCTTTAGAGAAGGAACTCCATAGCAATGTTTCTCAATTCTTTTCTTTTCATGGTACATACAAAATAATATTATTTTCACACTGTAATAAAAGGAAAAGACTTCTTATTGTCAGAGTTGAATAGTCCAAGACTCTGGCTACCCTAGTGCTACCCCCACTGCCCCCAGACCCCTGAGTGCTAGTGGTCAATATTTCAGCACACCTGTAACTCTTGCACACAGATTCAAAAAGCCCTCTAATCTAGACGACAGATGACAAAAAGCTTCCTTCTGATTCAGACTCACATAGTAGTTTTCCCAGACAGCCCAAATCTTCATGCATCTTAAAATCCTTTAGAGCCAATCTTTAATGTCTTCGATTTACCAATTTCAGCCGAAGTAGCATTGTCTTTTTTCTTCATTAAATACTGACAGTTTATTGGTATCTTGAAGGTCTTTGAGAACCCTATGTAAATTATTTGCTATCCTAATCACAGACGGATAATGCTACAAGCTCCCTATTCATCAGCATGGTGAACAGTTTGAGCTACTCTTCCAGGAAAGTTTTCCATTACCCAACTATGTTCTCTCTGTCTGAGGGCTTAGAGCCTAAAGGATTCTGTCTAAGGGACTGAGTGGGATTGGGAGTTTAGTTTGTTACAACAGAAATATCAACTAGTCTTTGCTATGCTGTCTCCCCTGGCAAAAGTCTCTTTCCCTTTTCTCCATCCTGGTAATAGCTACTTTTCTTTCAAGTTTAAACTCAGATCCCACCTCCTTCCAGAAGCCTTCTCTGAGCTCTCTCTTCTACTGTGTAGACTTCTCTTATACTGTGACACCTTCTCTTCCACATACAGTATGGTAACTGAAGCCTTCTCTTCTACTGTGTCTACCTCTATCATAGCATTTATCACACCTTGTAGGAGATGTCTCTCACTGATGCCCTCTGCACTGTGAGCTCCAAACAGGCAGAGACTCTTAGGACTGGCTTCCCAGGGCCTGGGTCAAGGCAAAGGAATTTGTTGAAAACATCCATGAATATGTGAACTGGCCTATATGGAGATCAAATTCACAACCCTGGACTTATGCTATATATCAACTCAAAATGAGAATAATAGTACTATGTATTAAGTACTTCTTGTGTGTCAGGTGTTTTATACATGTTATGTCACATAATCATCTGAACAAAATGAGATGGGCATTACTCTCTCCACCTCACCAAAAGCTTAGGAGAAGGAATATAAAGTAATTTGCCAAAGGGAAGCGGCCAAGCCAGGGTTTAAAACCCAGGTTTGGTAGACTCAAATGTGTTGTTTTTATCTACTGCACCTCAGTATTTTTTCTAAATTGTCCGTTTCTAAATGATCCATTTATACAGAGCAGACCCTTTTAACAGATAAGAGATTGTTATATATTTTACTTTTGAACTTTGGGGCCCTGACATTTCCGGGGCCCTATAATTTTTAGAAGCTGCTTGAACTGTAGCCATTCTATAACTGCAGCATTATCAAATGAGATCAGCTCATTCCAGTACTTTTGAAAAATGAAATTCCATAGTGGTGTTACCTAGAGATGCAAAAAATAAAGGACATACACAAGCAAGTTCAAGCTAGAGCTCTAAACTATTATTACTATAAACTGTTATTATCGGAATATTTCCATTTCCTCTTCTACTCAGGAGACTGCTTTAAGCTTAACATTCAGGATGTGTTATTGAAACATGGGTAATAGTTTTCAAAACTACCTGCTGTTATCACAATTATTATGCTTAAAATTATTAATGCTTACCATAATGGTGTCACTCTAAATTTGAAGGGTGAATTAATGATGGTAAGGCCATGATAACTGGCTGCTCACTGTGTATTATAAACAGCCATTGCCAATATATGTGTCCAAGGCTGCAGTGAGCTGGGCCAGTGGAATTTTAAGATTATCTCAGCCGATGGCTTCTCCAAGTTGTCAAATTATGTAACTGATAACTTGTGAACTTACCAAATTCAAAGTTATTAACTTGATCTCCATACAGGCCAGTTTACATATTCACAGATGTTTTCAACAGACCCTTTTTCCCTGAGCCAGGCTCTGGGAATTCAGCCCTGAGTCTCTGTCCCTTTGGCACTCACAGTATAAAGGACATCAGTGAGAGATTGTCTACTACAAAGTGTAATAAATGCTATTATAGAGGTAAGTTACATTTGCTGGTTACAGGCTGTTGATAGTGAGGTAGAAGTTTATGGGTTAAATGCCCAACCCAGGCTATTCACTGGGCTGGGTTCTGGAGCTCAGGTAGGCTTCTAAAGTCTGCTTACTCAGGGAGCACATGAGGGTCTATGGGGTTCTTTGTTAAGAATGGTTGTAGAACTCCTGGAGATTCAGCATACATAAGGCTCAATTACACTAAAATGTGCACACACACATACACACAGATACACATACACTTGCAGAAACACACAATTCTTCCTGAGCTCCTACCATGTGTGAAACCCTCTGATTCTGTGGGTGATTTATAAATAAAAACATATAGGATCCCCCTTTCCTTAAATAGCTTATACTCTAGTCCTTTAGAAAGGTATATATTTAAATAATTTTAACATAAGATTGACTATGTAAATCTTTATACGGGGCGTGCGGGGGGGTTAAAATTAGGTGCTGTGGGATCGTAAGAGAAAGAGAGAGAAATTTCCACCGAGGTCTCTGAAGATAGCTATGTGACTTAGGTGGGATTCTAGGAATGCTTAAAGGATGAGTGTGCTTTTGAAACATAAATGTCTTTGAAGGGAGGGAGGATTATGTGGGATAGACCAAGCAGAAAGAATAACTTGAACATGGTGAAGTTTAGATTCACTTTGGAAATACTAAGGAGAATAATATTGCCAAGCTTAGAAGAGACTTGAATTAATAAAGGACTTTGAAGACAACATTGTTGGGTTAAGGTATTCGAAGTTTTAAATTTGTCACTGTTGTATCCATGTGTCATTCTAGGCCTGAGGGTGGATTTATTTGGTCTATGAATCCAGGGCTAGCTGAGGGATGTGGTAGAGCCAGTTGAAACTGAAATCGGGGAGGCTTATTTGGTAACTACTATTAGAGTTTGGACAAAAAAATAATAAAGGCTAAACTGAAAGGGACTGTTAGGGTTTCAAGCTCTGGTGGCTTGGAAGAGTAGTGAGACCGCATGACAGGAAGTACTGGTTTGAGGAGGAAGGCAGGATATATTGCCAAGTTTGAAATCCAGCAAGAAATAGAGATTTATGACTTCAACTCAGTTGAGGTTAAGGTCAGAGTCATGCATTTGGGACTCATTTACACAGAGTTAGCTTTTGCAGCTGCAGGCTATGTGACTGCCTAGCAAGAGTGGGGCTTTGTGGGAATTGGAGTGTCCCAGAGCTAGAATCTTGGAAAATATCTGTTGAAGACGCTGGAAGAGAGAAGCTTCTAGTGCGGGAGATATTTTATGTAGCAGCAGGAGCAAAGGCAGCAGCAATAACAGCAACATAATATAATTATAGAGTGACTAAAAAGGGAGAAATTTAAGAAAGAGGGGTGGTCAATAAAGAAAAATGTAGCAGACAGGGAAAATAGAATGAGACTTAAGAAAAGAGCATTAGAATTGACATTTTGGAAGTTATAGATCACCTTTTAAAGAGTAATTTTAGTATAGTTGCAAGTCTAATGCTGGATTGCCAGCAGAAGAAAAGGAGAGGAAGGAGGCAGTAGTGCAATAGCCTGTTGCTAGGCATACACTCCTTATCTCCTTTAGTCCTCATAACAGAAATATGTAGCAGGATTTCTGTTTTTCAGAGGAAGAAAATAAACTCTACAGGTAATAGTTACATTTATTGAACATTCCCTCTGTGCCAGGCACCTTACTAAGCATTTCACATAATCTATCACATTTGGTGCTCACAGTATTTTTTGAGATAAATACTAATATTTCCTTATGAATGAGACAATAGGGTTCAGATAATTTAAATAGTTTAAGATCTCATCATTAGTAAATGTTAGAGCAGGTATTCACCAAACCCAGTTTTGCCTGATGCCAGAGCCCAAGCTAAGGTAATTTACCCAAAGTATAATGTTAGTATGACTCAACTACAGGTCTTCTTGTGCAGAGCTTAGCATCTCACTTTCTCATAACAACCAAAATGTGTTAGGTCCGGGAGTATAGATCCATGGAATAGGGTAATGTCTCTCAAGGGTTACAAAGTGTAGTCCAATAAAGGTTTTAGGGTCTTGACATAAGAAAACATGGTGGTGTTATCGGCACTCTATCTTGGTACAAAAACCAGGATCACCTTTGTACTTTTGTGGTTTACCCAAGTAGTTAAAAGTCTAGACTTTGAAGCTTCACTTTTGGGTTCAAATGCCAGCTCCAACACTTCCTAGTGAAATGACATTGGGTGAGTCATTGAACCTTTCCAAGCCTCAGTTTTCTTATCTGTTAAACGGGGGTAGTAATAGCACCTACTTCACAAAATTATTTTGAGAAGTAATTAAGTGAATAAATATAAAATAGAATGGTGCCTGGCACACAAGAAGTGCTAATTAAGTGTTGTAGATGTTTTGCAGATCATTGGGTTCCTGCTTCCAGCTTCTTATAATGCTTAAATCAGACCACTTCTGGGTCTCTTTCTCTGAGAAGACAGGGCAATGGACTTCAGCCCTAATTTTATTTGTCCATTTATTAATTTAGCCTACATACACACACTCAGTACCTATTTTGTACCAGCTAATGTGCTAGGCACTATAAATATAAGAAAGAAATGACAAGTGTGGTCTCTCCTCTCAGAGAGCTAACAGTCTTGACAGAAGAGATGGGCAGGTAACCAGAAAAAGAATACAGTGGTATCAGTGTTATGGTAGGGGAAGCACATGGCTCTGTGGAAGCACACTAGTCCAGGCTTGGGTTTTGACGGAAGGCTTCTCAGAAGAGGTGACATTTAAGCTGAGATTTGACTTCCAGGTTCTATCCAGCAGCAGCAAAGTTGCTGCCAGCTGCCATTCTTAGATCCACTGGAATTGACTCCATAATGTCATTTAATTTTCCTTTCACTCAGTTTTATTGGTAGCTGTCAAATCCAGAGAAGTCCTGTGCATTGAAAAGAGAGTTCAAGCACTGCCTATGATGTCACAGCTAGTTCTGCTTTGGCCCTTTCCTTTGTTAGGGGTGCTAGGGAAACTTATATGGAAGGATCCCTAAAGCCAGAGATATAGTCCTTAGCTCTCATGATATGAAACAAACTGGGAAGTGAATCAAGACTTGTGCATCGTGACCTTGTCCTGAGGGAGGCACAATCTGTTATGGACAATGGAACCTCAGCCTATTCAAAATGATTAAAGATTCTTTTTATGTTTTCTTAGCAAAAATTACATCAGCAAATTACATCCTGTCTGTCTGGACTGCATATAGTTGCTTGGATTGGGAAACTGCACTTTTCTTGTCTGACTCATGGTATTTAAAATTCCTACTATCAGCCATAAAAGGCCATGGACTGGTAGGGTTAGATCACGATTTAACTCTTAGGTCAGTCTCTTACTATTGGGCCTCGAGCAAGTTGCTAATTTTCTTTGAGGTTCAGTTTTCTTTTTGCTAAATTGGAAAAATAATAATTCTTTTTTTTATTTTTTTATTTTTTTTATTTTTTTATTTTTTATTTATTATTATTATTACTATTATTATTATTATACTTTAGGCTCTATGGTACATGTGCGCAACGTGCAGGTAAGTTACATATGTATACATGTGCCATGCTGACCCAATGCTAGATGACGAGTTGGAAAAATAATAATTCTTATCTCACAGTGCTGTTATGGAATTAAACGGAGATAACAGCTTTGTCCCTGAAACATATTTGTACTTAATAAATAATGGCTTACTCTCTACTTACTTTTCTTTGCATCAGAACCTTGCTGGCCATGTCACTGTACAAATATTTTACGCACAAGAGTGAACATGTTGTCATTTTTAGCCATGGATATATTAACTCATAGTAGGTACCCAACTAGTACTTGTTCTTTTCTTACTCATCTTGTTGTAATTGATCATATTTTCTAATAAAAAGGGGAAATTTGGAACATAAGGCAGAAGAAGTATCAGTCTTATCCACTATGACATTTCCCTTCATGTTTAACTTTATCATATAGCCCCCATTATTAACCCCATGATATAACATTTGGAAAATTATAGGCATTCAGTATATATTTGTTGAATAATTGAGTAGCTGACTGAATAAATAAATGAAGAAGTGATTTACAGGTAAGCTGTGACGAGAATAGGAGCTGACTGGAGCATAAACAGTGACTAGTAGTGGCATGGTTGTGCTCAGAGGAAGGGCATCAAATCAATGGGTCCTGAAAGTGAAGAGGGAGGAGTAGACCTATGAAAGATGACTGTCTTGTGCCTCACCTTTTTTGTCCTGTGATTGACTAAGCTGCTAAGTAGGAGCTTGAAGTAACCACTTGGCTCCCCAAGTGGAGCCCAGCTAATCAAGCTGACTGGCTCAGGTCTACATTTCTAAAAAAAAATTCAGCATTATAGGAACAGAACTTGCAAGTAATGTTGAGGTATCAAAGGAATAACTTTCTGAAGAATTGTTTAAAAAAAAATATGCAATGGAATCCTCCTTACACTGTTGCTAAGCATGTAAATTGGCACAATTACTCTGGAAAATAATTTGTTATCATTTGGTGAAGGTGAAGATGTGGATATACCCTACAGTCCAGTAATTTCATCCCTAGATATTCCCCCTGATATGGTTTGAATTTGTGCCCTACCCAAATCTCATGTTTAATTGTAATCCTCAATGCTGGAGGTGGGGCCTTATAGGAGGTGATTGGATCACGGAGGCAGATTTCTCATGAATGTTTTAGCATCATCTCTTTGGTGCTGTTCTTATGATGGTGAATGAGTTCTCACAAGATCCGGTTGTTTAAAAGCGTGTGGCGCCTCTCCCACCCTTGCTCTTACTCCCACCATGTGAGATGCCTTGCTCACCCTTTGCCTTCTGCCATGATTGGAAGCTTCCTGAGGCCTCCCAAGAAGCAGAGGCTGCTATGCTTCCTATACAGCCTGCAGAACCATGAGCCAATTAAATCTCTTTTCTTTATAAATTACTCAGTCTCCATTATTTCTTCATACCAGTGCAAGAACGGACTAATACACCCCCTCTAGGGAAGATCTTGCACATGAGTGCCAGGAAACATTCTCATAGCAGCATTATTTGTAATAGCAAAAAGGTGGAAACAATCTGAATGTGCATCTACAGAGAAAAGTTTATAAATTTGTAGTATATGAATACACTGGAATACTTACAGAAGTAGAAAGGATTCAACAAGAGCTATGTGCATCATTATGGTTGAATCTCAACAATTGCAATGTTGAGTGAATAAACAAATTATGGAAAAATACATACAGTATGATATTATGAAACAAAAAGAAAATATTATATGTTGTTTATGGGTGTGTATGTGTATAGTATTAAAAATGCATGGGAATAGAAAACAAAAAATTTACAATAAGTGCTTACTTACTGGGGAGAAAGGAAGGGTATAGAAACAGGAAGAGATGCATGGGTGACTTCATTTATATCTGTGATGTTTTATTTCATAACATGAGCAGTGGATAGGAGGGGGTTTGAATTATTTGCTATACATTTTGCAGTTCTTAAGTAAGTAAACAAAATTAAAAGCTGCATACCCAGAACGTTCTCCGGAAGGCTTGGAACAAGGATTTCTGGTAGTGATCTGTCTTCACTGTGGTACATACTTTCAAAATAACAAGCAAAAGTGGGAGGTTCTACTGACCCTAGAATATTTTACTATGCACAAAATCTGGGTGCTTGGTGATGAGGTCTGAAGCCAGAAAATAGCTTGACTCTTGGGCAAAATTGTTTTGGACAGCAGAGACTCTGATTGTCCAACCTATTTTTAAATGGGCCTTGCATGGTTAGAAGTACATTTCTGCTGCACTTGATTTGTGAACACATGGAAATTGCCACTTTTTATTTTTCATGGACAGCAAATGTGAGATTAAATGAACAATTTACAAAATTAAATTTTCATCTGACTGCTTTACGTCAAGCCCAGCACCTCTTGTACCAAGATAAAATTGATTTCTGAGAAAAGTGAAGCTTACGTGAGCTATTTCAGCATTGTTTTAGCACCCCAGGTCTTCTAAAAATCAAGTGCTTTGTGGAGAAATCTAGAGTTCCATGTCTAGGGATCTAGGATGTATCTTTATCTTATAGTAGCTGCTAATGCTGAGAAGATTTATTTATTTATTTATTTATTTTGAGATGGAGTTTCACTCACTCTGTTGCCCAGGCTGGAGTCCAGTGGTGTGATCTCAGCTCACTTCAACCTCTGCCTCCCAGGTTCAAGTGAGTCTCCTGCCTCAGCCTCCCGAGTAGCTGGTATTAGAGGCGTGCCACCAAGCCTCACTAATTTTTCTATTTTTAGTAGAGACGGTGTTTCTCCATGTTGACCAGACTGGTGTTGAACTCCTGACCTCAAGTGATCCCTCTGCTTTGCCCTCCCAAAGTGCTGGGATTACAGGCGTGAGCCACCACACCTGGCGCAATGCTGAGAAGATCTTAATGCACTTCAATGACTCATTGTCTAGTAAAACAGAACAAGAGGGGCCCTCTTAAAAATTTCATGGGACGTTCATACAGAGCATTCACAACTATGTCTGAACTTGACTTTTGCTCTATTGATGCCTTTTGCTGAATAATTCTCATTTACAACTGCTGTTAGTAATTTATCATAATTAGTTCCACCAAAGCAGCTTTCCATCATTAGAAATAACTTGCGCATGAGCTTAGTCTAAATAAATATCTAAACTGCCTTCCAATTAAAATGCACATTATGCATATTATGTCATTGGAGACCTTTTCTCCTTAGTTATTCATATAATAAATGATTAGAAAAATTTCTATAGCGCTGAGGTGGAACCTGGTGATTAATTACCTATTGACAGTGAAAGATGCAAACAAGAGGAAGTAATGGTGTCTTTTGCTCTTGAAAGATTTGTCTAGTCATTCCAGCTGCTATGGATTGAATTGAACATTCTGAATGGATTGTGAGCTTGATTGGAAAGGGTAGCTGCTGACATGAAGGCTGGTCTGACATCACACTTATTTTATTTTCCTGACTTACAGAATATGGCTAAAGGTCTGACTTGATGAGGCCAATTAACTTGGCAATCAGTTCATCCATTCTAAATTAAAACCAAATCTGTAGATTCTTTGACACTTCAGGGCCATAGTTTTTGATGAAATGAGAATAATTATTTCCCCTAAGTGCTGATAATTTACTATGTGAGTGTGTGAGTGTGTGGGTGGATGATAGCGTTAATCAGTTTTACTCCTGATGTTATTAGCAACACAAAATTTACTTTTTTTTGCAATGAAATTATTGTGGAAGCCAGTAGGCTAGTGCTATATGATCTTTGTAAGGATTTTCTAGAAGAATAGAAAGAACAGCAGAGGGCCTAGGAATCTTGTAGAAAGTTTTCTTGGTGAGCTCCAACTTGCAGAAGGTAAGCTCCTTGAAGTTACAGATTTGCTTTATTCATCTCTGTATCTCTTGTTCTTAGTATAGGATACACAGGAGGTGCTCAATAAATATTTGTTGAATGAATGAATGCAAAAAAAGAAAACAACCAAATGAGCATACCTGGCTGAATGGTTTTGGATCCAATAGATTCAGTGTTCTCATTTATACAATGTGTGGGATGTACCTAACTGCATATAGTGCAGGCACAAACACTGTCATAACCCATATTAGCTGGGCCATAAAAGCCACTAGGGCTTTAGAGGTCCAGTGGGGAAGAAAATAATCCAGGAGAGAACATGGTCAGGGCTGTGGCACTAAACCAGTTTAGCAATCAATGCCTTCTTAAGGAGCAAGCTAGCAGTTAGTGTCCATAGCAGTGTAGCATGTTTGGACCTAGCCAGCATAGATCTACAAGGGGGAGGGTGGCCTAATGTGATTGGATAGTATATGGATGCTCATTAGTAGAAGTTTCCAAGTAATGGTTATCTCTGTATGCAGAAATATGGTAGCACTGTGATTCTATAAGGTCCATTTGTTTGAGGGCAAAAATAAGGAGTATGTCTCTATCAGCAAAAGATAATCAGGGATTCAGGGATTCAATATCTAGACCCACTAAAGAAACTAGAGTGCAATGTGGAAACAGAGACAGTAAACCCAGTTATGTACACTGGCTAAACATAACAGGAAATGGTAAGGAAGTTGAGGTTCATAAAGTACATGGTAACTAATTCTGAGCTTGTCCTAGACACACTGGTATTAGGTTTAGGACAAATAAAACAATTCAAAATCTTCTCAACTGTCAGTGAGGCTCAGGAATGCGATGGACTTCAGTCTGCAATTTTAAAGGCCTTCAGCCTCTATAGCAGGGAGGCATGGAGAAAGCAGAGGCTGAAGGGTCTTGTAGGCAGAAAATCAGTTCAAAACAGTCTTTAACTCTGGAGGAAATGTTACAACACAAGCATCCATTTCAAAAAGGAGAAAGTGTAATTACAACAACAATAGTAATAACAATAGTAACAGCGTAACTATAGTAATAACAACATCTACTGCCCTTTAACGAGTATTTATCATACTCCAGGCCTGTATTAGGCAGTTTACGTATATTATCTCATTTAATTCTTACAACAACCCTAAGAAATAAATTCCAGTATTATCCTAATTTTAGCAGCTTGTAGAGATTAAGTAATATGCCCAAATTCACACAGCTAGTAAATGGTAGGGCTAGGACTTGAAGCCAGACAGTTTGATTCCCAAGCACATGTTTGCTATTAATACATATAATACACACATAGTGTATTATCACACATATAATGCTGAATAAATATTACAAGTGACAAATTTTATTGTCAATTTCACTTACATGAGAAAAAAATGAAGTGGATCTCAGTTAGTGATTCAAAAAACATGTATAGTGCACCTACTATATGCCAGACATTGTGCTGTACTGGAGATACAGCAATGAACAAAACATGCAAAATCACTGTCCTCACAGAGCTTAACGCCTAGTATGGGGCCCTGGGATAGTTATGGGCTACCCTTAGCCAACCATAATTTAAAGAAGATAGTTTGCAGTCTGGGTTATTCACCTCTTAGACCCTTTGAAAAATTCTGTGGAACGAAATTCTTCTCTGGAAGAGTAAGGATAGCATAGCAATTAAGTGCATGAACTCTGGGGCTAGACTGTCTGAATTCAAAATTTTATCTGTTAGGGTCTGGCCAGTAAAACAGAAACTAATCTAGATCATTAAGCTAAAGTGAACTTCATATTGGAGGCTGGTTAAATGAGTGATGGACTCAAGAAGTCAAGCAGGAGATAGTGAGGCCATCAAGAGATTAGCACCAACAGGAAGCTGCTTCCACTTCTGGGACTATAGGGGCAATGGAAGAAGGTGGTGTTACCAGAATCTAGAAGCTAGGCTGTCTAGCTGATGCTAAAACCCAGAAAGGAGCTGCTCAGATAGACCTGGGGCTATGGAGAGAGGGCTGTCTACTGGGGCTTTTCTCCAGCTTCTGCTCTACAATTTCTTATACGTGCCTCCCATATACCAAACCTACTCAGAAGACAGAGGACAAGGGAAACTTGGAAAGTAGTTGCTTGTGATTAAGAGTGGATCAGGGGAAGGGGGGAAGGATTTGAAGCAGTTAGTGGCTACAAGAGCCAAGTCTTATCATGTATTAACTGTCATCATGAGTGAATATTCCTGTAACTCAGTTTCTCCACCTATGAAGTTGAGATTTTGACATAGTACTTCCCCATAGGGCATTAGTGAGAATTAAACAAGTTGATACATGTAAAGTGTTTAGGAAAATGTTTGGCAAATAGTAAACCCTCTAGATCTTACTTATAATTTTTACCACATACAATATTACCTGCTCACTGTATTTAATAAAGGATTCATAGTTACAAGAGCTGACAGCTCAAGTGTCTCAACAAACACTAATTGGAAATAAATGAATCTGACTATTCTTTTCCATGGCATCCCTCCCTTGAAACCATTCTCATAGACCTGAGCAATGTTCAGGCCGGAATTAAGGAAAGCTTATGAATCAGATGATAGGCCCAGCCCCTGCCAACCCAACCAGGAAGAGGCACTCAACATAACATGCTGTGTTAAGTGAGTATGGTTCCAAAACATAAAAATAAGAAAACACTATTTTCAATTTATACCACAAATAAGTGCCCTGTGGTCTTTTTGACAAACATATACATTAGTGCTAAATCCTCCCTTATAATTACTATCATCAGAATCCTGGAATCAGACACCAAAGCTGGTAATAAAAGAGAGAATGCGAATAAGATGGAGATAGGAGCAAAAACAGTACAATAGTCCCCTCCTCATCTGCATTGTCTATGTTCCAAGACTCCCATTGGATGCCCGAAATCATGAATAATACCAAACCATACATACTATACATGCATACTTTTTTTCCTATACATGCATACTTATAACAAAATACTTATGATAAAATTTAATTTATACATTAGGCACAGCAAGAGAGTAACCATAATAACTAATAATAGAATAATTATATCAATATGTTAAAATAAAACTTACTTAAAACATATAAATTGCTTATTTCTGAAAATTTCTGTTTAATATTTCTGACCACAGTGACCACAGGTAACTGAAGCCACACAAAAAATCATGGATAAGGGGGAACTACTGAAATTCATCAAAATGAAAAAGAGAGAGTTCACTTGGTCTGTAGATATTTGAATAATTATAGTATACCATTTTAGAATAAAACAACATAAATGTTTAGTCAGTGAAGGAAGTTATTAGATAAATGTATCCTTCTGTATCAAAATGGAGAAACATATAAGGTAGCATATAAATAAAAAGAAAAGAGAAAGAAAACTCTAGTCAGCAACATAGTGTTTAATGTTTTAATGCCGTGAGGGACTCAGCGTTTTTGCTGCTATGTGGCACTTGCTGAGACACAGATTGGTAGCAGTCTAGCAGGTATTTTATATCTCTAATTTCCTTATGGTGAGCCCATTGGATTACTAAACTTAGAGAAAATTCTAATATCTTTGAAACAACAATTGTTAATCAGGACCTGGCAAGTAGATTCCTGTAAATACATTTTCAAATGTTACTTTTTTTCTTTACTGGGAGTGCAGATAAAATTGTGGCATAAGCAAAGATGTTAGATATTTTTGTTTGTCTTTGGAATCAGGCTGCATTGGTAAGAGCAGCACTTTACTGGCAATGTAAGCAGAAAAGCTGGGCCAATCATTCTATTAAGGTAAGCCCTTGGCTTTCTTTTAGCATCCCTGATTCAGGTATTTCAGTCTGAGACTTTTTAGGATATGAATTATGCAGGTAAATGTCACAAGCTCTGCAGCATTTTGCATGTCCAGACTTGGCTGAAATGTTTATTCGATGGTATTTTATATATTAATGTTTCCTAGACTAGACTGTGGACATCATGAAGGCAGAGATTTAGCTGTCCTGTTTACCATTGTATCCCCATTGCTCAGCATAGTGCCTGGCAAATGCTAGGCTCTCAGGAATTATTTGTTGGGTGAATGAATTAAAGTTTCTAGTGACTAGTAGACATATCTATAGGTGTTACTCAAAAAGCAACACGAAAAATTTGCTAGACATTTTCAAGGATATTGTTTTTCCAAATGAAGAAAAATATTATATTCCTAGTGGGAGGCTGTCTTTAGAGAACCCTGATGGTTTCTGGGTAATATATTTTCTATAACAAATATCAGATTAGTAACACTTTGGCTGATGATGATGTTGATGGCTACTTTGTCAGTTTTTCTTGAATGGAACATCCCACTTCAGCATTTTTAAAAGCCGAATTGAGCCAAGGTTCAGGCAATTGAATTTACCACTTGATGCTTTACCGTATATGATCTCTGAAAGTGACAATAAACAAATTGAGAGTTATGGTTCATTCCTTTTGGAGGCTAACACAATTCTGTCTTGGTATAGTGTAGCTTTCCAAAGTGCGTTCCATAGAACACTAGTCCCACAAGATACTTTATAAGAGGGAGAAAAAGATTATATGGTCTAATAACTTGCTCAATGCTGTATAGTATAGTCCTATCTTGGAAATTCATAGTGGACATTAATTAGCATAGCAAAAGCTCTGAGAAGTAAAGAAACCTATTTTTTTAATGTTGAGTTTCTCAAATTGAGTTAATTACAGCTTTCACTTCTTATTAACATTCCTACAAGATTATTATTCCATTGACCAGACATTAGGAAAATCTAGTAGAATAAAAAGAAGACTATCTTACCTATCAAAAGAATCAAGTCTTTCTCTGTATCTCTTACTTAATCACTATGTGACATGAGTCTTAGTCTTCTAGACCAAACTTTTTCCTATTTTCAAAAGGAGATCATACCACATGTCCTCAGGTCTAATACAAAAGTTTTGTTTCCATACTTTAAAGTCTCTGAAATCAGAATAAGTCTTACGTTCCATTTAACATGATATTTAAGTTTTCTTAGAAAAGTTATAATTAAATTGATTGTTCATCTTACAATTTAAGCCATTTTAGAGACAAAGTAATGTGGCAAAACCTTCCTGTCAATTTCTCAGCATTGCTGTGCAAATCAAATGAGGCAATAGATAAGAAAACAGCATATACAAATAACCTGTGATGATGGATTTTCTAATGGCTGGTTTGTCTATTTTAAGTGAGAGACTCAAGCTACTAGGCTGATGATATCACTTAATGTCATTTCTTCAGGTGGACATGAACACACTTAATCCAAGTATCATAAGTGATTTATTTCCATTTTCATTTGGTTGTTTGGCTTGATTTATATGACAGTTCTGCTTTAGTACATAGTCACTTCCTCAGTTACAAAAACAAAAATAAACCAACTTTTAATGTTCAGCTAAAATTCCTACCAAAAAAAAATTTTAAATGTGTTATAACTTCATATGCCGTTGAGAGAAATTTGTCACAAAGTGGAGGCTTCTTGGAACCCAGCAGGGGAATTAATTCCTCAGCAAGCATTTACCGAATTTCTGTGCCCCCTTCGGCAGTAAGAGCTGTTAAAAATACAGTTAGAAGGCACTAAGTGGATGTTTTTGGAATGACTTTGGGTTAGACTCTGCAGTAGATGCAGAGTACAATAGAGGTGAATGAAGGCAGATCACTATCCTGGAACAGCTCATAGTCTAATGGAAAATACAGACTTATTTCCAGATAAGTGCCATAAGTATTTATAAAGCATGATTATAGAAACAAAGAAATAATTACTGGACTAATTCAGCTTTGTGGAGTTTGAATGAGACTTGAAGCTTCATAAGATGAGGTAATACAGGCTAGATATAGAATAATCAGTACAAATTGGGGTAGAAAGCATGGAAAAACAGTGAAGACATAAAAACTCCACATGTGCTGAAGCATAGTTTGGTGAAATTTCATGTGTGCCCCAAGATCTGTACAAAATATTGAGTTTATATGATATAATATTTCTTGGACGCATAGCAAAAGCCGAGCCCAGAAATATAGTTTGGGTTGAAAGTGAAAGGCCACTGCATGCCATGATAACATTTTTGGACTTTATAGTGAAGATGATGGGGAGCCACTAGAGGATTTGAGTTCCAATAGTAACATGGTCAGTTTTGCATTTTGGAAATATTACTCTGGTAGGAGCCTGGAGCATAGATAAAAAGGTGACAGTACTGGAAGAGGAAAGACTGTTTAAGAGCTGTTGCAATAACCTAGGCAAGAAGTGATGTTAGTGATGATGGGATCACAATGATTGATTTTAGAGATGAGTCTAAGGTATAAGCTGTAGAGCATAAAGACTAAGTGGGACATGGGTTGTATGGAGGGAGAGAAGAGAATCAGAAGTCTGCACCTTTGAATTTGAGAGACTAAGATAATGATGTCATAATTTACAATCAGGAGTTTAGAAGGAGGAATGAACTTAGAGAAGAGATAATGACTTTAGTGTCAGTGTTATTTTTAATAGTCAATAGGACATATGGATAAAAGATAACATTTCTGCCCTTCTAGAGTCTAGTATTTTTGTTTACTAGGCCAGAATTACATGTATTCTTCAAGCAGCTTCTATACAGTAGGCGCAAAGTCTCCACTGAGCCCAAGGAGAGAATTCCAGCAAGACTCTCCGGTATATTTTGTGCCATGAAAGGCTTCATTAAAGAGGTAAAATTTAAGATGGATCTGGAAGAATGAGTGAAAATTCATGAGAGATTTATACGAAAGCCATTCTAGGCAGGGGAAACAGTATGAAAAAAAGCAGAGAACAATGAAAGATCATAGAATTACTGGGAATTGTAAGAAGTAGCTAAAGTGTGTGGTAAAAATGGTGGGAAAAGAGATCTAAAATTGTTTTCACCAGTATCAAAGTTAAAGACTTTATACTTTACCCAGTAGTCATTGAGGAACTAATGAAAATTTAAAGCAGGAGAGTAAGCATCCACAGATCTGTATTTGTAAGTGCTGATGAGGCACTGAATTCAAAAGAGATCAGAAGGGAAGCCTATGAGGCCCTTTGTAGTACCAGGTGCAGTCTGAGAACCTTAACAACTCCTAATTAAGGCCTTCCATCAATTCTACATCCCTAGAGCTTCAGCTCAATTTGGGATCTTCTTGCTCTTATTTGAGATTGTCAGACATTTGTCTTTTACACAAAAACAGCTTCTCTCACTGGAATATGGCATCAAGCAGGCTTGAATTGATTCTGCTAAGTTCAGCCTGCCACACAAACATTGAGATTTCCCTTGGAAAGGTTATCACTAAGAATTCCCCGTTGTGTCTGATATTTTTAAATATTTTATTAAAGATAGTTCTAATAAATTCTACTGAGTGCCTAGTAGATATCAACTATCTGGATAAAAGCAGGTTGGGGCCTGGCACAGTGGTTTACGCCTGTAATCCCAGCACTTTGGATGGCTGAGGTGGGTGGATCACCTGAGTTCAGGAGTTCGAGACCAGCCTGGCCAACATGGTGAAATCCCATCTCTACTAAAAATACAAACATTAGCTTGGTGTGGTGGCAAGTGCCTGTAATCTCAGCTACTCAGGAGGCTGAGGCAGGAGAATAGCTTGAACCCAGAGGGTGGAGGTTGCAGTGAGCTGAGATCGTACCACTGCACTCCAGCCTGGGTGACAGAGAGAAAGACTCTATCTCAAAAAATAATAATAATAAAATAAAGTAAAAGCTGGTTGGGAACCTATCCAACCTATTTAGATATTTCAAGATACATAAATTGTGTGTGTGTGTGTACAGAGTAATAGGTTTTTTCCATGTAGAGTCATAGTTTGAAGACTATTTCTCTTAATTCAGTATTTCAACTATGAACCTTGTTTAAAATGCAGATTCATTATCCCTTTTCTAAATCTACTAAATCAAAATGTCTAGCTTTAAAACCCAGTAATATCCATTTAAAAGGTCTCCACATAATTCTTATGGTACCTAAATCTTGAAAACCACAAAAATAAGGAATCTATGGATTAAAAATTCATAAGGATATAT
This sequence comes from Pongo pygmaeus, assembly GCF_028885625.2. Lineage (NCBI taxonomy): Eukaryota > Metazoa > Chordata > Mammalia > Primates > Hominidae > Pongo > Pongo pygmaeus. Next base: position 127,081,075 of record NC_072396.2, on the reverse strand, counting down.
TTAATTTAGAGATTCTATACTGCATGAAGTTACTTTTAAATGTGACAAGATAGTCTTCCTTCTAAATAACTATTAGTATTCTTAAAAATTTTTAAAAAATTTTGTGAGTACATAGTAGGCACATATACTTATGGGTTACGTGAGATATTTTGATACAGGCATGCAATGCATAATAATCACATCAGAGTAAATAGGGTATCCATCACCTCAAGCATTTATCCTTTTTGATTCAAAAAATCCAATTGTATTTTAGTAATTTTAAAATGGGTAATTATATTATTTTGACTATAGTCACCCTGTTGTGCTAGCAAATACTAGGTCTTTTTATTCTTTCTAACTATTAATTTGTACCTGTTAACCACCCCACTTCCCCCACACCCCTTACCCGTTACTAGCCCTCCCAGCCTCTGGTAAACTTTATACTCCATGAGTTTAATTGCTTTAATTTTTAGCTCCCACAGATACGTAAGAGCATGTGATATTTGTCTTTCTGTGCCTAGCTTATTTCACTTAAAATACTGACCTTCAGTTTCATTCAGATTGTTTCAAATGACAGGATCTCTTTCTTTTTTATGGCTGAATAGTACTCCATTATGTATATGTACCATATTTTTTAATCCATTCACCTGCTGATGAACACTTAGGTTGCTTCCAAATCTTGGCCATTGTAAACAGTGCTGCAACAAACATGGGAGTGCAGATATCTCTTTGATATACTGATTTCATTTATTTTGGGTATATGCCTAGGAATGGGATTGCTGAATCATATAGTAGCTCAATTTCTAGTTTTTTTCAGAAACCTCTAAACTGTTCTCTATAGTGATTGTACTGATTTACATTTCCACCAAGAGTGTACAAAGATCACCTTTCTCCTTGCCTCTGGGGTATTGCTCAACAAGTCTTTGCCCAGACCAATGTCTTGCAGAGTTTCCCCAATTTTTTTGTAGTAGTCTCATATTTTGAGGTCTTAGATTTGTCTTTAATCTATTTTTATTTGATTTTTAATATGGCAAGAGATACAAGTCTAGTTTTATTCTTCTGCATATGGATATCCAGTTTTCCCAGCACCATTGATTGAAGAGACTGTTATTTCCAGTGTATTTTCTAGGGCCTTTGATGAAAATGAGTTCATAGTAGATGTATGGATTTGTTTCTAGGTTCTCTATTCTGTTCCACTGGTCTATGTATCTATTTTTTATGCCAGAATCATGCTGTTTTGGTTACTATAGCTTTTTAGTGTAATTTGAAATCAGGTAATGTGATTCCTCCAATTTTGTTGTTTTTTGCTTAGGATAACTTTGGCTATTCTGGGTCTTTTGTGGTTCCATATAAATTTTAGGACTTTTTTTTTTCTTTCTGTGGAGAATTTCATTGGTATTTTGATAAAGATTGGATTAAATCTGTAGATTGCATTGGGTAGTATGGAGATTTTAACAATATTGATTTTTCCAATCCATGAGCATGAAATATCTTTCCATGTTTTTCCTCTTTGATCTCTTGCATCAATGTTTTACAGTTTTCCTGGTAGAGGTCTTTCACTTGTTTGGTTAATTCCTAGGTATTTTATTTGTTGCTAGTGTAAAAGGGATTACTTTCTTGATTTCTTTTTCAGATGTTTACTGTTGGCATATAAAAATACTACTACTGATTTTTGTATGTTGATTTTGTACCATGCAACTTTACTGAATTTGTTGATGAGTTCTAATAGTTTTTTTTTGTTGTTGTTGGAGTCTTTAGGTTTTTCTAAATATAAGAATTGGAACCCAATAATATGCATTTTAAAAGGTCTCCACATAATTCTGCACTCCAGCCTGGGCGACAGAGAGAGACTCTGTCTCAAAAAAAATAAAAATAAAAAATAAAAAATAAAATAAAATAAAAGCAGGTTGGGAAACTATCCAACCTATTTAGATATTTCAAGGTATATAAATTGTGTGTGTGTGTGTGTAGAGTAATAGTTTTTTTCCATGTAGAGTCATATTTTGGAGACTATTTCTCTTAATTCAATATTTCTTCAACTATGAAGCAGAAGGTGTTTTACCCCATAGTCATCACAGCTGGGAATGTGCCGAGTCTCACCTGAAGCCAGCAACGCTCAGAGGCTCACCCAAGACCCTCACTGTAGTACTTGGGTATTGCCGCTGGTTATTTGGAGACCAAGGGCTCTTCAGTTCACATGTGATCCTGCCAAAACTGGGTCCTTTCATTACAGGCAGCAGGCCCTTCTGGCCCAGGGTATGTCTAGAAATGTCATCCGGGAGCTAGGGCCTGAAAAATGGGCCTCACCACTCTGACTGTTGCCCTGTCTTGCTGTGCTTGAAGTGGTATCTAAGATGCAAGACAAAGTCCTCCTCAGTCTTCTCTCTCCTCAAGTGGAAGGATGGGGTCCCTTTTTGAGCCATGAACTGTGCAGCATGAGGTTAGTGGAGGGGTGATGCCAGCACTCCCTTAGTGGCCCCAGCTGGTGTCTCAGTAGGTAGTGTTACCCTGCTTAGTCCACTGACTCTGAGCCCAGTTCAGCACTCTACCAATCAAGTATTATCTAGGGCCCAGAGCACTCCAGCCTACAGTAGTGAAGCTTGCCAGAACTCAAGTGCTGACCACAGGGACAGGTGATTCCTTTCTGGCTTGAGTTGGTTTAAATACTCCCTCCGTGGGCAGGTACCAGCTGAGTTTGTTCTGGTTTTGCTTTCCACTACAACAGCATAGCACTGAATTCCACGCAGAATTCAATGAATTCTCCCTGTCCCAATTGTATAGATTCTCTCGCTGCATCACGTAGCCACTACCTGGGAAAGGAAAGAAAGGTGGTGTCTGTGATTCAAGACTGACTTTCATACCTCTTCAGAGCTTCTTTCAGCAATATGAAGATAAAACCAGGTACTGTGAGTACTCGCCTGAATTTTGGTTCCTATGAAGTGCTTTTTTGGTGTAGATAGTTCTTAATTTGGTGTCCTTGCATGGGGGACAATAAGTGGAGCCTTTTACCATCTTGCTGATCCTTATGTTCCACCCCTGGTATCCTGAGGCAGGAGATCAGAATAGTAGATTAGAAAGTGGACTCAAGCCGCCACCTTTCCAGGTGGTCAATTAAAACAATAAGCCACAGTGAAAATACCAATCAAGTTTTTATTTACTTACTGTAAAAGTGCAAGCAAGAGGCAAAAATGATGCCAACTCCCTAGTGTTCCATTTCTCCCTTGGAATGGCTCCCGGCAAGGGTCAGATGGATGCAGTGCAGATGAGGGTAGTTCTCACTGCAAAAGAGCCACAAACTAATGGTTCCTTCCTGTTTGTAGACCTGTGAGCTGGAGATAAGGAGAGCAGGAAGGGCTAGGAGTGCAAAGGAACTCAGTCAAAGCAGAGAAAAGTGTTTCAGCCAAGACCTCTAATAAGAAGACCTAGGCAGAGATGCCTGTAAGTGCCTCAATTGAAACCCCCAATAAGGAGGTCTCCAAATAGAGATGCTTTAGCTGGGCATGCAGATATATATGAGCATGGCAGACTTGAAGGGGTCAGCCTGAGCCTTGACTGTAACTCCCCACAGAAAATTGCAAAGCACTGGCTATGGGGAGGGCAGCCTCTCTCCATGAGGCTTGCAAACAAAGTTTTGCAATTGCCCATGGTCAGGCATGAAAGAGCAACATAGAATTTTGGTCTGGAGCTAAACTCCTCAAGGACTAGACTGTGAGCCAGGAGATAGAGTTCTAGGCTGAATTTTGCCAGGTATTCACTGGGCAAAGTCACCTTTCATCTTTGGGCTTCTGTTCCCTAATTTGTCAAGTAGGCTCTAGTTCAGTAGCCTCATGCTCAGCCTGTAAAGATCTTTTCAACTCTGATGTATTGCAGTTTTATTTCTGAGAGAAAGTGGTAAGTGTCCATAGGTGACTACTCCTGTCACAAGAATGGTTCTCATGTAAACTGGGGAAAAACAGTTAATGACCACTAGGCAGCTGTAGTGAATTCTTATAATTTAATATTGCCTTGGCATCCATTTTGAATGCAGGTTTAAATCTCTGCTACAAGAAGCAGGGCTTAGTCACCCTTGCCACAGTTTCCAGTTCTACACCACACTCAAATTGCTCCAGTAGGTGGCCAGAGATAAGAACTTAGACATATTTTTTCTCCTGTCTAGCAAACTGGGCTCCCGACTTTCCCACTGCTTCCTTTAAACACACTATTAAGGCATTTGCCCATGAATTTAAAGTGACCCACACCCTATTCCCTTATCTTCTCTCCCTCTGCCTGACTCTTTCTTCTTGCCTTGTGTGATTTGGGGAGACAGTACTGCTCTTCTGACTCATTATGCCTTCATTGCCCAGGCTAATAAAAGTTTTTTAACTTATTTCCTGCTGTGGTGGTGGATTGAATGTGCACCTTCCATTTGAAGAACTAGAGGCTACCCCAGGCTGGGTTTTCTCTGGGACACAAAGTTGGTTTTCAAAAACTAGAGGAACACTGGTCAGGCAGGTGTAAACTAAAAACAGGTCAGACAAGACCCAGGAGGGAATCTGCCAGCATGAAGTTTTGCATGTGAGGTACCTCCTAGTCACAGGTGGAACAAGTAGGTATTAGGCTGTCTACCAAGTAAAAGAAGTATACCATGAAAGGCACACTGTAAACACCCATGTCCAACTCCCTTTCATTTTCCATTAGGGCAGAGTGGCCAGCTCCTTTGCTACTGGGACCCCAGTTTAGTTGGGGGCTCTCAAAACAGCAGCCGCATAACTCTCAGCCTGAGGATGGTGGCAGCTTCCTTATCTTAGAAAACTAGAGAGGCTTTTGAACACCTTTTTGCTTTCTGGGGATTCTCTTCAGCAAATACTAGGTAAAGGTCAAAGGGAGTAACAGCTCCATTAGAGGTGATTCTTAGCAAGAGACTTTTTTCTCCAATCTGGCTTGCTAGGCTGTACCATTTATAATCTGAAGGCGGAAAGCCAATTTGTTATTGTGAGTAGGGTTGGTAAAACACAACAAAAGCTTCCATAGATGGGGACTTATATTTAGCAGATCTTCTCAGCAGCAAGTTTCAGATGGTTTTAGCCATCTGAGGTGGAGGTAGATAGATGATTAACTGCTCCAGATTAGGTCTGTGGCTTATAGAACTTTGTATCCCCAGCCCATAACTTGTAGTAGGTAAGAAAATATGCATGTTTATAATTTATGTTGTTGTTATCAGTAGCCAGTGATTATTGAGAGCTTACTCCATTTCAGGCATCTTAAATGAATTTTTTACTTGTTTAATTTAATCTTCACAAGTAACCCTATGAGGTAAACACTATTATTGTTCCCATTTTATAAGTGAGAAAACTGGGCTACATGACCTACTTGAGATCACATAGATAGTAACTGGCAGAGCCATGATTCAAATCTAAGTGTGACTGGCTTCAGAGACTACATTCTTAGCCACTACCCTATACTACCACCTTCAAGTCAGGTTAGTTCAAAGAGGGCTGACCTCATCCTTGGGTGTGGTAGATAACTACGTAGATCGTGTTATTTGTGAATTGCTACAATATTCAGCCAAGTCAACTTTTAGCATTTCTATCTCTGTTAGACTTTAAAACTGGATTCATACATAGTTTGATAAAGATATGTAATTTTCCATAGAAACAAATAATGTGGGCCAATGTGCCTGTATATTTATTAATGTACTTTTTTTCCTTCCAAAGTTCCATGCAATGGGATGGTCCAGGTTCAATGACACAGTCTTGATAGGTCAGGAGTGTAAGATTCAGCTTTGAAATATGACCATTGAAAGACCTTAATGACACCCAAGGTACAATAGTGGGGAAATTGGCTACTTTTGTGCTAGAAATATATTAATAGTAATTTGTCATACAAATGACAAATTACTATTAATTTGTCAGGATAAAAAGGCTCTTCTAGGTGTTGAGTGTGGGTGGAACAGAGCAGCTCTCTATGGATATGTGTGCATCATGTATAGGAGGAGATGAGATAAATTTGTACTTTCTCCAATCTGTGTCTCTTTGTTTATATCTGTGCTTAATTACAATGTGGGAAACTAAGATAGGTTAGACAAATTTCTAGAGCATGGTATTTTTAGAAGTTTATTGTTAAAGTGCCAGTGCCCTTTGAGAAAGGTTTTAGATGTCATTGGTTCCTCAGCTGTAGTTATCTACTAAGGTGTAATCTGAGGAAACCCCAGTTTACTTAATTTTACTCTGAGCTTAAATCTGAAACATGGGCTAGAAGAGTGAGGGGCCCTATTTAGGAGATGAAGGGATGACAGAGATGGAGGGTAAAGTTAATGCTTGGGTTTTGGGTAACTGAGGGAGATAGTACCTCTAACTTTTGGGGAGAGGCAGAGGCAGGCAAGAGGGTCAAAAACTGGCTTTACCTCTCTTTAATTCACAGCCTGACTCAGAGCACATCTATCTTGATGGGGACAGAATTTCTGAAAAGCCAGTTGGTGTTGCTTTTTTAGCATTGATTATTCCCTCTCACCCCAAATACACTGCTACTTGAATTCTGAACGGTGACACAAGGAGCCATAGTCGAATGCTCAGCAGTCTAAACAAAGTCCATAGAAAGCTCTCTAAATAAATCTAAGACTTTGTAGTGAAAAAAGAAAGTGCTTGCTTTCAGAATGTTTTTCTAACTTCAGAAACACAAAACAACACTTTGCTCACAGTGGGAATTAATTGGTTAATGAATTCATTTTACAAAAGATTTCATCAAGGTGTTCTTAAATAAGAACTCTGGTAATGGAAAAATATGAATGCTTCCAGAAAATTGAGAAAATATGGTGCAACATAAAGAGCACAGGCTTTGGAAAGCGACAACCCTACTTTGTAGTCTTGGCTCTTCCACTTACTACCTGTGTGGTCTTGGGCAAGTTGCTTAATTTCTCAGTTTCAGTTCTTTGATCTATAACATAACGATGATAACAGTATATAACTCTGCTTCAGAGTTATTGTGAAGCTATAGTATGATAACATATGTAAAGTGCATAATACAGTTCCTGGAACATAGATTTTGGAAAATCCTAGTTCCATTCCTTCTCCTCGATGGAAGAGGCTACATTGGGTTACAAGTTCTAGAGGGACAGGAGCCACATCTTATGAAATATTGATCCTAATGAAGATATAACAGCACCAAAAACATGATGCAATTCTGTAAGCAAAGATGATACAGTCTCTACAAATGGCTTGTGCACAATGTCTCAGATAGCAACCTTCTGCAGTGCCTGGAAGAATAGGATGGACACCAAAACATGATGGCAGCATCAAATGCAGTTGGTACTGGCACTCTAATCACTATCAAATATGGCAAAAATCCCTTCAGTATGCTCCTACAGAACCATTCTTGTGCACCAAGAAAGTGGCTGCTTAGTTGGGTGAGATTTTCAATGTGAATTGTCACTAGCAGTTGGGGAAAAGTTCCCATTCCCAGCCAAGACTACAATACCACGATACCATTTTAGCTATTCAAACGGAGAAAAAATAAGCACTTATAAATGTTGGAGAAGATGTGGAGAAAATACACTTATATACACTGCTTTTAGGAACATAAATAGGCACAACTCTTTGGAAGATAGTTTGACAGCTTCTATAAAATATTAAAACAGACCTTTGCATCAGCTCAGCACTTCCACTTCTGTGTATATGTGCCAGAAACATACCCCTATGTGCATTTGGAGACATACAAAAGCTGATTATTGCATAGTTAGTTGTAACAGACTGTAGAATGGTTGAGCATTAAAGTACATTCATGTGATAAAATATTATGCAGCCATTTAAAAATGAAGTGTATTAGGTGCAGAGACATGGAAGTGTTCCTGTGATTCATTGTTGAGATATAAAATCAAGTTACAGCAGAGTACATGATATCAATTTTAATACCCAAATGGTATATACTTACATTTGCATTAAAAAAAATCTGGAAGGATATGAGTGTTGGTAGTGGGGGGAGTTTTGAAGGGTCACATTACCTATTCAATTTCTAGATGTCTGCATTATTTGCAATTATTTAGATGAAAATGTTTTACTATTGCAAGCTTTTAAGTAAATCATAAAATAATAAAACAAATGTAAGTAATAGATTGGCTTAATCATTTCTAGCCCACATGTGCTTTGAATTTTCTCAGTTTTCAGATATTAAGATAGTAATAGTAGCTAACATTCATTAAATACTTATGTACCAGGCAATATTTTAAGTTCTTTACTAATAAATCTTCATGTATATTTATCTTCACATTATACCTATATAATCCTCACAAGATCCTTATGAGTTAGAAACTATTTCCACTCACACTTTGTGGATCAGAAAACAGAATCTCAGAGAAGTTCAATATCACATTAAATCCCATACATCTTGTAAGTGGTAGAGCTGGTATTTGAAGCCAGAGAGCATGGCTTCAGAGCCAGTATGCTTAAGAAGTATTTCATATTGTCACTCAGATGAAAGTGGTAGACTACACCAGTCTATATTCTAAGAAGTTGAGAGACTACTTGGGCAGATGCGTGCTCTCTCTCTCTCTCTCTCTCTCTCTCTCTCTCTCTCACACACACACACACACACACACACACACACACAGAAATACACATGAAAAATGCAATACAGGCTAGGCACAGTGGCTCACGCCTGTAATCCCAACCTTTTGGGAGGCTGAGGCGGGTGGATCACGAGGTCAAGAGATTGAGATCATCCTGGCCAATATGGTGAAACCTCGTCTCTACTAAAAATACAAAAATTAGCTGGGTGTGGTGGCAGGCACCTGTAGTCCCAGCTACTCAGGAAGCTTAGGCAGGAGAATCTCGAACCTGGGAGTCAGAGGTTGCAGTGAGCTGAGATTGCGCCACTGCGCAATCTGCACTCCAGCCTGGGTGACATAGCGAGATTCTGTCTCAAAAAAAAAAAAAAAAAAAGCAATACAAAGGTATGTACTATAGAGTGCTAAAGAGATTGAATGTTACAGGAAGCATCTAGGAGAAAGGATGTTCATTGTAGGCTCAGGGAATCATGATCCATACTTGGAGTTGAACCTACAGCCCTCCTTTTCACCTGGTTCTTCTTGCGGCCAAGAATATGCTTAGTGGAAAAGTTGACAAGGGTACTGTAACGGCTTGCGGCTAAAGAATGAAACAAAGCCTATAAACCTATCCGGACCCCTGCATATATGTTACTTCTCATAGTAGAGCTTGGGCAGTGCAGCAGCCCTGAACCCAACCATGGTAACTGAAGTAGGTCTATTAGCCTGTACTGCAGTGAAATCTGCAGACTAGGCCAGGAGAGCCATTGTAGCATTTTCTGCCTCAGCCTCATCTCTCATTAATATGGAGGAATTCCAATCTAAGGTTACACGAAACATCACAACCAGAAGTCCTTTGATACTCTCTATTCACTCTTCTTATAAATGAAGAAACTGAAGCTCAGAAAACTGAATTAACTTGTTCAAGATCACATTGCTATTTTGGTAACATATATGGCAGAATATTACTTTCCTTTGAAGCAAAACGTATCTTTTGAGTAAAGGATTTATTTTGCCTTGTGATATAGAAAAAGGATTCAGGGGGCTTTCATATAGGATTTACTTTCTCCCTCTTTCTCTCTCTAAATACACATACACGCATGCACACACACACACGTACGTATACAACAATTTCACTTCTTGATGTTTTTGTTTGTGCTTTTCACTGTAGGTTATCATCTACCCTCCATATAACATATGGGTGAAATTTGGGTCAGACCTTTTATCTCTAAACATGAAGGCAAAGGGGAAAATGTTTGTTCTTCCCAGTTACCACTTTTCAAAGGGTAGCATTATCATGGCCAGAGAATAAATAATGGGACTCCTAATAGAATCCTGAGTACTGGCCCAAGATTTTAGAGATGGCATTTCACGTGCTTTCTTGGAGGACATTGAGTTAGTACCTCTGAGACATGATCGATTATAAAGGGCCAGGGTTAGAGTTACGTAACAGGCCCGCCTACAGGAAAAACTTTATAAAACAGGGGGATGGAAAAAATGTGCTGTGCCATTGCATAATAATCTTGTGAAAAACAAAATGCCTTATTCATTTTAATATAAACACTGGAAAAAAATGTTGAGTCTTCACTCTGTCTAATCAATTGCAGGGCTTTGCTATAAAAGTGAGGCTGCTTTTCCCCACTAATAAGCACAAAATCAATTTTCAAAAGCAACATATTTTATTGCACCTATTCTTGGCTCTTCAACCTCCCAATTTATAAATGATTTTTTTCGTAAGTTGGGTGGAGGGGCGGGGAAGAGCAGACCAGGACTCATTAGGTGTCTGTAGCTTTCTGAGCTATGTGTCATTGGGGTGTGTTTAAAGTCCTTTCCAGTTGAATAGTAGCATCTATGCTCTCGGGGCCTTTATCCTCAGGCCCAGAAAGGTTAATTTGGGGGTTTATTCATGCAGGGTATATGCACACCAAAAGGTATGGCAGAAAAGTTTCTTGATAACAACTCTGCTTTGGATAAGCTCTGACCCTTGGCAAAATGGTTATCCATGCTTATTTTAGGCCCAACTAAGCCCATCATTCTTTGATCATCTCTGGGATATTTCATACCTGCCTACACATAAAATCTCATCCTTAAATTTTATTTCCCCATCCAAACACCCAAACAACATCCTGTCTCTTCTTCCTTTATGCTGAAAGGAGCTCTTGCCTTTAGCCTACTTCTTGTTCTAAAAATTTTTAAAGGTGAATTCTTCCAAGAAACCTTTCTTAGCACCCCTCCCATAGGCCTTGCCTTCCAATATAGATCTAGATACTCCTCTTCAGGATTATCTTGATACACCTTGTTTTATCTGTCATCATCTACTTACATGGCATTCACACAATGCTCAAGGATAGGGAACAGGTATACTTTGGTTTTGTATCTGCATCAGGTGGCACAGTGCTTGGCCTAGAGAAAGGGCTCAGACAGCATGCCTTAAATCAAACTAAATGCTGCCTTACCCGATATCATGAAATAAGAGGGGGCAGTAATAAGATAATTAGGAAAATGCCCCCAGTAGAGTAGATTTTGAACAGTAGCTGTATTCAAAGAGCCTAAAAGCAAAAAAATATGGAGGCCGTAAGTTGCAGCAGAACTGCAATCAGGGATAAAGAGCTTCAATCTGTGACCTGGACATATTTACCTTCGGTTTGTGTCCTTGGAGCCAACCATTGCCAGGATTATTTCCTCAGAGAGGTGTCTTCATTGAGTCATATTTATAACTTATTTGCCTAAGTTGAGTTGTATTTCATGGGTAGTTTACCTAGTCCAGAGACTCTCAGTAACATTCGGGAAACACTATGTACCCATGATGAGCAGCAAGAAAAAAGCTGTCTTGATTGATAGAGCTGCTTATTTGCTGATCAGGAAGGCAGGTGGTACCAGGCCAGGGCCTGCTGGCATTATGGAAAAAGAAATAGCTCTATTTCAGTAGAAGCTCCACTAGTCAAGGTGGTATTAAAAAATGAGGAATGAGGGCTTTTCTAAGATGAAGAATGTCAGTGCAAATGGAGAGGAGAAATAGGAGTGTGAGGTTGGGGAGGAGAGAAAAATTACTTGATCCCTATGAATTAGAATCGCATCTTAAAATAATAGCAAATACTTACAAAGTATTTACTCTGTGCCAAGTATGGTATAAGGATGATATAAGGATGATCTTATTGAATTCTCACCACCACCTTATGATGTAGTTCTATTATAAACTTGTTTTATACATGAAAATAGCAGGGCTTATGTAAGTGAAGTAACTTACCAAACACCACAGAATTGATAAGTAGCAGAAATGGGAATTTAAATTTAATTTGTTTGATTCCAAAGTTCAGTTCTTTCCTCTAATTAAAGGTACGGTTTACATGAAGTAAAAGGCACAAATCTGAAGGGTAGAGCTGTATAACATTTTACTTATATATGTGGCTACATGATCACCACCCAGGTCAAAATATAGAAAATTTACAACATCTCAGCAAGTTCCTTCGCACTCCTTCCGCATCAATACGGCCTGCCCTACACACACACACACACACACACACACACACACACACACACACACACACACAAACAGATAATCACTGTTCTGACTTATATCACCATCTATCAGTGGCTCTCAAATTGTAGACTCCGAACCAATAGCATCAGCATTATCTGGAAACTTATTAGAAACACAAATTCTCTTCGTTATTTACCCAGTAGTCATTTAGGAGCAGGTTGTTCAGTTTCCATGTAGTTGTGCGGTTTTGAGTGAGTTTCTTAATTCTGAGTTCTAATTTGATTGCACTGTGGTCTGAGAGACAGTTTGTTGTGAACACTTGGACACAGGGCAGGGAACATCACACACGGGGGCCTATCGTGGGGTGGGAGATTGGGGAAAGGATAGCATTAGGAGAAATACCTAATGTAAATGATGAGTTAATGGGTGCAGCAAACCAACATGGCACATGTATACCTATGTAACAAACCTGCACGTTGTGCACATGTACCCTAGAACTTAAAGTATATATATATATATAAAAGATATCATCTAGCCCAATAATAACCAAGAAAACTTAGAAAAATAATAATAAAGGGAACTTGGACTACGAGATGTTAAATGGTGTTAAATAATGTAAAACTAGAAAGAAAAGACAGACATATTAAAAAAATTCTCAGCCCCCACCCCAGACCAACTGAATTGGAAACTGGGAGCAGGGCCCAGAAAATTGTGTTTTAACAAGCTCTCCAGGTGATCCTGTTGCACAATTGAGTCTGAGAACTGCTGCATAGAGCAGTTCTGCATATTTTAGAAATTCATATACATAAATAGAATCATAATATGTCCCTTTTTGTGTCTGGCCTTTTTTCTCAGCAAAATGTCTGTGAAATTTATTCACATTGTTACATGTATTAAGTTGGTGCAAAGCTGATTATTGTGGTTTTTGCCATTACTTTGGCAAAAACTGCAATTACTTTTGCACCAACCTAAATATCAGTAATTTTTTTTTTTGAGACAGTCTTGCTCTGTCACCAGGCTGGAGTGCAGTGGCACGTCTAGGCTCACTGCAACCTTGGACATCCTGGTTCAAGCGATTCTCCTGCCTCAGCCCCCAGAGTAGCTGGGATTACAGGCACACGCCACCATGCCCAGATAATTTTTGTCTTTTTTTTTTTTTTTTTTTAAGTAGACACGGGATTTCACCATGTTGGCCAGGATAGTCTCGATCTCCTGACCTTGTGATCTGCCCACCTTGGCCTCCCAAAGTGCTGGGATAACAGGTATGAGCCACCGCGCCCAGCTAATTCTATCATTTTAAATTGCTGATTAGCAATCTATTGTATGAATATACAATGTTACCTCTTTGAGAGATCATCGTGGAACTTTTGTTAAGGGAAGTATGTTTTCTTACTTTTTTATTTATAACAAATAAAATTGTGGAATCACTAAATTAAGGCCTAAGTTATGCAAGAGAACAGATCATTATGTCATATAATTTCAGAAAGGCAATACAGCCCTCACAACCAAATCTTTCTTACTTGCTTCCTAATGCCAGAAATTTATTTAATAGGTAGCCAAGACTTTTATTCCATAATAAGCATTAATATTTAAAAGGCATGTGTGTATTACAAAAATAAAAAAAAACAGATTTAAAATTATACTGAAGTGTTAATGACCTATCCTTTCTTGACAGTAGAGTATGTATGCTATCACTTACTTATCCGAATCCTCAACTGACATTAATAATCAATCATGCTACTTTTATATTTTGATTTCCAATGGAATCTCAGGATTCCTCTCATCAAATTATCCCAGGCAGGAACTATCAATCCCTCACAACTGACATACCATCTCTGGCTTAATTCCTGTGTGTGTGTGTGTGTGAGAGAGAGAGAGAGAGAGAGAGAGAGGAGAGAGAGACTTTGGTGCAGCTTAGAACTAGACAGAGGGGATGTATGGATCAAAAAGAGAAGCAAAGTCACATTTTCTCCTGCAATTACATTTGAAAGCCTATGGGGTTTGGGTAGCCAGGATGCACTAAATTCCTTTCTTTTTCTTTTATTTTTTATTTTTCTTTTTATTTTTTACTTTTAATAACATAAACAGGAGCCACTTAGAATGCATCCTGTCCTCTTATTCTCTCAGTGAAAGAGAACAATCATCATCAATGGCAAATGGCAGTTGCAGTGAGGCAACACAATACTGAGGGCCGGCTTTATGCTCAGGAGAGAACGCTGCACCTTCTCCTCAAGGTTTCTGGTGCTCTACACATTCACATTAACTCCTTTAGTAATAAGCTATAAAAATGATCCCTGAAAGTATAGCCTTAGTAAATGATTAGTTAACTGAAGCTGTAAGAAATCAATGTAGTAACAACAAACAGTAACAATAACAACTATTACTATTACCACTTTTACTGAGAGCTTTGTGTTGGGCTTTATGGCAAGTGATTCACCTGAATTGTCTCATTTAATCCTCAAAACCCTTCCAGGCCAATATTATTATTCCCATATTAAATATTAAATATTAGACGGGTGCCCAAATCCACATGAAAGAGCTGAGATCCAAATCCAAGTTATCTGATTTTATATCCCGAGTTCTTTGGAAACCACTACTCTTTACTGACACTGAGATAACTGGATTTCTTTAAGGCTACATAGAAGCCCTTCCCAACTCTTATTAAAAGTGTCTGAGTTCACTTTCCTGCCCCAATAAGAATATAGCGACCATCACTGAAAATCTTAAGGTTATCATTCTTACCATCAGTGGTAACATGATAGAACAATTAATATAATACAACTGTCAGTGGCACGAGTGTAATAAATTAGGTATAGGTGATTCATCTCTCCCATGGTGTCTTCTCCCCTCTTTAGTTCTAAATACCAAATGATTACAAAAACACGCACACTCAGAGTTAAATTTTGAATTATGTATGAAACTATACATATCAATAAATAAATTTATCAAACATGTAACACATGTCTACTATGTACCATTTTTTAGACTTAAAGCTCCAGGAGAGCAAAGACCCACCTTGTTCTCTTCGATATTCCCATCACCATACACCTGGTAAAATGTAGGTGCTCAACAAATATTTTTTGAATGGATGGAGGGATAAATGTATAAATGTATGCACAACTGCCATTATACTGAACTATAGCATAGGAGCTGATGTCTAATGTTGGTAATTTGCCTAAAATGGTGGCATTAGTACAGGGATCTTGTGCGATGGGTAAAAGTTTTGTGTTTCTGCCTATTAGACATCTGGAATTACTGTGAACAATATGTGAGGAATAAACAAAATTTTGTCTTGTATGTGCGCCTGATATTTTTCCCCGATAACTTAATGGTTAAGGTTTTATTTTCAACAGATAGAAGCTTGCTTCCTTTTTAAAAAAAAGCTGAATATGTTGACATTGACAGGAGAATATAAATACTGTGTCCATTGTGATTTTTACATTGGATGCTACATTTTTAAAAATGCAAAATAACAAAAGGAGGAATGGAATTCCCGACCATCCATTGCATAGTTAAAATGTATGACATGGCAAGGTAGTCTTTTTCAAAAATAAGTCAGCGTTGGTTCAGTATTGAGAAAATGCTTCAGTGGTTTTGTAAAATTGAAAGTAGCACGTTCCTAATCTAGTGAAAGTGAACATTCAAATTTGTCTCATTTTCTCCTGAAATTATGCACAGAACCTGGGACAATGGCAAGCAACTTACCCAAGCATATTTCTATGGTAGCTCAGATTTCCTGTTTTTCTGCCTCACACCAAAGCAGTACAAATGGCACACTTGCAAAGTTGGAATGGTGCCCATGTCACCTCAGCATCAAATGCAATTGGATGCTGTTGAGCAGGAACTAGGAGGCTTATATTGCTCATAAGAACAGTGCCAGTCAATCACTCAATTGGAACCACCCTTTAGGCCCAGGTGGGTGAAGCAGATTATTTTTCCTTAGAGGGTAAAGGGAATGATGAACATATTTCTTGCTATCTCTTGCAGCCCCAGAGTGAAAATCATCCATGAGGAAGGTCACAAATACCAATATAAATTTTCCTTTACATTCGTAGTATCCATTCTAGGATTATGTTCCAAGAAATGTTACCAACAATAACAATCAAGGGCTTGTGTTCCAGAGTGACACCATGATTTGGAAGAGGAATTCAGGTGGGTTTTTTGATAGTTTATACGTAATGATTGCTGTGGTGCCAAGGTATGAAGATATTTGATATACCAGTCCTAAAGCTGATTTTTTGAAAGATTGGCAGCTTGCTGAATTCTTTTTTTTTTTTGATCCCCTATTAATTCTTTTTTTTAATTGAATTTTCTTTTTAAATTATACTTGAAGTTCTAGGGTACACGTGCACACGTGCAGGTTTGTTACATATGTATATATGTGCCATGTTGGTGTGCTGCACCCATTGACTCGTCATTTACATTAGGTATATCTCCTGGTGCTATCCCTCCCCCCTCCCCCCACCCCATGACAGGCCCCAATGTGTGATGTTCCCCTTCCTGTGTCCAAGTGTTCTCATTGTTCAATTCCCACCTATGAGTGAGAACATGCGATGTTTTGTTTTCTGTTCCTGTAATAGTTTGCTGAGAAGGATAGATTCCAGCTTCATCCATGTCCCTACAAAGGACATGAACTCATCCTTTTATCTGGCTGCATAGTATTCCATGGTGTGTATGTGCCACATTTTCTTTTCTTTTTTTTTTTCTAATTTAGAAAAATTAGTTCGTTTTTCTTTTTTTTTCTTTTTTTTCTTTATTATTATTATTATTATTATTATACTTTAGGCTCTATGGTACATGTGCGCAACGTGCAGGTAAGTTACATATGTTTACATGTGCCATGCTGGTGCGCTGCACCCACCAACTCGTCATCTAGCATTAGGTATATCTCCCAATGCTATCCCTCCCCCTTCCCCACACCCCACAACAGTCCCCCAAGTGTGATGTTCCCCTTCCTGTGTCCATGTGTTCTCATTGTTCAATTCCCACCTATGAGTGAGAATATGCGGTGTTTGGTTTTTTGTTCTTGCGATAGTTTACTGAGAATGATGATTTCCAATTTCATCCATGTCCCTACAAAGGACGTGAACTCATCATTTTTTATGGCTGCATAGTATTCCATGGTGTATATGTGCCACATTTTCTTAATTCAGTCTATCATTGTTGGACATTTGGGTTGGTTCCAAGTCTTTGCTATTGTGAATAATGCTGCAATAAACATACGTGTGCATGTGTCTTTATAGCAGCATGATTTATAGTCCTTTGGGTATATACCCAGTAATGGGATGGCTGGGTCAAATGGAATTTCTAATTCTAGATCCCTGAGGAATTGCCACACTGACTTCCACAATGGTTGAACTAGTTTACAGTCCCACCAACAGTGTCAAAGTGTTCCTATTTCTCCACATCCTCTCCAGCACCTGTTGTTTCCTGACTTTTGAATGATTGCCATTCTAACTGGTGTGAGATGGTATCTCATTGTGGTTTTGATTTGCATTTCTCTGATGGCCAGTGATGGGGAGCATTTTTTCATGTGTTTTTTGGCTGCATAAATGTCTTCTTTTGAGAAGTGTCTGTTCATGTCCTTCGCCCACTTTTTGATGGGGTTGTTTGTTTTTTTCTTGTAAATTTGTTGGAGTTCATTGTAGATTCTGGATATTAGCCCTTTGTCAGATGAGTAGGTTGTGAAAATTTTCTCCCATTTTGTAGGTTGCCTGTTCACTCTGATGGTAGTTTCCTTTGCTGTGCAGAAGCTCTTTAGTTTAATTAGATCCCATTTGTCAATTTTGGCTTTTGTTGCCATTGCTTTTGGTATTTTAGACATGAAGTCCTTGCCCATGCCTATGTCCTGAATGGTAATGCCTAGGTTTTCTTCTAGGGTTTTTATGGTTTTAGGTCTAACATTTAAGTCTTTAATCCATCTTGAATTGATTTTTGTATAAGGTGTAAGGAAGGGATCCAGTTTCAGCTTTCTACATATGGCTAGCCAGTTTTCCCAGCACCATTTATTAAATAGGGAATCCTTTCCCCATTTCTTGTTTTTGTCAGGTTTGTCAAAGATCAGATAGTTGTAGATATGTGGCATTATTTCTGAGGGCTCTGTTCTGTTCCATTGATCTATATCTCTGTTTTGGTAACAGTACCATGCTGTTTTGGTTACTGTAGCCTTGTAGTATAGTTTGAAGTCAGGTAGTGTGATGCCTCCAGCTTTGTTCTTTTGGCTTAGGATTGACTTGGCAATGTGGGCTCTTTTTTGGTTCCATATGAACTTTAAAGTAGTTTTTTCCAATTCTGTGAAGAAAGTCATTGGTAACTTGATGGGGATGGCATTGAATCTGTAAATTACCTTGGGAAGGATGGCCATTTTCATGATATTGATTCTTCCTACCCATGAGCATGGAATGTTCTTCCATTTGTTTGTATCCTCTTTTATTTCCTTGAGCAGTGGTTTGTAGTTCTCCTTGAAGAGGTCCTTCACATCCCTTGTAAGTTGGATTCCTAGGTATTTTATTCTCTTTGAAGCAATTGTGAATGGGAGTTCACTCATGATTTGGCTCTCTGTTTGTCTGTTATTGATGTATAAGAATGCTTGTGATTTTTGTACATTGATTTTGTATCCTGAGACTTTGCTGAAGTTGCTTATCAGCTTAAGGAGATTTTGGGCTGAGACAATGGGGTTTTCTAGATATACTATCATGTCATCTGCAAACAGGGACAATTTGACTTCCTCTTTTCCTAATTGAATACCCTTGATTTCCTTCTCCTGCCTAATTGCCCTGGCCAGAACTTCCAAAACTATGTTGAATAGAAGTGGTGAGAGAGGGCATCCCTCTCTTGTGCCAGTTTTCAAAGGGAATGCTTCCAGTTTTTGCCCATTCAGTATGATATTGGCTGTGGGTTTGTCATAGATAGCTCTTATTATTTTGAGATACGTCCCATCAATACCTAATTTATTGAGAGTTTTTAGCATGAGGGTTGTTGAATTTTGTCAAAGGCCTTTTCTGCATCTATTGAGATAATCATGTGGTTTTTGTCTTTGGTTCTGTTTATATGCTGGATTACATTTATTGATTTGCGTATATTGAACCAGCCTTGCATCCCAGGGATGAAGCCCACTTGATCATGGTGGATAAGCTTTTTGATGTGGTGCTGGATTCGGTTTGCCAGTATTTTATTGAGGATTTTTGCATCAATGTTCATCAAAGATATTGGTTTAAAATTCTCTTTTTTTGTTGTGTCTCTGCCAGGCTTTGGTATCAGGAGGGTGCTGGCCTCATAAAATGAGTTAGGGAGGATTTCCTCTTTTTCTATTGATTGGAATAGTTTCAGAAGGAATGGTACCACCTCCTCCTTGTACCTCTGGTAGAATTCGGCTGTGAACCCATCTGGTCCTGGACTTTTTTTGGTTGGTAAGCTATTGATTATTGCCACAATTTCAGCTCCTGTTATTGGTCTATTCAGAGATTCAACTTCTTCCTGGTTTAGTCTTGGGAGAGTGTATGTGTTGAGGAATTTATCCATTTCTTCTTGATTTTCTAGTTTATTTGCATAGAGGTGTTTGTAATATTCTCTGATGGTAGTTTGTATTTCTGTGGGATCGGTGGTGATATCCCCTTTATCATTTTTTATTGCATCTATTTGATTCTTCTCTCTTTTTTTCTTTATTAATCTTGCTGGCGGTCTATCAATTTTGTCGATCCTTTCAAAAAACCAGCTCCTGGATTCATTTATTTTTTGAAGGGTTTTTTGTGTCTCTATATCCTTCAGTTCTGCTCTGATTTTAGTTATTTCTTGCCTTCTGCTAGCTTTTGAATGTGTTTGCTCTTGCTTTTCTAGTTCTTTTAATTGTGATGTTAGGGTGTCAATTTTGGATCTTTCCTGCTTTCTCTTGTGGGCATTTAGTGCCATAAATTTCCCTCTACACACTGCTTTGAATGCATCCCAGAGATTCTGGTATGTTGTGTCTTGGTTCTCATTGGTTTCAAAGAACATCTTTATTTCTGCCTTCATTTCGTTATGTACCCAGTAGTCATTCAGGAGCAGATTGTTCAGTTTCCATGTAGATGAGCGGTTTTGAGTGAGATTCTTAATCCTGAGTTGTAGCTTGATTGCACTGTGATCTGAGAGACGGTTTGTTATAATTTCTGTTCTTTTACATTTATTGAGGAGAGCTTTACTTCCAAGTATATGGTCAATTTTGGAATAGGTGTGGTGTGGTGCTGAAAAAAATGTATATTCTGTTGATTTGGGGTGGAGAGTTCTGTAGATGTCTATTAGGTCCGCTTGGTGCAGAGCTGAGTTCAATTCCTGGGTATCCTTGTTGACTTTCTGTCTCGTTGATCTGTCTAATGTTGACAGTGGGGTGTTAAAGTCTCCCATTATCAATATGTGGGAGTCTAAGTATCTTTGTAGGTCACTCAGGACTTGCTTTATGAATCTGGGTGCTCCTGTATTGGGTGCATATATATTTAGGATAGTTAGCTCTTCTTGTTGAATTAATCCCTTTACCATTATGTAATGACCTTCTTTGTCTCTGTTGATCTTTGTTGGCTTAAAGTCTGTTTTATCAGAGACTAGGATTGCAACCCCTGCCTTTTTTTTGCTTTCCATTTGTTTGGTAGATCTTCCTCCATCCTTTTATTTTGAGCCTATGTGTGTCTCTGCACGTGAGATGGGTTTCCTGAATACAGCACACTGATGGGTCTTGACTCTTTATCCCATTTGCCAGTCTGTGTCTTTTAATTGGAGCCTTTAGTCCATTTACACTTAAAGTTAATATTGTTATGTGTGAATTTGATCCTGTCATTATGATGTTAGCTGGTTATTTTGCTCGTTAGTTGATGCAGTCTCTTCCTAGTCTCAATGGTCTTTACATTTCGGTATGATTTTGCAGTGGCTGGTACCTGTTGTTCCTTTCCATGTTTAGTGCTTCCTTCAGGAGCTCTTTTAGGGCAGGCCTGGTGGTGACAAAATCTCTCAGCATTTGCTTGTCTGTAAAGGATTTTATTTCTCCTTCACTTATGAAGCTTAGTTTGGCAGGATATGAAATTCTGGGTTGAAAATTCTTTTCTTTAAGAATGTTGAATATTGGCCCCCACTCTCTTCTGGCTTGTAGGGTTTCTGCCGAGAGATCCGCTGTTAGTCTGATGGGCTTCCCTTTGATGGTAACCCGACCTTTCTCTCTGGCTGCCCTTAACATTTTTTCCTTCATTTCAACTTTGGTGAATCTGACAATTATGTGTCTTGGAGTTGGTCTTCTCGAGGAGTATCTTTGTGGTGTTCTCTGTATTTCCTGAATCTGAATGTTGGCCTGCCTTGCTAGATTGGGGAAGTTCTCCTGGATAATATCCTGCAGAGTGTTTTCCAACTTGGTTCCATTCTCCCCGTCACTTTCAGGTACACCAATCAGACGTAGATTTGGTCTTTTCACATAGTCCCACATTTCTTGGAGGCTTTGCTCGTTTCTTTTTATTCTTTTTTCTCTAAACTTCCCTTCTCGCTTCATTTCATTCATTTCATCTTCCAGGGCTGATACCCTTTCTTCCATTTGATCGCATCGGCTCCTGAGGCTTCTGCATTCTTCACGTAGTTCTCGAGCCTTGGTTTTCAGCTCCATCAGCTCCTTTAAGCACTTCTCTGTATTGGTTATTCTAGTTATACATTCTTCTAAATTTTTTTCAAACTTTTCAACTTCTTTGCCTTTGGTTTGAATATCCTCCCATAGCTCAGAGTAATTTGATCGTCTGAAGCCTTCTTCTCTCAGGTCGTCGAAGTCATTCTCCGTCCAGCTTTGTTGCATTGCTGGTGAGGAACTGCGTTCCTTTGGAGGAGGAGAGGTACTCTGCTTTTTAGAGTTTCCAGTTTTTCTGCTCTGTTTTTTCCCCATTTTTGTGGTTTTATCTACTTTTGGTCTTTGATGATGGTGATGTATAGATGGGTGTTTGGTGTGGGTGTCCTTTCTGTTAGTTTTCCTTCTAACAGACAGGACCCTCAACTGCAGGTCTTTTGGAGTACCCGGCCGTGTGAGGTGTCAGTCTGCCCCTGCTGGGGGGTGCCTCCTAGTTAGGCTGCTCAGGGGTCAGGGGTCAGGGACCCACTTGAGGAGGCAGTCAGCCCGTTCTCAGATCTCCAGCTGCGTGCTGGGAGAACCACTGCTCTCCTCACAGCTGTCAGACAGGGACATTTAAGTCTGCAGAGGTTACTGCTGTCTTTTTGTTTGTCTGTGCCCTGCCCCCAGAGGTAGAGCCTACAGAGGCAGGCAGGCCTCCTTGAGCTGTGGTGGGTTCCACCCAGTTCAAGCTTCCAGGCTGCTTTGTTTACCTAAGTGAGCCTGGGCAATGGCGGGCGCCCCTCCCCCAGCCTCGCTGCTGCCTTGCAGTTTGATCTCAGACTGCTGTGCTAGCAATCAGTGAGACTCCGTGGGCGTAGGACCCTCTGAGCCTGGTGTGGGCTATATTTTCCTGGGGCACCGTTTTCTAAGCCCGTCGGAAAAGCACAGTATTCGGGTGGGAGTGGCCCGATTTTCCAGGTGCCGTTTGTCACCCCTGGAAAGGGAACTCCCTGACCCCTTGCGCTTCCCGAGTGAGGCAATGCCCTGCCCCTGCTTCGGCTGGCGCACGGTGCACTCATCCACTGACCTGCGCCCACTCTCTGGCACTCCCTATTGAGATGAACACGGTATCTCAGATGGAAATGCAGAAATCACCTGTCTTCTGCGTCACTCGCTCTGGGAGCTGTAGACCGGAGCTGTTCCTATTCGGCCATCTTGGCTCCTCCCCCCACATTTTCTTAATTCATTCTATCATTGATGGACATTTGGGTTGGTTCCAAGTCTTTACTATTGTGAATAGTGCCGCAATAAACATACATGTGCATGTGCCTTTATAGCAGCATGATTTATAATCCTTTGGGTATATACCCAGTAATGGGATGGCTGGGTCAAATGGTATTTCTAGTTCTAGATCCTTGAGGACTTGGCACACTGTCTTCCACAATGGTTGAACTAGTTTACAGTCCCATCAACAGTGTCAAAGTGTTCCTATTTCTCCAGATCCTCTCCAGCACCTGTTGTTTCCTGACTTTTTAATGATCACCATTCTAACTGGTGTGAGATGGTAGCTCATTGTGGTTTTGATTTGCATTTCTGTGATGGCCAGTGATGATGAACATTTTTTCATTGTCTTTTGGCTGCATAAATGTCTTCTTTTGAGAAATGTCTGTTCATATCCTTCACCCACTTGTTGAAGGGGTTGTTTTTTTCTTGTAAATTTGTTTGAGTTCTTTGTAGATTCTGGATATTAGCCCTTTGTCAGATGAGTAGATTGCAAAAATCTTCTCCCATTTTGTAGGTTGCCTGTTCACTCTGATGGTAGTTTCTTTTGCTGTGCAGAAGCTCTTGAGTTTAATTAGATCCCATTTGTCAATTTTGGCTTTTGTTGCCATTGCTTTTGGTGTTTTAGGCATGACGTCCTTGCCCATGCCTATGTCCTGCATGATATTGCCTAGGTTTTCTTCTAGGGTTTTTTATGGTTTTAGGTCTAACATTTAAGTCTTTAATCCATCTTGAATTAATTTTTGTATAAGGTGTAAGGGAGGGATCCAGTTTCAGCTTTCTACATATGGCTAGCCAGAATTCTTTTAACCAAATCTAAATTTCTTAGTTTTCTATTGCTACTTATCAAATTATCACAAACTTATTGGCTTAAAACAACACTAATGTATTATCTTACAGTTCTGAAGGAAAGAAGTCTGAGTTCAAGGCATCCATAATGCAATGCTATGTTACTTTTGAAAAGTCTGGGAGAGTGGGGGAGCCAAGATGGCCGAATAGGAACAGCTCCGGTCTACAGTTCCCAGCGTGAGCAATGCAGAAGATGGGTGATTTCTGCATGTCCATCTGAGGTACTGGTTTCATCTCACTAGGGAGTGCCAGACAGTGGGCACAGGTCAGTGGGTGCACGCACCATGTGCCAGCGGAAGAAGGGCGAGGCATTGCCTCACTAGGGAAGTGCAAGGGGTCAGGGAGTTCCCTTTCCTAGTCAAAGAAAGGGGTGACAGACGGCACCTGGAAAATTGGGTCACTCCCACCCGAATACTGCACTTTTCCAATGGGCTTAAAAAACGGCGCACCAGGAGATTATATCCTGCACCTGGCTCAGAGGGTCCTATACCCACAGAGTCTCGCTGATTGCTAGAACAGCAGTCTGAGATCAAACTGCAAGGCGGCAGCGAGGCTGGGGGAGGGGCGCCCGCCATTGCCCAGGCTTGCTTAGGGAAACAAAGCAGCCAGGAAGCTCGAGCTGGGTGGAGCCCACTGCAGCTCAAGGAGGCCTGCCTGCCTCTGTAGGCTCCACCTCTGGGGGCAGGGCACAGACAAACAAAAAGACAGCAGTAACCTCTGCAGACTTAAATGTCCCTGTCTGACAGCTTTGAAGAGAGCAGTGGTTCTCCCAGCATGCAGCTGGAGATCTGAGAACGGGCAGACTGCCTCCTCAAGTGGGTCCCTGACCCCTGACCCCCAAGCAGCCTAACTGGGATGCGCCCCTCAGCAGGGGCAGACTGACACCTCACACAGCCGGGTACTCCAACAGACCTACAGCTGAGGGTCCTGTCTGTTAGAAGGAAAACTAACAAACAGAAAGAACATCAACACCAAAAACCCATCTGTACATCACCATCATCAAAGACCAAAAGTAGATAAAACCACAAAGATGAGGAAAAAACAGAGCAGAAAAACTGGAAACTCTAAAAAGCAGAGTACCTCTCCTCCTGCAAAGGAACGCAGTTCCTCACCAGCAACGGAACAAAGCTGGACGGAGAATGATTTTGACGAGTTGAGAGAAAAAGGCTTCAGACGATCAAATTACTCCGAGCTATGGGAGGATATTCAAACCAAAGGCAAAGAAGTTGAAAACTTTGAAAAAAATTTAGAAGAATGTATAACTAGAATAACCAATACAGAGAAGTGCTTAAAGGAGCTGATGGAGCTGAAAACCAAGGCTCGAGAACTACGTGAAGAATGCAGAAGCCTCAGGAGCCAATGCGATCAACTGGAAGAAAGGGTATCAGCGATGGAAGATGAAATGAATGAAGGGAAGTTTAGAGAAAAAAGAATAAAAAGAAATGAGCAAAACCTCCAAGAAATATGGGACTATGTGAAAAGACCAAATCTACCTCTGATTAGTGTACCTGAAAGTGACTGGGAGAATGGAACCAAGTTGGAAAACACTCTGCAGGATATTATCCAGGAGAACTTCCCCAATCTAGCAAGGCAGGCCAACATTCACATTCAGGAAATACAGAGAATGCCACAAAGATACTCCTCGAGAAGAGCAACTCCAAGACACATAATTGTCAGATTCACCAATGTTGAAATGAAGGAAAAAATGTTAAGGGCAGCCAGAGAGAAAGGTCGGGTTACCATCAAAGGGAAGCCCATCATACTAACGGCGGATCTCTCGGCAGAAACTCTACAAGACAGAAGAGAGTGGGGGCCAATATTCAACATTCTTAAAGAATTTTCAACCCAGAATTTCATATCCAGCCAAACTAAGCTTCATAAGTGAAGGAGAAATAAAATCCTTTACAGACAAGCAAATGCTGAGAGATTTTGTCACCAGCAGGCCTGCCCTAAAAGAGCTCCTGAAGGAAGCACTAAACATGGAAAGGAACAACAGGTACCAGCCGCTGCAAAATCATGCCAAAATGTAAAGACCATCGAGACTAGGAAGAAACTGCATCAACTAATGAGCAAAATAACCAGCTAACATCATCATGACAGGATCAAATTCACACATAACAATATTAACTTTCAATATAAATGGACTAAAGGCTCCAATTAAAAGACACAGACTGGCAAATGGGATAAAGAGTCAAGACCCATCAGTGTGTTGTATTCAGGAAACCCATCTCACATGCAGAGACACACATAGGCTCAAAATAAAAGGATGGAGGAAGATCTACCAAACAAATGGAAAGCAAAAAAAGGCAGGGGTTGCAATCCTAGTCTGTGATAAAACAGACTTTAAACTAATGAAGATCAAAAGAGACAAAGAAGGCCATTACATAATGGTAAAGGGATCAATTCAACAAGAAGAGCTAACTATCCTAAATATATATGCACCCAATACAGGAGCACCCAGATTCATAAAGCAAGTCCTGAGTGACCTACAAAGAGACTTAGACTCCCACACATTAATAATGGGAGACTTTAACACCCCACTGTCAACATTAGACAGGTCAACGAGCCAGAAAGTCAGCAAGGATACCCAGGAATTGAACTCAGCTCTGCACCAAGCGGACCTAATAGACATCTACAGAACTCTCCACCCCAAATCAACAGAATATACATTTTTTTCAGCACCACACCACACCTATTCCAAAATTGACCACATACTTGGAAGTAAAGCTCTCCTCAGCAAATGTAAAAGAACAGAAATTATAACAAACTATCTCTCAGATCACTGTGCAATCAAACTAGAACTCAGGATTAAGAATCTCACTCAAAACTGCTCAACTACATGGAAACTGAACAACCTGCTCCTGAATGACTACTGGGTACATAACGAAATGAAGGCAGAAATAAAGATGTTCTTTGAAACCAACGAGAACCAAGACACAACATACCAGAATCTCTGGGATGCATTCAAAGCAGTGTGTAGAGGGAAATTTATGGCACTAAATGCCCACAAGAGAAAGCAGGAAAGATCCAAAATTGACACCCTAACATCACAATTAAAAGAACTAGAAAAGCAAGAGCAAACACATTCAAAAGCTAGCAGAAGGCAAGAAATAACTAAAATCAGAGCAGAACTGAAGGAAATAGAGACACAAAAAACCCTTCAAAAAATTAATGAATCCAGGAGCTGGTTTTTTGAAAGGATCAACAAAATTGATAGACTGCTAGCAAGACTAATAAAGAAAAAAGGAGAGAAGAATCAAATAGATGCAATAAAAAATGATAAAGGGGATATCACCACTGATCCCACAGAAATACAAACTACCATCAGAGAATACTACAAACACCTCTATGCAAAGAAACTAGAAAATCTAGAAGAGATGGATAAATTCCTCAACACATACACGCTCCCAAGACTAAACCAGGAAGAAGTTGAATCTCTGAATAGACCAATAGCAGGAGCTGAAATTGTGGCAATAATCAATAGCTTACCAACCAAAAAAGTCCAGGACCAGACGGATTCACAGCCGAATTCTACTAGAGGTACAAGGAGGAGCTGGTTCCATTCCTTCTGAAACTATTCCAATCAATAGAAAAAGAGGGAATCCTCCCTAACTCATTTTATGAGGCCAGTATCATCGTGATACCAAAGCCGGGCAGAGACACAACCAAAAAAGAGAATTTTAGACCAATATCCTTGATGAACATTGATGCAAAAATCCTCAATAAAATACTGGCAAACTGAATCTAGCAGCACATCAAAAAGCTTATCCACCATGATCAAGTGGGCTTCATCCCTGGGATGCAAGGCTGGTTCAATATACGCAAATCAATAAATGTAATCCAGCATACAAACAGAACCAAAGACAAAAACCACATGATTATCTCAATAGATGCAGAAAAGGCCTTTGACAAAATTCAACAACCCTTCATGCTAAAAACTCTCAATAAGTTAGGTATTGATGGGACGTACCTCAAAATAATAAGAGCTATCTATGACAAACCCACAGCCAATATCATACTGAATGGGCAAAAACTGGAAGCATTCCCTTTGAAAACTGGCACAAGACAGGGATGTCCTCTCTCACCACTCCTATTCAACATAGTGTTGGAAGTTCTGGCCAGGGCAATTAGGCAGGAGCAGGAAATAATGGGTATTCAATTAGGAAAAGAGGAAGTCAAATTGTCCCTGTTTGCAGATGACATGATTGTATATCTAGAAAACCCCATCATCTCAGCCCAAAATCTCCTTAAGCTGATAAGCAACTTCAGCAAACTCTCAGGATACAAAATCAATGTATAAAAATCACAAGCATTTTTATCCACCAACAACAGACAAACAGAGAGCCAAAACATGAGTGAACTCCCATTCACAATTGCTTCAAAGAGAATAAAATACTTAGGAATCCAACTTACAAGGGATGTGAAGGACCTCTTCAAGGAGAACTACAAACCACTGCTCAAGGAAATAAAAGAGGATACAAACAAATGGAAGAACATTTCATGCTCATGGGTAGGAAGAATCAATATCGTGAAAATGGTCATACTGCCCAAAGTAATTTCCAGATTGAATGCCATCCCCATCAAGCTACCAATGACTTTCTTCACAGAATTGGAAAAAACTACTTTAAAGTTCATATGGAACCAAAAAAGAGCCCGCATTGCCAAGTCAATCCTAAGCCAGAAGAACAAAGCTGGAGGCATCACACTACCTGACTTCAAACTATACTACAAGGCTACAGTAACTAAAACAGCATGGTACTGGTACCAAAACAGAGATATAGATCAATGGAACAGAACAGAGCCCTCAGAAATAACGCCACATATCTACAACTATCTGATCTTTGACAAATCTGAGAAAAACAAGCAATGGGGAAAGAAATCCCTATTTAATAAATGGTGCTGGGAAAACTGGCTAGCCATATGTAGAAAGCTGAAACTGGATCCCTTCCTTACACCTTATACAAAAATCAATTCAAGATGGATTAAAGACTTAAACATTAGACCTAAAACCATAAAAACCCTAGAGGAAAACCTAGGCATTACCATTCAGGACATAGGCATGGGCGAGGACTTCATGTTGAAAACACCAAAAGCAATGGCAACAAAAGCCAAAATTGTCAAATGGGATCTAATTAAACTAAAGAGCTTCTGCACAGCAAAAGAAACTACCATCAGAGTGAACAGGCAACCTACAAAATGGGAGAAAATTTTCACAACCTACTCATCTGACAAAGGGCTAATATCCAGAATCTACAATGAACTCCAACAAATTTACAAGAAAAAAACAAACAACCCCATCAAAAAGTGGGTGAAGGACATGAACAGACACTTCTCAAAAGAAGACATTTATGCAGCCAAAAAACACATGAAAAAATGCTCCCCATCACTGGCCATCAGAGAAATGCAAATCAAAACCACAATGAGATACCATCTCACACCAGTTAGAATGGCGATCATTCAAAAGTCAGGAAACAACAGGTGCTGGAGAGGATGTGGAGAAATAGGAACACTTTGACACTGTTGGTGGGACTGTAAACTAGTTCAACCATTGTGGAAGTCAGTGTGGCGATTCCTCAGGGATCTAGAACTAGAAATACCATTTGACCCAGCCATCCTATTACTTGGTATATACCCAAAGGACTATAAATCTTGCTGCTATAAAGGCACATGCACACGTATGTTTATTGCGGCATTATTCACAATAGCAAAGACTTGGAACCAACCCATATGTCCAACAATGATAGACTGAATTAAGAAAATGTGGCACATATACACCATGGAATACTATGCAGCCATAAAAAATGATGAGTTCATGTCTTTGTAGGGACATGGATGAAATTGGAAATCATCATTCTCAGTAAACTATCGCAAGAACAAAAAACCAAACACTGCATATTCTCACTCATAGGTGGGAATTGAACAATGAGAACACATGGATGCAGGAAGGGGAACATCACACTCTGGGGACTGTTGTGGGGTGTGGGGAAGGGGGAGGGATAGCATTTGGAGATATACCTAATGCTAGATGACGAGTTAGTGGGTGCAGCGCACCAGCATGGCACATGTATACATATGTAAGTAACCTGCACATAGTGCACATGTACCCTAAAACTTAAAGTATAAGAGTAATAAATATATTTAAAAAAAAAAAAAGAAAAGTCTGGGAGACAATCTGCTTCCTTGCCGTTTCATGCTTCTAGAGGTCACCTGCATACCTTGGCTTATGGTCCCTTCCTCCATTTGCAAAGCACATTACTTCAACCTCTGTTTTTGTAGTCTCAGCACCTTTTTCTGTTTTTGACCTCCTTGACTCCCTCTTCTAAGGACCCTTGTAATCACTTGGGGCCCAGCTGAATAATGCAGGATAATCTACCCATCTCAAAATCTTTAAGTTAATCACATCTGAAAAAAATCCCTTTTGCCATGTAGGGTAACATGTTTATATGGATTAGGACATGGATATCTTTAATGGGCCTTTATTCTATCTACCATACCAATCTATCTGTAATGATACAGTGTTTTATACTCATGGTTAAGGCACTTGGCATCCATGAGGCCAAAACTGCTTGCCTGATGTTCATAAGTACCATTCTTATAAGTATATAATAAGATTATCAAGGGTTTACCATTTAATCCTAATAACAGGTATATGAGGTAGAAATTATTATAATCCTCATTATGAAGATGCAGTTGTGGAGCTCAGAGAAATTAATAAACTTTTCCAAGTTCACAGAGCTAGTGAGTGTCAAAGCCAGGACTCAAATCCAGGTGTTATTTTAGGGCCCATGAAATTTCTATTTCTTTACTCTGCCTTATTAGTTTTTGTTAAGTTTATTTGCTTCACTTTCTGGCCATAGTAAATACCTAAACCTTGACCATTAATATCACAACTGGGTTGCTTTGGGCTATATGTGGCTAAATGAGGGCAAATTCAACATTGCCACTACAAGTACAATTCTGTTTGATTCTCAATAAATGTTTCTTGAATTAATCTATGCTCTATCCAGTGCAAGCCCTATGCCTCACTAATGGTGATGACTCATTTGAGCCATATTGATATGTTATGTTACTGCCAGAGAATTAGGCTGCAGCCAAACTATTTCGTGGTTATCTCTCAGGATGAAAGGGAGCAGATACCTCTTGAGCAGTTCAGTATAAAGGTCATGCCTTGCCTCTGGGAAATTAAGTTTTATAAGCTCCTTTAATACTGAAATGCAGCTATCTCCAGGAGATAAGAGATAGTTTTCTGCATTTTTTAACTGTTCAAAAGATAGTCCCTAAGATAAGCAGTGTCCCTGAGCTTATGAAGGTAGAAATACAACTGTGGACCATAGCAGGCTGGTTTACCCAAAGTTAACATGACGATATTTGAAATTTTCCCTTCTACATTTCTATTAATATTATGTGACTTCATCTTTTCAGAGACAGTGGAAGGTCAAACCCAAAAATGATGCTAACATGACATTAATCTGAATGTTATATTGGCCAATGAATGCGTTACTCTTTCAGATGCCACTCTTTAAGCAATCCATCTCAGGCTTCCTAACTCCCCAACATTTAATACACCACCTTGCTCAGATGCTCTATATCCTTTTATACTCTAAGCTCAAACTGATTGCTCTTGTGTCTCGGTACCCCATGAAGCTCTATTTTTTATAGTTATAATAAATGTTCACCAAGTTATTAAAATATGTAACTTTGTTATCCCTCCAAAATAATGATTTTACCTGTTAAAGGATGGATGGAGAGTGTATTAGTCAGGGTTCCCTAGAGGGACAGAACTAATAGGATATACGTGTGTGTGTGTATGCACATATATATATTCATATCTATATGTGTATATATATATAAATACACGATAACAAGTTCCCACAATAGGCTGTCCGAAGCTTGAGGAGCAAGGAGAGCCAGTCGGAGTCTCAAAACTGAAGAACTTGGAGTCCGATGTTTGAGGTCAGGAAGCATCTAGCACAGGAGAAAGATGTAGGTTAGGACACTAGGCCAGTCTCACCTCTTCACGTTTTTCTGCCTGCTTTATATTCGCTGGCAGCTGATTAGATTGTGCCCACCAGATTAAGGGTGGGTCTGCCTTCCCCAGCCCACTGACTTAAATGTTAATCTCCTTTGGCAACACCCACACAGACACACCCAGGATCAATACTTTGCATCCTTTAATCCAATCAAGTTGACATTCAGTATTATCCATCACAGAGAGGAAGAGGAAGAGAGAGAGGGAGGGGAAGAGAGAGGGAGGGGAAGAGAGAGGGGGAGGAGAAGAGAGAGGGAGAAGGGAAGAGAGAGGGGGAGGAGAAGAGAGAGGGAGAAGGGAAGAGAGAGGGGGAGGGGAAGAGAGAGGGGGAGGGGAAGAGAGAGGGGGAGGGGAAGAGAGAGGGGGAGGGGAAGAGAGAGGGGGAGGGGAAGGGGGAAAGAGGGGGGAGGGGAAGAGGGGGGAGGGGAAGAGAGGGGGAGGGGAAGAGAGAGAGCGAGAGAGATTGATTGATTCAAATCTCTCCTGGAATTTTTTTTCCTTTCCCCCGAATCTGCTCCTTTTTCAGAACTTCTTATTTTGTCATATTCTCTTAATATTCCAAATACAGAGTAGGCTCAACAGCTGTTCTTTCTCCATTTATCAAAAGTTACCTAGATTTATTGGTTTTTGGTTTAGTTTTACACTTTTAAAAATGTTAATATGTGTCAGGCATTTTGCTAGGTTCTAGAGAGACAAAAGAAATCAGACAACTCTCATAACCTGGAGGAGCTTTTAGAGTAAGAAGAAATAGAATTCTTGATAAGCTAACTTATTTTGCTGGATGTATACAATGTAATTGGGCAAAAAATTGGCTTACCTCCTTTCCTTTCCAGGTTCATGGTCCCACCCTGATTCAGACTTGGATCAACTTAATCTCAGACTGTATTGCAATAGTCTCCCAGCTAATCTTCATGTTTCTTCTCTGGTGTTTTAATTGCCCTACTATCCATTGGCCCTTTCCATCATCTACACTGAACAGATTAATCTTCATTCATTAAATATTTCTTTGCAAAAATCATTTACTGTCTCTCAACTTACCTCTCCCAGTTCTGAAGTCTTCATCGACTTTCTACTGCTTTCAAGATAAAATGTACAGCCCTTCATCTGGCTAGTACTCTCCATAATGCAGTCTTCATCCATGGGCTCAGCCTCATCTCCTATAATTTCTGCCATAACCAACTTTCTACTCAAATTAAATCTGTGCGTAATTGCTCAAGCTTTCAAATATATTCTGCCTCTATAATTTGCTCACATGGCTCTTGTCAGAATGTTTTCATCTATTTAATCCCTAGGCAGATCTAAGTCTCACTCTTCCCTCAAGAACCAGCTCAAGTCCCATACCCTCTATAGATTCTACCTAGTCCACCCCATCCCTCTGTGATCATGGCTTTCTCCAACAGACTTCGGTCACCTAGCCTTTATCATGTGCATATGTAATCTTCTACTGTACTTACTCATCATGTACAATTCCAGTCTCTTACGGGCAATAATCCCCTTATGGACAGGGACTCTAAATTGTGCCCTTAGTATCTCCAGAGTTTAATTAGCTCAGAAGATTTTTATGATTGTAATGAGTCAGCCATTGGTATATTTATATGAAAATAGAACTCTTTGGAATCCCTTATTTTATACCATGTATGGAGGGGCCACACAGATTGCTTACATGAAAGACCAAGTGGAAAGCTTTCTTACAGATAAAATTAAACCAAAAGTATGAGCCCAAATGCTTATAGGGGCCAAGGAGAGGACATAATTAGGCTGGAGATAAACCAATATTTATTTAACAAACCTTTGCACAGTGCTTACTGTCTGCTTAGCATTACTTTAAGTGCTTTATGAGTTTTAACTCATTTAACTCTCACTGAAACCCTACCATTACTATCCTCATTTTAGAGATAAGAAAACCATTACACAGAGAGATTGTCATTTTCCCAGGGTTATGTGGCTAGTAGGTGACAGATACTGAATTTTAACTCATACACTCTGACTTCTAGAGTCTGTATTCTTAATAACTGCATGGATCCGAATTTTCAAAAGAAAATGGTATGTACAATGATGTACTGGAGAGTGTATAATTTAAAGGACATTTAAATTTATTTAAAAGAAAATCATGAGCCAAAATAAACAGGTCTGTAGGCCAGTTCAGCCCAAGTACTCTGAGTTTGCAATCCCTGGATTGAATTAAACAATGACAGGCAAAAGTTTATTCTTCTGTCCTTAGTAACACTACTTCTATTACAGGGCAGCAGGAAGCATTTCTGATTTTATCCTCTTTACTTTGACATAAGTCACATGCCCATTAAGGGCATTTGTCAAAGAAAAGGAGATATTGGTGTTCACTGTCATCACTTTACATGTTTAGGTTTGCAGATTCAACTTGCCAGAGATTTACGAACCTTTCAAAAGAACTAATGGCTCACCTGCATTTGTTCCCGTAGTACTTTGTTTATACCTTTACCAAGGTATTTATCAAATGTCACTCCCTTCTTGAAATGAAGAATTTTCACATTTTCTTAGTGTAAAAGATCATCCAAATGCTTACTTACAGATTTTAACAACTTCCAACAATTTTGAAGTGTATTGATTTAAAATAAATTTAGCAAGTTTCTATTAGTGTCTAACTTGAACATTTTGCTTTCTAATACAGAACATATTCTTTTATAGTGCCTTTAGATTTAAATTCAGACTTTTACCAGTCCAGAACTTTGAAAAGTAACATACATTAATCTCCATCTTTGACATGTTTACAGCTTTATTTCAATGTTTGTTTTGATTGGGTTCAAAGAAATAAATGCAAACATGCCATACATTTGAAATTTCTACACAGCTTAACAAATATAGGAAGTAGAAAATTTCAGTGACAAACTCAAATGTAAAAGAGTGTAGTGTTATTTATTTCTCTTCAACTGAAATTCATCTAGCTTTTAACCTGCATTTCAACTTTCTGCAATAAACCTAGTCCTACAATATAATATAAATTAAGTATTTCTGATTTTAAACTCTGCATTATGATTCTCACTGCTCAACTCTTCCTTCTTCCCTTCTCTTCTGGGCATTCTAATTTCCTTTGGGTCTGAATGTCAATCCACTATTCTTATTGACTTTATAAGATATTGTGCTGCACAAGGAAATAAAAATCACCTGTAATTCTAAATCCCAGGAAAACATTAATAATATTTTAGGACATTTCTTTTTTTTCTATGCATACAGATCTGCATAGAAAAACTTGAAATGTATGTTTATGTGTGTGTATAGGTAGGCTCTTTATTTTTTTTGGCCAATATCTTTAGATATTCTCCAGAGAGGAAGAGATGAAAGGCAAATTTTCTGGGTGAAGTATTGCCTCTTTGGCATATCTCCCCAAGGTCCTATAGACCATTCCTTGCCCTCCTGTGGGAGTGAGAGGGATTAGTCTATCTAACACCAGTTATTATCTTGTGACCCTCACAAGTAAACATCACAGAAATAAGTGCAAGCTGGTTTTTGCTCAAATCCTCTGATAATTAATCCAAACCATACACAGTGGTGCTGGTAGACAGTGCATTTAAAAATTGATTAGTGAGTCCCTGATTTTTCTCTCTTGTCCCATCTATTTATTGAGGGTGTGTTCACTGCACTTTCTCATTTTCCCATGAGAATTTTTTCTCTAGCTCTGTGAAGAATGCCTACTCTCTTTTCTTCATGCTACCCTCTTTTCTCTTCTCTTCAGTTCATTTGTTCTTATTTCCTTTTATTATTTTATTTTTCTTTATCCTGAAGTCCCTGCTTCCCATTTTTTCTGTGCCTGTTATCCTGCAATCAGATATTTGTAAGTCCTACATCAATGTCAATTTTCTCTCCCTACTCCTTCCTTGTATACCATTGGCTTCCAGCATGGATTGTCAGGTAAAACTGCTTTTTCTTCCTGGTAGAAAGAGTGGGGAGTTCTAGTCCTATAATTGGAAGTGGGGATGGGGGAAGAAGAATGTCAGGGTGATTCTCCACTCTGAATTACAGTCTGCTATGTAATATTTTTATATTCTTGAAGAAAACCTAAAATAAAAATAAACAAAAAAGTACATCTCACACAAGGAGAATTTCTTTTCTGCTAAAAGTCCTTCATTGAATCATCATAAGGCATTAATTGATTCCTTGCCAGCATAAGCATGACCTCATTATTATAGAAACAATCTGTCCCCTTCTCAACTTGGATTACATTGCACAGCCTTTTTCCATTAACTTGACACTACATGGCATCATTGAGCTATCCTTTTTATTCTTACAATCATATAGTAAACACTTTCTTTTGTGATTATTTTTGAAATATATTTTTTAAAATCATTATATTACTTCACCATGTTTATGCATCACAATATATTTAATTATTCCCCTAATGTTTAATATTTAGGTTGTGTATATGTATATTATAAAATTTACAAAAATTATCTGGTATATCGCTTGTGCATGTCTAATAATTTCTGTGGAATGATTTCCTTAAAAGTAGAATTTGGGGCCAAAAGATAAAATGGGTTGCTTTTTATTAAAATAATTTATATGAAAAAGTAATTATAATTTTAAATTATAAAAGTAATACAAACCAGGTACTAAAAAAAGAGAAGGGTATAAAATAGAAACTATAAGTCACTTCTGTCATCTCACTCCTTAGAGATCATTTTATCAGGTTAATGTCTATTTTTAGTATGAACAATTTTAATACTCTTTTTAATGTTGTCAGCTGGTATCCACAAAGGTCAACCGTTTAAAAATCCCACTAGCAGTTGACAAAAATGCTGATTTCACTATATACTCATTAACCTTATGGAATTCACATTTATTAATATTCAACATTTGATGAAGATTTAGATTTTGAAAGTACTTTCTTTTTACATTAACAATACTGGATATATGTATGCTTATCATTTATACACACGTATTACAAATATTTGCTCCATCTTGTAACTAAATTTTTTTGATGTGTTTTTATGTCCTTTTTGCATTTTTATGTAGTCATATTTATCAGCCTTAACCTTTGTGATTTATTTTTGCTTTTGTATTTAAATGCTCTTCTTTTTTCCCATGAGCAAATAAATGTTCACCTATATTTTCTCACAATCATTTAAAATTTGAAATTTTAATATAATTTTAATTATAATATATTGCAAACATAAGAAAAGTATATAGGTTGAATATACTCAATATCTATGAACCAAACATAGATTTAACAGATGCTAACATTTTGCCATGTTTGTTAAATTTTTTTTTTGGCAAACAATTACAGCTATAGCTAAAGTCGCACCTCTATCCCTTTGCTCTCCCTTTCTCTGCTGAAATTTGCATAACTTTCCTGCATGTTTTTATATTTACTACATATATTTATAACCATAAGCACTATAAATTATTGTTTTGTGTGCTTTAACATTCTGCTTAGATACAATCCGTTTCCAACAGATCTTTGTCATCTAACATTATACTTTTAAAATTTATCCAGATAGGTGCCTCTATTTCTAATCTACACATTTCTACTACTTTAGCACATGTAATTGTATAAATGTGGAGTTGTTTATGAATTACTGGTTCATATCACTTATATATTTTTAAATTGTGTTGTTTGTTTTTTAAAAATTATGGAAAACTCTTTATATTCTTTTTTTTCTTTTTATTGATCCAAGTCCTTTGTGTGTTATATATGTAACAAGTATCTGTTACAAATCTGTAATTTTTCTTTTAAATTTATAATCTGTGACATACCCAAGTTTTATTTATTTCTTTTTTCTTTTTCTTTTTCTTTCTTTCTTTTTTTTTTTTTTTGAGACTGAGTTTTGCTCTTGTTGCCCAGGCTGGAGTGCAATGTCACAATCTCGGCTCACCACAACCTCTGCCTCCCGGGTTCAAGCGATTCTGCTGCCTCAGCCTCCCAAGTAGCTGGGATTACAGGCATGTGCCACGAAGCCCAGCTAATTTTGTGTTTTTACTAGAGACAGGGTTTCTCCTTGTTGGTCAGGCTGGTCTTGAACTCCCGACATCAGGTGATCCACCCGCCTCAGCCTCCCAAAGTGCTAGGATTACAGGCGTGAGCCATCGCGCCTGGCCTATTTATTTCTTTTTTTAACTTTTATGTTAAGTTTAGGGGTACAAATGCAGGCTTTGTTACATGGGTAAACTTGTGTAATGGGGGTTTGTTATACAGATTATTGCATCACCCAGGTATTAAGCCTACTACCTATTAGTTGTTTTTCCTGATCATCTGCCTCCTCCCACCCTCCACTTTCTGAAGGGCCCCAGTGTGTGTGATTCCCCTCTATGTGTCCATACGTTCTCATAATTTAGCTCCCACTTATATGTGAGAATATGCATATTTGTTTTTCTCTTCCTGTGTTGGTTTGCTAAGGATAATGTCCTCCGGCTCCATGCATGTCCCTGCAAAGGACATGATCTCGTTTCTTTTTTATGTTTGCATAGTATTCCATGGTGTATATGTACCACATTTAATTTATCCAGTTTATAATTGATGGGCATTTAGGCTGATTTCATGTCTTTGCTATTGTGGATAGTGCTGCAATGAACATACTCATGCAGTGCCTTTATAATAGAATGATTTCTATTCATTTGCATGTATACCCAGTAATGGGATTGCTGAGTTAAATGGTAGTTCTGCTTATAGGTCTTTGAGGAATTGTCATACTGCTTTCCACAATGGTTGAACTAATTTACGCTCCCACCAAGACTGTATAAGCATTCCTTTTTTTTTTTTTTTTTTGACAACCTTGCCAGCATCTGTTATTTTTTGACATTTTAGTAATAGCCCTTCTGACTGGAGTGAGGTGGTATCTCATTGTGGTTTTTATTTGAATTTCTCTAATGACCAGTGATGTTGAGCTTTTCTTTTCATATGCTTGTTGGTTGCATGTATGTCTTCTTTTGAAAAGTATCTGTTCATGTCCTTTGCCCACTTTTTAATGGGGTTGTTTCTTTCTTGTAAATTTAAGTTCCTTATAGAAGCTGGGTGTTAGGCCTTCGTCAGATGCATAGTTTGCAAAAATTTTCTCCCATTCTGTAGGTTGTCTGTTTGTTCTGTTGATTGTTTCTTTTGCTGTGCAGGAGCTCTTTAGTTTAATGAAATCCCATTTGTCAATTTTTCCTTTTGTTGCAATTGCTTTTGGCGCCTTCATCATGAAATCTTTGACTGTGCCTATGTCCTGAATGGTATTGCCTAGGTTTTCTTCTAGGGTTTTTATAGTTTGAGGTTTTACATTTAAGTTATAATCCTACTTAAGTTTTAAATTTTAATATAGCTCTATTTATCCACTATATCCTTTATGATTTGTATTATTTTGTTTTTTTTTAAACAGTATCTTAATTCAATGACATACAAATATTTTCCTTGCTCTAGAAATGTTCAAGCTTGGATTATCAACTTTAGGTGTTTGATTAACATGAAATTACTTCTGTGTATGGTGTGGGGTAGGGTTGTCTTTAAATAAATATCAAATGGGCACAGCACAATTTAAGTAATGATGTAGTAAGGGAACCTCTGCCATATATCAAGTTGCCGTATAAATACTGGTCTGTTTCCAGACTTTCTATTCTGTCCCATCATTTTATTTCTTTATTCCTGGCTCAAAACCCATGTTTTAAGTCACTGTACCTTTATGATGAATCTTTATATCTGGTAGGACAAGTTTTTTTATTATTATTCTTTGATTTTTTAAAATTATTTTTAAGCCTTTGTCATCTCCACATTAACTTAGGGTCAGCTGGCCCATTTCGATGAAATACGTTTTCAAAATTTTAATTGGAATTCTTTTGAATTTGTTGATAACTGGGGAACAACTGTGAACTTTAAAGTATTTTCTCTATGTTAACAAGCATGGTACATCTCTCTTTATGGTTTGTCTTTTATAGCATTATCATCTGTGAATGATAGGAATTGTAGTTCTTCATGTTTAATTCACAGGCCTTTAACTTCTTTTTCTTTTTTTTTTCCTACCAACTGGAACCTCTGCTATATGCTCAATAGAAGCAGCAGTAGTGGTCATTCTTGTCATTTTCTCAACTTGAAAAGGAATACTGTATTTTCCATAATTTTTCACCATCTATAAGAAACTTTATTTATTTGTTTGCATTTTTTTTCATTTCTTTTTAAAAAATTTTCATTCAGGGGTACATGGGCAGGTTTGTTACATGTATATATTACATGATGCTGAGGTTTGGGATATGAGTGATTCTGTCACCCAGGTAGTGAGCATAGTCCCCAGTAAATAGTTTTTCAATTCTTGCCCCTTTCTTTTCTCTCCTGTTTTGAATTCCCCAGTGTCTGTTGTTCCCATCTTTATGTTCATGTGTACCCAATGATTAGCTCCTACTTATAAGTGAGAACATGTGATATTTGTTTTTCTTTTTCTACATTAATTCACTTAGGATAATGGTCTCCAGCTATATCCATGTTGCTGCAAAGGACATGATTTTGCTCTTTTTATGGCTTCATAGTATACCATGGTGTATATATACCATATTTTCTTTATGCAATCCATCTTTGATGGGCACCTGGGTTGATCCATGTCTTTGCTGTTGTGAATCATGCTGCAATAAACATACAAGTACATGTGTGTTTTCAGTAGAACTATTTATATTCCTTTGGGTATATACCCAATAATGAGATTGCATTTTAAATATTTTACCAGTAAGCACCACATTTGCTGTGGGATATGGAATCAACCTAAATGCTCATCAATGGTAGACTGGATAAAGACAATGTGGCACATATACACCATGGAATATTAAGTAGCCACAAAAAAGAATGAGATCATGTCTTTGCAACAATATGGATGGAGCTGGAGGCCATTATCCTAAGCAAACTAACACAGAAACAGAAAACCAAATACTGCATGTTCTCACTTATGAGTGAGAGTTAAACATCGAGTACATATGGACGTAAATAAAGGAACAATAGACACTGGAGCCTACTTGAAAGTGAAGGGTGGTAGGAGGGTGAGGACTGAAAAACTACCTATCCTGTACTATGCTTATTACATAGGTGATGAAATAATCTGTTTGTTAAACTCCCACGACACTCAATTTACCTATAGAAGAAACTTGCGCATATGTATCTTTGAATCTAAAATAAAAGTTTAAAAAAATAAAAAGTAAAAAATCCTTTTTTTTCTTCTTGCACTTTATTGGATTGTTTAAATTTCCTTTATTCTCAAGGATTTGGGGTCAACTTATGTGCATATTGCCTAATGCTCTTTGATCTGTCACCAGTTCCTTTCTCTTTCTTGAGAGTACATCTATGCATTTAAACAATTCTTGTTTCATTTTGTCCATGAGATTAGTACACTATTTTGCTAGAAATAGAAGTCTGCAATTAATATTTTTAGTCCATATGGAATTTATCTTAGAGGATGGTATAAACTAAAAAAAAATCCACTTTTAAAAATTTGCCAAGTTGCCAACCAACAATTCCAGTGTCATTATTGAAGAATTCCTTCTTTCCTTATTAATTTGGAATGGTGCCTAATCATATATTCTATGGGTTAAGATCTACTTCTGAGACATTTATAATATCATGTAAATATGTTTGTCTGTTCTTATATCTTATTGTTCTAATGACTGTAATTTTAGAATACATTTTAATGTCAGATAATGTAGCAGCCTCTTCATTACTCTTTCTTTACAAAATTTTGTTGACTATTTTATCTGTTTTTTTCTGATGAATATTTTAAACTTTTGGTAAATTTTACATAAAAATATATTTCAAATTTTGTTTTCAAATAATTAAACTCTTTTAAAGTCACCTTATGTGAATATGTTATTTTAG
This sequence comes from Pongo pygmaeus, assembly GCF_028885625.2. NCBI lineage: Eukaryota > Metazoa > Chordata > Mammalia > Primates > Hominidae > Pongo > Pongo pygmaeus. The sequence continues at coordinate 127,039,595 of NC_072396.2, read as the reverse complement.
GTACTTCAGTAAGATCCATATGTTTGTTATATATATTCTACATTCTTATTTATTACTAAGCATTTTTGGTTAATATTTTCTAGATTAAAAATAAACAATGTAAGATAGTGACATGGCAAAACATAATAATACAAAAATGTATACAATGAGAAGTATATCTTTCCCATATGCCATGTCTCTGTGTCTCACAGTATCATTTTGGAATGCATCTGTTTGCAGATAACAAAATACAACACTAATGATGGGTAAATACATAAGGAATTTGCTCATTCTATGCACTAAGGTCTCCAGGATTAGGCAATCTGGAGTTGGTATGACTGAGAGAAGGCATCAGGGACCCAGGCTTCTTTCATCTTTCTACCCTGCTGCCCTTAGCACATGGACATTCATCTTCATGTTTGCCACCTTATGGTATTAAACTTCCAGTCATGAGTTCATGTTCACAGCAGAAACAAAGAGAAAGGGGTATGGCTGCTGCAATGATCTGAATGTTTGAGTTTCCCCAAATTCACATGTTGAAATTCTAACTCCCAAGGTTATGATATTAGTAGGTAGGGCCTTTAGAAGGTAACTAGACCATGAGGGCAGAGCCCTTAAAAAAGAGGCTCTTAAAAAAGCAACTTAAAAAAGAGGCTCAGAGAGATCCTCATCCCTTTCACCATGTGAAGTAACAGCGAAAGGATGGACATCTGTGAACCAGGAAGGGGGCCCTCACCAGATACTGAATCTGCCTTGATCTTGGACTTCCCAGTCAACAGAGTTGTGAGAAATAAATTTCTGTGGTTTATAAAATACCTTGTTTATGGCATTTTTTGATAGCAGCCCCAGACCAAGACAACAGCCAACCAAGTCTTTGTCCTTTAAAATTTTCCTATAAGTGTCATCTAGCAAGTTGCTGTTAGACCTAAATGGCCAGAACTTGGTCTCATGTCCAGCCAGGCTGAAAGTGTGAGAAAGCAAATACTTTTAGCTGGACATGTTGCTTTCCCAAATAGAAGTTGTGTTATGCTAGTAAGGAAGAAGCAGTGAATAGACATTGATAGGCAACTAACTACCAGTTCCTGCCTCCTCCCATCACCTGTCATTGTTAGCTGTTTCTGTTTTTTATTCACTAGTTTTTCTATATTTTTGTAACCATATATTTTGCGTGTTCTGCAATTCCACTTGTCATTAAATTTAGTTCTATATTTAAGTAAATGCTCACTGTCATTCTTTTCATATTGTTTTTTTCCCATTCTTCTCTTGTTTGGCTTCATTTTAACCTCAAGTATTTTTTTTCTGAGAATTGCTAAGGTTTACTCCATTTCTGCATTCTTGAATATTAAAACCAGCTATTGGTTACCTTTATGTTTGAAGGATAGATTGAATAGACATAGCATTCTTGGGGCATAATCTCTTTCTCTGAGGATTTTCTGAATACTGTTCTACTGTATTTTAGCAGGAAGATTGAGATCAGCCTGACGGTTTTTTTTGTTTGTTTGTTTTCAGTAATTTTTAAAAAATTTTTCTTATTTAACTTTTAAGTTTGGGGTACATGTGCAGGATTTGCAGGTTGGTTGCATAGGTAAATGTGTGACATGGTCGTTTGCTGCACCCAGATCAACCCATCACCTAGGTATTGAGCACAGCATCTGTTAGCTATTCTTCTTGATTCTCTTCCTCCTTCCACCCACCCCCAACAGACCTCAGTGTGTGTTGTTCCACCCACCGTGTCCACCCACCGTGTCCATGTGTCCTCATTGTTTGGCTCCCACTTATAAGTGAGAACATGCGGTGTTTGGTTTTCTGTTCCTGTGTTAGTTTGCTGAGAATAACAGCTTCCAGCTCTATCCATGTCCATCCAAAGGACATAATCTCTTTCCTGTTTATGGCTGCATAGTATTCCATTGTGTGTATGCACCACATTTTCTTTATCCAGTCTAACATGGATGGGCATTTGGGTTGATTCCATGTCTTTGCTAAGGTGAATAGTGCCACAATGAACATACACGTGAATGTATCTTTGTAATAGAATGATATATATTCCTTTGTGTATAAACGCAGTAATGGGATTGCTGGGGTCAAATGGTATTTCTGCTTCTAGATCTTTGAGAAATCACCACACTATCTTCCATAATGATTGAAGTAATTTACATTCCCACTAATGGTGTAAAAGCATTCCTTTTTCTCTGCAACTTCACCAGCATCTGTTGTTTCTTGATTTTTTTTAATAATCACCATCCTGACTGGCATGAGATGGCATCTCATTGTGGTTTTGATTTTCAGTTTTCTAATGATCAGTGATGTTGAGCTTTTTTTATATGCTCGTTGGCTGCATGTATTTCTTCTTTTGAAAAGTGTCTATTCATGTCCTTTCCACAATTTTTTTATGGTGTTTGTTTCTTTCTTGTAAATTTAAGTTCCTTGTAGACTCTAAATATTAGACCCTTGTCAGATAGATAGATTGCAAAAATTTTCTCCCATTCTGTAGGTTGTCTATTCACTTGGATGATAGTTCTCTTTTTTTGTGCAGAAGCTCTTTAGTTTAATGAGATTCCATTTGTCAATTTTTGCTTTTATTGCAATTGCTTTTGGCATTTTCATCATGAAATCTTTGCCTATGCCTAGGTCTTGAATGGTATTCCCTAGATTTTCTTCTACAGTTTTTATGGTTTTGGGTTTTACATTTAAGCCTTTAATCCATCCTGAGTTAATTTTTGTATAAGGTGTAAGGAAGGGATTTGGTTTCAATTTTCTGCATATGACTAGCCAGTTCACCCAGAACAACTTATTAAATAGAGGACCCTTTCCCCATTGCTTGTTTTTGTCAGGTTTCTGGAAGATCAGATGGTTGTAGATGTGCAGTATTATTTCTGAGTTCTCTATTCTGTTCCATTGGTCTATGTGCCTGTTTTTGTAACAGTACCATGTTGTTTTGGATAGTGTAGCCTTGTCATATGCTTTGAAGTCAGATAGTGTGACACCTCCAGCTTTGTTCTTTTTGCTTAAGATTTTCTTGGCTATATGGGCTCTTTTTTGGTTCTATGTGAGTTTTAAGATGGTTTTTTCTAATTCTGTGAAGAATGTCAATGGTAGTTTAATGGGCATAACATTGAATCTATAAATCACTTTGGACAGCATGGCCATTTTCGTGATATTGATTCTTCCTATTCATGAGCAGGGAATATTTTTCCATTTTTGTATCCTCTCTGATTTCCTTGAGCAGTGATTTGTAGTAATACTTGAAGAGGTCCTTCTCTTCCCTTGTTAGTTGTATTCCTAGGTATTTTATTCTCTTTGTAGCAATTGTGAATGAGAGTTCATTTGTGATTTGGCTCTCTGCTTGCCTGTTGTTGGTATATAAGAATGTGAGAAATTTTTGCACATTGATTTTGTATCCTGAGACATTGATGAAGTTGCTTATCAGTTTAAGAAGCTTTGGGCCTGAGACAATGGGGTTCTCTAGATATAGGATCATGTCATCTGCAAACAAAGATAATTTGACTTCTTTTCTTTCTATTTGAATAACTTTATTTCTTTCTCTTGCCTAGTTGCTCTGGCCAGAACTTCCAATACTATGTTGATTAGGAGTGGCGAGAGAGGGCATCCTTGTCTTGTGCTGGTTTTCAAGGGAAATGCTTCCAGCTTTTGCCCATTCAGTATGATCTTGTCTGTGTGTTTCTCATAAATGTCTCATTATTTTGAGGTATGAGCCATCAATACCTAATTGAGAGTTTTTAACATAAAGGGATGTCAAATTTTATCAAAGGCCTTTTATGTATCTATTGTGATAATCACGTGGTTTTTGTCTTCAGTTCTGTTTATGTAATGAGTCACATTTATTGATTTGCTTATGTTGAACCAGCCTTGCATCTTGGGGATGAAGCTGACTTGATCGCGGTAGATAAGCTTTTTAATGAGCTGCTGGATTCAGTATGCCAGTATTTTATTGAGGATTTTTGCATCGATGTTCATCAGGAATATTGGCCTGAAGTGTTCTTTTTTGTTGTATCTCTGCTAGGTATTGGTATCAAGATGATGCTGGTGTCATAAAATGGGTTAGAGTGGAGTCCCTCCTTTCCAATTTTTGGAATAGTTTCAAAAGAAATGGTACAGTGCCTCTTTGTACTTCTGGTAGAATTCAGCTGTAAATTCATCTGTTCTTGGAATTTTTTGGTTGGGAGGCTACTTATTACTGCCTCAATTTCAGAACTCATTATTGATCTATTCAAGGATTCAATTTCTTCCTGGTTCAGTCTTGAGGGGTTTTATGTGTCCCGGAATTTCTCCAATTCTTCTAGATTTTCTAGTTTATGTGCATAAAGGTTTTTATAGTATTCTCTGATGGTTGTTTTTATTTCTGTCGGGTCAGTGGTGATATCCCCCTTATCATTTCTGATTGTGTCTGATTCTTCTCTCTTTTCTTTTATTAGTCTATTAATGTTTTCAAAAAAAAAAACAGCTCCTGGATTCATTAATATTTTTAAGGTCTCTATCTCTCTTGGTTATTTCTTGTCTTCTGCTAGCTTTGAGGTTTGTTTGATTTGGTTCTGTAGTTCCTTTTGTTGAGATGTTAGGTTATTAACTTGAGATCTTTCTAGCTTTTTGATATTGGCGTTAAATGCTATAAATTTCCCTCTTAACACTGCCTTAGCTGCATCCCAGAGGTTCTGGCACATTGTCTCTTTGTTCACATTAGTTTCCAAGAACTTCTTGATTTCTTCCTTAATTTCATTATTTACTTGAGTTATCCAGGAACAAGATGTTCAATTTCCATGTGGTTGTGTGGTCTTTAGTAAATTTCTTAATCTTGAATTCTAATTTGATTACACTGTAGTCTGAGAGACTTTTATATGATTTCAGTTCTTTTGCATTGGCTAAGGAGTGTTTTACTTCGATTTTGTGATCAAGTTTAGACTAAGTACTTTGTGGTAATGAGAAGAATGTATATTCTGTTGTTCGGGGGTGGAGAGTTCTGTAGATATCTATCAGGTCCACTTGATCCAGTGCTGAGTTTAGGTGCTGAATATCTTTGTTAATTTTCTGTCTCGATGATCTGTCTAATATTGACAGTAGGATGTTGAAGTCTCCCACTATTATTGTGTGGGAGTCTAAGTCTCTTTGCAGGTGTCTACAAACTTGCTTTATAAATCTTGTTGCTCCTGTATATGGGTCTTGACTCTTTATCTAGTTTGCCACTTTGTGTCTTCTAATTGAGGCATTTAGCCCATTTACATTTAAGGTTAGTATTGTTAGGTGTAAATTTGATCCTGTCATTATGATGCTAGCTAGTTATTTTGCACACTTGTTTATGTGGTTACTTCATAGGGTCACTGCTCTGTGTACTTCAGTGTGTTTTTGTAGTGGCTGGTAATGGTTTTTCCTTTCCATATTTAGTGCTTCCTTCAGAAGCTCTTGCAAAGCAGGCCTGGTAGTGATGAATTCCCGCAGCATTTGCTTGTCCAAAAATGATCTTATTTCTCCTTTGCTTATGAAGCTTAGTTTGGCCGGATATTAAATTCTGGTTTGGAAATTCTTTTCTTTAAGAATGTTGAATATTGGCCCCCAATCTCTTCTGGCTTGCAGGGTTTCCGCTGAGAGGTTGACTGTTGGTCTGATGGGCTTTCCTTTGAAAGTGACCTGGCCTTTCTCTTTGGCTGCCCTTAACCTTTTTTTCTTGCGTTTTCTCCTTGGAAAATCTGATGATTGTGTGTCTTGGGATTGATCTTCTCATGGAATATCTTACTGGGGTTCTCTGGATCTCCTGAACTTGAATGTTAGCCTGTCTGACCAAGTTGGAGGAATTCTCCTAGATGATACCCTGAAGTATGTTTTCCAACTTTATTCCATTCTCCCTGTCTCTTTCAGGTACCCCAATCAGTCGTAGGTTTGGCCTTTTTATATAATCCCATATTTCTTGGAGGTTTTGTTCATTCCTTTTCATTTTTTTTTCCTCTATTCTTATCGCCTGTCTTATTTCAGAAACATAGTCATCAAACTCTGAGATTCTTTCTTCTGCTTGGTCTATTCTGCTATTGATAATTGCAATTGCATTGTGAAGCTCTTGTGTTTTTCAGCTCCATCAGGTCATTTATGTTCCTCTCTAAACTGGCCATCGTATCAGCTCCTGTATTGTTTTATCATGATTTTTAGCTTCTGTGCATTGGGTTAGAATACACTCCTTTAGCTCAGCAAAGTTCGTTATTTACCCACCTTCTGAAGCCTACTTCTGTTAATTCATCCATTTCAGCCTCAGCCCCTTTCTGTGCCCTTGCTGGATAGGTATTACTGTCATTTGGAGGAGAAAAGGCACTGTGGTTTCTTGAGTTTTCAGCATTTTCCCACTGTTTCTTTCTCATCTTTCTGGTCTTATCGGTCTTTGATCTTTGAGGTTGCTGACATTTGCATGGGTCTTTTGTGGGGTCGTTTTTTGTTGATGCAGTCATTATTGTTTTATTTTTTTCTCTTAACAGTCAGGCCACTCTCCTGTAGGGATGCTGTGGTTTGCTGGTGGTCCACTCCAGACCTTAGCTGCCTCAATTTTCCTGTACCCAGAGGTATCACCAGTGAAGGCTGTGAAACAGCAAAGGTGGCAGCCTACTCTGTCCTCTGGAAGCTCCATCCTAGGGTGGCACTGACCTGTTGCCGGCCTGAACACGCCTGTATGAGGTGGCTGGAGACTCCTGCTGGAAAGTCTCACCCAGTCAGGAGGAATAGTATCAGGGACCTGTACAAAGAAGCAATCTGGCTTCCCTTCGTTAGAACAGGTGTGCTGCGTTGGGGGAGACCCTTCCTCATCCAGACCATTGGTATTCTCCAGAGCTGGCTGGCTGAAAAGGCTGAGTCTACTGAACTGCAGAGATGGCAACTGCCCCTCTCCCCAGGAGCTTTGTCCCAGGGAGAGATCAGAGCTCTGTCTGTATACCCCTTGCTGTGGGGGTGAGGGGGGGAGGGGGGCGGGGTTGGTAAGCTAAAGCCCCCGCAGAGAGGTCTCCTCCAGTGAGGAGTCAGTGTCCTGCTTAAAGAAGCGGTCTGGCCACAATCTGGCAAGGCAGCTGTGCTGCACTGTAGGAAACTCCTCCTCATCCAGACCGCCTGTATTCTTCAAAGCCAGCAGGCTGAAATGACTGAGCCTACTGAACAGCAGAAGGTGGCCACCCCTTCCCCTGGGAACTCAATCACAACTCAGGCAGTCTCTAGCCGTCTGCCACCAGCCGGCTGGAATTCCAAGCCAGTGGGTCTCAATCCATGAGGTGCCATGGAAGTGGGGCCCACAGAATGATGCCCCTTGGCTCCCTGGACACAGCCTTTTTCCTAGAAACATGTACAGATGGATCTCCCACCTTGCTATGGATCCCAGGTATGTAAGCAAAACTCCTGGGTGTGCCTGAGTGGCCACTCTGCCAAGACTCCACACAGCTCTGTTGATCAGACCCAAGGCCCTAGTGGTGTGGGTTCACAGTGGATCTGCTAATTCACAAGTTGCAAAGATCAAATAAGAGAAGCATATATGCCCAGGTGAGGTCCCATGATCACTTACTGCTTCCCTTGGCTGGGGGTGGGAGTTCCCTTGGCTCCATGCCACTTCCGGATTGGCCGTTGCTCCACCCTCCACCCTCTTCACTGTCCATGGGTTGAGCTGTTTGCCTAGTCAGTCCCAATGCAAGAACCCAGATATCTCAGGTGCACATGCTGAATTGACTCACTCCTTTCATTCCTCTCCATGAGTGCCACAGACCACAGCTGCTTCCAGTTGTCCATCATCTAACCACTTTCTTAGCTACCCATGTGGAGCTCCCAAAGAGGCAGGACACAGGGAGCCAGTTCCTCTGGGGTTGGCACGGTGCTGGGGTCCAGGGCCCTTTATGCATCCAGTTCGGACCCCAACTTCTCTAGGTGACTGTCGGTGGCTGTTGGTGGCAGCAGCTGGGGCACAAGCTCAGATGGAGAGTGCTGCCTAGCTGTGATGAAGGCACTGCTGGCTTGGCCCCTGAGTAGGGCGGGAACTTTGGCCCCATGGTCCACCAGCGGGACGGGACACCCACCTTCCTTTCATCTGCCGGCTACCAGCAGTGGCTCCTGCTGTAGCCAAAGCTAACACTACAGCTGCCGCCCAGCCAGGAGTATGTCATGGCGTAATGTTGTCACCAGGTGCATTGCTGCCTTTCTGGGCATCCAGAGCTGTCAAGGTCTTTTACCTGAGTTCTTATTTCTATACATAAGTGATTATTTTGCATCATGTCTATAGAATTCTTTCTTTGATTTTCAAATTAGCTAATTTTACAAAGATTTGTCTTTTTAATATTTGTCCATCTTTTCTAGAACATTGTGAGTTCATTCAATTTGTATATTCTGATCTTTTGTATAAGGTGTCAAATGGGTCGGATTTTATTAATGCAATAATCAACTTTATTTGTCTTTTACCACTTTTCTTCAAGCATACTTTGTTGCATGTTTCTTGCTCCTGAGTGACATACTGGATAGATCTCATAGCTTCTTAGTAATTTTCAGTTATTAATTAAAAATATATTTTTAGATATCGAAAACTCAATCTAATCTAAATAAAAACTTTTTTCTTACATGCAATCTGAAACTTATCCTCTTCTTCCAGCTCAGACCTTGGTCAGTTTTGGAAATTTGCATTCAGAAGGAAGTTATTCTACTACTTCTAGTGGAGCAGACACAGAAACACACATACACCTTTTTACTAAATGCCAGTAATATACCTCTCCATCACTGTGACAATCAAAAACATCCACACACATTTACAAATGTCCTTTGTCAGTGGTGTCAACCAGGATGGTTTTGTTTCCTAAGGGATTGTGATGGTTAAATTTTAGATGTCAATGTGACTGAATTAAGGGATACCTAGATACCTGATAAATCATTATTCCTAAGTGTGTCTGTGAGGGTATTTCTGGAGGAGATTGGTGTATAAGTTGGTAGAATGAGTGGAGAAGGTCCACCCTCAGTGTGGGTAGGCATCATCCTACCAGCTGGGGGCCAAAATGGAACAGAATGCAGGAAGAAATGTAAATTTGTTCTCTCTCTTGTAGAGGTGGGACAATTTTCTTCTCTTGCCCTTGGACATCAGAACTCCAGGCTTTCTGGCCTTTGGACTCCAGGACTCACACCAGTGCCCATTTCCCTACCCTTGGTTCTGGGGCTGATTGTGAGGCTTTCAGACTTGGACATACTGAGCCATACTACGGACTTCCTTCGTTCTGTAGCCTATTAGGGGACTTTTCAGTCTCCATAATCATGTAAGCCAATTCTCTTAATAAATCACCTCTGCCCCAAATATATATTTTATATATATATAAATATATAATATACATATAAAATATCCTATTGGTTCTGTCTTTCTGGGGAACCCTGACTAATACAGTAACATTTGGCAGTATCTAGAGGCATTTTTGGTGGCTACAACTGAGGAGGCCATAAATGCTGTTAAACATTCTACAGTTCACAGGACATCACCCACAAAAGGAATTATGTGGTCCAAAATATCAGTAGTGTTGAGGCTGAGAAACCTACCCTAGAAGGTAAAAGATTGTACCACATCCAGCTGAGAACCACTGAAAGACTGACCAGCAATGAAGTTTTTGTGTTACAGAATTTCTCTATAACTATATTGCAGAGCTGACTGCTAATGACCCTTTTCCCCACCTCATTCATTGATGGATGACATATCTGTGCATTCTAACATTCATCCCTTATTCTTCTGCCATTCTATAGTCAAGAGAGCTCAGGCACAAATCTTTAAGAGATTATTGATGTGGCCCCTAAGGATATATATCCCCTTTTATAGAACCTCCTATGTTACCAAAGATCTGCTGAGATTTGTGTTCTACTCTTGGTTTCCTCATTCAATGAGGTCAATTGTTTTCTGCATTGGACAGCCTTATGCATAGATTGTCACTTGAGAGTATTTTTTAAAATGTTTCGTTGGGGATGTAGCTTTTCTCTGTTTTTCATTCTCCTTGTTTTTAGCTTGTTTTAAAGAAGAGCGAGAGACATAGTCACATTTACGTTGACATCTGTGATTTGAAGTTATTTATACCTAATTATTACATGGTTTTTCTCACTACTTGAAATAAATCTATTTTATAGTCTACTTTCTAACTTGTTATTTCTGATAGAAAAAATTATTTTATACATTTAATTTGAGACTAATTACCTTATTAAACTATCTTCAGGGTTCTATCCAATTTTCAGTGCAATCTCATTGTTTTTCTTGGTAAACAGTGAACAAATACTAAGAATTTTTCACCTATTTTTCAATGATTAAATCCCTTGAAACTTTTGTTATGTCCTATTGAATTGGCAAAAACTTTTAGAGGTATACACTGTATTTAATGAGTGAGGTAACAAAGGACATTCTTTTCTTAACACTGAGAATACCACTAATCTTTTATCTTTATATATTTATGGATTCATTCCTTCATTAACTATTCTAATTACCTGCAATGTACTGGCACTGTGCTAGGTACCTGATGTACAATAATGTATAAAACAGTGGTCCCTGCACTCATGGAGTGAACAATCTCATGGTAATACAGATGTTAAATAAGCATTCATGAAAATACATTTATAATCACTACTTATGAGGAGATCTAATTTAAATTATAGGTTAGGAAAAATCTACTTTGAATTAAAAAAACACATAAGCTGAATTCTGAAGTATAACTATGAGTGAAGGTGAAAGAGAAGAAATAATATGTGCCAAGGCCTTGAGATATATTTGAGGAACTTAAAGAAAACCAGTGGAGCTGGATCTTAGTGGGCAGGGAAGTGTACTGGCCAAAGATAAGAATAGCAGTGGTTGGTAGTTCAGGATGTTGTTAAGGTTTTGGTATTTTGTTTGAAATTCATGAGAAACAGGTGGATGGTGGTACTGAGGGAAGAGAGATACCCTCTCATATTGTTTTATATTGTTTTATACTCAGTACCTGTTTTAAGAAAAAAAACAGGGAAGTGAAATCAAAGACAGGCAGCCCGGCGCCAGGCCCAAAACCAGACCTGGGCCTGCCTGGCCTAAACCTGGTAGTTAAAAATCAACCCATGACTTAGAAATCGATGTTATTCATAGATTCCAGATATTGTATAGAAGAACATTGCGAAACTCCCTGCCCTGTTCTGTTTCTCTCTGACCACCGGTGCATGCAGCCACTGTCACGAACCGCTTGCTTGTTCAAATCAATCATGACCCTTTCATGTAAAATCTTTAGGGCTGTGAGCCTTTAAAAGGGACAGAAATTCTGCACTCGGGGAGCTCGGATTTTAAGGCAGTAGCTTGCCGATGCTCCCAGCTGAATAAAGCCCTTCCTTCTGCAACTCGGTGTCTGAGAGGTTTTGTCTGCAGCTTGTCCTGCTACAGTATGATTTAGAAGAATGAGGAACACTGAGAAATGGGGAGCCTTCTTTTGGTGGGATAGGGAGATCGAGTGTAGTTCTGGACTGTTGAGTTTGAGATACTTGTGAGAAATAATACAGGCATACCTTGGAGATAGTGTAGATTTGGTTCCAGACCACTACAGTAAAGTGAATATTGCAGTAAAATGTTACACAATTTGTTTGGTTTCCCAGTGCATACAAAAGTTATGCTTATACTATACTGTAATATATTAAGTGTGCAATTGTTTGGTTTCCCAGTGCATACAAAAGTTATGCTTATACTATACTGTAATATATTAAGTGTGCAATAGCATTATGTCTAAAAAGGGACAAAATACATAACTCGATTTAAAAATACTTTATTTCTAAAAACGCTGATAATCATCTGAGCCTTTCAGAGAATTGTCATCTTTTTTATGGTGGAGAGTCATGCCTCCATGTAGATGACTGCTGACTGATCAGGGTGGTGGTTGCTGAAGCCTGGGGTGGCTGTGGCAATTTTAAAAAATAAGACAGCAATGAAGTTTGTCACATCAATGGACTTTTCCTTTCACAAAAGTTTTCTCTGTAGCATAAAATGCCATTTGATAGCATTTTACCCACAGTAAACTTCTTTCTGCATATACTTTTTATTCTCCCAAATCTTAATTACAAATAGCCTACAGCTGACCAGAAGCTTTATTGATAACATAAACAGCTGATTAACACATATTTTGTATGCTATATGTATCATATGCTGTATTATTTTAATAAACTAAGCTAGTGAAAATAAAATGTTATTAAGAAAATCATAAGGATAGGAAAATATATTCACTATATATTAAGTAGAAGTAGATCACAATAAAGGTCTTCGTGCTTGTTGTCTTCACATTGAGTAGACTAAGGAGGAGAAAGAAGAGAAGGTGTTGGTTGTGTTATCTCAGGGGTGGCAGAGGCAGAAGAAAACCTGCATATAAGTGGACCAGTACACTTCAAACTTCTGTTGTTCAAGGAACAACTGTATTCTAAATTATTTGTTTTCATTTCAATAATGTCCACAGTATCTTTAGGAGTAGATTCCATCTCAATAAATCACTTTCTTTGCTTATTCATAAGAAGCAACTCCTCATCCATTCAAGTTTTATCCATGAGATTTCAGCAATTCAGTCACATCTTCAGGCTCCATTTCTAATTCTAGGTCTCTTGCTATTTCTACCACATCTGCAGTTACCTCTTCCACTGAAGTCTTGAGGCATCGAAGTCATCCATGAGGGTTGGAATCTACTTCTTTCAAATTCTTGTTAATGTTGATATTTTGATCTTTTCCTATGGATCATGAATGTTCTTAGTGCAAATCATTTCCAGAGGGTTTTCAATGTATTTTTCCCAGATCCATCAGAGGAATCACTATCTATAGCAGCTATTGCCTCATGCAATGTATGTCTTAAATATAAGACTTGAAAATCAAAATTACTCTTTGATTAGTAGGCTGCAGAATGAATATTGCATTAGTGGGTATGAAAACAACACCAATTGCCATGTCATTTGAGCTCTCAGGTGAACAGGCGCATTGTCAATAAACAGTGATATTTTGAAAAGACTCTTTTTTACTGAGATGTAGATCTCAATGGCAGGCTTAAAATATTCGGCAAACCATACTGTAAACATACATACTATCATCCAAGCTTTGTTGTTCCATTTACAGAACACAGGCAGAGAAGCCTTGGCATAAATCTTTTTTTTTTTAAATTTTATTATTATTATACTTTAAGTTTTAGGGTACATGTGCACAATGTGCAGGTTAGTTACATATGTATACATGTGCCATGCTGGTGTGCTGCACCCATTAACTCGTCATTTATCATTAGGTGTATCTCCTAATGCTATCCCTCCTCCCTCCCCCCACCCCACAACAGTCCCCAGAGTGTGATGTTCCCCTTCCTGTGTCCATGTGTTCTCCTTGTTCAATTCCCACCTATGAGTGAGAATATGCGATGTTGGATTTTTGTCCTTGCAATAGTTTACTGAGAATGATGATTTCCAATTTCATCTATGTCCCTACAAAGGACATGAACTCATCACTTTTTATGGCTGCATAGTATTCCATGGTGTATATGTGCCACATTTTCTTAATCCAGTCTATCATTGTTGGACATTTGGGTTGGTTCCAAGTCTGACATGGCATAAAACTTAAAGGCCCTACAATTTTCAGGATGTTAAGTTAACATTGGCTTCAACTTAAAGTCACCAGCTGCATTAACCCCTAACAAAAGAATTCTTCCTTTGAAGCTTTGAATCCATGCATTGACTTCTCCACTCTAACTATGAAAATCCTCAATGGAATCTTCTTTCTTTCCATAGAAGGCTATATTGTTTACATTGAAAATCTGTTTTTAAGCAATGGGGAAAGGATTCTCTATTTAATAAATGGTGCTGGGAAAACTGGCTAGCCATATGTAGAAAGCTGAAACTGGATCCCTTCCTTACACCTTATACAAAAATTAATTCAAGATGGATTAAAGACTTAAACGTTATACCTAAAACCATAAAAACCCTAGAAGAAAACCTAGGCATTACCATTCAGGACATAGGCATGGGCAAGGACTTCATGTCGAAAACACCAAAAGCAATGGCAACAAAAGCCAAAATTGACAAATGGGATCTAATTAAACTAAAGAGCTTCTGCACAGCAAAAGAAACTACCATCAGAGTGAACAGGCAACCTACAAAATGGGAGAAAATTTTCACAACCTACTCATCTGACAAAGGGCTAATATCCAGAATCTACAATGAACTCCAACAAATTTACAAGAAAAAAACAAACAACCCCATCAAAAAGTGCGCGAAGGATATGAACAGACACTTCTCAAAAGAAGACATTTATGCAGCCAAAAGACAGGTGAAAAAATGCTCATCATCACTGGCCATCAGAGAAATGCAAATCAAAACCACAATGAGATACCATCTCACACCAGTTAGAATGGCAATCATTAAAAAGTCAGGAAACAACAGGTGCTGGAGAGGATGTGGAGAAATAGGAACACTTTTACACTGCTGGTGGGACTGTAAACTAGTTCAACCATTGTGGAAGTCAGTGTGGCAATTCCTCAGGGATCTAGAACTAGAAATACCATTTGACCCAGCCATCCCATTACTGGGTATATATCCAAAGGACTATAAATCATGCTGCTATAAAGACACGTGCACACATATGTTTATTGCAGCACTATTCACAATAGCAAAGATTGGAACCAAGCCAAATATCCAACAATGAGAGACTGGATTAAGAAAATATGGCACATATACACCATGGAATACTATGCAGCCATAAAAAATGATGAGTTCATGTCCTTTGTAGGGACATGGATAAAATTGGAAATCATCATTCTCAGTAAACTCTCACAAGGACAAAAAACCAAACATCGCATGTTCTCACTGATAGGTGGGAATTGAACAATGAGAACACATGGACACAGGAAGGGGAACATCACACTCTGGGGACTGTTGTGGGGTGGGGGTAGTGGGGAGGGATAGCATTAGGAGATATCCCTAATGCTAAATGACGAGTTAATGGGTGCAGCACACCAGCATGGCACATGTATACATATGTAACTAACCTGCACATTGTGCACATGTACCCTAAAACTTAAA
The DNA here is from genome assembly GCF_028885625.2 of Pongo pygmaeus. Taxonomy (NCBI): domain Eukaryota; kingdom Metazoa; phylum Chordata; class Mammalia; order Primates; family Hominidae; genus Pongo; species Pongo pygmaeus. Next base: position 127,024,589 of record NC_072396.2, on the reverse strand, counting down.
GTATAATAATAATAAAAAAAAAGAAAATCTGTTTTTAGTGTAGACGTCCTCATCAATTATCTTAACTATAACTTACAGATAACTTGCTGCATCTTCTACATCAGCACTTTCTGTTTCATCTTGTGCTTTTATGTTATGGAGATGACTTCTTTCCGTAAAACTCATGAACCAACCCTGCTAGCTTCCAACTTTCTTCTGCAACTTCCTCACCTCTCTCAGCCTTCATAGCGTTAAACAGAGTTAGGGCCTTGCCCTGGATTATGCTTTGGCTGAAGGGAATGTTGTGGCCGGTAAAATCTTCTATCCAGAACACCAAAGTGTACTCCTATTAGCAGGAAGGCTGTTTTACTTTCTTATCATTTGTGTGTTCACTGGAGTAGTACTTTTAATTTCCTCCAAGAAATTTTCCTCTGAATTCACAACTTGGCTAACTGACTCAAGTAGCTTTCAGCCTATCTTGGCTTTTGACATGCCTTCCTCACTAAGCTTAATCATTTCTAGCTCTTGATTTAAAGTGAGAAATGCGCAGCTCTTTCTTTCCCTTGCACACTCAGAGATCATTGCATGGTTATTAATTGGCCTAATTTCAATATTGTTCAGTATCAGGAACAGAGAGGCCTGAGAACACACAGAGAGATGGAAGAATGGTTGGTTAGTGAAATAGAGCATACACAACATTTAGCTGTCTTATAAGGGCATTGTCCATGGTGCCCTAAAACAATTACAAAAGTAATATCAAAGATCAATTTCCACCATAACAGGTATAAGAATAATGATAAAATTGAAGTATAGTGAGCATCACCAAAATGTGACACAGAGATATGAAGTGAACACATGCTCTTGGAAAAATGGTGCCAGTAGACATACTGGGTGCAGGCTTGCCACAAACTTTCAATTTGTAAAAAATGCAATTATCTGAGAAGTTCAATAAAGCAGGGCACAATAAACTGAGGTATGCCTGTAAATGCCAAGTAAGTACATAAATATTCTGTACCCATCTGAAGCTCAGAAAAGAAGCTGTTATAACAGAATAAAGAGCCTGAGAAGAAGCAGTCAGTAAATTGTAAGGAAATCTAAGGAGTTTGAAATGTAAAGAGGTTAACTCAGTCAAATACTGATGTCAAAAACTCTAAGATGAGAACTAAAGAGTCCACTAGGCTTAGCAACATGGAAATCCACTAGATTTAGCAACATGGAAGTCAACAGACTACTTAGGCAAGAGATATTTCAATGATCTGATAAGGATTGAAGCCATGGAAAAGGGAATGGAAAGTATGGAGGTGGAGTTAATGTATAAATAACTCTTTGAGGAAATTTGCTTTTGTTGAGAATGGATATGGAAAGGAAGAATGTGTGATAAAGAAATTTTTTTTTAGATGGAAGATAATGAAACATCTTTGGACACTGATTATAAAGATGCTATAGAGAGGAAGATATGATAAGATAGCACATGCAAAAAATCTGATCTTTGATAGAATGATGGCTATTTTTCTATTATAACTAAAAGGCAGTGGGAGAAGATGAACACAGATGCAAGTAGGTTTGAAGATTTGGTATAAGAAGATAGAATAATGCCTGAATGCTGTTTTCTATGTGAGATATGAGGCACAATCATGCACAAGACAGATATTAGCAGGTGGAAGGTAAATTGATTGGGTTAGAAGAAAGAAAAAAATGAAATCTAGTCCTTGTTGAAACAGAGAACTGACTTACTAGAGAAACATAAGATTTCTGAAGTATTTGGTACCAAGTTCATAATGTCATAAATTTATAAGTAATGTCTAATTTCTTTCACTCTGGAATTTTCTATATTAAATAAAACTTTCAGTTGTAGTCACAAATTATGGGGGTGATGGGGTTCATCCAGTGTTGGTATTTTACTGGTAGTATAAAATAAGAAAAGAAGGAAAAGAGCATTAACAGCCTTTATGAAAGTCTGATTGGATAATGAACCATCAGATATAATCTAAATAGAGAGAAAGTAAAGCAGGAGGGGAGTGAAAGACTAAGAGAAAATGGAGAGGAGGTCTTGATGAAATAGAAGACCTGTTTCAGAGAAGCTATGTGAGCAAGCAAACTGGAAGAACAGAAAGTTGTGTCGCAGAGTGGGATGTCTGAAATAGTGATTTGAAGAGGGATGCAACTTTTGATGACAATGAGGAGTAAGTCTAACATCTGTTTGGGAATGGGTGGCTAAGATAGAATGGAGAAGAGTGTGTTTCTGCTTCTTTTGCAAAGACAAAGTAAGAGCTCAACAACTGTCCCTTTAAGAGTGGTAAAAGATGCCCTAGCAACTTGCATTTTGCCAGCCAGTTATTTTACAGTTGTTTTAAGTGGAAACAAATGCCTTTGTTCTTAGATTTCTGGTCCAGGTACCTTCAGTAGGGTACTTCAGATTACGCAGAAAATTGCCCCAAGTTATCATTTTCTATTAAGGCCTTGAAATGATGAGTCATTTGCCTGATTTCCTACTTTGAGTCCTCTGAAATCTGTGCTCCAAATCTTTCTATACTTCCATTGGCATCTCCTTGCTCTTTCATTTCTTAATTGGCCTGTTTTGCAAATGCTGAAAAATGGAAGCAAATATTTCTGTTATTTTTAATCTATCATGACATGTACAGATTCAATATTAAAAATGGATTTTGCAAAATTTCTAGGAGTTAATTTTCTTTTTTGCTTAGCATAAACCAAGTACTGCAGACTGGTGGGTGTGCTGGCAACAAAGTATAGAATTAGGAATTCAGAGAAATTTCTCTGATCCAGCAAAGTAAATCACAGAACTTGAACTCTTTCTGAAATCATGTTGTTTCATAAGCCCACACATGACAGTTCCTGGGCCTACAGTTTCGTTAATTTTGCTAATTTTATATTAAGGCTAAAACTTTTTATCTCTTCCCCATTTCTTTTTAAAAGCAGCCTTAAAACAGAAAGTAATAGGATTCAGGATGGATGGTTCTGCATGCCTTAGCTTGGGTGAGCTCCAATTCTTGTCCCTAGCCCAACCTACTTTGTTTGTGATTCTGCCCACATAAAGGGTTTTTTTCTTGTCCCCACTCTGATCTTTCTGATACTTGACTTTCCCCTGGTGCATTTATGCACATAGTTGGCACCTTTATATAATTGTTCTCATCATTCTTAAATGGTTAATTTCAGTTGGTTTTGTGTCAAACCAATTTCTGTATCTCACTTGGAATCTCCTGAAGGGCAGGGTCCATGTTGTCTATATTTTGAATCTCCTATGCAGTCAAACCAAATAGAAATTTTGTTATATCATTTTCTTATGAATGTTCTGTGTTTTGAGGAGAAAGAAGCAAATAATTAGAAAACTAGTTAACATCAGGGAATTAGTCAAACTCACAAATATGAAACCCTCCAGGCTCTGTTTTAGGCTGAACTCACAATAAACCCAATTTGAAACTATATTTCTCTTCCTCGTACACCCTCAACAAAAGTAGCTAATGGAGAATGAAGTCAAGTTCCCACTTGAGATGTCAATCTTTAACTTTAGCTTTATTACTTGTCTTGCTGGGTCTTTTTAAAAAATTTAAATTTAAATTTAACACTTAACATGGATCTATATTAACAGATTTTAGAGCGTACAATTTAATATTGTTAACTGTCGGCACAAAGTTGTACAGAAGGTCTCTAGAAGTGACTCTTCTTGTATTAGCAAAACTTTAAACCCATTGATTAGCAGTTCTCTATCACCCCCTTTCCCCTATCCCTGGCCACTACTGTTTATCTCTCTGCTTCTATGTGTTTGACTATTTTAAATACCTCATGTAAGTGATATTGTGCGGTATTTTTCCTTATCTGAGTGGTTTATTTCACTTAGTATAATGTCCTCAAAGCTTATCCATGTTGTCACATATTTCAGAATTCCCTTCTTTTTCAAAGCTGAATAGTATTCCATTGTGTGTGTGTGTATATATCTCATGTTTTTCTCATCGATTCATCCATCAGTGGACATTTAGGTTGTTTCTGTATCTTGGCTGTTGTGAATAGTGCTGCATTAAACATGATGAGTGCTAATATCACTTTGAAATTCTAATTTTAATTATTTTACATAAATATTCAGAGGCAGGATTGCTAAATCATATGGTAGTTCTATTTTCACATTTTTAAGAACTTCTATACTGTTTTCCAGAGCTGCTGCACAATTTTGCATTCTGATCAACAGTGTATTAGGGTTCCTATCTCTCCACATCCTCACCAACACTTGTTGTCTTTTGTGTTCTTTGTTTTTTTTTAATAATAACTATCCTACCAGGTTTGAGGTAATATCTCATTGTAGTTTTGATTTGCATTTCCCTAATGATTAGTGACTTGAATATCTTTTCATGTACCAGTTGGCTATTTGTATGTCTTATTTGAAAAAATGTTTATTCAAATTATTTGGCCATTTTTTAGTCAGGTTATTAGGGTTTTTTTTTCTTTTGCTATTGAGTTGTTTGAGTTCCTTATTTATATATTTTAGAAATTAACCCCTTATCTGATGTATGGTTTGCAAATATTTTCTCCCATTCTATACATTGCTTTTTCACTCTGTTGTTTGCTGTGCAAAAGCTTTGTAGTTGGATGTAATCCCACCGGTCTATTTTGGCTCTTGTTGCCTGTGCTTTTGGTGTTACAACCTTGAAATCATTGTCAAGTCCAATGTCAAGAAGCTTTTTCCCTATGTTTTCTTCCAGGCATTTTAGATTTTTTACTCTTACATTAAAGTCTTCAGTCCATTTTGAGTTGATTTTTGAGTATAATGTAAGATTAAGCGTCCAATTTCATTCTTTTGCACTGGGATGATATAGTCTCTCCAACATCTTTTAAGGAGACTATTCTCCCATTATGTCTCGGCACTCTAGTCGATGATCAGTTGATTGTGTATGCGTGGATTTATCTCTGGTCTTTCTATTCTGGTGCATTCCACTGTTCTATATGCCCATCTTCATGCCAGTACCATACTATTTTAATTACTGTAGCTTTATATGTTTTGAAATCAGCAAGTGTTGTGCCTCCTGTTTTGTTCTATTTTCTCAAGGTTTCTTTGGCTATTGTATTAGGGTTCTCTAGAGGGACAGTACTAATAGGATAGATGTATATATATAAAGGGAGTTTATTAAAGAGTATTGACTCACATGATCACAAGGTGAAGTCCCACAATAGGCTATCTGCAAGCTGAGGAGCAAGAAAGCCAGTCCGAGTCCCAAAACTTCAAAAATAGGGACGCAGACAGCACAGCCAGTCTTCAGTTTGTGGTTGAAGGTCCAAAAGCCTAAAAGCTGAAGAACTTGGAGTCTAATGTTCGAGGGCAGGAAGCATCCAGCTGGGGAGAAAGATGTAGGCTGGAAGACTCAGCCAGTTCTCCTTCCACGTTACACCTACTTTTTATTCTAGCTACGTTGACAGCTGATTAAATGGTGCCCACCCAGATTGAGGGTGGGTCTGTCTTTCCCAGTCCACTGACTCAAATGTTAATCTCCTTTGGCAAAACCCTCACAGACACACCCAGGAACAATACTTGTCAACTTGATTGGATTGAAGGATGCAAATATTAACCATTACAGCTATTCATGGTAGTTTGTGGTTACATATGAACTTTAGGGTTTTTTTAATCTATTCTGCAAAAAAAAAAAAGCCAATGGGATTTTTATAAGAATTGCATTGAATCTTTATATCACTTTTGGTGGTAGTATGAACATTTTAAACAATATTAAACCTTTCAATCCATGAACATGGGATGTCTTTCTATTTATTTGTGTCTCTTTAATTTCTTTCATCAATGTTATATAGTTGTTTTATCCATTTGTGCTATTCTGTTATATGAGGCTGAGCTTTAAAAGAGTTGAAGCTTCTCAGATTTGTGAGGCAGAGTCTAGAAAATTCTGTGGCTGCACACAACAGCCTTATTTTTCTTTGTTGCAACTTTTTTGATGGCTACTGTAATGCATAGAGTAATTAATGCCCAATCAGTTTTAAACTTGTCTAGATATAGGACAACTATTTGTCTCATCTATTAATAGCTATTCACTAAAAGTCACCTGGAGCACATTCAGTAAATTAGATTTACTTCAAGCAATTTTTGTTGTGTGCCTACTAGATGCTAAGTACAGTTCAAAGGCTCTGTACACAGCAAATAAGAGAGGCAAAATTCTTTTTTTTATTGTGTAGGAATAGGATTTTTTTTATTATACTTTAAGTTCTAGGGTACATGTGTACAATGTGCAGGTTTGTTACATAGGTATACATGTGCCATGTGGTTTGCTGCACCCATCAACTCAACATTTACATTAGGTGTTTCTCCTAATGCTATCCCTCCCCAAGCCCCCCACCCCCTGACAGGCCCTGGTGTGTGATGTTCCCCGCCCTGTGTCCATGTGTTCTCACTGTTCAACTCCCACCTATGAGTGAGAACATGTAGTGTTTGGTTTTCTGTCCTTGTGATAGTTTGCTGAGAATGATGGTTTCCAGCTTCATCCATGTCCCTGTAAAGGACATGAGCTCATTCTTTTTAATGGCTGCATAATATTCCATGGTGTATGTATTTTCTTAATCCAATCTATCATTGATGGACATTTGGGTTGGTTCCAAGTCTTTGCTATTGTGAATAGTGCCGCAATAAACATACATGTTCATATGTCTTTATAGTAGAATGATGTATAATCCTTTGGGTATATACCCAGTAATGGGATCACTGGGTCAAATGGTATTTCTAGTTCTAGATCCTTGAGGAATTGCCACACTGTCTTCCACAATGGTTGAACTAATTTACATTCCCACCAACAGTGTAAAAGTGTTCCTATTTCTCCACATCCTCACCAGCATCTGTTGTTTACTGACTTTTTAATGATTGCCATTCTAACTAGAATGAGATGGTGTCTAATTGTGGTTTTGATTTGCATTTCTCTGATGGCCAGTGATGATGAGCATTTTTTCATGTGTCTGTTGGCTGCATAAATGTCTTCTTTTGAGAAGTGTCTGTTCCTATCCTTTGCCCACTTTTTGGTGGGGTTGCTTGTTTTTTTTTTTTCTTGTAAATTTAAGTTCTTTGTAGATTCTGGATATTAGCCCTTTGTCAGATGGGTAGATTGCAAAAATTTTCTCCCATTCTGTAGGTTGCCTGTTCACTCTGATGATAGTTTTTTTTGCTATGCAGAAACTCCTTAGTTTAATTAGATCCCATTTGTCAATTTTGGCTTTTGTTGCCATTGCTTTTGGTGTTTTAGTCATGAAGTCCTTGCCCATGTCTATGTCCTGAATGGTATTGCCTAGGTTTTCTTCTAGGGTTTTTATGGTTTTAGGTCTTACATTTAAGTCTTTAATCCATCTTGAATTAATTTTTGTATAAGGTGTAAGGAAGGGATCCAGTTTCAGCTTTCTACATATAGCTAGCCAGTTTTTCCAGCACCATTTATTAAATAGGGATTCCCCATTTGTCAGGTTTGTCAAAGATCAGATGATTGTAGATGTGTGGTGTTATTTCTGAGGCCAAGAGAGGCAAAATTCTTACTAAGCTCATAGTCTAATGAGGGATACAGTTAATAAACCAATTACAATGCAGTATGGAAAGTTCTGTTAACGAAAAACACAGAGTGCCTAGGGAGGACAGATGATAGTCGTCTAATTAAGTCAGGGAGAGATGGTAGGACATGGAAGTATTTCAGGTAGAAAGTTGATTAAGCTCTATATGTTTGTGTTAACATAATTCAGGCTCCACCAATAAAATTGTGTGACCTTAAGGAAGTTATGTAATCACTGTCTGTGTTAGCTTTCTCTTCCATAAAACTAGGCCACTAACATACTCTCTGAATGAATCAAGTGAAAGATGTATATGAAGTTATGTTGGAAAGCCAATAACAACTTGTTTTCTTTTATTACTAAAGGTAATTACCTGAACTGGTAGGAACATGGAATGAGTGCATATTTCAGGCTCTGTAGTCAGATATTTCTGGATTCAAGCCTGGTTCTGCCAATATGTGACCTTAGGCAAGTTCCTTAATCTCTCTCACTTTTATTATTTATAAAATGAAGACCTCATAGGATTGTTGTGTGAATTAAATAAAATAATATGTTTAAGTTGCCTGGAATAGTGCATATAATCATTTGATGACTGTTGGATAATAATAATTATGATGATGTTGGTAATGCTGCTACTGCTTATGATGGTGATAATGATGATGTAGAGTAATAAATGCAGAATTTGACAAATAGAGGTTATTATTGTTATTATTATTTGTGATATGGGCTCCTGGGTATTACTCTGGTAGTTTTATTCTTTCTGTGGCCAGAGGCTGCATCCTTAACCCCAGTTGTCAATCATCTACTATTTTCTCATAGCCAATGAGTGGACAGGAGTCTTTCAAGGATCTATTCCCTATTATTTTCTTATTATACCTGCTAAGTAATTGTCAAAACCCTAGTAGCTTCAGTCATCATCTTTCTGTGTATTAGTCTAAGTTTTCATCTTTAATCTCTATTTCTCTGTCTTTGTAAGTGGTTTCCAAAAGTTGATACATACTAGGATCAGTTATGGAACTTGTAAAACTCCCAATGCCAAATATGCACACAATACTAATTAAATAATATCTGTGGATGGGAACCAGAGATTATTATTTTTTAAATACCCCCAGGTGATTCCAATATGCAACAAAGTTTGAAAACCACCTGGCCTACGTCTAAGTCCACGATTTTAACCTTACGTTAGAAATCTAGATGGCTTATTAAGTTTTCAAACTCAATTTGTCCAAGACTCATTTCATTATTTCTTATCTCCCCAACTGCTGACCCAATCAGCTTTTTCTGCTAAATTTTATATTTTTACATTAATCCTGTTGCCCAGACCTCAAATTTAGGAGTTAGCAATCAGCCAAAGGGCTACTGTAGATTATATTTCTGATATAGAAATCATTTTGGTAACTCCTTTTCTACTACCAGGCTCATTCAAAGACCCATTACATCTCACTTGGGTTATAACAATACACTAACATCACACATTTTAAAATTTTTTAATTTTAATTTTAATTTTTAATTTTTGTGGGTACATAGTAGGTGTAGTTATGGGGTACATGAGATAATTTGATACAGGTGTGAAATAGGAAATAAGTACAACATGGAGAATGAGGTATCCATCCCCTCAAGCCTTATAAAAATTTTGAGTTACAAACAATCCAATTACACTCATTATTTTAAAATGTACAATAAAGTTATTATTGATTACAGTCACCCTATTGTGCTATAAAATAATAGGTCATATTCAGTTATTCTATTTTGTACCTATTAACCTTCCCAACACTGCACTACCCTTCCAAGCCTCTGGTAACCATCCTTCTACTCTCTGCTTATGAGTTAAATTGATTTTATTTTTAGTTCCAACAAATAAGTAAGAACATGAGATGTTTATCTTTCTGTGCATGGATTACTTCACTTAACAGAGTGATCTCCAGTTCCATCCAGGTTGTTGCAAATGACTGGACCTCATTCTTTTCTATAGCCAAATAATACTCCATTGTGTTTATGTACCACATATTCTTTATCCATTCATCTGTTAGTGGACACTTAGTTTGCTTCCAAATCTTCACTATTGTAAGCAGTACTGCAACAAACATAGGATTGCAGATATCTCTTTCATATACTGATTTCCTTTTAGGGGGGTATATACTCAGCAGTGGGATTGCTGGATAGTATAGTAGCTCAATTTTTGTCTATTGAAGGACCTCCAAACTGTTCTCCATAGTGGTTGTACTAATTTACATTCCCACCAACAGTATATGAGGGTTCCCATTTCTCCACATCCTAACTGGCATTTGTTATTGTCTGTCTTTGGGATATAAGACATTTTAACTGAGGTGAGATGATATCCCACTCTAGTTTTTATTTGAATTTCTCTGATGATCAATGATGTTGAGCACCTTTTCATATGCCTGTTTGTCATTTGTATGTCTTCTTTTTAGACATGTCTATTCAAATTATTTGCCCATCTTTTGATTGGATTATTAGATTTTTTTTTTATTTTAGAGTCTTTTGAACTCCTTGTATATTCTGGTTATTAACTTCCCATCAGAAGGGTAGTTTGCAAATATTTCCCCCATTCTGTCGGTTGTCTCTTCACTTTGATGACTGTATCCTTTGCTGTGCAGAATCTTTTTAATTTGATGTGATCCGATTTGTCCATGTTTGCTTTGGTCGCCTGTGCTGATGGGGTATTACTCAATAAATTTTTGCCCAGACCAATGTCCTGGAGAGATTCTGCAAAGTTTTCTTGTAGTAGTTTTATAGTTTGAGGTCTTAGATTTAAGTATTTAATCCATTTTGATTTTTTTTTTGTAGATACCAAGAAATAGGGGTATAGTTTCATTCTTCTGTGCATCGATATCCAGTTTTCCCAGCACCATTTATTGAAGGGAACACCCTTTCCTTTTCCTGGCACTATTGTCAAAAATGAGTTCATTTTAGGCGTGTGTATTTATTTATGGATTCTCTATTCTGCTTCATTTGTCTATGTGCCTGGTTTTATTATCGGGGAATCTGCCCCGATAGTCACATAGGTTCTTTTCTATTTTTCTTCAGCATTGGCCAGCTTGAGAAATAAAGGGACAGAGTACAAAAGAGAGAAATTTTAAAGCTGGGCGTCCGGGGGAGACATCACATGTCAGTAGGTTCCGTGACGCCCCACAAGCCGCAAAAACCAGCAAGTTTTTATTAGGGATTTTCAAAAGGGGAGGGAGTGTGCAAATAGGTGTGGGTCACAGACATCAAGTACTTTACAAGGTAATAGAATATCACAAGGCAAATGGAGGCAGGGCGAGATCACAGGACCACGGGACCGGGGCAAAATTAAAATTGCTAATGAAGTTTCAGGCACCATTGTCATTGATAACATCTTATCAGGAGACAGGGTTTTGAGAGCAACCGGCCTGACCAAAATTATTAGGTGGGAATTTCCTCTTCCTAATAAGCCTGGGAGTGCTATGGGAGACTTGGGTCTATTTCACCCCTGCAGTCTTGACCATAAGAGATGGGCACACCTGGGGGGGCCGTTTATAGGCCTATACCTCTAGGTGCATATTCTCTTTCCCAGGGATGTTCCTTCCTGAGAAAAAGAATTCAGTGATATTTCTCCCATTTGCTTTTGAAAGAAGAGAAATATGGCTCTGTTCACCCAGCTCACCAGCGGTCAGTTTAAGGTTATCTCTCTTATTCCCTGAACAATTGCTGTTATCCTGTTCTTTTTTCAAGGTGCCCAGATTTCATATTGCTCAAACACACATGCTGTACAATTTGTGCAGTTAATGCAATTATTACAGGGTCCTGAGGCAACATACATCCTCCTCAGCTGACAGGACTAAGAGATTAAAGTAAAGACAGGCATAGGAAATCACAAGGGTATTGATTGGGGAAGTGATAAGTGTCCATGAAATCTTCACAATTTATGTTTAGAGATTGCAGTAAAGACAGGCATAAGAAATTATAAAAGTATTAATTTGGGGAACTAATAAATGTCCATGAAATCTTCACAGTCCATGTTCTTCTGCCATGGCTTCAGCTGGTCCCTCCGTTTGGGGTCCCTGACTTCCCACAACATTATGCCAGTATCATGCCATTTTAGTTGCTATAGTTCTGTAGTATAACTTGAAGTCAGGTATTGGGATTCCTCTAGTATTTTGTTCTTTATGCTTAGGACAGCTTTGGCTATTCTTGGTCTTCTGTGATTCCATATAAATATCAGGACTGTTTTTTGTATTTCTGTTGAGAATGTCATTCATATTTTGATAAGGATTGCATTGAATCTGTAAATTACATTGTGTAGTGTGGACATTTTTAACAATATTGATTCTTCCAATCTGTGAACATAGAATATTTATCCTTTTTCATGTTCTCTTTGATTTCTTTAATCAGTTTTATAGTTTTCATTATGGATATTTTTCACTCCTTTGATTACTTCCTAGGTAATCGATTTTATGTGTGGCTATTATAAATGAAATTACTTTTTGATTTCTTTTTCACATTGTTCACTGTTGGCATATAGAATTGCAACTGTATTTTGTATGTTGATTGTGTATCCTGCAACTTTACTGAATTTCTTTATCAGTTCCAATTGTTTTATTTTGGAGTTTTTAGGTGTTTCTGAATATAAGATTATATAATCTGCAAACAGGGCTAATTTGAATTCTTCCATCCCAATTTGGATGTCTTTTCGTTCCTTTTCTTGTCTGACTTCCAATACTATGTTGAATAACAGTGATAACAGTAGGCATCCTTGTCATGTTCCAGATCTTAGAGAAATGCTTTCACTTTTCTGCCATTTAGTATGACACTAACTGTGGATTTGTCCTATATGGATTATTTTCTTTCTATACCCTGTTTTTTGAGAGTTTTTATCATGAAGTCCTGTTGAAATGTATGAAGTGCTTTTTCAGTATCAACTGAAATGATCATATGGTTTTTATCCTTTATTCTGTTGATATAATGTCTCATCTTGATTGATTTGTGTAACTTTAAGGCCAATACCTCTTAGATTTGCCCTTTTAAGGCTATTTTCTAGATCCTGTAGACATACTTGATTGTTTTTTATTCTTTTATTTTTGTCTCCCCTGACTGTGTATTTTCAAATAGCCTGTCTTCAAGTTCACTAATTCTTTCTTCTGCTTTATCCATTATGCTATTAAAAGATTCTGTTGCATTTTTCACTATGCCAACTGCATTTTTCAGCACCAGAATTTCTGCCTGATTCTTTTTCATTATTTCACTCTCTTTGTTAAATTTTCCTGATAGAATTTTGAATTCCTTCCCTTTGTTATCTTGAATTTCTTTGAGCATCTTCAATACAGCTATTTTGAATTCACTGTGTGAAAGATTACATGTCTCTGTTTCTCCAGGATTAGTCTCTGGTGCCATATCGAGTTCATTTGGTGAGGTCATGTTTTTCTATACGGTGTTAATGCTAGTAAATATTCTTCAGTGGCTGGGCATTGAAGAGGTAGGTATTTATTGTGGTCTTCACTGTGAGCTTATATGTATGTAGTCATCGTTCTTGGGAAGGGTTTCCATGTATTTGAAAGGAGTTTGGTGTTGTGATCTAAGTTGTATCTGCTTTAGGGGCTACCCTAAGCTCAGTAACACTGTGGTTCTTGCAGACTTGTAGAGATATTGCCTTGACAGTCTTAGACAAGATCCTGAAGAATTCTCTGGATTACCAGGCAAAGACTTTTGCTCTCTTCCCTTACTTTCTCTGAAACAGAGTCTCTTTCTTCTGAGCCACCTAAAGCTGGGGGTGGAGTGACCACAACCACTGTGACTGTGCTGGGTCAGACCTGAAGCCAACACAGCACGAGGTCTCTCCCAAGGTCTGCTGTAAACACTCCCTGGCAACTGCCTATGTTTGCTATAGGCCTTGGGGCTCTATAATCTATAATCAGCTGGCAGGAAAGCCAGGCAGGCCTGTGTCCTTCTCTTCAGGGCAACAAGGTCTCCCCAGCCCCAGGTAGGTCCAGAGGTGCTGTGTGAGAGTCGGGGACTAGAGTCAAAAACCTTAGACGCCTACCTGATGTTCTATTGTATTGCAGCTAAGTTGGTAGTCAAAAGATGGAATGTAGGCATTTTCACTCTTACCTCCCCTTTCCAAAGGCAAAGGAGCCTCACCACATAGCCACCATCACCCCAGGCTATGAGAAGTACTGCCAGACTACTGCCAATGCTCCCTTAAGGCCCAAGGGATTTTAAGTCAGCTTCTGGTGAATTCTACCTGGCCTGGGACTCACCCTTCAGGGCAGTAGACTCCCCTCTGGCCCAAAGAAGGTCCAGAAATGCCATCCAAGAGTCAGGTCCTGAAGTCAGGGACCCCATGAGCCTGCCTGGTGATCTACCCCTCTGTGCCCGTGCTGGTACCTAAGGTGCAAGACTAAGTGTCCTTTACTTTTCCCCCTGCTTTTCCCAAGCAGAAGGAGTTTCACCCTGTAGCTGTCACAGGTGGTAATGTGCTGAGTCTCACCTGAAGCCAGAAAGTCTCAGAGGCTCACCCAAAGCCCTTGATGTAGTACCTGGGTATGGCTGCTGGTTATTCAGGTCCCAAGGGCTCTTTATTTAGCAGGTGACGAAGGCTTCCAGGACAGGGCCCTTTTCTTCAAGGCAGTGGGTATCCTTCTGGCCCAGAGTGTGTGTAGAAATGTCATCTAGAAGCTAGGTTCTGGAAAGGGGGCCTCACGACTCTTAATGGTGCCCTACCCTGTTGTTGTTGAGCTAGTATCTAAGGTGCAAGATAAAGTCCTCCCCACTCTTCCCTCTCTTCTCCTCAAGCTGAAGGAAGGGCTCCCTCTTTTAGCCCCCAAGCTGTGCAGCCTGAGGTGAAGGGAGAGATGATGTCAACACTCCCTTGGCTTCCTCAGCTGGTATCTCAGTATGTCATGTTCCCCTCCGTACCCCCAGTCCACTGTCTCTGGGCCTAGTTCAGCACTAGGACTTGCCTAAGTGTTGCAGTCCTTATGGCCTGTCCTGCCTTTCAAGTTTACTTGGAGACAGAGAGCACTGTCACCATCTGTGGCAAAGTTTGTGGGAAATCAAGTTTTGATCACTAGGATCTGGGATTCCCCTCTGGCTAGGGCTGGTTTATATGCTCCCTCTGTGGGTGGGCATCAGCTAAGTTTGGGCTGGTTTTCCTTTCTGCTCTAACAGGACAGCACTGAGTTCAATGCCTCACATTTGCTTTGTTCTCCCTCTTTCTGTTCCCAGAGATGCTTTTTTCACCATACTGCTGCTGCCACGGTCAGGGAGGGGTAGCATCAGCAATTTAAGACTGATTTTTTCTATCTCTTCAGTGCCTCTTTCAGTGATACAAAGTTAAAAACACGTATTATGTGTGCATACCTGATTTTTCGTTCTTATTGTTTTTTTCTGTGTAGATGTTGTTAACTTGATGTCCTTGTGGAGGAGACAATCATTAGAGCCTTCTATTCCACCATTTTGCACTGCCTCCTTCACAATTTTTTTTTTTTGAGATAGGGTCTCACTTTTTCACCCGAGCTGCAGTACAGTGGCACCACCATAGCTCACTGCAGCCTTGAATTCCTGGGCTGAAGTAATCCTCCCACATCAGGCTCCCTGGGATTACAGATGTTCACTACCATAGTCGACTAATTTGTTATTTTTGTAGAGACAGGGTCCTGCTGAGGTCTAGTTTCACGCTCCTAGCCTCAAGTTATCCCCCTGCCTTGACCTCCCAAACTGTTGGGATTACAGGCCACAATTTTTATAGCGTTTAGAGTTTAAACATCAGTGCAAAACTCTTAGGAAGGTATCACTTAGGAAAATGACATTGTATCGTAATGATTCAGTGCAGACAACAGTTTCTCTAGGTTTGAAATAGATAACTCTTCTTTTCAGCAGTAGATAAAGTAGTTGGCTTGAATTTAGAAACAATAGTATACCAAAACAAAATGCATATATTTTAATTGTAGAACCACACTTAGCATGGCAAGATGCTCACAGTATTAGAGTACCATGGGAACTGAGAGATCAGCTGTGGAATAACATACTCATGCTCCTATCTCATGCTCACTCCAGCGTGTAAGTTTTTTGAGTGGAATAGTGGACCCCCAAAATCACAATATTTTTAAAATGTGATTTTTCCTTTTTTCTGAATGTATATAATTAAGTATGTGTTGGTAAATGTGTGTGTGTGTCTGTGTTTGTGAGATGTGTCTTCACTTTAGTTTATAATGATTCTCCTCTACCCACATTCTCACCTCTAATCCATTATGCACACTGCTGCCAGGTTAATCTCCCTAAAGTGCAGCCTCATCATATGCCTTTCCAGTTGAAAAATTATCAGTGGCATACCATAACCTACTGAATTAAGTCAAAATTCGTCAGTCTGTCATTCAGTGCCCTCATGATCTGGCTCTGAATCCGCCTTTCTAGTTTTATCAAGCACTACTCTCTTTTATGAATTATATGCCCCAGCCAACTTAAAGTATTTACATTCATTTTGTCACCTTGATACTTTTTGCTCATGCTATTTATTTCTTTTGCCTGAAATACTTCATTACCCTCCTATCTAGATCTGATGAGATGCTATTTATATGTTGAGGCACAACTCGAATAGAAATTTGGAAGTTTCTCTAAAAGCTCATTCCTGTTGCATCAATATCTGTCTGTCTATCTAACCATCCATCTACATACATGCATGTATGTCTATATCTGTCTATATATCTTATCTCATACTGTATTGTCTTCTATCTTCTTCATATAACTCCATGTCACTATGTCTAGAATTGCGTGTCACACATAACAAACATTCAGTGACTGAATAAGAAATTAAAGCATTATAATTAAACAAAAATGATTGCATGATTTCCCCTCCTCCCTCTCCCTGACCCTTGCCATGTTATTATACAATGTTTCTCCATTTTATTTTAACAATCATGTTAGTAGTTCCTTTGTGAGATGACTCAAATTTTTAGAGGATAAAATGGGATCTCAAAGCACAGCAATTGTATGAAACATTGGGGGTTGGGGTGAAGTGGGGAAGAAACTAAAGTTATCTTAATTACAACATAAGAAAAAACATGAATTAAACACCACTAGTCCCCAAAATACTGGATAATTTTGAAGGAAGTCTAAGAATTGAACATTATTTCTTTGCCTTGCCCAATGGGAATGGTCATGCTCATGCTCATGCTCATGTAACTAAAGGACTGCAATAAATGTGCCAATTTACACTTGAGAGTAAATGAGAGACAAAGAAATGCACTCTAGCATGTTCATCTTCCAGTACAAAACAACACTGTGATGTTTCTGCATTACATGTGCAAGTATGCATTGGAATTTCTTTCCCAAAAACTACTGGGACAAGGCATAATATCCAGCTACCCGGGAAAGCTCTTGATACCTGAATGGTAGTAAAATGCTCAAGAGATGTTCTATTTCTGCATCATTAGTAGAGAATATTTGTTGCATCAGTGTCGGTGCTGTGTAGAAATAGAAAAGTCAAAAACAGTTCAGAGAAAGAGTAATTATAGGTAAACAAAGCCTGACCTGTGAAGAAAATGTAGATTCAGGGGTTTGATCAGAGTTGTACACTGTGATAAGAACAGAAACCATCACACTTGAGTTGGTAAAGTCCATGAGTGAATATAACAGATGTTACAGAATGAATCCCAGACCAGAAGTTTGGGGGTTAAGCCTCCCTGCTGTGGGTATGTCTCTGGAAACCCTTAAAGATATGACTCTCAATCCATGGAAGTATGTTTTCCTTCAAAAGAAGGATAAAAGAGAATTATGTAAAGGAAAATCAGTAGGGTAATAACTATATCATCTCTATAACTTGACCAACAGTGTCTGGACAGTTTGAATTCTGACTGACAAAGATGTGCTAAATTTTCTCATCAGGGAAGTGGCTTGAAAAAGGCATAGCCTATCGTGATATTTCAAAAGCAGGGGCTTTTGATGGATAGATAAATGAAATAGTGTTAGAACATTAAAAAAAAATTACTCTATGGAAGTTCTGGCATGGATGCAAGTATTGCAACCACAGGAGGGCAGTTTTATCAGTTCATCTATAGTTTGACTGAAGCTTGTTATCATAATAGTTAGAGTATGTGAGAACGAGGTCCAGAATACATATATATCCAGTCTCCACATAAGCTTAGCTTTTTACCCTGATCACAAATTTCAGCTCTAATCTTGACCAGCCTCTGGAAAAATATGGTCATAATCATAAAGAACAGTTAAGATAACATGGGATGTTTCACTATGGCACATCCTTACAACTTCAGAAATATTTTAAGATATATGACTTGTAGATGGCAGAGCCTATGTTAGATAGAATAGGCTAAGTATATTGCAGTAATAAGCAAGATCCCAAATATCAGTGGCTTAACACAACAAAAGTCTATTTCTTATTTTGACAGAGTGTGCTGTGGGTCCCAAGTGACTCCTCAAGGTAGCTGTCCCCCATATGATTATTCTGGAATACAGGGTGCATTTGTCTTTGTCCTTGTCATTTCAAGGCCCACTTCATGATTGCTATAGCAGGGCAGGAGAGGTAGTGGAGAATTGCATATGACCTTTTAATTACCTTCAACCAGAAGTGACAGGATATTATTGTCCAAGTTTTATTTTCACATAGCTCTACTCTACTGCACAATAGCTAAGAAATTCACTCTTTCCCTTCTGTGGTCAGGAGAAGATAGCTAGATATTGGTGAAAAGTAGTATAGTAGACACTTGTCCCACACAAAATACCCTCAGCCCATCTCATTTCAGTGCAGCTGTAGTAAACAGTTCATTCCATCTCAAGTACTCTGTAGTGTCTCTCAGTTTTTGTGTCTTAGTACTATCTCCAAAGCATTGGAAGGCTGCTCAATCCACACAAAAGTACAGCCTGGGAAGGTGATGAAGTTAAAGTGCTTGAGGCTAATACTCAACAAATGGGGGATAGGAGGTCAGTGGATAAATGCCTCAACCATCCGATCCTTCAGTGGGAAAATTCTGAGGTGCTTTCTAAATGGTTTCATTCAAGGTCTCCACCAGGATTGAGTTCCAGTTGTTCACAGAGTAACTAACTCAATAGCACATAGTTTATTGGCTTCTTTCCCTTCCCAGTCTCTGCACTTACTTGGGCTTCTTAGGATCGCTTGCCATATAAGCTATTTGTATTCAAGTTCTTGTCTCAGAATTCCTTATCAGGAGAACACAAACGTATACAACTAGTAATGTTTATCACAGATCCAGTGCTTCACAGAATGATTTCATGGCAGAAGCAATGGATTGGGAGCCAGGAGGCTTTGGTTCCAGGCCATCTGCCATTCACTATTTTCACGACTTCGGGCCATTAATTCTCTTGACAACTTCATATTTTTATCTTCAAAATGAGCTCTTTGGACTAGCAAATCTGTAACACCATTTCTAGATTTGATGCCCACAATTCTGTGATGAAATTTTGGCTCTGTTAGAGGTTATTAAAACAATCATGGAGATTAGTGGTTCTTCATCATCAAAGATTAAAGAGAAAGTTATTTTCAATACTAGCCAAAGGGTTTTCGATTAGATCCAAGAAAAATTGCTTTAATGCAGAATTCTTCATTGGTGATTTTTAAGTCCAAGTTTACTGCATATATCTGGAATAACTTCTAACAAGGTGATTATTGAATGCTTTCCTACTTTTGATTCTATATAGCTGTTGTGAGAGTAGTGAAAATAATTCACTGGCATATTTGATGATTTGATTGCTCTGTAATGGCTCCTACATTCCCCATTTTTAATGAAATCAAAGAGGTAAATATCAATAAGTAAATTTATATCAAAAACTTAGTTAAAATAACTTTTTGGAGGCTCTCCATGCTTACCTCCTGCTGCAATACTAATAAAAATTAGCTAACATTCAGTAAACACTATTATGCCAGATGTTTGGCTAAGCACTTAACATAATCCCGTGGGACTGTAAACTAGTTCAACCCTTGTGGAAGTCAGTGTGGCGATTCCTCAGGGATCTAGAACTAGAAATTCCATTCGACCCAGCCATCCCATTACTGGGTATATACCCAAAGGACTATAAATCATGCTGCTATAAAGACACATGCACACGTATGTTTATTGCTGCATTATTCACAATAGCAAAGACTTGGAACCAACCCAAATGTCCAGCAATGATAGACTGGATTAAGAAAATGTGGCACATATACACCATGGAATACTATGCAGCCATAAAAAATGATGAGTTCACGTCCTTTGTAGGGACATGGATGAAACTGGAAATCATCATTCTCAGTAAACTATCGCAAGAACAAAAAACCAAACACCGCATATTCTCACTCATAGGTGGGAATTGAACAATGAGAACACATGGACACAGGAAGGGGAACATCACACTTTGGGGACTGTTGTGGGGTGGGGGGAGGGGGGAGGGATAGCATTGGGAGATATACCTAATGCTAGATGACAAGTTGGTGGGTGCAGCGCACCAGCATGGCACATGTATACATATGTAACTTACCTGCACATTGCGCACATGTACCATAAAACCTAAAGTATAATAATGATAATAATAATAATAATAAAAGAAAAAAAAAACAAAAAAAAACATAATCTCATTTCATCTTCATAAGAATAAATAAAATAAACACTGTTATAAGATATATTTTTGCTAGTGAAAGAACTAAAGCCCAGAGGGGGTAAGTTTATCTTCCCACGACCACTTGCTAGTAAGAGGCATAGCAAGGACCCAAACCAAGGTCTGATTGTATTGCTTGAGGATCTAACTATATTGCCACACTGTCTTGCCACTGTAGAGTAATAATTGATGTTCCTGGTATAAACTTTGAGGTCTTACAAGAGCATTAACAACAAAAATAAAAAAAGAAATTAAAAAACAGTCATTTTTAAAGATTTCACTTATTGAGGCAGGAAAGTGCACCATGAATTTAGGAAACTCTTTAACAGAATTAAGGAGAGATGAGGAGAATTTCTGTTCTGTACTCACAGCCTTCTGACTAAATGTAAGTTTACTCTACTAATATAAAAATTCCAAAATTCTAATGACTTGAAGTTGGGGTGAGTCTTGGAAAAATTTCCCAAATCCTTCATGAAAGCATTCTTCAAGTTTATACAATTATTTAGTCATTCCCTAAATATACATTTATGTTCAGATCAAATTCCCATTGCTATCCATTTGATTCCATAAATACTGAGGAATAAAAGGATATTCTTTGTTTACTTAAAAAATCTAAAAATATAAGTGAACAAAGAAAGAGGAGCTTACTGATGTATGTGCTTCTGTGGTTTCAGACTATACAAATGTCGAATGGGCCGAAGCTCTTACCTTCCTTGGAGCCTGTATTCTAGAAAAAGAAAACGGGCTGAACAGGTTGTTCGAGGAAAGAGTGGTTGGATGAGGTTTGTGGGAAGCAGACCTTCTGTGTGGTCTCACAGAAGCCTGTTATGCGTAGAAACCACCTTTTTATGAACTGCTTCTAAAGTAAATGTGAATATCTTATTTTTAAACCCAAAGCAGACTGGTTGTATATGCCTTTGTTTTGAAGACCGTAGAGAAGGAATTGCATTTTGAGCCTGTCTAGAGTCCAGAAGAGACATCTGGTTGAGATCTTTGTGCAAATACTTTGAAAAGTGTAAATTTATGTTTATAAATATTAGCCAAGGTTATTCTTTCTGCTGATGAGACAATTTTCTTCTCTTTTGGCATAGTATGTCCCTAAGAAAGGTCCCAAATTTTGGTGGAATGGCAAATGTCTCTTCAACTTTTAAAGATCATCTCCTTTATGGAGGTATTGAATCAGAAGCACAGAAGAAAGGAAGAAAATGGCAAAGACAGACACTTTTCATTGCCAGTAAAAGTGGAGCCTTTTATCTTTTTATGGTCAATTTACATTTAAATGGAGAGACCCCTTAGTGCTGATGGAGGTGATGGAGAAAATGGTGTCTGCATCATGAATAATAAACATCAAGGGGAAATGTCAGTTTTTCAGCCAACTAGCACATTGTGTTGCTATGACAACAGAATACAAAGTGTTCTCTTAAAGGGAAACATTACAATTTGCTGGAGATAAAAACAAAGCTCAACTAACACAATATATTTAAATATAATCTTAGATTCATAAAAACCAAGGGTATACTGAAAAGTATGCATTGTTTTCTGATTTTTGAGGAGATATAATTATGAGAAGACCCATGCTGAGGGTAGTGAGGGGAAACATTAAAATGGAATTTTTCCATCCCTTCAACTCCTCTTAAAACTCACAGGACCACAGCCACTCGTAGGCCCATCTGGTGTAGAGCCAGAAATTGGCACCAAATAAAGATAGATTCTTTTAGTTCTCAGACATTTAAGCAGGCTGTGTTTTAACATTCTCACTGCATACATAATTTTTCAAACTGAGCCCATGTTAATTATTTTTTAAACCATTAAACATGGCTTGAACTCAACTAAACTGAAAATTAAAATTTTCCACGTTATAAGGTGATTCCTGTCTATCTGTTAAAAGAGGTAATGCTGAGAAATGGTTATGGAGATTCCCTGTTTAAAATTATGTAAAAGTAGGGAAATGAATTTCCCAGAGGTAGGGAGAATATATACTATTGATTTATCTTAGTTCAGGTGGGGTTCAGATGTTTGAGCTTTTCTTTATCAGCTCAGAATTGCCTTTGGAGGGCTCTTGCTTCCGAACTCGGATAAGATTGTTGTATCCCACAGCAAATATCACCAAACTGATCATGACATTCTTTTATGCCAACCCTGGAAACACTTTCAGCATGCTTCTCAACAAGGTGGTCCAGGCACCACTATATATTGTGCAGAACTGGCACAAGAGATGAAACCAATTTGTGAACTCTGCTTGACCCCATAGAAACAACTACCACTACTGTATCTCATTTTGGGTTTGGGAACTCAAAAAGTGAGCTCAAGTTTTTTTATCTTCTAGTAAGCTTCCCTGATTGTTCCAGCCCACACTCATTTCTTCTTCAATGGAAATTTTATTACCTTTAAAACTAGTATCATACATTTTAGTCTTTAGTTGTCCCATGGATCTTAATTCTCTCCCCAAATATGTGTTTGAGAGGCATTTCCAAATGACAGGGGCAGGACTTTAATCTGAACACTGTGATTTATGCCTCCTTCTACATTGGCTATAACACTGGAATGCCAAGTCTCCTGGTCTGATTTTCTATCCATAGCTATGGGGGTTCCTGGCTATTAGGGAAAGGGAAAAAGAAGGAACTCAGTGGGGGCATTTTTCATTTGCTTTGTTTTGTTAGTTTTTTGTTAGTTTCATGCTCACAGTCAAATTGGGAAGTAAAGTTTCTCTTTGGTGTCCTGCAGAAGCCCATTATCCCACTGTCACATGTGAGAGTCCATTCCTCTAATCATGGAAGAAAAGTTCTGATAAATTACGGTAAGGAATTGTATATGTGACTCTTCTGGAGGTATTTTTGCATTTCTAAATTGATGTCTATAGAGGGCAGTACTTAACCCAAAGAATATAGCTTCAGTGAAAGAATTGTAGGTGCTATGATTTCTTAGGGAAGAGAGGGAGAACATATTTAGGGGCAGGATGGTGCAAATCATGATGTTTGGGCAACCATCTACTATAACTACACATAAGGTTGACACTGGTGAATGAATGGCAGCTGTACTCATTCATTTTGATCCATGTTTGCATAATGTATCAGCTCTCTTTGTGACTTGGCCACCTGTATTTGGTAATCGAGTGCTGTTGTCACATTCAGAACCAAAACGAAAAGTTCCTATTGAAAGGTCACTGGTCACACCGGAAAGAGCAATAGGAACAAATTTATTACCTTAATTTGCAGCTAGCCATGACATATTAGTATACAAAAATAAAACTGTGGCCGGGTGAGGTGGCTCATGCCTGTAATCCAGCAGTTTGGGAGGCCGAGGGGGGCTGATCACTTGAGGCCAGGAGTTTAAGACCAGCCTGGCCAACGTGGTAAAACCCTGTCTCTACTAAAAATACAAAAATTAGCTGGGTGTGGTGGCAGGCGCCTGTAATCCCAACTACTCGGGAGGCAGAGGCAGGAGGATCACTTGAACCTGAGAGGCAGAGGCTGTAGTGAGCAGAGATAGCACCACTTCACTCCAGCCTGGGTGACAGAATGAGATTCTGTCTCAATAAATAAATAAATAAATAAATAAATAAATAAATAAATAAATAAATAAAATAAAACTGTATGTTGAGAGATCAGGCCACAAAAGTGCTGTTCTCCTTGACAAGTTTTCAAGTCTAGTTAACCATAAGCAAAATTATAATGTAGACTTTTGGGGGAGCTCTAGACTCCCTGAATATTTCCATTTTTTCAGACATCTCAAGCATTTACCTGTTTCTCTTCCATCACACTAGGTGACAGTCACTGAAATGGCACAGAAGAAGATTTCTTAAGCTGGCATTCTGCAAAACAAATTTGGTAAAGCAGGTTCCTGTGAAACGATACATTTAGGGAAACTGCGTTTCCATAGTGCCTCTTGGAACTTTGCCGTGCATATTAACATATTAAAAGCTTGGAAAAATTCAACAGTGAAAATATCTGTTTAACTGTGTTTAACCCTGTATCTTGCTGAACTAATTCAACTTCTTTTCAGATATCAATCCTTAAAAATTTATCAGTGTTAATGTTCTATGTAGCAAACTTTGGAGAATTCTGGCCCAAGAGTGTATTCTCCAGGTTTCTCTCCTTTTTTTTTTTCCTTTTTCACTGGCATAAAGCATAAAAGAAAATGATATATTCATAAAGGTAGACTTTAAGCACTCCTCCAGGGGTTCAATTGATATTCTTCTCTTTTTTCCTTTCTTTTTCTTTCTTTTTCTTTTTTTAAACCATCAAAACTATCCCAGTGACCTTTAACTTTGAAACAGATAAGTGTATGATTGGGGAATAGCATAATGTATTAAAGATATACAGGTTTTGGAGCCGGACAGAACTGCTTTTAAATTGAATTAATTTACTTATTAGTTGCATGGTTTTTGTAACTAAATTACTGTCACTTTCTTCACTTGTGAAATAGGGCTAATACCAATAACAGGTATGTTTTGAGAATTAAATGACATAACATATATAAAGTACTTTACAAGTATGCTCTACTTGGAAAGGAGTATTACATAAACTCTGTGTTTGCACTTATACATTATTGATAAGGAAGGGTTTACCTTTTTACAGAACTAAAACAAACTTTTCCATGATTTTCTATGTGCATACGAAGAGCCATCTTTTTTTCTGTATTACTAAATTATAAGCTTCAAAAACTAGTAAGATATTATAACCTTGCCAGCAATAGCTCAAGTTCTTGCTATTAAATGTGGGATGCCTCACATACCATTCCAAAATACTGGCTTTAGCAACAAATGAATTATTAAATGTCAAATTGTTATTTCCCGAGACAGTTTCCAAATGGACTGGGTCTGTGCTAACAAGTAGTGAAATGTGCCTCCAGATGCCTCACAGCTGTAGAAGAAATGGATAGCAACTCCAGTGGACTCATTTTACCTGGCAGCAGAGCACGGGAAGGCTCACCCATCTGTCAACACAAATTTCTCTTCTAATCTCTTTGACCTTCTTCTTGAATTGTTTCTTGTTTAAAGAGAAAATCAAGAGCTATTCAAAGTAGAGACTTTTTCTAAGGACATTTCAAGTACAGTCAGCTCTTGATAGTTTGCTTATAGGATGTCCATGCTGTTGATTAAAACCATTGACTGTTTTCTTAACTTGATACCATTTTTTGTTTTACCCCTCAAAATAAGTAGATTGAAAAACAATAGATTTATTAATTAAACTAGTTATAAATCAAACCGTATCTAATCTTTCCAAGAAAGGAAAAAATCACTTAGAAAATACTTTAACCTAAGTCCTGTTTGTGATTCAAATAAAAGGTTAATAATTGTTTAGTTTAAGTTATATTCTTTATTATATGTATTGATGATAAAAGTTTTCTGAGGTGTAGGTCCTTCCTCTGAAACATGACATTATCACTAATTTATGGCTTTCAAATGGTATGAATAAAGGTTGACATTCCACTTAACACAAGTAAATGGTTATCCAGACCATTCTTGTTAATTGGCACCTGGGGATGAAATTGTCAATTATTTGCTATTATAAACATTAGTCTTGTACAATTCCCTGTATCTATAGGCAGAAATATTTAATACGTGATTACTGAAACATATCCTTGTTAATGAACTCTTCCCATTACTCTTTCTAAGTGGGTATTGAACTAGGAGATTTTGTTCAACAACCATTTGCTGGTGATGTACCATCATGGGCACATTGAGATTACTTCTTTTGGTGGGCTGGAGTGGTTTAGCTTACTCAGTAGCATTGCAGATTTTCCTCTATCTAATTTAAAACACAACTACATAAGTACTAATTCAAAAACACAATGTTTGAAGATGTAATTTGTATGACAAAAATGCACAAAGGATAAAAGCAAGTTTTTTTTTTGTATATAAGTGATACCAAGTTGGTATTAATATGAACTAAGTTGTTACTATAAAGAATGCTAATTGTAATCTCAAGAGCAACCACTAAGAAAGTAATAAAAATACATAATTTAAAAAGCAAAGGAATTAAAATGGTTCACTAGAAAATATCTATTTGACACAGAAGACAAGAGTAATGAAGAAGAGAAGCTGAGAAGGACATCAGACATGTAAAAAACAAATAGCAAATGGCAGCCATAAATTCTACTTCATTAGTAATTGTATTATATGTACATGAATTAAGCACTCCAAATAAAAGGCAGACATTAGCAGAATGGGAAGAAAACATGACTTAACTGTATGCTGTCTGTAATAGACACACATAAATTCAAAAGTACAAGTAGATTGAAGGTAAAGGAATGGAAATATATACCATGAAAATAGTAATAGAAGAGAGCTGGAGTGGCTATACTAATATAGACAAAATGAACTTCAAAAGAATTGTTAATAGAGAAAAGGGATATTTTAGAATGATAAAAAGGATAAAAAGGTCAATCCATTAAAAAGATAATTATGAACATATGTGCACCTAACAACAAAGCTCCAAAACACGTGAAACAAAAACAGAGAATTGATGGAGGAAACAGACAGGTTAACAATAGTAGTCTGAGACTTCAATGCCCCACCTTCAATAATGGATAAAACAACTAGGCAGAAGATCAAAAAATAAATAGAAAACTTGAACATCTTATCAGTCAACTAGATCTAAGAGAAATTCATAAATCACTGCTCTCTACAAGAACAGAATATGCATTCTTCTCAAGTATACATGGAACATTCTTGAATATAGATCATATGTTAGGTCATAAAACAAGTCATAATGCATTTAAATGATTGAAATTATATGACGTGTCTTTTTTGACAATGATGGAATTAAATTAGAAATCAACAACAAAGGACATTTGACAAAGTTGCAAATACGTAGAAATGTAAAAACACATTTGTAAATAACCAATGAGTTAAAGAAAAAAATCATAGAAGAAATTGGGCTTTACTTTAAAATAAATGGAAATGAAAGTACAACCTACCAAAACTTATGGGATGTGGTGGAAGCAATGCTTAGAGGGAAATTTATGGCAGTAAATACCAATATTTTTTTTTTAAAAAAAGTAAGATCTCAGTAACCTATCTTGACAATTTGAGGAAGTAAAAAATAAGAGCAAACTAAACTTAAAACAAGCAAAATCAAGGAAATAATAAAGATTATAGCAAAAATAAATAAAAAGAAACCATAGAGAAAATCAAAATCAAAATTTGATTTTTTGAAGAGATCAACAAAATTGACAAACTTTTAATAAGAATAATCAAGAGTGTGCTAAGAATTAAATAGGTTACTTATATGAAGCATAGAAAAAAATTCCTGGCTCATGGTAAAGGATATATACATAAATATTGTTAAAGTTTAACAAATCATTGCTGATGGCTTGGGCATCATAAAAGGTATTACAGAATGGAAAATTGAGAAAAATACATTAATATAATATCTCTGAGAGTTTGAACTAAGCCTTTGTTTAGGAGTTCTGTACTGGTTGCCACTTAATAAAACTCCTAGACTTCTTATACTGTGGAAAATTTGCCTTCCTCTTCTCCATCATTCGAGAGATATGTTTGTTACCTCTTTTCCACCAGGAAATCTTAGATCCCTAGCCCCTTTATGAGTATGCTTCCCAAAATAACTCCTGTTGTCAGTTGGAATTTCTTGACACTTCAAGATATACTCCATTTCTTACTCTCAAGGTTTGGCCTTAGGATCTCTCTCAAGAAAATCCATTAGAACAAAAGTAACCTGATAACAATAAATATTTTTTTCAAACATAATATTATTTCAGATGCCAAATAGCTTAGTTGCCTTAATGGTTTTTTCTTTTTTATTTTTTCATTAAAGCTACTAGATGGTTGGGAGGCATAGAAACTACCAAATCAGGGATCTGCAAGAAAGTTACTTTATGTCTTTTCAAATAAATGTTCAGACAGGATTTGACATATACATTTTTTTTTGGGCAGGGAGTGACAAAGAAAAGATGGGGCTGGCCTTTAGACCATGTTTCATGTCTGATAACTGTGGAATGAAAGAGGTAATGAAGGAGAAAGAGACTCAGATTAAAGCACATTTTCAAGAATGGATTGGTCAGGCTGAAGGAAGACATTGGACCAAAGTCATTTGACAGAGAAGTCCCATCTTGTCAGAATAAACTTGCATTAGTACCTCTACTATGCTTAGTCATTGTCAGCAAGCAGACAGAAAGAAGTGTGGTTTGGGCCTAAGTACAGTGGTGAATCCATTGAGCAACAGCTGGGGCTGGGAGCCCATCATGCCTCCCACAGAAAGAGCTCTAAGCAATGCACTTTCATGGCCACCACTGGCTAAAAAAAACCCATCACGTTCTAAAATTCATTTTTAAAGGAAACTGTGTTTTAAAAAATTGGGGGAAATGTCCATGAAATAATATGTCTGATTAAAAGTTAGAGCCTATATTTGTTTTTGTTTGTGTGTTTCTTTGTTTCTTTGTTTTGGTTAGGGCAGTGGAACTATGTTAGAAGTGTCAACATATTTCTAAAAAATAATCAGGTTTCATAAGAGTCAGTGCATAAAAAGGAACAAAGGGCAACAGTGTTCTTAACAAAAAAAATATTACCACCAATACAGATGTAAATGATCTTCCATTTGAAATAACAATACTGTGGAAGAATAAAAGATAAATATGGAAGAACAATTATTCATGAAAACTTCCAAGACAAAGACGATTCTCATTAAATTTGGGCCCTGGATCATTTCCTTCCCTGAAGCACATGAGTGAATATGAATTTCTTGACTCTAAAGCACTTAACCTTTGAGGTGTCAATGGGACAAAGATCAGCTAAGTAAGATGAGAGCTGAGGTTTCAATTTTCTGAGCTCTTCTGAATTTGTCTTTCTATGTGATTAATGCTTGAGCTTTCCTTTTTACTCTTTTGATTCCGTTCCTTTCTTGATCAGGAATTTCCTTCGGTGAAGGCAAGATTCCCTAAGCATATCTGCATAATCTCAGATCATGGAAGCAGTTATTTTTAAAGAAACACTTAGGGTAATCTCATCATACATTAGTCAGCATAACCTATGTTTACTAACAAATCTTAATAAAACAAGAAATTTATCGTTTATGCCACATGTCTAATGTAGGTTACTGTATGGCTTTGCTCCCCATCAGTAACTCAGGAATCCAGGTTGACGGAGGCTCCAATACAGAAACATTGGCCTTTTCAATTGCTCTAAGAATTAAGAAATCACTGAAGAGTTTCTCAATAGAAATTAAATGCTTCAGGATGGAAGTAAACATCCATTGTTCTGAACAAGTCATATGTCTCTGTTTAACTATAGGGATCTAAGAAGTGTGGTAGATCATGTTGATATTTGGAAAGCTGTAAACATGTATGCTACAGCGAACATGTGGCATGAAATATCCCTTTGATCCTTTCTTCCTAAACATATGACATATTAATTCCCTCCTCAATCAAGCTAATCCCAATTTCAATAAAGTTGCTGTATCATGTTTAAAACCAAGGGTCCCAGTGATGTGGAATTTTTTTATTGTAGTAAAAACATATTAAAAATGTACCATCATAAACATTTTTAAATGTATAATTCAGTAGTGATAATTATATTTACATTGTTGTGAAACAGGTCTTTAGAAATACTTCACCTTGCAAGTCTCAAACTCCATATCCATTAAAAAACTTTCCCTTTCCTTATTGCCCCAGTCCCTGGTATCCAACATTCTACTTTCTGTTTCCATTAATTTGACTAGTTTAGATACTTCATGTAAGTGGAATCATGCAGTATTTGCCTTTTGTGACTGGCTTTTTCACTTAGTATAATGTCCTTGTGGTTCGCCCATGTTGTAGTATATGACAGAATTTCCTTCCATTTTAAGGCTGAGTGATTATATATAACACATTTTACTTTCTATTCATCTGTCTGTGAACAACTGGGTTGCTTTTACCACTTGGCTATTGTGAATAATGTTGCTTTGAACATCAGTGTGCAAATATCTCTTCGACGTCCTGCTTTCAATTCTTTTGGGTAAATATCCAGAAGTGGGATTGCTCGATCATATAGTAGTTCTATTTTTAATTTTTTTAGAACTTCCATTCTGTTTTCCACCACAGTGCTTGCACCATTTAACAATCCTATCAACAGTGCACAAGGACTCCAATTTCTCTATATTCTTAGCAACACTTGTCTTTAGGTTTTTTGATAGTAGCAATTCTAACAGGTGTGAAGTGATAGCTCATTGTGGTTTTGATTTGCATTTTCCTGATGATCAGTGACTTGAATATCTTTTCATGTACCTGTTGGCCATTTGTATGTCTTCTTTGAAAAAAATGTCTATTAAAGTCCCTAGCTCATGTTTTAATCAGGTTGTTAGTATTTTGCTTTTGAGTTTTTGTTTTGTTTTGTTTTTTGTTTTTGAGACAGTCTCACTCTGCTACCCACGCAGGAGTGCAGTGGCACAACCTCGGCTCACTGCAACCTCCGCCTCCCAGGTTCAAGTGATTCTCCTACCTCAGCCTCCTGAGTAACTGGGACTACAGGCACGTAACACCACACCCAGCTAATTTATGTATTTTTTAGTAGAGATGGGGTTTCACCATGTTGGCCAGGCTGGTCTTGAACTCCTGACCTCAAATGATCTACCCACCTCAGCCTTCCATAGTGCTGGGATTACAGACATGAGCCACCATGCCTGGCCAGCTATTGAGTTTTAAGTATTTCTTTCTTTCTTTCCTTCTTCTAGTTGTTGCCCAGGCTGGAGTGCAGTGGCGTGATCATAGTTCACACCAGCCTCAAATTCCTGGGCTCAAGGGATCCTCCTGCCTCAGCCTCCTGAGGAGCTAGGACTACTGGTGCATGCTACTATGCTCAGCTAATTTTTTTTTTCTTTTAGAAGCAGGGTCTCACTATGTTGTGCAGGCTGGTCTTGATCTCTTGGCCTCAAGCAATCCTCCCACCACAGCCTCCCAAAGTGCTGGGATTACAAGCATGAGCCACCACACCTGTCCTGGTGTTTCTTATATATTTTGGATGTTAACCCCTCATCCGCTATATGGCTTGCAAATATTTTCTCCCATTCCGTAGATTGCCTTTTCCCTCTGTTGAGTGAGGTGGTATCTCATTGTGGTTTTGATTTGCATTTCTCAATTAGCAATGCTGAGCATCTTTTCCTATTCTTGATAGTATATCATCTTTAGAGAAATGTCTATTCAAGTACTTTGTCCATTTTTTAATTAGGTTATTTGATTTTGTTGTTGAGCTGTAGGAGTTATTTTTATATTCTGGATGTTAACCCTTATTAGATACATAATTTATAAATATTTTTCCTATTCTATAGTTGCCATTTTACTCTGTTGATTTTTTCCTTTGCTGTGCAGAAACTTTTTAGTTTGACATAATCTCACTTGTCTATTTTTGCTTTTGTTGCCTATGCTCTTGATGAAATCCATGAAATCATTGTCATGTCCTACATCATAAAGATTCTCCCCTATGTTTTTTTCTGGGAGTTTTATAGTTTTAGATCTTATGTTTAGGACTTTAATCCATTTTGAGTTATTTTTTGTCATTCTTGTGCATGTGGATGATACTTTTTTTATTGACACTCTTTGTTAAAGACACTGCACTTTCCCCATTAAATAATTTTGGAACCCTTGTTGAAGATCATTTGGCATTGTTGATTTAAAAAAAAAGCCAAACTCTGTAAATATTTGAAGAGATTTACTCTGAGCCAAATGTGAGGACCATGACCCATGTCACAGCCTCAGGAGGTCCTGAGAATATCTGCCCCAGGTGGTTGAATTACAGCTTGATTTTAAACATTTCAGGAGGACAGAAGTTACAGCCAGACTACCTGGATATGGTGCCAGATCTCACAGGCTGAGAGCTTAGCTCTATAAGACTTCCCTTCCACATGTTCAGCAACCCAAAAGCTCATCAAATCTCGTTGTCCAAGCGTTGTTACAGAACTTGATCCACAGCACTCCACATCCCAGAAGTTATTTGGGTGTGAATAAAAATTCTAACCCTCTAATCCTCTAATCATTTGGTATTTCTGGTGACTGGCCCCATCCTGAGGCTATCCAAGGGACCCAGCCTAAGTTAACTTCATTATCATAAACTCCAGAGTTATCAAAGGGGCTCATTATGAATAACAAAACATATTCCTATCACTCTGGAAGTTCCAGGAGTTTTAGGAGTTCTATGATAGGAACCAGGAACAAAGACCAAATATATTTTACATTATACCACAGGGCACCCCCTGATCTTTGACCATGGATCTCTTCTAATACAAGGATCATAGTGACAAAAAATACTGACACATTACTACTCTTCTATTCAGTCATTAATAATTCATCTAGTCCTTTATTATATGTATGAAAATGTCTCCCAGAGTGAATTAACTCAGGTTTACAGACTTTCATTCGATCTTGTCAGGTTTCAAATGCAACAAACATAGCTTCACGCTTTCAGGCATCTGGTATAATTGAGCTAAGAGATAATATTGTCTATTCCTCTGAGCCTCTTCTGAGGTATTAATATAATATTGGATTTTCCTCTTTACATAACCCATTTTTAATTTTTTTATCCTCACCTATTATTTCTCTTTCTCTTCATTAATACCCAAAATAATACCCTTAATGAAAAGGACATTAAGTTCAGCCACTGTGCTGTTCTAGATTGCAGGCAACAATATTAGTTTGGCAAGTATCTCTCCCTCGGTCCACTCTCATTCATATAAGCTAGGGTTACATAAATACAGAACTAGTGAGCTATCTTGATCACTAGGCAG
Source organism: Pongo pygmaeus (assembly GCF_028885625.2). Lineage (NCBI taxonomy): Eukaryota > Metazoa > Chordata > Mammalia > Primates > Hominidae > Pongo > Pongo pygmaeus. Next base: position 126,991,779 of record NC_072396.2, on the reverse strand, counting down.
TACAGTTGCATTTACTCTTAATCCCATTTTTTTTTTTTCTGGACAGGTTAGACACAACCCACCCCAACAGGCTCTTTGTAATTCTGACATAAAGATTTAAAAATATGGGTACAGCTCCTTTGTTTGGAATCAACCTTTTTTCTGGCTATTGTAGCTGCTGCTTTGGTCCTGTGGCCACTGCCTCAGAAAAAGGAAAGTTAAGCAGATGTAGGGAAGAAAGAAAGAAAAATATAGTATAGTCATCATACTGGCATCCTCCCTCCTTCTCCAGGGGGAAAACAGGATAATTTATCTATTGGAGACACTCCCTTTGCCTTCCTCATGTTGTGTGTGAACTCACACTCATGAAAACATGTAAGCCAGCCTTTTAGTCTTATATCTCCCATCTTAAATAACCAGTGTTTCAATTGCCCACTCAAATTTTCTATCAAACTATTACTTTGAGGCAGACAAGTCTCTGCCCATATGAAGCATTATGGGCTACATAGTATGTTCCTTGAAGAAGTATAACTTGGAAGTTCAAATTGGTGCAATATCTTGTATTTCAGTTCTTTCACAGCATTCTGAACATTTTCATCTCCTACCAGGTAAGCAAATCCCAGTCCAGATTCACTGTCTATTTCTGCTAAGACCCATTTGTAGCCACCAGGGCTACCAGCATCAGTGTCACTTGCCAGCTATGTTCAGGGTCTTCCAACAAGGGACTCTGCCACATAATCATCTGAGGTATCTATCTCTTTTGCTGACAGATAGAAAAGATTTCATTGACAATTTGTACCTCAGAGGCTATAAGATGAATATATGTAGAATCAGCCTATTTCTGCATAGCTGTAGTACTCTCAGATCCACTTATTTCATGGACCCAGATGGCCACCTCAAGCAAGCACATGAGGATATCTGTTTGTTGATTCCAATCACCTCCCATATCTGGAAGGGAGTTCTGATGGACCTTGACATGTCCTACTTTAGTACACCCTTCAGATTTTTGGCCCTATAGGGATGGCTGTATGGTATCCCTTTAATAGGCCAGGTTTCCATTTCCCTCCTCCCTAAATATGTGTCCAGGCCATTGGCCACTGTCCGTGAGTAAGTAAAAACCCAAATACCGTGGCTTTTTACCACTGTTCAATTCTTCAATTATTGATAGGAAGACAGCATAAAGTTCAGCTCACTGAGTAGATTTCTTACCTTCTTCAATCAGAGTGGTGGCCTTCCAAGCAGGATGTTGTCCATTCATCTTAGAATTGCCATCCAAAAATCAAATAGCTCTTTGTTGGTCAGTGGAGAGCTGTCGTTCCAGATTCCGTCCTAGGGGAAAACAGGCTCCCTGCTTTTGAGTATCTTCTCCTTGCATTCTCCAGGTCACATGATCCTGTATAAATTATCTCCATTTTATTATGGAATTCTTTTGGGCACTGTCATCTCCATTAGAGTGTTGATCTGACATCACTCAAGACATCATGGGTATTTCAAGTTTCAAGATTATTTTATGTTCTTTATTCATTGAGGCAGTCTCAAAGCTCAACAGCAAGTCCATAATCATCTCTCTGATGGAAATTCTCTAGTCCATAATTCCAGTAGATGTCACTGGGAGGCACTCACAGGCTTTTACCATAAGCCCCAGTATACATTCCATACAGGGTTATCACACAGATTATTTGTTCATACCGCCACTGCAGCTTCTACTCTGTATTGTTTGGGCTTGGATAATGTTACTGATTCCCATTTAGCATGTCCAATTATTATTTGAAGGGCAGGTTTACATGTCTTCTGTTTTATAATACTAAGTAGGGGAAACATTCCCCAGTAAGATATAATATCTATCCCATAATGCCATCAGGTAAAAGCGACAACCACTTCACATAAAGCCAGTTCAACATATCAATTTTCCTACAAACATTTACCTTAATTCTATCAAGCCTTACATTCATGACTATAGCCTTCATGAGGATTTTATCATCAGTTTTTGTTTTATAATACTAGGCAGAGGAAGTATCCCCCAGCTAGATATAATATTCCAATAAAACTATATATATATATATATATTTATGTATATAACAATATAACATTCCAATAAAACATTCAGGTAAAGGAGGCACAACTTCTTTACATAAAGCCTGATGAAACCTTCCAACTTTCTTAATCCTATCAACATGCACATTTTTATGTCCTCTCAACCTAATTATAGCTCAAGTCAGGAGTTCACCAATGGGTTTTGCTACCACAGTGCATGGAGCTTCTGTATCAAGGAGTTCTAGAAACTTCTCTAAGAAAAAAAAAAACCCTCAAAAAACAAAACAAATGACAACAACAACAACAACAAAGAAACTTCTCCAACTCCTGATTTTTTTTTTTTTTTAACCTACTCTTGTAGGTAAAAAGCTACCTACCTCTTGTAGGTAAAAAAGGTACCTGATTTTTTTCTACCTACTCTTGTGCTAAAAGCTTTGGGTCTCTAGGAAGGAATTGAGCCAAGAGACTCTGGCCCTTTTGTTAATCTTTATCTTAATTAATCTGCCTCACTATTGTCCCAGGCAATTCAGATCAGATCAGACCTCTTAGGCTCCATTCATTTTTCTTTGCTCCTTTTTGTTCTCCTCCTCAAGATGGATAATTTTGATTGATCTATCTTCACGTTCACTGATTCTTTCTTCTGCCTACCAACACTGTTATTAAAATCCTCTAATCAAATTTCCATATCATCACTTGTATTTTTAAGGTCCAGAATTTCTATTTGCTTTTTAAAAAAAAAAAAACTCAATCTTTTAACAACATTCTCTATTTGTGGAGACATCATTTTCCTGGTTTTCTTTAGGTCTTTGTCCATGGTTTCCTTTATTTCTGAGACTATTTAACATAATTGACTTAAAATATTTGTACAACAAGTACAATAGATATGTTTTTTTCAAAGATAGTTTGTGTTAATTTCCTTTTTTCTTATGAGTAAGCCATATTTTCTTTTTTTAAAAAAATTGGTTTGTATTTTTTATTGAAAATTGGATATTTTGCATAATGTGACAAATGTGGATATCAAATTCTTCCCCATGCTAAGGGTTTTTGTTATCGTTGCTCACTGTGGGTTGTAGCAGTCTGATTAGTGACTTTTCTGAACTATTTTTGTATAGACCGTATTCACTGTTCTGTGTGGTCTCTGCAATCTTTGTTCTTTTAGCTTATGATCATCTAGTTATTTGAAAAGTTCTCTTAAATGCCTGGAGTCAGACAAAGGTAAGAAAATGAAATAAAAAATACCACATTTTTGCAGATTGGTTCTATATTAAAGCACTCTTTCAATATTATTTATAATTCTCTTTTAGCCTTCAATTTTTGGTTTTGCTGAGCTGAAGATCAGCTGGTAGTAAAAGTCTAGGTTCTTACCAGTTCTTTTCCCAGCATGCATGTAACCACACAGTGGGTTCACTTTGCTTGCTATTTAGAGCCAATTTATCAAGACAGGGGAATTGCAATAGAGAAACAGTAATTCATGCAGCACTGGCTGTGAGGAGACCAGAGTTTTATTATTACTCAAATCAGCCTCCAGAGCATTCGGGGATGAGAGTTCTTAAGGACAACTTGGTGTGGGGGAGGCCAGTGAGCCAGGAGTGCTGACTGGTTAGGTAGGAGACGAAATCATATGGAATTGAAGCTGTCTTCTTGTGATGAGTCAGTTCCTGGGTGGGGGCCACAAGACCAGGTAAGTCAGTTAATAGATCTGGTTGGTGCCACTTGATACATCAAGTGCAGGATTTGCAAAATATCTCAAGCACTGATCTTAGGAGCAGTTTAGAGAGGGTCAGAATCTTGTAGCCTCCAGGTGTATGACTCCTAAACCATATTTTCCAATCTTCTGACTGATTTATTGGTCCTACAAAGGCAGTCTAGTCCTCAGCCAAGAAGGAGGTTTGTTTTGGAAAATAGCTGTAATCATTTTGGTTTCAAACTATAAGTTCCTCCTAAAGTTAGTTCAGCCTTTTTAAGCTATAAACTAAGTTCCTCTCAAAGTTAGTTCAGCCTACACCCAGGAATGGACAAAGACAGATTGGAGGTTAGAAGCAAGATGGAGTTGGTTAGGTCAAATCTCTTTCACTGTTTTAGTTACAATTTTTCAATGGCGGTTTCATACATTCTCTCCTGGGCCTGCATCTAGCTTCTAGATCTTTGGCATATGTAAGAGCTTTTCAAAGTCCATATTCCCTATTGTATTCCTCTCCAACTTTTCCTTTTAGCTTTCAGTATTTCTATTATTTGTCCAAACTGTATTCTTCTATTCCAGGTCTCCACAGAGTAAAAATGATGTAAGGTACCACAGCAAAAAATAGAGAACATTTTATTTTATTGTGCTGCTAAAATGACCATTTTCAGGGGTACTTTTGTCAGTTTCTACAGTATTGGAAGATTGTGGGAAAGGTAGAAATCTTGGCAAAAGAACAATTATGAAGGAAATGATAACTTTTGGTGACTACTCTATCCTTTTAGATGAGAAATGATGATGGCTTGTTCATTAGCCTATGTTTTTGAGAAAAGTCCTCTCCTTAGCCACTTTTCTACTGTCAGAAAGTTCTGTGTAAGGCAGAAGATGGCAAGCACCTTGTTTCAGTCCTTCAGGAAGTCTTCAGACAGGCCAGAAAAGTAAAACATAATTCAACGAGAAGAAAGTTTACTCTTCTCCCTCCAGAAGCAAGGACACATACCTGAAATTTGGGCTGCTGGCTTCAAAACTGCCACTGAGCAGAGAAGGAGATGGTAGGGTATATTATAAAGTCACAAAGCTCTCCTAAAATGTTTAAATCATCTTTTACTTTATTCAACATTGGCTTGGTTTCTGTAAACCTTTAACTATTTTTCAGAGTTCCCACAAAGATTTTTTAGAGGTTTTTGCTTATTTTCCCATTATTCTTATGGACAGACAGGCACTTAGAGTTCTCTGCTCTGCATTTTTCACTGATTTGATAAAGTTTTGTAACCTTTGGTATTTGTCAGCTTGGACTGCCATAATAATGGCAAATGCAAATGCCACAGAATGAATGACTTAAACAACAGAAATGCTTTTTTTTTTTTTTTTTTTTTTTTTTTTTCTCTCCTCACAGTTCTGGAGGCTGGAAGTTTAAGATTAGAGTGCCAGCATGGTCAGGTTCTGGTGAGATCTTTCTTCCTGGCTTGCAGATGGCTGCCTTCTTGATGTGTCTACATATTGAAGAGTGATGTCTATGTCTCTTTCTCTTCTTGTAAGAGCACCAGCCCTATTGGATTAGGGCCCCAACCTAATGACCTCATTTAACCTTAATTACCTCTTAAAGGTCCTGTCATCAAATACACATCACAGTGGTGGTTAGGGGTTGAATATATAAATTTTGGTGGCACACAATTCAGCACATAGAATATTTTAATAGATTAATTCTACACAATCAAAAAAGAAGGATAAATGGCTGTTTCCCATGAACCAAGTAACATTCTCCTTATTCAAAAGAATGATTAAAAGATATGAAGCAAGAAAGAGACCAGAAAAATTAGCTTGTAGTGGATCTCACTGCAGAGAAATCAGAAGAATGGGGAGTAGTATTCTCTTCTATGACTGAAGAATATAGAATATGTTTTGATCAAAATTTCATCATATAGCCTTCTAGTTTTACTCTTTTACCTAAAATGTCAACCCCTGTTGTTAAGTGTCCGGTAGCAACGTGTTGACAAGTCTTTGCTCTGAAGGAAAAGGATGACAATAATCTTCATGATGCAGAGAAAAGAAACCTGTGAATCAGAGCTGTTAAATGAGTCACTCAAGTTTCTAGATCTAGGAAAATATAGATGCATGAAATAAACTCGAGTTTCTGACCCTATGAAATTTTACTGTAGAATGTTGCATTAATCATTTTTTAAGAAAGTTAAGCACTGAGTCATTTGTTTATGGGCTTAAAAAAGAATAACTAAGTATCCCTGTTGATTATAAACATTCAATAAGAGAATTAGAAATTAATGATCAGTTTGCAAATTGTATGGCCTTTTTGAAGATATCAGCGAAATCTGAGTATGAACTGTAACTGTAGTGGATGTTGGTATTAGCTTACCTAGGATCTATAATCATTCTCCTTTCTTGAATCCACATTTTCATTCATCCTCCTTTTCTCTTGATGTACTTTGGAATGAGGGGAGCTGACACAAGACCCAGTACTAGGAGCAATGTAAGCCAATTAGCATATTTCATTATCCTGGCGTGGCCAGGTCATTGGTTCTGGGTTTCGCATGTCACTTAAGTGGACCAATAAGGATGAATCTCAATATTCTTCCTTGAAGTTCTCAAGAGATTAATTTTTTTTTATAATCAAGCATGTTTTTCTCTTAGGTGGTACTGTATACTTTCTTCTGGACTTACAGATCCATCAGGCTGTAAATCCTATAAATCCCAGTAAATTTAAACAAGCTTGAATTTTCAGTTATTTATAGCAGAACACATACTATAATAGTTGATACAAAAATTTCCAGAAAATAAAGAAAAGGAATAGACTATTTTTGTATGTAGAAAAACAAATTAGACACAGACTATTTAGTTATGTAGTCTGCATAAAGACAAACTTTCTTGTGACCCAAGGATCAGCATAATTTTTGTGGTATAGAATATTTGTCTAACATATAATAATTCTTTACAAAAGCCTTTCAGAACATTCTAAAGAGAGTTTCTATTCATAACACCCAGTAAAACTTAAAAAAAATTCTTTCTAGCCATCTATCAGCTAAAATTCCATTTGTCTCAGCAAAGCAGATAACCCCAATCCCTATACCTTTCTTCATGAATACCTCAAGCTTTTTTTCAAAGCCAGGAGATACTGGCTTTATCTTTTTTTAATATTGCATCTTGCTTTTTCTCTTTGCATTTATACTTTTCTCTTCCATAGAAAACTCTCAGCCCATTTAATCATTTTGATAAGTTAACTAATCTGGTTTTTAGTCATTTCATTCACCTATTAACCTAATCTACACAACAGTAGCCTAGAAATCTAGATATCAAAGAATCCTCTTTATTTGGAAAAAGCCTTGAATATTCCTTTGGCATTCTTCTTCTCTGACATACTTATATTTATAATATGCAACTCTTATAACTGGAGAATTTTAGATATAAGTGGGGTATTAGAGCTTGATAAACTAATTCTAGTTTGCTGTTTGGTTTGTCTTCATATAGTAAAAATAAAGAGTCATGGTGAAAAAATGAAAGGATATCCACTTTTATCTGAGTGAGCTGTTAATGATCATTTGGTTCCTGGTCATTTTCTGTAGTATTAGAAGGTTTGGGGAAGGAAGCAAAGCTGGTCAAAAGAAAAATTGTGAGGAAAATGGTAACTCTTGGTGACTACCTATTTCCTCTTTCAATGACTGCTATGAATTCTTCTCCTAATACCATCTGTCATTCTTGTTTCCTCTCAGCACGTACTGGGTACTCTCATTTTACCACAGAAATAGAAACTTCAAATATAGCACTCTACTTGGGCTAAGATTCTATGTTTTCTATGTAAGTCTTTAAGTAGCAGAGTTACATTACAGTATAACTCAAATTCTTGTAAATAATACAACTCATAAAGATTTCAATATTAAGCATTGTTTCAAGTTGTATGCCAGTTTTATCTAAACCAAATGCCAGTTGAGATCTCTGCTCTTCAAGATATAGGCAAGGGAGGAGTAACATCAGGTATATGGCAGACTAGAAAGTTCTAGGTCCTCATTTCCCCACAGAAATATAAAAAAAGAAAACAGAAAAAGGCAAAAGTAAAGAAAAACCAAAAAGAAGAAAAAAAATGTCCAATAATGGGCAGAGAGGTGTCCTCCTCAAAATAATAGTTTGATAGATGATTAGAATGGGCAATTGAAACCTTGGTTACTTAAAACGGGGGGAGATACAGGCTTGAAGGGCTGGCTTACATGTTTTCATGAAGTATGCACTCACACTCAACATGCGGAGGGCAAAGGGAGTACCCCCAACAGATAAAATTAACCTGTTTCTCCCCCATCCCCACTACTGCTGGGGAAGGTGGGAGGATGCTAGTATGATGACTATAATTTATTTTTCTTTCTCTCTTCTCTACATCTTCTTAACTTTGTTTTTTTGTGCCTGATGCAGTGGCCCCAGGACCAAGGCTGCAGCTGCAATTGTCAGAAAAAGGTTAATTCCAAAGCAAGGAGGTGTACCCATATTTTTTCATATTTATGTTGGAATTACAAAAGTCCTGATGGGGTGGGTTGTGTCCTTAACCTGTCCAGAAAATTTGGAATTAAGAATAAGTCCAGCTTTACTGCCTAGTGGTCAAGATAGCCCTTTAGTTCTGTATCTATATAAACCTACCTTATATAAATGAGAATGGACTGAGGGGGAGATACTTTCTATCTACCTCAAACTGGAGAGAGAGGAGCAAATGTTATTTGCAATGTTCTAACCAGTATCGGGGATGCTTGAGGAATTGGTCTCTGTTTCACCTAGCTTGAAGCTCAGACAGAAGAGTAATAGGCAGTGCTCATAAAAAGCTTCAGGAAGACTACAGACTTGAAAACGTCTGGGGCAAGAGATTATTGGTGGAGACATACAATAGACCATCTAAGGCACTGAGGAGAAGCAGGGGTAAGACATTCCGGGGATGAGGGAGAAAGGAATTGAAAATCGACTGTGTATATGAGGGAATTATAAAAGCAACACACAGGCCCAAAGGAGACACATGACTTTAGAAGATATTAAGCTTTTGTGTCAGGCTGCTCCCAGGATTAAGAACTTGCCTAGCTAATTAGTGCAGAGCTACCTGGCAGACAGCCCAGTTTGCAAATGCTGAGAGATGTGGTTGTTTTTTCAAATACTCAATATTCAATAACAATGAAAACCACAAGACAACCACGAAAATCTGGGCTATTCAAAGGAAGAAAATAAATTGGCAGAAAATGTCCTGAAAGAAGAATAGGCATCAGAATTACTAGAAAAATACTTTAAAACAATTATCTTAAATATGCTCAAAGATTTAAAAAAGAACTTAAAAGAAGACTAAAGAAAATTGGGAAAAGTATATATCAACAATGTAAGAATCTCAACAAAGAGACCCAAATTATGAAAAGGAACCAAATAGATTCTGGAGTTCAATCTATTTCCAACAAATATGTTTAAATATTCAACAGAAGTGTTCAAGAGCAAATTTGAGAAGGCAGAAGAAAGAATCAGTAAACATGAAGATAGGACATTTAAAATTATGGAGCATAAGCAGCAGAAATAAAATAATGAAGGAAAGTAAAATGAAGCCTCAAGGAATTATGGTATGCCATCAAGTCAACTTACATATGCATTATGGAAATTCTAGAAAGAGAAGATAAAAGAAATGGGGTAGAGAGATTTTAAAATTGGTGGTGGGAAATTCCCCAAATTTGTCGAAAACATGACTATACAAATCCAAGAAAGTCATAGAACTCAGAATAGGATAAATCCAAAGAGACTTACACCAAGACATATTGTTATCAAACTGTTGAAAACCAAAGACAAAAAGATTATCTTGAAATTAACAATTGAAAAGAGACTTATAACCTACAAGGGATCCACAATGAGATTTTTTGCTGATTTCTTAGCATAAACCTTGGATGCCAGAATGCAGTGGGAGTACGTATTTAAAGTGCTACAAGAAAAACAAAACTGTTAACTGAGAATTCTATATCCAGAAAAAATATTATTAAAAATGAGGGAGAAATTAACATATTCCCAGGTAAACAAAAGTCCAGGGAGTCCATTATCTCTACACTTGCCCTACAAAACATGCAAAAGGAATATTTCAGGTTGCAATGCAAATACACTAGATAGTACCTAATAGCCACTAAATGATATTAAAATTTTTGGTAAATGCAAGTAGATGGGTAAATATGAAAGTCAGTATTATTGTAATTTTAAAAAGAAAGCATGCTTACATTTGGCTTTCATTGTTGAATTTCTGAATTTGTCCTAATAGATCCCAATGGAGAAAGAAACATGGTCTAATAACATCTTCTCAAGGTTAGCTTGGGAAGGTGTTTATCTGTCAAAAACACTTCCATTTCCTGAAAGATAACAGTTCATGATGCACCTTAAAGAAATAATTCTTAAATTTGCCTTTTATTGCAAGATTTCTCAATTTGTCTATTAGGGTCCAGTGGAGAAAGAAAAATGTTCAGGTAACATGTTATCAAGATTGACTTACAAAGGTATTTTTCTGAAAAAAAAAAAAAAATAGGTGTTTCTTTGTCAAAAATTTCCATTCACTGAAAAAAAGCATATGATGAATTTTTTAAAATATAGATTTAGGGGGTACAAGTCCAGTTTTTTTACATGGCTATATTGCATAGTTGTGCAGTCTGGGCATCCAGTGTAACCATCACTTGAGTAAGTGTATATTGTACCCATTAGCTAATTCCTTTTCCTTCAAACCCCCTCCCAGTCTCTCACCTTTCAAATCTCCCATGTCTATTATTCCACTCTGTATGTCCATGTATACACATTACTTAGCCCCCACTTTCCCACTTATAGACAGACCATGTGGCATTTTATTTTCTGTCGCTAAACTGTTTCATTAAGGTGATGAATTCCAGTTCCATTCATGTTGCTGCAAAAGAATGATTTCATTCTCTTTTTTAATGGCAAAGTAGTATTTCATAGTATACATATAAGACATTTTCTTTATCCTGTCATCTATTGATGGGCATGTAAGTGGACTCCATATCTTTGCTATTGTGAATAGTACTGCAATAAACATATGAGTGCAGGTATCTTTTTGATATAATGATTAATGTTTCTTTTAGCAGATACCCGGTATTGAGATTGCTAGATCAAATGGTAGTTCTATTTTTAGGACTTTACAATATCTCCATACTCTTTTACATAGAGGTTGTACTAATTTACATTACCACCAACAGTATATAAGTGTTCCCTTTTCTCTGCATCCTTGACAACATCTATTTTTTAACATTTTTTAATAGCCATTCTGACTGGTACAAGATGGTATTTTATTGTTTTAATGTGCGTTTCTCTGAGGATTAGTGATGTTGAGCATTTTTCCACATGCTTTTTGGCCATTTGTATGTCTTCTTTTGCAAAATGTCTGTTCGTGTCCTTTGCCCACTTTTTAGAGGGGTTATTTGGATTTTTGTTGTCGTTGAGTTGTTTGAGATCCTTACAGTTTCTGGATTTCAGTCCTTTGTTGGATACATAATTTGCAACATTTTTCCCACTCTATAGGTTGCCTGTTTACTCTGTTGATTATTTCTTTTCCTATGCAGAAGCTTTTCAGTTTAATTAGGTCACATTCGTCTATTTTTTGTTTTAGTTTTATTTACTTTTGAGGTCTTAGTCATAATTTTTCTGCCTAAGCCAATGGAAATGAGAGTTTTTCCTAGAATTTCTTTTAGAAATTTTATAGTTATGGATCTTTTAAGTCTTTAATCCATTTGATTTAATTTTTTTATATAGTAAAAGATATTAGTTCAGTTTTATTCTTCTGCGTATGGCTATCCAGTCTTCCCAGAACCATTTATTGAATAGAATGTACTTTGCCCAGTGTATGTTGTCAACCTTGTCAAAGACCTGTTGGCTATACGTATGTGGCCTTATTTCTGGGCTCTCTATCTAGTTCCATTGATCTATGAGTACCAGTACCATGCTGTTTTGCTTACTGTACTCTTGTTGTATAATTTGAAGTCAGGTAATGTGACGCCTCCAGCTCTGTTCCTTTTTGCTTAGGATTACTTTGACTATTTGAGCTCTTTTTTTGGTTCTATATTAATTTTAGGATTGTTTTATCTAACTTGTGAAAATGACATTGGTATTTTGATAGGATTTGCATTAAATCTGTAGATTTCTATGGGCAGCATGGTAATTATAATGATATTGGTTCTTCCAATCCATGAGCATGGAATGTTTTTCTATTTGTTTGCATCATCTAAAATTTCTTTTAGCATTGTTTTGTACTTTCCTTGTAGAGATCTTTCACCTTCACTATTAAATGTATTCCCAGGTATTTTATTTTACTTTTATAGCAATTTTAAATGAGATTGACATTTTAATTTTGCTCTCAGCTTGACTGTGTTGTTGGTGTATAGAAATGCTACTGATTTATGTATATTAATTTTGTATCCAGAAACTTCACTGAATGCATTTGTCAAATCCACCAGTCTTTTGGCAGGGTCTTTAGAATTTTCTAGGTATAAGTTCATATCATCAGCAAACAGAAATGATTTGTTTTCCTATTTTCTAATTAAAATGTCTTTTATTTTTTTCTCTTGCTTGATTGCTCTGCCCAGGATTTAAAATACCATATTAAATATAATTGGTAAAAGTGGTCATCCTTGTCTTGTTGTATTTCTTGGGAGGAATTCTTTCAGCTTGTCTCTGCTCATGATGATGTTGACTGTGGGTTTGTCTTATATGGCTTTTATTATCTTGGGGTATGTTCTTTCTGTGTCTAGTTTGTTGGAAATTTTTAACCTGAAAGGATGATTAATTTTATCAAATGCTTTTTCTGCATCTATTGAAATGCTCATATGGTTTTTGTTTTTAATTGTGTTTATGTGATAAATCACATTTATTTATTTCCATATATTGAACCATCTTTGCATACCTAGAATAAAATCCACTTGATTGTGGTGTATTATCTTTTTGTTAATACTGTTGGATTTGCCTTGCTAGTATTTTGTTGAGGCTTTTTGCATCTATGTTTATCAAGAACATTTGTCTATTGTTTTCTTTTTTATTGTGTTGTTACCTGGCTTTGGTGTCAGGATGATACTGGCTTTATAGAATTATTTCTGGAGGATTCCCTCCCCCTCTATTTTTGGAACAGTTTCAGTAGGATTGCTACCAATTCTTTGTATCTCTGATAGCTGTAAATCCATCTGGTCCTGAGCTTTTCTTTGTCGGGAGATTTTTTTGTTACTGATTCAATCTCACTCCTCGGTATGGTCTGTTCAAAATTTCAATTTCTTGCTGGTTTAATCTTGGGAGGTTATATGTTTCCAGGAATCTATCACTTTCCTCTAGATTTTCTAGTTTGTGAGCATAGAGATGTTCATATGTTCATATTACTCTGATGATCTTTTGTATTTCTGTGGTTTTAGTTGTAATGTTTTCTTTTCCATTTCTGATTGTGCATGTTTGAATCTTATCTCTTCTTTTCTTGGTCAGAAGACTAACATTCTATCAATTTTGTTTATCTTTTCAAAGCAGAAATGTTTCATTTTCTTGATCTTTTGTACTTTTTTGGCCTCTTTCACTTACTTCTACTCTGATCTTATTTTTTCTCTTCTGCTAGCTTTGGGTTTATTTGTTTGTTTTTTCAGTTGCTTGAGATGTGAAGTTAGGTTATTAATTTGTGATTTTTCCTTTTTTTTGGAGGGAGTGTAGGTACTGGATGCTATAAACTTCCCTCTTAGCAATGCTTTTACCATATCCTAGATGATTTGGAATGTTGTGTCCCCAGTTTTATTAATTTTGAAAACTTTGTAAATTTCCATCTTAATTTCATTTTTGACCATATGGTCATTCAGGACCATGTTGCTTAACTTTCATGTATTTGTATAGTCTTGAGAGTTCCTCTTCCAATTCGCACCTAGTTTTATTGCACTGTTGTCTGAAAAAATATTTGATATAATTTTAATTTTCTAAAATTTATTGAGATTTGTTTGGTGGCCTAAAATACGGTATCTTTGATTATGTTACATGTATGATAAGAAGAATGTATATTCTTTGGTTGATTGGTGGAATATTCCTTAAATATCTATTAATTTCATTTGGTCTAAAGACCAATTTTGGTCAAGTGTTTCTTTGCTGAAGTTTTACTGAATAATCTGTGCAGTGTTTTCAGTGGGGTGTTGAAGTCCCCTATTGTTATTGTCTTGCTGTCTAACTCTTTTGTTTTTTTTTATTTATTTTTTCTTTTTTTTCTTTTATTATTATTATTATTATTATTATACTTTAGGTTTTATGGTACATGTGCGCAATGTGCAGGTAAGTTACATATGTATACATGTGCCATGCTGGTGCGCTGCACCAACCAACTCGTCATCTAGCATTAGGTATATCTCCCCATGCTATCCCTCCCCACTCCCCCCACCCCACAACAGTCCCCGAAGTGTGATGTTCCCCTTCCTGTGTCCATGTGTTCTCATTGTTCAATTCCCACCTATGAGTGAGAATATGCGGTGTTTGGTTTTTTGTTCTTGCGATAGTTTACTGAGAATGATGATTTCCAATTTCATCCATGTCCCTACAAAGGACATGAACTCATCATTTTTTATGGCTGCATAGTATTCCATGGTGTATATGTGCCACATTTTCTTAATCCAGTCTATCATTGTTGGACATTTGGGTTGGTTCCAAGTCTTTGCTATTGTGAATAATGCCGCAATAAACATACGTGTGCATGTGTCTTTATAGCAGCATGATTTATAGTCCTTTGGGTATATACCCAGTAATGGGATGGCTGGGTCGAATGGAATTTCTAGTTCTAGATCCCTGAGGAATCGCCACACTGACTTCCACAAGGGTTGAACTAGTTTACAGTCCCACCAACAGTGTAAAAGTGTTCCTATTTCTCCACATCCTCTCCAGCACCTGTTGTTTCCTGACTTTTGAATGATTGCCATTCTAACTGGTGTGAGATGGTATCTCATTGTGGTTTTGATTTGCATTTCTCTGATGGCCAGTGATGGGGAGCATTTTTTCATGTGTTTTTCGGCTGCATAAATGTCTTCTTTTGAGAAGTGTCTGTTCATGTCCTTCGCCCGCTTTTTGATGGGGTTGTTTGTTTTTTTCTTGTAAATTTGTTGGAGTTCATTGTAGATTCTGGATATTAGCCCTTTGTCAGATGAGTAGGTTGCGAAAATTTTCTGGGATGTATCTCAAAATAATAAGAGCTATTTATGACAAACCCACAGCCAATATCATACTGAATGGGCAAAAACTGGAAGCATTCCCTTTGAAAACTGGCACAAGACAGGGATGCCCTCTCTCACCACTTTTATTCAACATAGTGTTGGAAGTTCTGGCCAGGGCAATTAGGCAGGAGAAGGAAATCAAGGGTATTCAATTAGGAAAAGAGGAAGTCAAATTGTCCCTGTTTGCAGATGACATGATAGTATATCTAGAAAACCCCATTGTCTCAGCCCAAAATCTCCTTAAGCTGATAAGCAACTTCAGCAAAGTCTCAGGATACAAAATCAATGTGCAAAAATCAGAAGCATTCTTATAGATCAATAACAGGCAAACAGAGAGCCAAATCATGAGTGAACTCCCATTCACAATTGCTTCAAAGGGAATAAAATACCTAGGAATCCAACTTACAAGGGATGTGAAAGACCTCTTCAAGGAGAACTACAAACCGCTGCTCAAGGAAATAAAAGAGGATACAAACAAATGGAAGAACATTCCATGCTCATGGGTAGGAAGAATCAATATCATGAAAATGGCCATCCTTCCCAAGGTAATTTACAGATTCAATGCCATCCCCATCAAGCTACCAATGACTTTCTTCACAGAATTGGAAAAAACTACTTTAAAGTTCATATGGAACCAAAAAAGAGCCCGCATCGCCAAGTCAATCCTAAGCCAAAAGAACAAAGCTGGAGGCATCACACTACCTGACTTCAAACTATACTACAAGGCTACAGTAAGCAAAACAGCATGGTACTGGTACAAAAACAGAGATATAGATCAATGGAACAGAACAGAGCCCTCAGAAATAATGCCACATATCTACAAGTATCTGATCTTTGACAAACCTGACAAAAACAAGAAATGGGGAAAGGATTCCCTATTTAATAAATGGTGCTGGGAAAACTGGCTAGCCATATGTAGAAAGCTGAAACTGGATCTCTTCCTTACACCTTATACAAAAATCAATTCAAGATGGATTAAAGACTTAAATGTTAGACCTAAAACCATAAAAACTCTAGAAGAAAACCTAGGCATTACCATTCAGGACATAGGCATGGGCAAGGACTTCATGTCTAAAACACCAAAAGCAATGGCAACAAAAGCCAAAATTGACAAATGGGATCTAATTAAACTCAAGAGCTTCTGCACAGCAAAAGAAACTACCATCAGAGTGAACAGTCTATCTCTTTTGTTGGTTGTAGTAGTATTTTGTTTTATATATCTGGGTGCTCCAATGTTAGGTGTGTGTATATTTAGAATTGTTATGCCTTGTTGTTTAATTGATACCTTTATTATTATATAATGACCTTATTTGTCTTGTTTTTACTGTTGTTTATTTAAAGTCTGTTTTATCTGATATCAGTATAGCTATTTCTGCTCACTTTTGATTTCCTTTGGCATGCAATATCTTTTTCCATCCTGTTACCTTCAGTTTATAAATATCTTTACCAACTTATGTTCAAAGTTATTGATATATGAGGTTTTGTTCCTGTCATAATGTTAAATGTTATCTAGTTGCTTTGTAGCGTCATTTGTGTAATTGTTTTATAAGAACTGTGAATTTTATACTTTTACAAGTTTTTATGATGACAAGTATTAACCTTTTGTTTCCATGTTTAGAATTCCCTTGAGCATTTCTTGTAGGACTGGTGTAGGGGTGATAAGTACTCTCAGCATTTCCTCGTCAAAGAGTTTATTTCTCCTTCTTCTATGAAGCTTATTCTGGCAAGGTGCAAAATTTGGTGTTGATATTTCCTTAAGCACCTTGAAAACAGAACTCAATCTCTTCTGGCTTATAAGGTTTTTATTGAGAAATCCACTGTTAGCCTAATGGATTTCCTTTATAATTGCCTAGATATTTTTTTTTTCCTGCTGATTTTAGGATTGTTTTCCTTCACTTCAACCTTAGACAGTCTAATGACTCTATGTTCTGGTGAGGTCCATCTTGCAATGTGTTTAGCTAGAGTTCTTTGAGCTTCTTGTATCTGGATGTCTAAATCTCTTGCTAGACTAGAGAAATTTTCCTCCATAATTTCCTCAAATAGCTTTTCTAGACTTTCTTTTTTTCTTCTTTGTCATAAATACCTATGATTCATAGGTTTGGATGTTTTACATAGTCCCATGCTTCTTGAAGGCTTTATTTTTGTTTATTTGGGCTTTTTTCTTTGTTTTTATATGACTGGATTTATTAAAAAGACCTGCCTTCCGAGATTATTTCGTCTGCTTTGGCTAGTCTTTTGTTGAAGCTTTTAAACTGTATTTTGTAATTTCTTCATTGAATTTTTCATTTCTGGAATCTCTGTTTGTTGTTAAAAATATTACTTTGGTAAACCTCTCATTCATATCTTGGATTTATTTTCTCATTTCTTTGTATTGGTGTTCATATTTCTCATGAATATCATTAAGCTTTTTTAAAATCAATATATTGAATTCTTTATCTGATATTTCAACAATTTTAGGTAAGGATCCATTGCTAGAGAGTTAGTATGATTCTTTGGGGGACTTGTAACCCCCTTTTTTATACTTTCAGAAGTGTTTTTCTGGTTCATTTTCATGTAAATAAATGGTCTCTTATTTTTGAATTGCCTTTTATTTCTGGATATTTTTCCCCCTTGTGGATGTGAGTATAAAATATGTTGAGTTCATTTGGCTTTGCTTCTGGGTGCTTTCTGTGGCAATTACACTTTATGAATCCCTTGGTTATAGATAGCTTTAGTGTGGTGACTTCTTAAATGCCAGTTGCTGTAGTAATGTAGCAGGCATGTCAGTAGTGTCATAATCTTCTGTGAAGCAGGGGTGGTAAAGGTCTTAAGAAGCTTATCTCTTCCTCAATTGTTCAGTTGTGTTAGTGGATTGTTGTATTAGGTTGTGCAATTTAGCCTTCAGGCCAATAGGTAGCGCTTGTTGTAAGAACTGGCTGTGGTGTTAGCAGAAGTACGTATGCTTGGTCTTTGTTTACCAGAGGAAACTCTCTGGCACTTCAAGCACTGGTCTGGTCTATGAAATGCCCAGTGGCTTGGGTCCCACTCTCAGTTCCAAACTACTCTTATCCCTCAGTTCTGGGTTTGGAAGCTCTTCTCCCATTTGAGAGAAGATTTTAAATATCTGTCTGGAAACTTGCCCAACCAGTGGCTGCTACCCATGCTTGTTGATCGATTTCAGCAAATACCCCTATGAGTTAGGGTCTGAAATGGCTACCTTCTGTTGGCTCTGGGGTCTGAGAGCACACGCAATGCCCTTTCACTGCCACTCCTCTGGGACTCCCCTCTGATGATTAATATTAGGTGTCAACTTGATTGGATTGAAGGATGCCTAGATAGCTGGTAAAGTATGGTTTTTGGGTGTGTCTATGAGGGCGTTGCCAGAGAAGATTAACATTTGAGTCAGTGGACTAGGAGAGGAAGACTCACCCTTAATGTGGGTGGGCACCATCCAATTGACTGCCAGCGTGGCTAGGACAAAGTAGGTAGAAGAAAGTGAAATAAGCTGGCTTGTTGAGTCTCCTGGCTTTCATCTTTCTTCTGTGCTGAGTGCTTCCTGCCCTTGGGCATCAGACTCCAGGTTCTTCAGCCTTTGGACTCCTGGACTGACACCAGTGGTTTGCCAGTGGCTTTCAGGCTTTTGGCCACACACTGAAGGCTGCACTGTTGCCTTCCTTACTTTTGAGGGTTTTGGACTCAGACTGAGCCACTACTGACTACCTCCTCAGCTTGCAGATAGCCTATCATGGGACTTCATCTTGCGATCCTGTGAGTCAATTCTCCTTGATAAACACCCTTTCGTATATACATATATTCTATTAGTTCTGTTCCTCTGGAGAACCCTGACTTAATACATCTCCATTGCTTCCTACATCAGATACAGTGCTTGGTAGGGTCAAGTAGCTCCTTGTGGCCAGATTTTTCTGGCTCCCCAGTAGGAATGTGTATCATGGAGACATGCTGTTTCCCTCTTATACACTGGGTACTTGCAATTTTCCAGCAGACCCACAGTGTGGGCTGCTGCCTGCCAAATTCTTCAACGTATCTGGTGTTTTTAATCACTTTTATGTTACGATCCTATGTACCTTCTCTTATAAAAGTTTACGGTTTGAATCTCTACACACTATTTTGCTATTTCCATGTGGCTAAGGCATGCTAACAAAGCCTCTTATCTGCCGCCTTGCAGAAAAAACTTAATTTTGGTTTTAAACTCCACTCGTTATTTTCCACAAGATTTAAAAAGGAAATGTATACCAATAATTATAAATCTGTATTAATAGGTACATGGTGTATAAAGATGCATTTGTGACATTAATAACGTATAGGGGAGTGAAGCCATATGCAAGTAGAATTTTTGTATATTATTAACGAAAGATTGCTATCAATTTAATCAATGTAAGTTATAAATTTAGGATGTTATATATAATTCTCATAAGAAAAAATGAAATAGGTCTACATTATACACAAAAGATAATAAAAAGCAAATAAAATGTGTCGCTACGAAAAATTAAACACAAAGGAAGGCAGAAACAGGAATTCAGACACTTGAGCAACTGAACCTAATAGATGTCTAACAGAATAATCCTCCCAACAACCACAGAATATACATTCATTTCATCTACACATGGAACATATTATTTTTTATTTTTTTTTTATTTCAATAGGTTTTTGGGGAACAGGTGGTATTTGGTTACATGAATAAGTTCTTTAGTAGTGCTTTCTTCAATTTTGCTACACCCGTCACCCAAGTAGTGTACACTGTACCCAGTGTATAGTCTTTAATTCCTCACCTCCTCCCACCCTTTCCTCCGAGTCCCCAGAGTCCATTGTATCATTCTTATGCTTTTGTATCCTCACAGCTTAGCTCTCACTTATGAGTGAGAATATACAATGTTTGCTTTTTCATTCCTGAGTTACTTCACTCAGAATAATGGTCTCCAATTCCAGCCAGGTTGCTGTGAATGTCATTATTCTGTTCCTTTTTATGGCTGAGTAGTATTCCATGGTGTGTTTATAGATACACATTATCTTTATCTACTCATTGATTGATGGACATTTGGGCTGGTTCCATATTTTTGCAGTTGCTAATTGCGTTGCCATAAACATGTGTGTACAAGTATCTTTTGTTGTATAATGACTTCTTTTCTTCTGGGTAGATACCCATTAGTGGGATTGCTGGATTTAAAGGTAAATTTACTTTCAGTTCTTTAAGAAATCTCCATGCTGTTTTCCTAGTGGTTGCACTAGTTTACATTCCTGCTAGCAGTGTAAAAGTATTCCCTTGTCACCACATCCATGCCAACATCTATTATTTTTTAATTTTTTGATTATAGCCATTCTTACAGGAGTAAGGTGGTATCATATTGTGGTTTTGATTTGCATTTCCCTGATAGTGATGTTGAGCATTTTTTCATATGTTTCTTGGCCATTTATCTTTTTATTTATTTATTTATTTATTATTATACTTTAGGTTTTAGGGTACATGTGCGCAATGTGCAGGTTAGTTACATATGTATACACGTGCCATGCTGGTGCGCTGCACCCACTAACTCGTCATCCAGCATTAGGTATATCTCCCAATGCTATCCCTCCCCCCTCCCCCGACCCCACAACAGTCCCCAAAGTGTGATGTTCCCCTTCCTGTGTCCATGTGTTCTCATTGTTCAAGTCCCACCTATGAGTGAGAATATGCGGTGTTTGGTTTTTTCTTCTTGCGATAGTTTACTGAGAATGATGATTTCCAATTTCATCCATGTCCCTACAAAGGACATGAACTCATCATTTTTTATGGCTGCATAGTATTCCATGGTGTGTATGTGCCACATTTTCTTAATCCAGTCTATCATTGTTGGACATTTGGGTTGGTTCCAAGTCTTTGCTATTGTGAATAATGCCGCAATAAACATACGTGTGCATGTGTCTTTATAGCAGCATGATTTATAGTCCTTTGGGTATATACCCAGCAATGGGATGGCTGGGTCGAATGGAATTTCTAGTTCTAGATCCCTGAGGAATCGCCACACTGACTTCCACAAGGGTTGAACTAGTTTACAGTCCCACCAACAGTTTAAAAGTGTTCCCATTTCTCCACATCCTCTCCAGCACCTGTTGTTTCCTGACTTTTTAAAGATTGCCATTCTAACTGGTGTGAGATGGTATCTTGTTGTGGTTTTGATTTGCATTTCTCTGATGGCCAGTGATGGTGAGCATTTTTTCATGTGTTTTTTGGCTGCATAAATGTCTTCTTTTGAGAAGTGTGTGTTCATGTCCTTCACCCACTTGTTGATGGGGTTGTTTGTTTTTTTCTTGTAAATTTGTTGGAGTTCATTGTAGATTTTGGATATTAGCCCTTTGTCAGATGAGTAGGTTGTGAAAATTTTCTCCCATTTTGTAGGTTGCCTGTTCACTCTGATGGTAGTTTCTTTTGCTTTGCAGAAGCTCTTTAGTTTAATTAGATCCCATTTGTCAATTTTGGCTTTTGTTGCCATTTATCTTTTTTTGTATTCAAATGGCCAAAAAGCATATGAAACATTTGTATTCATGTCCTTAGCCCACTTTTTTATGGAATTGTTTTTTTCTTGCTGATTTGAATTCCTTGTAGATTCTATATATTAGTCCTTTGTCAGATGTATGGATTGCAAAAATTTTTCCCCACTCCGTGGGTCGTCTGTTTACTTGGCTGATTGTTTCTTTTGCTCTGCAGAAGATTTTTGGTTTAATTAAGTCCCATCTATCTTGTTTCATGTTGCATTTGCTTTTGGCTTCTTGATCATGAAGACTTTGCCTAAGCCAATGTCTACAAGGGTTTTTCTGATTATGTCTTCTAGAATCCTTATGGTTTCAGGTCTTAGATTTAAGTCTTTGATCCATCTTGAGTTGATTTTTGTATACTGTAAGAGGTGAGGATCCAGTTTCATTCTTCTACATGTGCCTTGCCAGTTATCCCAGCATCTTTTGTTAAATAGGATGTCCTTTCCCCACTTCATGTTTTTGTTTGCTTTGTTGAAGATCAGTTGGCTGTAAGTATTTGGGTTTATTTTTGATTTCTCTATTCTGTTCCATTGGACTATGTTTGTTTGTTTGTTTTACCATACCATGCTGTTTTGGTGACTGTGGCTGTAGAGTATCCTTTGAACCTAGGTAATGTGATTCCTCCAGGTTTGTTCTTTTTGCTTTGTCATGCTATGCAGGCTCTTTTTTAATTTCATATAAACTTTAGGATTGCTTTTTCTAGTTCTGTGAAGAATGACAGTGGTATTTTGATGGGAATTGCATTGAATTTGTAGATTGCTTTTGGCAGTATGGTCATTTTCACAATATTGATTCTACCTATCCATGAGCATGGGATGTGTTTCCATTTGTTTTTGTCATTGATAGTACACTAGGAATATATTCTAAGATCAACCACATGCTTGGTTATAAAGCACATTTCAATACATTCAAAAAAAGAAAATTGTAACAAGCTAACTTTTAGACCATAGTGCAATAAAAATAGAAATCTATACCAATAAAATCTCTCAAAACTACACAAAACATGGAAATTAACTTTCTGCTGAATAACTTTTGGGTGAACAATGAAATTAGACAAAAATAAAAAAATGGAAATTAATAAAAATAGAGTCATAACTTATCAATGTCTTTGGCATGTAACTAAAAAAAGAGGAGAATTTATAATACTAAAGTCCTTCGTCAATAAGTTAGATCTCAAATTAACATTCTAGCATTGCACATAGATAAACTAGAAAAACATAAACAAATCAATCCCGAAGCTAGTGGGAGAAAAGAAATAACAGAAATCAGAGAAGAACTGAATGAAATTGAGAGGCAAAAGTTCATACAAAAAGTCAATGAAGCCGATAATTTATTCTTTAAAATAATAAACAAGATTGATAGATCACTATGTAGATCAACAAAGAAAAGAGAGAAGATCCAAACAAGTGCAATCAGAAATGAAAAAGATTTCATTACAAATGATCTCATGGAAATACAAAAGATCTTCAGAGTCTATTGTAAACACTTCTATGCACAAAAATTAGAAAATCTAGAGGAAATTGATAAATTTTTAGAAATACAAAATTTACTAAGATCGAACCAGGAAGAAAGTTATATAATGAAGTGATCAATGAAAAATTCTGAAATTAGATTAGTAATAAAAAACATATCAACTGAAAAAAAGCCCTGGACCAGATAAATTCAAGGCTGGATTATGCCAGAAGTACCATGAAGAACTGCTACAAATTCTGCTAAAACTATTCCCAAAAATTGAGGGGAAGAGACTCCTCCTTCATTTATTCTATGAAGCCAGCATCATTCTGATTCCAAAATCTGGCAGAGACACAATAGAAAAGGAAACTTCAGGCCAATATCCTTGATGAACGTAGATACAAAAATCCTTAACAAACTATTAGAAAATTAAATCTAGCAGCACATCAAAAACTCAGTTAACTACAATCAAGTAGGCTTAATTCCTGGGAGGTTAGGTGGGTTCACCACATACAAGTCAATAAAAATTATTTACCACATAAAGAGAATTTTAAAAACCCATACAATCATCTCAATAGATGTGAAAAAAGCTTTTGATAAAATTCAACATCTCTTCATGACAAAAACCCTCAACAGACTAGGCATCAAAAGATACCTCAAAATAATAAGAACCATCTATGACAAACACACAGCCAACAGCATACTAAATGGGTAAAAGCTAAAGACATTTCCCTTGAGGATTGGTCCAAGACAAGGATGCCCACTCTCACCACTTTTATTCAACATATAGTACTGGAAGGACTACACAGAGCAATTAGGAAAGAGAAAAAAAAAATAAACCGCATCCAAACAGGTAAAGAAGAAATCAAACTATCTCTACTTGCTGACAATATGATTCTATACTTAGAAAACCCTAAAGACTCCACCAAAAGGCTACTAGAACTGATAAATGATTTTAGCAAGATTTCAGAATGCAGAATCAATGTACAAAAGCCAGCAGCATTTCTATACACCAATCACTTCTAGGCTGAGACTCAGATGAAGAACACTTCCCATTTATAATAGCGGCAAAAAAATTGAAGTACCTAGGAATAAAGCTAACCAAGGAAGTAAAAGATCTCTACAAAAATAATCACAAAACACTGCTGAAAGAATCAGAGATGGCACAAATAAATGAAAAAAAAAAGCATTACATACTCATGGATTGGAAGAATCAATATTATTAAAATGGCCTTACTATCCAAAGCAATGAACAGATTCAACACCATTCTTACAAACTACCAATCCTAATCATTCTTCACAGGATTAGAAAAAAAAAAAAAAGAGAGAAAAACCTATTCTAAAACTTATATGGAACCCAAAGAGAACCCAAATAGCCAAAGCAATTCTAAGCAAAAAGAACAAAGATGGAGGTATCACAGTACCCAAATTCAAACTGTACTATAAGGCCACATTAAACAAAACAGCATGGTACTGGTAAATAAACAGACACATAGACCAATGGAACAGAATACAAAACTCAGAAATGAAGCCACACAGCTACAGTCACCTAATCTTCAACAAGGTTGGCAAAAACAAGCAACGGGGAAAGGACTTTCTATTCAATAAATGGTGCAAGAATAACAGGCTAGCCATATGCAGCAGAATAAAACAAGAGCTTTACATTTTACCACATAAAAATTAACTCAATAGGGATTAAAGATTTAAATATAGAACTCAAACTATAAAAATTCCTAGAAGAAAACCTAGGAAATAACTTTCTTGACATTGGTCTTGGCAAATACTTTTTGATTAAGTTCCTTAAAGCAATTGGAACAATAACAATGATTGACAAGTGGGACCTAATTAAACGAAAGAGCCTCTGTGCAGTTAAACTTTCTAGAGAGTAAGTGATATGGTTTGGCTCTGCGTCCCCACCCAAGTCTCACTTTGAATTGTAATAATCCCCATGTGTCAAGGGTGGAACCAGGTGGAGGTAATTGGATCATGGGGGCAGTTTCCTGCATGCTGTTCTCATAATAGTGAGTGAGTTCTTTTGAGATCTGATGGTTATATAAGCATCTGGCATTTCCCTTGCTGGGCTGGCACTTTCTCTCTCCTGCCACCCTTTGAAGAAGTGCCTTCTATCATAATTGTAAGTATCCTGAGGCCTCCATAGCCATGTGAAACTGTGAGCCATTTAAACCTCTTTTCTTTATAAATTACCCAATCTTAGTATTTCTTCATAGAAATGTGAGAATGGACTAATACAGTAAATTGTTACCACAGAGAGTGGGGTGCTAATATAAAGATACCTTAAAATGTCAAGTGACTTTGGAACTGGGTAACAGGCAGAGGTTGGAACAGTTTGGAGGGCTCAGAAGAGGACAGGAAAATGTGGGAAAGTTTGGACCTTCCTAGAGCTTGTTGAATGGCTTTGACCAAAATTCTGATAGTGATATGGATAATGAAGTCCAGACTGAGGTGGTTTCAGATGGAGATGAGAAACTTTTGGGGAATTGGAGCAAAGATGACCTTTGCTATGCTTTGGCAAAGAAACTGGTGGCATTTTGCCCCTGCCCTAAAGATCGGTGGAACTTTGAACTAGGGAGAGATGATTTAAGGTATTTGGTGGAAGAAATTTCTAAGTGGCAAAGTGTTCAAGAGGAAGCAGAGCATAAAAGTTTAAAAAATTTACAGCCTGATAATGTGATAGAAAAGAAAAACCCATTTTCTGGGGAGAAATTCAAGCTGGCTGCAGAAATTTGCATAACAAGGAGCCGAATGTTAGTCACCAAGACAATGGGGAAAATGTCTCCAGGGCATGTTAGAGACCTTCAGAGTAGCCTCTTCCATCACAGTCCAGGAGGCCTAAGAGGAAAAAATGGTTTCATTGGCTGGGTCCAAAACCTCCCTGCTCTCTGCAGCCCCGGAACATGGTACCCTGCATCTCAGCTGCTTCAGCTCCAGCCATGGCTAAAAGGGGCCAAGTACAGCTTGGGCCATTGCTTGAGAGGATGCAAGCCCCAAGCCTTGGTGGTTTCCAAGTGGTGTTGAGCCTACAGGTGCACGAAAGTCAAGAATTGAGGTTTGGGAACCTCTGTGTAGATTTCAGAGGATGTATGGAAATGCCTGGATGTCCAGGTAGAGGTGTGCTGCAGTGGCAGAACCCTCGTGGAGAATCTCTGCTGGGGCAATGCAGAAGGGAAATGTGGGGTTGGAGCCCCCGCACAGAGTCCCCACTGTGGCACTGCCTAGTGGACCCATGAGAACAGGGCCACCATCCTCTAGACCTTAGAATATTAGATCCACCAATAGCTTGTGCTGTGCCTCTGGAAAAGCCACAGACACTCAATGCCAGCCCATGAAAGCAGCCTGGAGGGGAGCTGTACTCTACAAAACCACAGGGACAGAGCTGCCTGTTGGGAACAGGACCCCCAAAACTTGGCCATAAACTGGCCCAAAACTGGCCATAAACAAAATCTCTACAGCACTGTGACATGTTTATGATGGCCATGATGCCCACGCTAGAAGGTTGTGGGTTTACTGGAATGAGGGCAAGGAACACCTGGCCCACCCAGGGCAGAAAACTGCTTAAAGGCATTCTTAAACCATAAACAATAGCATGAGTGATCTGTGCCTTAAGGGCATGCTCCTGTTGCAGATAACTAGCCCAACCCATCCCTTTATTTCAGCCCATCCCTTCGTTTCCCATAAGGGATACTTTTAGTTAATCTAATATGTATAGAAACAATGCTAATGACTGGCTTGCTGTTAATAAATATGTGGGAAAATCTCTGTTTGGGGCTCTCAGCTCTGAAGGCTGTGAGACCCCTGATTTCCCACTTCATACCTCTGTATTTCTGTGTGTGTGTCTTTAATTCCTCTAGCACTGCTGGGTTAGGGTCTCCCTGACCGAGTTGGTCTCAGCAGCTGCTCAAGGCCATGGCAGCCCATCTATTGCATCAGCATGACCTGGATATAAGACATGGTGTCAAAGGAGATCATTTTGAAACTTTAAGGTTTAATGACAGCCCTATTGGAATTTGGACTTGCATGGGGCCTGTAGCTCCTTTGATTTGGCCAATTTCTCCCATTTGGAGTGAGTGTATTTACCCAATACCTGTACTCCCATTATATCTAGGAAGTAACTAACTTGGTTTTAATTTTATAGGCTCATAGGTGGAAGGGACTTGCCTTGTCTCAGATGAGACTTTGGACTTGGACTTTTGAGTTAATGCTGGAATGAGTTAAGACTTTGGGGGACTGTTGGAATGGCATGATTGTGTTTTGAAATGTGAGGATACGAGATTTGGGAGGGGCCAGGGGTGGAATGATATGTTTGGTTCTGTGTCCCCACCCAAATCTCACCTTGAATTTTAATAATCCCCATGTTTCAAGGGCTGGACCAGGTGGAGGTAAATGGATCATGGGGGTGGTTTCCCCTATTCTGTTCTCCTTATTGTGAGTGAGTTCTCATGGGATCTGATGGTTATATAAGTGCCCGGCATTTCCCCTGCTGGAACTCATTCTCTCTGCTGCTGTCCTGTGAAGAGGTGCCTTCTGAGGCCTCCACAGCCATGTGAAACTGTGAGTCAATTAAACCTATTTTCTTTATAAATTATCCAGTCTCATTTATTTCTTCATAGCAGTATGAGAACAGACTAATACAGGAAAACATTTGTTAAAATGTCTAATATCCAAGATCTATAAGAAACTTAACAAGCAAAAAACAAATAACCTCATTAAAATATTGGCAAAGGACATGAGCAGATGCTTCTCAAAAGACATACAAGTGGCCAAAAAACATATGAAAAATGCTTATAATATTAATCATCAGTAAAATGTAAATCAAAGTGAGATATTTCACACCTGTCCGAATAACTATTATCAAAAATTTAAAAGATAACAGATCCCGGCAATGCTTCAGAGAAATGTGAATGCTTATACACCGGTGGTGATGATGTAAATTAGTTCAGCCATTGTGGAAAGTGGTTTGAAGATTTCTTAAAGAACTTAAAACAGAGCTATCATTCAACCCAGCAATCCCATTACTGGTTATATACCCAAAGGAATATAAATCATTATACCAAAAAGACATATACACTTGTATGTTCATTGTCACGCTATTCACAATAACAAAGACATGGAATCTACTTCAATGCCCATCAATAGTAGATTTGATAAAGAAAATGTGGTACATATATGCCATGAAATACTACACAGTCATAAAAATGAATGAAATCATGTTCTTTGCAGCAACATGGATGGAACTGGAGGCCATTATCCTAAGTGAGTTAATGCAGGAATTGAAAACAATATACTACATGTTCTTACTTATAAGTAGGAGCTAAACGTTGAGCATACATGGACATAAACATGGGAAAAAGAGACACTGTTGACTACTATAGGGGACGGTAGGAAGGGGGAGTATGGATTAAAAAATTACTCATTGGGTACTATGCTCACTATCTGGGTGCAATATACCACATGACAAACCTACACATGTATCCCCTGCATCTAAAATAAAAGTTGAAATTTTTAAAAAATGAAACATTAAAAACATAATTCAATTATATGCTTCTATAAAAAACTCATTTTATATTTAAGGACACAGATAGTTTAAAAATCAAAGGACAAAAGATGTTTTATGCAAATATCAGGGGACTTTAAAAAGTTTATGAAAAAAATGAAATTAAAAGACAAAAATAATATAAACTTTTTTTCTCAACATGAGCTCCATCAAGGCCAAGACCATTTTGTACATAATAATACCAGCCATTTAGTCCATCCCTAAGGAACTGAGTATTCTGGGACTGTAACCACATTGATGCAGACTTTTTCACATTGTTAACCAAACAAAAATGATTGACCTTTATGTATTTTTATGATTGGAAAACAAAAAGTCAGAAGAAGCTAAATCAGCACCATAAGGTGGATGCCTAATAATTTCCTATAGACACTCTTGCAAAATTACTCTTGTTTGAAGAGAGGAATGAGCATCATCATGGTGGAAAAGGACTCTCTGGTAATTTTTTTTTTCTGTTCATTTTTCTGCTAAAGCTTTGGCTAACTTTCTCAATACACTCATAAAAAGCAGATGTGTTTGTTTTTTGGTTCTCTGGAAAGTCAACAAACAAAATGCCTTGGGAATCTCAAAGAACTATTGCCATGACCATTGGTCTTGACTGGTCTTGACTGTACCACTTCCACCTCTTGGTGGCCATTGCTTTGATTATGCTTTGCCTCAGTGTCAGAATGTCCTTTGTCTTCAAGATCATATCATATTTTATAATCTCCTGCTACAGTTTTTTAAAGAAATGCCTCAGGATCTTGATCCCACTTCTTTATAATTTTCATTGAAAGCTCTGGTCTTCTCTGCAGCTGATCTGGGTGCAAAAGTTTTGGCACCCACTGAGTGGAAAGTGTGCTCAAGTTTAATTTTTCAGTCAGAATTGTGTAAGCTGAACCAATTGACATGTGTATGGTATTAGCTGCTGTTTGTGCTGTTAATCATCAGTACTCTTCATTTAGGACCCAAAGAAGACAATCTTTTTTTCACAAATAGATGTGGATGGTCTGTGGCTGTGGGCTTCATCTTCCATATCATCTCATCCCTTCTTTAAATGAGCTGTTTATTTGTAAACACTGATATCTTTGGGTCACTGTCCTCCTAAACTTTTCATAAAGGATCAATAACTTCACTGTTCTCCCACCCAGGCTTCACCATAAATTTGATGTTTGTTCTTGCTTCAATTTTTAACAGAATTCATGTTGCTTTATGTCTTATTCTTCTTAGTGCCTCAAACTAGATCCTCTTAAGACATGCTATAAGTTAGTATGATTTTATTCTGGTGCAAAAATTTGAAATCCATGTATAGTTTTTGTTTTATTGATCATACATACTTTTCATGATGTTTTTAAGGACCCTTTGCAGTCACCATAAGAGAACTGTAGTAACTGTATTGTTATCAGAAAAGAAAAACATTTTAAGTAAATAACTGTTAAAAGAGACAAAGAAGCTCATTACACATTAATAAGAAGCTCATTATATATTGATAAGAGGTCAATTCACCAAAAGATGTAATAATTATCAACATATGTGCACCAAAAATCAGAGCTTTAAAATATATGAAGCAAATATTGTCTGAAATAAAGGGAGAAATATAGAAGGTCAAGAAGGAAATACAGGACTTGAACATTTGAACAACACTATATACTAATTGGGCATAACATACATATACAGAGACTCCACCTAACAACAGCAGAATATACATTTTTCTCAAGTGCACATAGAACATACTCCAGAATAGACCATATGTTAATTACAAAAGAAGTTGAAATAAATTTAAACAAATTAATATCACACAAACAATATTTTCTGGTCACAATAGAATGAAACTAGAAATCAACATAAGAATGAAAACTCAACAATTAACAAATAGGTGAAAATTAAATAACACTTTATTAAACAACAAGTGAGTCAAAGAAGAAATCAGAAAGAAAATGAGAAAATACCTTGAGACAAATTAAAATGAAAACCTAATATAACCAATTAGGATGCATTTTGGGATGCAGCAAAAGCCTGCCAAATTGGATTCAGAGTGGAAAATGCTCACATCGAGAAGGAAGAAAGATTTCAAATTAATGACCTACCTTTATGGAACTAGAAAAAAAATAACAGACTAAACACAAAGCAACAGAAGGAAGGAAATAGTAAAGAATAGAGTGAGGATAAGTAACATGAAGACTAGAACAATGGAGAAATTCATCAAAACCAAGGGCACATTCTTTGAAAAGATCAAGAATATTGACAAACCTTTAGATTAAGAAAGACAGACAACTCAAATGACTAAAATTAGAAATAAAATTGGGGACATTAGTACTAATTCTACATAAATCAAAAAGATTCTAATACAGTACTATGAACAACTGTACCTAAACATATTGAATAACCCTTATGAAATGAAATCCTAAAAGCACACAACCTACTAAGAATGAATTATAAAGAAATAGAATATATGAATATACCTACAACCTACAACTTTTAAGGAGATAGATCCTGTAATCAGAAACTTTCCAACAAAGAAATACCCTGGACCAAATGGTTTCAATGCTATTTTTTACCAAACATTTAAAGAAGAATTAACACCAATGTTTCTGAAACCCTTCTAAACATGTGAAGCATAGGAAATACTTTCTTACCCATTTTATAAGGGTATTGTATAAGTATTGCCCTGATACAAAAGCCAGGCAAAAGCCCTGATACAAAAGCCAGTCTGAGAAAACTATAGACTAATATTCTTGAAAAACATTGATGAAAAAATACTAAATAAAATACTAATAAAGTGAATTCAGCAGCATATTAAGAGGATTATACAGCAATACAGGTGACATTTATTTCTGTAATGTAAGGATGGTTCAACATATGAAAATCAGTCAATGTAATACACAATATTAACAGAATTAAAAAAACACACAATCTTTTCAATTGGTAAAGAAAAAGCTTTTGAAAATATATGACAACTTTTCATGGCAAAACATTCAACAATGTAGAAATGCAAGAAAATCTCTTCAACATAATAAAAGCTATATATGCAAAACCCCACAGCTAACATCATACCCAATACTGAAATACTGCAAGCTTTTTTCCTCTGATGAGAAACAAGACTAGGATGCCTGCTTTTGCCACTTCTATTTAATGTATTGTTGGAAGTTTTTCCTAGAACATTTCAGCAAGAAAAGGACACAAAGCATCCAAATTGGAAAGAAAGAATGGAAAATTATCACTTTGCAGATTACGTAATCTCATATGTGGAAAACCTCAATTATCCCAGCAAAAAACCATTAAAACCAATATACAAACTTAGCCAATTTGTATACAAAATCAACACGCAAAACTCAGTTGCATTTATGTACATTAATAATAATCTGAAAAGGAAATTGAGAAACTTTAAAAAATATTATCTATACAAGGTTAACTCCATGTGCCATCTGATATTTCTAAATTAAACGGAAGATCTCCATCTGGTGATGTGTGGGGCCACTCTGGACCAGAACCTGTAGCCAAGGGAAAGGGAAAATATGATTGGCCTGACCTGGGTCGTATACCACCTCTGTGACCAATTGAAGTGGGATAGAGTATTGTGACTAACCCCAAAGAACCATAAGAAAATGGGGAAAGGCAAATTCCCTGAAAGAAGAATGGGATTGGGCTATCAGAATCTGAGAAGAAATAATTTGGTAAAAAGATGATTATTGCTTGGTATTTTGTTTCTGTTTTTTTTTCTGCACTGATTTCTAGCTTTAGTCTAGATTCTGTTGTTTATATCTTGCATATCTATCTTAATCTCTGCTCCATGCTGGGTCAGATTTAGAGCTTAGTCTCTTTTCCTTCATTTCCATACAGACCCCATTCATACAGCTCTTCATAGAAACATTTTTGGAAGAGTTGTAGGGAGTGAGGAGCATCTCATTTCAGCAGTGCAAGGGGTATTAAATTGAGTACATGATAACCTTTTTCTTAAATAATTTCTGGACTGTTTTGAACAGCTCAAGTTTCAGCCTCCCACTTTCTTTCTAGTTTCTTCTACTTCCTCTCCTCTCTCCAGACTATTCGCCTTTTCCTATTGAGTCACTATAGAAAATAATATTTCACATTTTATATTTCAGAGCAATTTAATACTCCTTTTATACTGTTACAAGGTGTAGCCCCTGTCTCAGGCTTATCCTTTTAATCCTAAATGGACTTTCAAAGTATTTCGCCTCTGGCTTATGATGTTAAAAAATGTGTTACTTACCGGGCATGGTGGCTCACGCCTGTAATCCCAGCACTTTGGGAAGCCAAGGCAGGCAGATCATGAGGTCAGGAGTTCAAAACCAGCCTGGTCAACATGGCGAAACCCTGTCTCTACTAAAAATACGAAAAATTTGCAGGGCGTGGTGTCAGGAGCCTGTAATCTGAGCTACTCGGGAGACTGAAGCAGGAGAATCAGTTGAACCCAGGAGGTGGAGGTGGCAGTGAGCGGAGACCACACCACTGCACTCCAGCCTGTGCAAGAGAGCAAGACTCCATCTTTCTCTCTCTCTCTCTCTCTCTCTATATATATGTGTGTGTGTGTGTGTGTGTGTGTGTGTGTGTGTATGTATATGTTACTCTTATCAATATGTTGATTAGTAAATGCTATTTTTTGCCATAAAAAGTTTTGTCTATGATAGAAAAATGTTTACTGGTTGGAAAATTATGTGATCTGTGATGAATTTGTCTTTATCCAATCCATAATACATCTTACTTTTAGGTCCATAATCTTTTCTTCTGGAATCAATCTCTGCCTGGTAGCACCTTCCCAAATGGCACACATAGTAGGTCAAAGAAATTGCCTCAAAAGTTCTATATCTATAAATGCAAACCTATAAAACGACAACAAATATCAGAAATTCTGTGAGGGTCTCTGAAATACTCAAAAGCTACATTGCTGCTATGTTGCCAGAGTGCTTGTAGTTTGGCTTCTAGAAATATAGATCCCAGTTTATACTCTGGTAACTGCCTAATGTCCAAATGTAGTCAGAATAGTAATGTCTCCTGTCTTCATCATTCTTTACCCAAATAAAATGGCTTGTTGAATTAGATTCTGTTAGTTCATCAAAGAAGAATAGATTAGGCTCATGGAATATTACAGCTGAAAAGGACATTAAGAATTATCTGATACAATTGCCCTCAATTTATACCTGAGAAAAGTGAGGGCCAGAGAATTTTGGTGACTCCTCAGTTGTTCTGTTCATACTAAATTTGATCCAAAATCCAGATCTCCTCACTGTTAGTTTATTGCCTTTCCAATTATTCTAGCCACGAGATTGCTTCTCCTAAAGTTAGTTTTGCCCAGAGCCTTTGACTCAAATACTTTTGACATCTTAGGACATTTTTATTGTGGCAACCAACACATTTTCAAGGGCAATAAAGTATTTTTTACATCAATTTAACAAAAATACACCATGAAAAGGTTAACAGTTTTACAGTTTGTCATTCTGCTATTTTGTCTTTAAGTAAGTAGGAGAGCCTGTGGGAGGAACTTGGGGTAATAAAGGTTAATCAGTGGGAGCTTAAGGGTGCTTATGCTTAATTAGTGGGCGCTTAAAGATGCTCAAGGTTAATAGCTGTGTTTCTAAAGCCGGTAATTCCCTTCATAGAAAGCTTTCCCTGTGGGATTTGCCAAACCTATCAATCAGTTCCAGCCACCAGCCAATTGGACAGCAAATTTAGGAGCTTAACTCAAAGGGGATTTAGGAGTGAGGTAGACTATCTTCCCTGTGGCTGTAACTTTAATTATCTTTAAAAACAGTTTGGTCATCTTCAATGTACTCTATTGTTTCCTTGTTTTACATCCGAATGGCTTCGGTTTTGTCATATAGATGAAACCCAAAATGGTACTTTTTCTAAGGTCCATAAAGCTGATAAAGTAAGTTTACTGAAAGCTAGTTGCTAGTTTTAAAAACTACTTGGTGTTAAGTGTTTCCAAGATTAGGAGGTACAATCAAAACTGATTTGTTTTGATACTAGTTAGACACAAGTTAGTGACCAAGACATATTCAACATATGGATTAAAAACGTTAAATAAATATTCAACTTGGAAGGGACCTTAAAGACTCAACTCATTTTACAGCTGGTGAACTGAAGAGGTTGACCTGCCCAAGGTCATATACTTCAGCTAAGTCTAACCTGGTCTTTTTATGCCTGGCAACCATTTAGTTACAGCTAGCCCACAGCTGTTTCTGGGTCAAATATTGCATTTTCAATTTAACGTTTGTATAAAAAATCACCTAGGGGAAGGCTAGTAAGTCTGGCTTGTATTCACTTGGCAAGCTTGTGTTTTTAAAGTCTACAAAGAAGACCTATAACTGAATACAATGCCATTAATGTGAGACATGGAATACGTTTTTCCTGTTGTAACTTTCTTATGTGTGATAGAACCTTTTAAGTCTCATGTGGAACTAGAGTCATCTATACTTCTCATCAAACCCCAATTGCTTTGTTATTCCTTGCAAATGAATCATTATTTGATAAATTCTTCTAGAGAAATCAGACATTAATGACTTTGAGGACTATTGTACAGGTGACTATAGAGATTGTTTATACCACCCATTGAGAAATATTGAAAATTTCATCGTTGTAGTTTGGAGTGTGTTTGCAATTGTCATTTATCTTCTTTTGTCAATACTTTTTCCTGCAGTAGATGAAAATTGACCCCAAAGATTTATTTACTTAAAATCATTCAGTGGGGAAATTCATTCCCACATGCCAATTGCCTCCTTTTAATTCTCTTACCTTGTTGTGTCTTGTAAAAGAAAAAGAGATAAAATATACTGCATTTTTAATGCAACGTTTAGGTAATATGTTTAATTAATGAAAATAGATTTGTCATTTTATTCTGACTATCCAGAATGTTTAAGCAACATGAGATTTATACAAAGCATGAAATTGGTGGCATGACCCAGAGAAGTCTATCAGAAAATGCTATCAGCAGATCTTAGCAGGATGCTTCATGGCAACCATAGGGTTCTTAGTATATGGATGTGTGTAAGGATTTCCAGTAGGCTGAAGCCATAACTCATAGGTATGCTTTCACAGTAATCCTTGTAATTAAGTAGCAAATTACTACAGAAAAACCCAAGTGTTACTTTAAAACCAAACCCATTAGTTTTTGGTTAATCGTGATGAAATAATGATCACTGTGAGCAATTTCCCATTTCCTAATCTCAGCAGTATTGCTTGATCCTTAGATTTGTTTATGACAGAATAATGATCACCACTTATAACCCAGTCAATAATCAGAAAGTGCTAATAGCCTAGGATTTAAAACTACTGGATTTTTCCTAGTTTGACTGCCTGAATATTTAACTCTCACTTGACTCAAATTTTCTTTCCTTTCCTTTCCTTTTCTTTTTTCTTTTTTTTTTTTTTTTTTTTGACAGAGTCTCATTCCATCACCCAGGCTGGAGTGCAGTGGTGTGATCTCACCTCACTACAACCTCCACCTCCCAGGTTCAAGCGATTCTCCTGTCTCAGCCTCCCGAGTAGCTGGGATTACAGGTGCATGCCACTGCACCTGGCTAATTTTTGTATTTTTAGTAGAAATGGGCTTCACCATATTGGCCAGGCTGATCTCGAACTCCTGACCTCATGATCCACCTGCCTCGGCCTCCCAAAGTGCTGGGATTACAGGTGTGAGCCGCTGCGCCTGGCCTCAAACTCTTTCTATTCTCCAAGAAGATCATTGAGAAAAGGTATCTTTCCATACTTTGAAAATTAATCATAGAAAACATAAAGACTGGAGAGGGTTATTCATCTTTGCTGAAAATGGACTCTGGTGGCTACTCACAGTCGGTTTAACATTATGTTTATTTAAAATGTAGACATTGAAGTAAATTCTCATATAAAATGGTTTACAATGAGGCTTGTTCTTTGTTGCTCCAAAATTTTTAAATAGAATGAGTCAGTGGAAGATACAGAGCGAGAAAGCTGTAGTTTGACTTGGTGGAGAGAAAAAATACCTCATAATTTGAGTCAAAGGCAATGGATTAGGCTAATTCTTGAAGCAATGGGCTTTCTTCCAATGGCAAGCTGAGGATGGAAGCTGGATGGTCCGACTTCAGATATGCTATAAAGAACAAAATCTTTGCATTAGAAACAAAGCTGGACTAGATAACTTTTATGGTTTTTCTTAACTGTTGATTTCTAGATTTCAGATTCCTTTTCTCAGCTTTGCCCAAATTCACATCAAAATTTGCTATCCACCACATCCTAGGTAATACACTGCTCTCATATCAATTTAGGATGTGTGATTCTGAAAGGGTACTCATCATACCCCAACATTATCAGGTTTACGTTTGGTAAGTAACTTCCATGTTTTGATCTGATGAAGAGACTGAGATGCAGAATTCTGTGCATCATAACAGGCTATCGTATGTCATAGTTTGGACAGATCTTGTTCCTGGGGCTTCCCTGCAGCACCTGGAAAATTATGTTGGAGGATCAGAAACCCAAGGATTTAACATTTACTGTTTTTTGTATGAAACTTTCTCCAATCTAAGATTTGATACAAATGAAACACAGTGAAATACAGTGGGTGCATGTTTGGGGGCTGAGCAATTGATAAAATTAAGTCATCAATCAGGTGTCCAAAGAAAAACAAAAAATTCACCTTTTATGCTTCTGAAATGTCCCCTAAGTATTGATTTGTACAGTAATTAAATATGTATGAGAGGGGACTCATTTCGTTAATGCCCCATTGAATGTTTTGAAAAACCATTTGTTGAAGTATGATTACATACAAAAAGCTATACCTAACTAATGCATACAAATTGATGAATTTGGAATATACTTCTTTGAAACTATCATTATAATCAAGGCCATAAATATAATTACCTTACAAAGTTTCCTGATGCCTCATTCCTTTAATTAATTAATTTATTCTTTTGGGGTAAGAAAATTTAAAGTATACCTTTAAGATATACTTTATCAGCAAATTTTCAAGTATACAATACAGTATTGTTCTATACACTATGCTGTGTCATACAACTCCAGAAGTTGATCATATTATGTGGGAATATTATGTATCAATTAATACATTTTTGTAGTTACAGTTATATCTAATACTTTTTTAACTTTTATAATAGGGTTAAAATATATTAATGTGCCACTGTTACAGTTTTGATCTGTGTTCCTCCACTCAAATCTCATGCCGTATTGTAATCCCCAGTGTTGGAGGTGGGGCCTGGTGGGAGGTAATTGGATTATGCAGGCAGTTTCTCATGGTTTAACACCACCCGCCTTGGTGGTGGTGTGGCGAGAGTGAGTTATAGCAAGATCTGGTTATTTAAAAGTGTGTAGGACATCCCCACCTCGTTTCCTTATGTTGCAGCCATGTAAGACATGCCTGCTTCCCCTTCACCTTCTGCCATGTTTTTAAGTTTCCTGGGGCCTCCCCAGAAGCTGAGAGAAACATGCATCATGCTTCCTGTACAGACTGCAGAACCCTGAGTCAATTAAACCTCTTTTCTTTATAAATTACCCAGTTTCAGATATTTCTTGATAGCAATGTGAGGATGGACTAATACTGCCACAATTACAGTATTACTATACTCTGTGTTCACCTAACTTTACTTTTACCAGTGAGAATTATGCTTTCACGTTGCTGTTTTGTGTGTTTTCTTTTCAAGTTATAGAACTCCCTTTAGCACTTCTTATAGGAAAGAGATAATGGTGATAAATTTCTTCAGTTTTTGTTTATCTTGCCTTTGTTTATAAAGGGAAGGTTTGTCAGACCTGATATTCTTGGTTGGCAGTTTTCCCAATGAATCATTTGAAGTAGAGTCTAATCATAGATAAGAAGTAACCTTGGGCCAGGCATAGTGGGTCACGCCTATAATCCCAGCACTTTGGGAGACTGAGGCAGTATGATTACTTGAGGCCAGGAGACCAGCCTGGGCAACATGGTTAAGTCCCTGTCTCTACAAAAAAATAATTTAAAAAATAGCCAGGCATGGTGGTGCACACCTCTAGTCCTAGCTACTCAGGAGGCTGAAGCAGGAGGATTGCCTGAGCCCAAGCACTCAAGGCTGCAGTGAGCTATGATCATGCCACCACAATCCAGCCTGGGTGACAGAGAGAGACCCTATCTCAAAAAAAAAAAAAAAAAAAAAGAAAAAAAGAAAAAGAAAAGGAGATAACTTTAAATTTCTTTGATAGCTCTCATTTAAAAGACAAAACAAAAATAATAAAAAAGTCACTGGCTTTACTAATCATTTTAGCTTATAAGTACCTCCTGATATCTCAACATGCAAACAAATAATGAAAATTTTGGTGAACATTCATTAGGAAATTTGAGAAACTTCACCTACATATGAGGGTGCAAACATCTTCATGGTGGCTATGGAGGCCAGATAGATTATATCATTGAATGTAACAGGTTGGGTTTGTTAGATTTTCTATTTCTCTGAAAAAAAATTTTACCCTCTTGGTCTTTCATTTCTTACTTTTCTATTTATTTATTTGTTTGTTTGTTTGTTTATTTATTTATTTATTTATTTAGAGACAGAGTCTTGCTCTGTTTCCCAAGCTGGAGTGCAGTGGTGCCATCTCGGCTCAATGCAACTTCCCCTTCCTGGGTTGAAGAGACTCTGTTGCCTCAGTCTCCCAAGTAGCTGGGATCACAGGCGTGCACCACCACATCCAGCTGATTTTTGTAATTTTAGTAGAGATGGAGTTTCAGCATGTTGGCCAGGCTGGTCTCCAGCTCCTGACCTCAAGTGATCTGCCCGCCTTGGCCTCCCAAAGTGCTGGAATTACAGGCGTGAGCCACCATGTCCGGGCCATTTCTTACTTTTCTTTTTTTTTTTTGAGACAGAGTCTCATTCTGTCACCCAGGCAGAGTGTCACTCAGGCTGGTGCGATCCAGGCGTGTGCCACCACGCCCAGCTAATTTTTGTATTTTTAGTAGAGACAGGGTTTTGCCATGTTGGCCAGGCTGGTCTGGAACTCCTGACTTCAAGTGATCCACCTGCCTCGGCCTCTCAAAGTGCTGGGATTACAGGCGTGAGCCACCGTGCCCGGCCTCTTACTTTTCTTATAACCTAGTGTACAAAAATAAGTCTTAATTATTTGAAAAATCAGGCTGGGCACAGCACGTTGGGAGGCCGAGGCGGGTGGATCACAAGGTCAGGAGATTGAGACCATCCTGGTCAAACTGGTGAACCCCGTCTCTACTAAAAATACAAAAATTAGCAGGGCGTGGTGGTGTGTGCCTTTAATTCCAGCTACTTGGGAGGCTGAGGCAGGAGAATCACTTGAACCAAGGAGTCGGAGGTTGCAGTGAGCCGAGATTGCGCTACTGCACTCCAGCCAGGCGACAGAGCAAGCCATACCAGTTCTAATTACTAGTAGCTGGTTTTGTGTCTATCTACTCCGTAGGCCTGGGGACTCAATAAAATGTTCACCTGTCTTTGAGAGAGAGAAAAGTCACATTTTTCAAAAAAGGAAAGGAAGGCTAGGGAAAACTTCTATTCACTGATATTATTTGCCTTGGTAATTGCTACTTGTTGAGCACTTAGTGTGCTCAGGGGATCTTTCAGAAATTATTTGTTTGTCATGGAAAATTTTTAAGGTAAACACTATAATTCTTATTTGTTGTTTCACTCTACAGAAACACAGTGGACTCTCATCCAACATTCCATCCAGATGTAGAGGCTAATAATGACACTCACATACATGCACATACCAAGAGGTTATGAAAAGATTTACTAGTTACATAATGAGGCTTTCTGGAAACATCAGGGTAACATTCCCAAGCTGGTATGAAAATGAGAGAGTGGGGAAAGGAGATTGGCTTAGGATTTTTACTGCGGTTAGTGGTGGGGCTGCTGGGAGTGTTCATATTCACAGGCAGGAGTTTGCATTATTTGAATCTTTTCACCAGTACCAAAAAAGGGAGCACCCTGGCTTTCTTATCAGCTTTCCCATATATATATTTATATTTCCCATATATATATATATTTCCCATATATATATGTATTTCCCATATATATATTTCCCATATATATATGTCCCATATATATTTCCCATATATATATGTCCCATATATATATATTTCCCATATATGTGTATTTCCCATATATATGTATTTCCCATATATATATTTCCCATATATATTTATATATTTCATATATATATTTATATATTTCATATAAATATAGAAATATATATAGAAATATATATATATATATATATATATATATATATAAAACTACCTGGAACTGAATACAGGCTGCCCCTTTAGATGGGACATGAACTCTTCAGTTCATCCCAGTTCCCACTACTTCTAATTGCCAACACTGTGGCAGAATATCCCTTGACATTTATTCTCACACCTGTGCTATTACTCTTCAGAAGTTTAATTGTTCAGCCAGGTGCGGTGGCTCAGGCCTGTAATCGTAGCACTTTGGGAGGCCGAGGTGGGATTGCCTGAGCTCAGGAGTTTGAGACCAGCCTGGGCAACATGGTAAAACCCAGTCTCTACTAAAATACAAAATAAATTAGCTGGGCATGGTGGCGTGTACCTGTATTCCCAGCTACTCAGAAGGCTGAGGCAGGAGAATTGCTTGAACCCGGGAAGCAGAGGTTGCAGTGAGCCGAGATTGTGCCACTGCACTCCAGCCTGGGCAACAGAGCAAGACTCCATCTCTACCAAAAAAAAAAAAAAAAAAGAAAAAAATTAATTCTGATGTGTTTTTGGAATGGATTTCTTTGGGTCTATCCTGTTTTGGATTTATTTTAGCTTCTTTAATCTGAAGGCTTATATATTTTGCCAAATTTGGGATGTTTTCAGCCATTATTTTTTCAAATACTTTCTCAGTTCCACTATCTCTTCTCCTTCTGGGACTCTGATGATAGGAATATTGGATATTTTTGTCATTATCTGTCAGATCCCTGTAGAGACATTCATTTTTTTCTGTTTATTTCCTCTCTGTTAATCAGATTGGGTAACTTCTGACCTCAAGTGGAGTGATTTTATCCTGGGTCATCTTCATTCCACTATTGAGCCAATCCAGTGAGTTTCATATTTCTCCATTCTTTGTATGATTTCCATTTTTTAAAATTCTATTCATTTGGTAAAATTTTCTATTTTAACATTTATTTCAAGAGAATTTATAGTTGTTTATTGAAGCACTTTCATGATGGCTAGTTTAAAATCACTGTCAGATCATTCCAGCATCAGATTCATCTTGGTGTTGGCATAAGTTCATTGCCTTTTCTCACTTAACTTGTGGTTTTCATGATTATTTGCATTATGAGTGATTTTCTACTACATTTTGGACATTTTGACTATTACGTTAGAAGACTTTGAGTACTTTTCAATCTTTTATTACAGAAGGCGATCACCCTTTTCAGATTTAGCACACAGGTCCTGGCCTACTTTTTTGGGCTGTGGTTCCAATGACAATTTATTTTTCTGAATGTTTGCAATATTATTTTGGTCTGTTTGGTTTGTCTGATATCACTGGTGCTCAAAATGATCCCTGCTAGTGCTTCCTGAGGGGGCAGAAAGAGCCTCTCTAGGTCGGAGAAAGAATCCTCCAGTCTGCAAAGATAAGGAGAACTTCCCTGGCTGGGTGCTTGTAGTGCCATCAGCTGTCTAGTGTTTTTCAGTGACAGGAGACAAAGACCAATTCTTGGCTGGGTGCTTGTAGCAGGAATCCCCCTGCTGGTGCTGCTGGCTATCTGATTATTTCAGTGTGTGGGAGAGAGAAGTATCAGGTCCAGCAGGGTAGGAGAATGTTTCCTCTGGATGCTTATTGTCAGTGGGGCTCCTGTTCAATCTCCTTTTCTGATGCTACTGAAAGTGCCCACTGTTGTTAGCAGGATTGCTGTTCAATCCAGCAGAGGAATGAGTCTACCTGAACCACTTTCTGTTGTTGGGTTGGAGGTGGTAGATGCTGGACCTGGATTGCCTTTTTCTGTTGGGTAGTGTCTTAAGATAGTCTGCTGCAAAGATGTTTCTTCAGTCTCTGCGTTCATTACCAGTCTACCTTCCTCTTCCACATTTTGGTTTTCTCTTTTGGTTCCATCTTACATTTACATTGTTTCTAGGGTATCTAGTTGTACATTAGTTAGGGGAGATCAGAGAGAGATGAGTCTACATGATCTTGTCTTCACTGTACATTGATTTGCTAATCTGGATCTGCTTCATTTATGTATGTTAACGTTCCTAGCACCCATGACCATTATGTTTTTTATCTTCTGTGTACTAAACTCTCTATTCTAAAGGCAAAAACCTGTATACCAGAGTGCCATTTATGCTGAGATGCATATATCTCAACTCTACTTCCTTTCAGCCTTTGGCAGATGTCAGTCCTATGATTTCCTTGAGAAAAGGGCTTTGTCCTGAAAACAGTGTGTTCTATCACTGGTGATATGGTACTCTGCTATGCAACAGAACACTTCTGAAAATTTAAAATTTATGTATGAAGCAATGTTTGGGACTTTTTCCTCTCATCTTTTTCTAGTCAACTGCATTAACAAACAATCTCAGGGAAACTTCTCCTGTCTCCCCCGCAAAAGTCTCCAGTCAGAATGTCTCCCAATGATCCTTTGCCAGTAAGCCACAGACAAAAAAATAAATAAATAACTTTCCCTTATATGCCATGAGATTTTTACAAGCCTCCTTTCAAATATTTATTTCTCAGAAGGACCACTATTCTCTGTATCCAGCCTGCATTTCCAGTTTCATTGCTCACCACTGCTCCCTTTGTACATTCAGTTAGTCAAATCTATCATGCTTCTCTTTCTTGCCTCCAAGCCTTCATATTCTCTGCTCCTTTCATCTGGAACATTTCACCCCCACCACATCACCTCACCTAAAATGATTTATTCTTCCTATTATAGTTTATATGTCAGTTGCTCTGGAAAGTGTTCCCTGATACTTCTACCCAAGAGATCAGTCATACCTGTTAGGTACCCCTTGTCCCATTTTGTATGTAAGAAA
Source organism: Pongo pygmaeus (assembly GCF_028885625.2). Lineage (NCBI taxonomy): Eukaryota > Metazoa > Chordata > Mammalia > Primates > Hominidae > Pongo > Pongo pygmaeus. Next base: position 126,948,391 of record NC_072396.2, on the reverse strand, counting down.
GTTAATATTTCAGAGATGAGACAGGTATTTAAAGCTATGACTTTGAGTATTTACTTCTTCTCAGGAGAGATGTGAGTCTCACATAGTTTTCTTATAATTTTGAGTCACATAAGCTGAATTCATTCAAGTTCCTTCTTCCTTTCTGCCTCTCCACAACCTTGTGGGATACCACTACAAATTTAGGCCTTCATATGTGCATCTCAGAAATGTTATAAATGTGCTACTTGTGTTTATGGCTCCATTTAGAGAACAAATTATGTGGTTCTACACTGAGATTATTGTTCCAATGCTCGTTTGTTAGAAAGGCATTAGTTAGACTGAGAAGACACTAGGTAGTAGCACATTCAATGGATTCTATTCTCGAGCAATCAACAGTTCTTGTGTTTCTTAAAGTTCCAATTTCACAGAGATGTTGCATGTAAGAGTTGAGTGCTGGCTTTGGTCAAAAAAATGACAGGCCTCCAAAGTAGGAAAATTCCTCTGCTTCAGTGAAACTCCAATAGACATTGGCTTACTTTAAGAAGAGGTCACCAGGCAATGGAATGGAAGACCCATTAGGCAACTTGATGGAAACCTTTCTTTTTTTTTTAATTAAACAAAACCCTGTCACATTTTATTCCACATAAATTTAAACCTTAACTACATAAAGATAAAGTTCAAATCTTTATAACTAAGATGGAAACCTTTCTTAAGAGGTTATAGTCAAATGGACAATGTGATTAAAGTCACTCTGTTTGGTTGGCAGTCATTATTATTACTATGATTGCTACTATTTTTTGAAACTCCAACCAAGCCATGGATTCTCTTAACAAACTACAAGGGTTTGAAATTCATTTCATAGACAAGAAAACTGAGGCCCAGGGTAGTCAACTAACTTTCCAAAGTTTACATAAGAAATATAGGATTTGGTTCAAGCTAATACATAGACTCCTGGACTCTTACCATTTAGAACCCTTTATACTGCTCTCCACATTAGAGCATGAATACTTTGGAAATGCTACCCTGGTCTGTATCAGATGGATAAACCATTATCTATGCTCCCACCAATTTGAAAAGTGCAAGATGTCCCTTGATCCTCCTATTTCTCTTTCTTAATAATAAAATACATGTTGAGATAATGTGATTCTGTCAACCAGGGATGATACTACTCTTATTTTGCCTGTTTCACCTTTAGAGAAAAATATGCTTATTCTTCATTGTGAAACTTAGAATTCTGTGGATTTGTCATCCATCATTCTTGTCAACTTTGAAGATCATTTTTCCCGTATCCTGTCTTGTGCTTAGCATTGGATCTGTAAATGTCACATAAGTATTTATCACTTTCAGTCATGTTAGAATTGACCTATAATCTCTGATGTTCTATAGCAGGTTTTCAATAGTGGACACTCCTTCCTTATTTCCATTATTTCCCCTTGCCAGAGCCATCAGCTGTCTAGTGCTCAAAAAGTTTTGGATTTGGAGCTTTTTGGATTAGGGATGCCCAACTTGTATCCCTCAATGTTTTCTTTCTGATCTGATCGCTTCATTATTCTCTCTGCCAGATATACTGATATTCTTTCCAGGACAAGAAGAGATTCCACACACCCTCCGCCCAGGGTAAGATATTGTTCTACTGCTTCATGAACTCCTTTAGCTGATTTTATTCATATTGTGAAAATAATAACAACTCATATTTATTGAGTACCCATATACTTGCTTGGAACTTTGCTAAGTGCTTCACCAGTACTATCTTGTTTACTTCTTTCAATAACTTTCTGAAATAGGCACTATCATTAGTTTTACTTTATGCACGAGGAAACAAGGTTAGAGTAATCAAGTACCTGGTTCAAGGCTACATGGTGTCAGAGATGAGATTTGAACACAAGTCTGAGTTCTGAGTCCTTTCTCTTAACCATTGTATTATATACTGCTTCCTATTTCCTTGTAAGCTTTGATATCAGTCAGGGCCAAGACTTGAAATTATAGGGGCTCACAGGATGGGGGCAGAGAGCAAACATTCCCTTATTCAGTGCTTTAATAAGGTGGTAGTTTTCCCTGGAAGGCAAATAGAGCAGTAGGCTGAATCAAGAGTCTCCAGATCAAGAGAAGTATTTTCATTTCATTTTTATTTTTTTTCTTTCCAACTTTTATTTTAGGTTCAGGTGATACATGTACATGTTTGTTACATGAGTAATTTGCATGTTGTGGGGGTTTGGTATCCAGATTATTTCATCACCCAGGTAATAAGCATAGTACCCAATAGGTAGTTTTTTAATCCTCACCTTCCTCCTACCCTTCACCCTCAAGTAGGCCCTGGTGTCTATTGTTCCTTTCTTGGTGTCCATGTGTACTCAATGTTTAGCTCCCACATATAAGTGAGAAAATGCAGTATTTTCTTTTCTGTTCCTGCACTTATTTGCTTAAGATAATGGCATCCAGTTCCATCCACGTTACTACAAAGGACAGGATTTCATTATTTCTTATGGCTGTGTAGTGTTCAGTGGTGTATGTGTACTACATTTTGTTTTCTTTAACTTTTATTTTAAGTTCCAGGGCTACATGTGCAGATCTGTTACATAGGTAAACATGTGCCATGGTGGTTTGCTGCACAGAACAATCCATCACCTAGGTATTCAGCCCAGAACGCATTAGCTATTTTTCCTGATGCTCTCCCTCCCTCTGCCTCCCCCTGATAGGCCCCAGTGTGTGTTGATTCCCCAGGCCATCCCCCTGGGGATGAATAGGATGTCATTTCCCTGTTCCTGGTTTTTGTTGACTTTGACAAAGGTCAGATGATACTTTTTGTTGACTTAGTTGAAGAGCAAAGTGTGTGGCTTTATTTCTGGGTTTTCTAACTTTGCCATTGGTCTATGTGTCTGTTTTTGTACCAGCACTATGCTCTTTTGGTTACTGTAGCTGTGTAGTATAGTTTGAGGTTGGGTAGAGTGATGCCTCCAGCTTTTTTATTTTTGCTTAGGATAGTCTTGGCTCTTCAGGCTTTTTGTTTTCATATGAATTTTACAATCATTTCTTCTAATTCTTCTAATTCTGTGAACAATGTCATTTTGGAAGAAATAGCATTGAACTTGTAAATTCCCTTGGGCATTAAGGCCATTTTAATGACATTGATTCTTCCTTTTCATGAGCATGTAATATTTCTGATTTCTTTCAGCAGTGTTTTATAATTCTAATTGCAGAGCAATTTCACTTCCTTGGTTGGGCGTATTCCTAGGTATTTTATTTTATTTTTTGTGGGTATCGTAATGGAATTGCCTTATTGATTTGACTTTCAGCCTGGATGTTGTTGTTGTGTAGTAATGCTACAGATTTTTGTACATTGGTTTTGTATCCTGAAACTTTGCTGAAGTTGTTTATCATATCAAGAAGATTTTGAGCAGAGATTATGGGGTTTTCTAGATATAGAATCATATTGTATGCAAACAGGGATAGTTTGACTTTCTGTTCCTTTCTGGATGCCTTTTATTTTGTTCTCTTTCCTGACTGCTCTGGCTAGAACTTGCAGTACTGTGGTGATTAGCAGTGGTGAGAGTGGGCATCTTTGTCTTCTGGTTTTCAAGGGAAATGCTTTCAGCTTTCATCCATTCAGTATTATGTTGGCTATGGATTTGTCATAGATGGCTTTTATTACTTTAAGGTATGTTCCTGCAATGCCTACTTTTTTGAGAATTTTCAACATGAAGGACTGATTGCCAAATTATATCTAAAACCTTTTGGGGATCTATTGAGATGATCATGTGGTTTTGTTTTTAGTTCTGTTTTTTTTTTGTGATGAATCATTTTATTGATTTGCATATGCAGTACCAACCTTGCATCCCAGGAATAAAGCCTACTTAACCGTGGCTGATACGATTTGGCTCTGTGTCCCCACCCAAATCTCACGTATCAGGGAAGGGACCTGGTGGGAGTTGATTGGATCATGGAGGCAGATTTTCCCCATGCTGCTCTCATGATAGTGAATGAGTTCTTATGAAATCTGATCATTTTAAAGTGTGGCACTTCCCCCCTCACTCTCTCTCTCTGTCTCTTTCCTGCCACCATGCGAAATGTGCCTTGGTTCCCGTTCACCTTCTGCCATGATTGTAAGTAAGTTTCTTGAGGCCTCCCCAGCTATACCAAACTGTGAGTCAATTAAACCTATTTTTTTTTATACTTTAAGTTCTAGGGTACATGTGCACAACATGCAAGTTTGTTACATAGGTATACATGTGCCATGTTGGTTTGCTGTACTCATTAACTCGTCATTTACATTAGGTATTTCTCCTAATGCTATCCCTCCCCCTGCCCCCCACCCCACGACAGGCCCCCATGTGTGATGTTCCCCACCCTGTGTCCAAGTGTTCTCATTGTTCAATTCCCACCTATGAGTGAGAATATGTGGTGTTTGTAAGCCTATCTTTTTAAAAAATAAATTACCCAGTCTCAGATAGTTATTTCTGGCAGTGTGAAAATGGACTAATACAATGGTGGATGGGCTTTTTGAAGTGCTGCTGGATTCAGTTTGCTAGTACTTTGTGGAGGATTTTTACATCTATGTATATTAAGGATATTGACCTGAAGTTATCTTCTTCTTCTTCTTTTTTTTTTTTTTTTTTTTTTGTATCTCTGCTAGGTATTGGTATTAGAATGATGCTGGCCTCAAAGAATGAGTTAGAGAGAAGTCCTTTCTCAATTTTGGGGAATGGTTTTAGTAGGACTGGTGACAGCTCTTCTTTATATGCCTTTTAGAATTTGGCTGTGAATCCATCTGGTCCAGGTTTTTTTTCTGGTTGGTAGGCTTTTCATTACTAATTTAATTTCAAAACTCATTATTGGTCTGTTTAGAGTTTCAATGTCTTCTTTGTTCAACCATAGGAGATTTTATGTTTCCAGGAATTTATGCATTTCTTATAGGTTTTCTTGTTTGTGTGCCTAGTGGTGTTCTTAATAGTCTCTGTGGGTTTTTTTTTTTTAATTTTTGTGGAGCCAATGGTAATGATTCCTTTATCATGCCTGATTCTATTTATTTGGATCTTCTGTGCTTTTTTCTTTATTAGTTTAGTTATCTATCAACCTCATATATTCTTTCAGAGAACCAACTTTTGGTTTTGTTGATCCTTTGTATGGGTCATTCAGCTCAGCTCTGGGTTGGTTATCTCTTTTGCTCTGCTGTTTTTGGGGTTAGTTTGCTCTTGTTTTTCTATTCCCTTTAGGTGTGGTGTTAGGTTGTTAATTTGATATCTTTCTGGTTTTTTGATGTGAGCATTTAGTTCTTTAAACTTTCCTCTCAACGCTACTTTAACTGTATCCCATAGATTCTCATGTGTTGTACCTTTGTTTTCATTAGTTTCAAAGAATTCATTGACTTCTGCCTTAATTTCATTGTTTATGCAAAAGTCATTCAGGAGTAGATTGTTTAATTTCCATGTAATTGAGAAATTCCATGGTTTTGAGAAACCCCGTTAGTATTAATTTCTATTTTTATTGCCCTGTTGTCTGAGAGTGTGATTGGTATGATTTTTTTTAAATTTGTTGAGTTGTATTACAGTCAAGTGTGTGGTCAATTTTAGATCATGTACTATGGGCAGATGAGAAGAATGTACATTCTGTTATTGAGTGGAGTATTCTGTAGGTGTCTGTTAGGTCTATTTGATCAAGTGTTGAGTTTCAGACCTGAATATCTTTGTTAGTTTTCTGCCTTGGTGATCTGTCTATCATTGTCAGTGGGATGTTGAAGTCTCCCACTATTATTGTATGGTTATCTAGTTCTATTCATGGTTCTCTAATAACTTGTTTTATAAATCTGGGTGCTCCAGTGTTGGGTACATATATATTTAGGATAGTTAAATCTTCTTTTTGAATTGAACTCTTCATCATTATGTACTGCCTTTCTTTGTCCCTTTTGATCGTTTTTGGTTTAACATTTGTTTTGTCAGAAATTAGAATAGCAACCCCTGTTTTTTTTTCTATTTTCTTGGTAGATTTTTCTCCATTCCTTTACTTTGAGCCTATGGGTGTCACTGCATGTAAGATGGGTCTCTGGAAGATAGCAGACAGTTGGGTCTTGCTTCTTTTTCCAACTTGCCACTGTGTGTATTTTATGTGGGATATCTAGCCTGTTTACATTCAAGGTTAATATTACCATGTGCCGATTTGATCCTGTCATCCTCTTGTTAGTTGGTTGTTATGTAGACTTGATTGCATTGTAGCTTTATAGTCTCAATGGTCTATGTACTTAAGTGTGTTTTGTGGTGGTCAGTACTGGTCTTTCATTTCCATATTTAGCACTCCCTTAAGGGCCTCTTGTAAGGCAGGTGTGCTGGTAATAAACTTCCTTAGCATTTGTTGGAGAAGGATCTTATTTCTCCTTTCCTTTTATAAAGCTTTGTTTGGCTGAATATGAAATTCTTTGTTGGAATTTCTTTTATTTAAGCATGATGAATATAGGACCCCAATCTGTTCTGGCTTATGTGGTTTCTGCCAAAAGGTCTGCTGTTAGCCTGATGGGGTTCTCTTTTTGATGAATTACCCCTTCTCTCTAGCTGTCTTTAATTTTTTTTCACTTTGACTTTGAAGAATCTGATGACTATGTGTCTTGGTGATGGTCATCTTGAATAGTACTTCACAAGGGTTCTCTGCATTTCCTGACTTTGAATGTTGACTTCACTAACAAGGTTGGTGAATTTTTTGTGGACAATATCCTCAAATATATTTTGCAAATTGCTTGCTGTCTTTCTCTCTTTCAGGGACACCGGTGAGTCAGGGATTTGGTCTATTTACATAATCCAAAATTTCTTGTAGGTTTTGTTCATTCTTTTTAATTTTTTTTCTTTATTTTTGTTTGAGTTGACTTCAAGAATGAGTCTTCATGCTCGGATACTATTTCCTCAGCTTGGTCCATTATGCTGTTAGTACTTCAAATAATATTATGAAGTTCTTGTAGTGAGTTTTTCGCCTCTATCAGATACGTGTGCTTCTTTCTTAAAATGGCTATTTTATCTTTCGGCTCTTGTATAATTTTATTAGACTCCTTACATTCCTTTGATTGGGTTTCAACTTCTTCTGAATCTCAATGATCTTTATTGCTATCCAGATTCTGAATTCTCTGTCATTTCAGCTGTTTCAGCCTGGTTACAAACTATTGCTGGAGAGCTAGTATGGTCATTTGGAGGAAAGAGATGCTCGGGTTTTTTGAGTTGCCAGAGTTCTTGCACTGGTTCTTCCTCATCTGTGTGGGATGATGTTCCTTTGGTGATTGAAGTTACTGTCCTTTGGGTGGGGCTTTTTAATTTTATATTCTTTGATGCCCTTGAGGGTTCTGACGGTGGTATAAGTTGGGGTTATTCAACTGACATTGTTTCTGCCTTACTTCAGGGGATCACAACTCAGCTCAGCACTCCTGGGCTATGTGCTCTAACCCTGGAGGACTGGTACAAGGGCTAAGGCTTTGTTCTCCAGCCCCTTGAGGTTAAGCTCCTGCTGTGCTGGAGGGGACAAGGGCAAAAACACTCTGATGACAAGTGCTGGCCAATCTGCTTTGTTTAGTCAGTGGCAGCAGCAGTGAGATGTATTTTTAAATTTCCAAAGTGGTTAATAGGGTTTGTATAAAGTAGCTGACACAATGACTGTGTGCAACAAATGACAGCTTTGATTGTTATTGCTATTTTAATAACAATAATGAAGATAGAGAAGCACTAAATACAGTGGAGGATGAAAAAAACACACATTATTTAAAAAGGTAAGCTGAAAAACCAAAACCTGATTATTTTTTAAAAATCAGTATTTTTTTTTTATTCCTACTGAGAGTGAGTGATGTAACAGAATAGATAGTACTGATGCTACTCTGGAAGTCCCTCTAAATAGAAATGCTGAACACTCAGCAGTGAGAAACCCCAGGTGTTAGGGTCAATGTTTCCTGGGATATAGATGGCTGGCTCCAGGGGCTTTACAATTATTCTAGATAGACCTACTCTGGAATGACAATAAATATGTTCTAGTATATATATATATACTATTCACACAGATTGCTTTGCCTGAATTTGGTCAACTCTTCCCCTCAATAGACTAGATTCTATAAAAAAAAAAAGGAAAAATATTTTGGTGATTAGATAGTGACAAATAACCATAACCATCTTTCCCCCTTTTCTCCTTTATGCAGGTTTTAGCAAACTTTTATTAAGTGCTGCTTCTTCGCCAGGCCTCATGCTGTGGAGGTACCAATAAAACACTGAAGCTATAGCTGGCATAAGCAGTGAATGGTCCTCATTTGTCTCAACACCCTCCCAATATGACTTCAGATTGCCTAGAACCTGACATTCCCACCATTGAGTTCAATGACCACTTATTGACTGTCAGTGTGTGTGTGTATATATATATATTAAATGCCAAAGTACAGACATGAGTGACATTGCTCTGTCCTCAGAGTTCAGAGTCTGGTGGAGAAGGTATACATGTACAATTAATATTACACAATGCCAGTTACCCTACTTATGGTGTATACTATGTGGTGGTATAAGAGCAGGGACCCGAGTCACTCTGCCTGGGAAAGTTAAGGGAAAGAAACATCATATATGAGCAAAAGTATGGAAGATGAGTGAATAGGTATTAGGTAGAAATGACAAAGAGGGAAGAGTTGAGGAAAGAGAGTATGAAAAGGCATGTGGGTGTTAATTCAGTAAGTAGCTCTGTGTGAGTGTGAAGGGCATTTTATGGCCTGTCCACTAATGAAATGATCAGAAAGAAGGAATTCGGAGTGATTGAACATTTATTGAGTGCTGCTTATGTGTCAGGCACTTTGCTAAATGTTTCATAAACGTTTAATCCTCACAATCATACAAGACAGAAATTGTTGTCACTTCACATGGCAACAACTGTGAGTTGCTAACCAAACATTCATATACTACTGTACATTTTTCTAGGCTCAGATACAGTAGATTGGAGCCATGAAACTGGATTTTGGCCGATGGGATATGAGTATAAAATATATAAGTAACTTCGTGGATTGATGGGATCCTTCAGTACTCTCCTTCCTTTCTATGCCACCTTAGAGACCATGTATTTCATATGATATTAGCTACAAGACAGAGGAAGTTATTCTTGTCCACTCTGATGTGATGTGTGAGCAGTAAATACACTTTCATTATGGTCACTCTTTAAGGGGGTTAATTTGCTAACACGGCATAGGCTATTCCAGGGGTGACCAAACTGCTGCCAGTGGGTCAAAAATGGCCTGCTGTCTGTTTTTGCAAATAAAGTTTGGAAACACCACCACACCAAAATATGTGCACGTTGTCTCTGGCTACTTTCATATTATGATTGTCAAGTTGAGTAGTTGTGATGGAGACCATATGGCCTATAAAGCCTAAAATATTTGCTACCTGGCCCTTTAGAAAAATGTTTGCTCAGCCTGCACAACTTAAGGAAACCCTGTCATTACAAAAAATAAGAATAAATTAGCCAGGTGAGGTGGCTTGCGCCTTTGGTCCCAGATACTTGTGAGGCTGAGGTGGGAAGATCTCTTGAGCCCAAGAGATCAAGACTGCAGTAAGCCATAATCGTACCACTGCACTCCAGCCTGAGAGACAAAGCAAGATCCTATCTCAAAAACAAAAATGTTTGCTGCCTACTGTTCTATTTTACAAACAAAAAAAGGGTGAATCTTACTTTTGTCCACACAGCTAATCAGTAGTGTTGGGATTTGAACCCAGATCTATTTTTGATGCTATTTACTGTTGCTTGCTTTTATTGCCACTGGTTCATTGACCTCCATTTGACTCTGTACTTCAGTTATTATAGTTCTCCTGTTCATCTACCCACACCACGTGGGTTGACAACCCATTCTGGAATCACTCTTTTGGCTCAATAGTGATATCTCTTTGAGGAATGACTTACTTTGTTCCCTAATATTTAAATTACTTCACTACTTGCACTTCAGCCCTGAGGAACTGACAATGAGAGAATAAAGAATTAAGGATAACTCTTAGGACTTAGCTTATGCAACTAGATAGAAACAGCATAAATAGGTTGAATGCTGATGCAAGGACAAGATTAGGACTGGAATGGGAGAGAAGTTTAATATTGGATATGTAGCGTTTTAGATTCCTGTAGGAAAGTACAGATGGAGATATTCTATATGCAGGTAGACAGATGAATCTAAAGCTCAGGAAAGAAGTCTGGGTTGGAGATAACAAATTATATTGAGTCATCTACCCACTCTCTTTTAAATCTTATTATGATTAGTTTTAGAACTATAAGATGGCTCACCAAGGTCAAGGCTCTCTCTGAAACCAGATTTGTATTCAATATTCTGTGATCATATGATAACAAAATTAATGGACACAGCTGGGATCATATCCGTGATGACCTTTTAAGCAACAGACCTCTCTCCCTATAACGTTACATCTTATGTTTTCATGGCAGGACCAGTGTGCTTCATGTTTCCAGGTCTTACAAGACTTTATTTGGGACTAGGGAGCTCCCTCTTAGAAAGATGACAAAACCCTTACTGTTTCTACAAATATTTCACAGAAACTATTACAGTAGCAGGCTCAGTATCTTAAGGCCATTTTTTTCCCTGACAGAAACAATGTATGAATTTTTCAGGGTGCCACAGGAAGACCATATAATATTTGAACACAGCACAGTTTAACTGTAGTTGAATCTAGGATTACCAATGCAGAATGGTGATTAAGCCTAAAGATGCACAAATATGGAGGGCTTTTTTTCTACTCCTGTCTGGAGGGATTGTGGATCATGTATATCAGTTCAAACTTATATTTGATCTTCTCACTACCCTCTTCAGAATAATTCTGTTTAAAGAATTAAGAACATCAATAAAAGTTAAACGAAAAATCTAACAACAATGACAAAAACAAAATGTACTTTTTTTCTTTATATCTTTCTTCTTTTTTTGGCTCCATTACAATTCTTGCAAATAGATGATCTGAGGAAAAATACAGTCCTGAGATACTGACTGTTCAGAGGCATCTCCTTTAAAAACCCATATCTTCCACCAGAACCCACTTTATGGGTGAGTCTTGTGCTGTCAAACAGAGCTCTGTGCTCAGAAGAGTCCCATTGCTGGCTTAATGCTCTGCTATCACTGTCTTGAAATTCTTAACAATTTTTAAACAAAGGCCCTACATTTTAATTTTGGACTGGGACCCACTAATTATGTACCTGCTTCTGTCTTCCATTTGACATTCCTTTCTTACTGCCTGACCTTAGCCATACCTGAGCCATTTAAAAGTACTTAGCCTGAAAATGCTGTGAAGATACTTCAAGAAATTTTGTGCTTTAATGTGTATTGCAGTGACTGGAGCTTTGCTGTTAATAGGCTCACAGGTAGATATCAGGACTGATTCTTCATCTTCCGATTTTAAGCTAGACTCACAGGTAGGTATCAGGACTGTTTCTTTATCTTACAATTTTGAGCTATGGCAAGATGGTGCTTGGGTAATTTCTGACACCTCATTATGAGAGGCAAAGAAAAAATTTTCCAACCTGGAAATCATGTGTGTATAGGTGCTTGGTCTCTCTCAGTAGTGTGCATTACAGAAAGGCCAGAGATTCTGCATAGAAGGCTGATCTCTGTTGAACTTGCTGAAGGCAACACTGCTAATTGTGCTTACCTTTAGTCTCTTTTAGACATCTTTTAATGATTCCTCTATGTCCCTCCCACCTGTAGGCACTATTACCTTCTTTGTAAAAATATTTTTAGTTAATAATAAAAGACACAGCATGGACCACTCTTGAGAGAATTTGAGCTAATATGTTGCTTCACCCAGGGCTCTCCACATTTGTTCTTTTCTCTGCATTAGGAGGAAGAAATGTTGCCTGATGATGGTTGAGGAGGTGGGGGCAGTGGGCTTTCTAGAGTGCCCCTTAAAACCACATCTCTCAGCATTTTTCTGCTGCATCCGAGGCCATGCTATATTATCTCAGCCTTCAGACACTGGGCAAATGTATGATTCTTTCCTGACCTCCCAACCCATATACCCCAGAAGCCTCGTGCTATCTGAGTCCTAAAGGAACTTTGTTCATCACTGAATTTTCTCTACCCTTGGCTTCTTTTCTGAATACTTTTTTCTTTTTTTTTATTTTAATGACCTTTTTGTAACCTTCTTTTGATGTCATGAGTAGCCAAAATCCAGATATGGGATGAGCTAATGGTATAGATATTCACTGTGACTTGGCAAACTTTCTACTTGTCTGTTGGTGACCCAGGCAGGAGGGATAGGAAATATGCTGTCAGTGGCAGAATTGCTCCCTGTAATAAGGCAAATTAAAATTAAAATGATGAAGGAGAAAGGGGCCATCCATACCTTCTTTATTTACCTGGTTAATGACTCAAGCTGTTCATTAGGCACCAAAGGAGCAATCTTTATCATTTTCCCACCTTCAAAAAATTGAAACACCTGCATTCAAATTACATCAACATGTTTCAAAGCCTCCTTAATTGAAAGTATATGATGGAATCTAATATAACACTTATCTTGTTGCAAGTGACATGAGAGGAAGGGGTATGGAGTTTTAAGAAAATTTTATTTAAAGGCAGGCTTAAAGAGACTGTGGGAGTGATTGCCAGCTTGTCAGCTGACTCACTGGTGCCTAGAGGGAACTTTTTGTCATTAGTCAATCTGAATCCCAATATGGCCCCAGACAACATGGTGAAGGCTCTGTCCCTCCTCTCTCCCCATCTCCCTAACTCATACCCTCTCTGTGGCAATTATTGTCTTCATTAACAAATAAAATTAGTACTCAACACTTACTGGAAACGTTCTGTATAAAAGTGATTCAATAACAAGGCCTCTATGGAGGGCTTGTATAGCAACAGACATGTATTTCCAGCCCGCATACAAGTAAAGCATTTGTGTTTACAGAAATCAATGGTATTGTGGGTACAAAAAAAAGAGCTTGCATTCAAAAATAAGCCACCAGGAGTGTAGAGGAAACATCCTGTTTAGCTTACTAGATTTAGCCCTGCAGAGCCCATTGTCTTGGTGAAAATAATTTTGTATTCTTGCTTTATCTATTATGGGAGAAGATAATCTTAGGGATGGTCTAGGTAGGCCTAGTAGGATGATATGCAATACATACAGAAAGGATTTGGGTGAGTCTTCTCAGGTTAAGCAGGTTAATTCTACCTAGGAGTAGTTGTTGGCATGGGAGTCCCTCTCCTCATACACTCTAGTATTATGAAAGGATATGTCATCATGGTATATAAGAGTACAGTAATCGCTTAGACAGGTTTGGTTGTGGCAGGAGAGGGATGAGGGACTGGTGCATGGATGGGACAACCTATGCTCCATTTTAGTCATGGGCTTCCAGAACACAGCCTGTCTTCTTAGAACCAGAGATTTAGATAACAGTCGGTCTCTATAAATATCTCTGTGATGATCAGTAGTCCCCGTTCATACTTATTTATTTCTTGAAGTAAGAATTAGAAAAGAAAACTTCTGTTAGACCATGCTGGGATTTTTAATTTCTCTGGGTCATGTACAGAAATTAAAAATCCCAGCATGGTTGATTTATAAATTCTGTCTCCTTCCAGGTCAAGAATCTCTTTATTTCTTTTCTCTTAACTTCTGTTAATTTCTTCATGTTTGCTCAAAGGTTTGCTCATTATGGAATGATTTTTTTTAAACTTCTATCTTTGAAATAATCTTAGATTCAAAGGAATTTGCAAAAATAGTATGAGAGACCACATGTGCCCTTCACCCATATTCTCCAACTGTGGACTGATTTTGTTCTTCTTTTAATCAAATTTATTTGATGTAAGACCTCTTCATTATCTTATTCTTTCACCACATCCTGCACAGGGCATTTGGGAACATAAAAGTGACACAGGACATTCCACGATAAAAGTATATAAATGGTTGGCTTAAGGTTTTGTCAGTATTACCCACTGCACATTTCCAAGTCATCTTATGATTTCAGTTTGTAAATAGATAGCAATAAATAGAGCAAATAACACACAAAAATATGAGAAATATCTTGAGGGTGAGCATTTTCAAAGATGATTATTGTTATGGTTTGAATGCGTGTCTCTTCCAAAACTGATGTTAAAATTTAATTGCCATGATCTTTAAGAGCTGATTTGGCTATGAGGGCTCCACCCTCATGAGTGGGATTGGTGCTGGTTTAAATGAAGAGTTCACCCTTCTCTCACTCTCTTGACTCTTCAGCTCTTTTGCCATGTGAAGAACAGTGTTTCCCCCTCCAGAGGATGCAGACTTTAAGGTGCCATCTTGGAAGCAGAGTGAAGGCCCTCATCAGACACCAAATCTGCAGGCACCTTGATCTTGGGCTTCCCAGTTTCCAGTACTGAAAGAAATATATTTCTGTTCCTTATAAATGACTAAGTCTCAGGTATCCTGTTACAGCAACACAAAATAGAGTAGGACACAATTGTGTTCCATGAAAACTCAACTTAAACATCATGTGAGTGGCCTATACATTATTGTGACTATTATCCAGAACATAACAAATTATTTTTGAAACTCAGGATGATATAGCCTCTTAAAGTAGGAAATCCTATTAATTTATCCTCTTATTGCTATGTGATACAAGATTCCTTCCCTTGACAGCAGACTTAGTGGCCTCAAATTTCTTATTTATGTTTGTGCATCTCTGCTCTAGTTTCATATTGTAGAAGCTTAATGATCAAGATCATTCACCTAACCTCCTTTATGAATTTATAACTATCCACCACTCCACTCATTCAGTCCTTGTTTTTCTAGATCAAATAGAAGTCATTCTATTAACAAGTCTTTGTGAGTAGGCTCCTTCTTGGTCAACTTGGATTTATTTCTGTAGGCCTACTTCAACCAGTTAATGACCACCCCTGCATCCAAAGTAAATGGATGTATGGTATACTTGCTCTTTGGTTCAAAATCTGTGATTAGAGAAATGTTTCTGAATATGAGCAGGAGTGTGTGTCTGTGTGTGTGCATGTGTATATGTGTGTGGGTAGCTATGATGTGGGGAGGAGTCATTTTAAGTGTTAAAATATTTTTTAAGTATTCTGGTTCCTTAGGAAAATATAAAACATTAAGAAAAATTGCTTCGCATTTTTTGCTACTTTGCTGAAAAATATATCATTTTATTGGAATTATTCAAATACATTTGAAAATGTTCCAGTATACACATTCAGTTTTCACTCATGTATTTGAGATTGTATATACATTTGTACTATGGAAAACTCAGAAAGATTGGTATGAGTGCACCACATGGGTAAGCCAGTCACTCAGTGGGAACCATTATCTGCTAAGATTCTATAATAGCAAATGCTGAGGAGATGAAGCAGGAATATGCAAGAGAATACTTACTCTTGATCTTTCCTGTAGACATGCCTGCAAAATTAAACATAATAGGGCAAACATCTTTTGCTATTTCATTGAGATTTGAAATTTATGTAGACTTTGTTTAAAGTTTTTAAATGAAAATATAAAAAAGGAACTAAGGAATAAAAAATTCATTAATTGAGGTAGGAGGAGAACAAATGTTAAGCTCTTTCCCTACTTTTAAATGTCCCATTATTAACAAATCTTCCTGAGATATCTCCATCCACCTCTGCATTTTTCAAGGATGAGTATATAAGGGAGATTCCCTGGCACTCTTACCTGCAGTGGTATAGCTCCTGTGAATATCTATCTTCTCATCAAGACCACAGAAGAATAAATTGGAAGCTTGGGGTTTAAGTTTGGAACCCGTTTTTCCAATTGGCAAAAGATTGGAGAAATGAGGATTTCTTTGATGTTCTTGAGGACTCAGCAATCTATCCTCCTGCCCCCTCAAATCTTAGCATCTAACCCTCAGACATAATCTCTTCTGACTTGATTATCTTTCTCCTTTTTTAAAAATTTTTGTTTTCCTATGGGTTATAAAAGTAATGCTTAGTCATAAACATATTTTAGCTCCCAAAGAACCAGTTGTGCACTCATGCCTTGGGACAAAAATCACATCTGGTGAGACTTCTGGAAGAAAAGTATGTAATTCTGAATTTAGGGTTCTGATTTAATATATGGTAAGTCCTTAACTTACTGAAAAATGGGCTAGTATGTTGTAGTCATAGTGCTACTGAGACTAACATCATGAGAATATAGATTTTGTTTTACCTGTAAGAGATCCTAGAGATCAAGCAACCACTGTGTGATAGACTTTTAGAGTGGGAAAGGACCTTAAAGGTCCTCTAGTCCATGCTACCCAATTGGTGTTTGAATTCCTCTGTAACTTTTCTGACAAGAGGTTATCAAGTTCCTGCTTAAACACCTTTTGTGATAGGGAGCTCACTATCTACTGAAGCTGTCTACACCTTCTTTGACTAGTCCTTGATTATCCTCGTAAACTTCTGCTTATGATAATTCCAAATCTGTTCTGTAGATTCCATCTATTATTCCCAGTGCTACCCTCCTGAGGATACACAGAACACTGTTCTCTAACCTTCATGATAGTTCTTAAACTATTTGAGGACAATTTCCATCTTTTCCTTGAGTTTCCTCTTCTTGAGGCTCTATGTTTCTTATATAATATTGGTTTATGTCTCTTTACTATACTTGTGATTATCTCCTTTTAAAAGCATGAGACCCAATATTTTATTTTATTTTATATAAAGAGGAAGGTAATGATACCATCTAAAATGAAAAGGTTAGGAAAAGAAGTTTACTAAGCACAGTTATACCTAAGAATAAAAATATGAGTAGCAGGGTGGTTTCTTTCTTTTGGGTATGGGTGGTGGTAGTGGGTGAGTAGGAAGAAAGTAGGAAAGTAGAATGAGCTAATTATACATTGGCATAAAGCTAACATATTATCTTAAAGTTCATAAATCAATAAAGAGCTAAATAAGCACAATATTTTGAGTTATGGCACTAACCAGCAAGAAATCCACAAAGATAAATGGTTAAAAATAATCACTGCTCTGAAACTGAGACTAGAGGTGGGGAGATATTTTTTATTTTCTTTTTTCATCCTGCTGTATTGTTTGAATCTTTATTAATACAGGCATATACAATTCTGTAATATCTTATATGTAATTCAGAAACCAAAAAAACACCTGAAATTATAAGCTTTCTTATATCATTTGGCCATTCAACCTCACTTAATATGAATATTTTGTCAGCAAAGTGAACTGATGTAAAACTGTGTATATAGTTTTCATTATTGCTAAATAGTGTGTATATTCATGGATTTTGCTACAGAAATGTTAATGTGTTTGATTATAGGATACTGTCCTAAACTCCACTGCGTGTACTGGTCATATACAGTGCATTACACTGTATTAGCTTTCTAAATCCTGAAAAAATAGAATTTTTGAAACAAATCCAGCCTTAAGTGTTTTAGATATGATATTGTGAGCAAGCAAAACCTTATTATAATAAAAAAGAATGGTAGACCCCTCAAAATTTACACAATATTTTCATATGTTCTGACCACAGCAGATCCCAGATAACCACCCCTCTAGTCTAGATATCATATTTTTATTAATTCAGTCTAAGAATAATTATAGTAGTTTGGTGTTTGTGCCACATTTACTGAGTCATTCTAAGCTATTCACTCCTGAAGGCTTTTAAATAAGAGTTACTGTTGCTAAACCATGTTCTCAGGAGTAATGTGGAAGATAAATGTGTATTCACTACAGGGTTGTTATAAATAACAAGCTCCTGGGTGCATTTAAAATATCATTCAATATACCAAGACATGATTTCCAGACAAGTTATTAATAATATGGTTACCACGTTGTTACTCTTTTAATATAGTATACAATGCATTATGCATATTACAGTATCAAATTAAATTTGATTTTGAATCTTGAATCTAGTATTTACTAGAGATGTGACCTTGGAAAAGTCATCTTAGTGCTAAATTAATTTTAGCTTTTATTAGTATTATTGGAGTTGAAGAATTCCTCTATAAAATGGGCTTTATGATACTAGGCACACCACAAAAAGTTGCCCTATATACTTTTCCCACGGTAGATGGTGCAATAAAGATTTTATTTTTACAAATAATAATAACACAAAGTACTGGTTCTCAAACTTTGTTGCATGTTAGATTCATATGGAGAGCTTTAAAAGATTCTGGTGCCCAGGTTGTATCCCATATTGATTAAATTAGAGTAGCTGGAGGTGGGGGTCAGGTGATTCCAATGTGCAGAAAAGTTTTAGGACCACTAACCTGAACTAAGAAATCTTTATAGTTGCCAATGGAAGATATATTTATTGTTTACCATACTAAATAACCTTATGCCTAATTTACTTGACTGCTAGAGTTACTAGGCTCTCTTGATAGGTTTTCCTAGTTCCAGCAAAATAAAGTTTTTAATTGTTTGTTTTGTAATTGCCTACAAATTTTTGGAAGTTTTGGTTCCAGAAACAGGACCCTTGCAAAAATGGTGAGGCCATTTTTATTGTAAATTGGGCCTCATATTATGGATTTATATATAATTTATATGTGGTTATATATAGTTATATTTTTCATAAAACAATGGAGACTTTAAAATGTTAGTTCCTTCAACTATTGCTCATTTAATGCAATATCGAGAACTTTCAATATTCTAGTCTTTCTTCTCTGGACATACTATATTTGCATATAGTTTTCTTATTTTTACATGGTCCTCTTAAAATGCAGTGCCCTGAAATGAAGCCAGTATTTACTCATGCCTTACATTGCATATTGAAATTTTAGTATGTAACCAAAAATCACTTTAACCTTTGGTAGTCACATCTCATTATTAATTTATGTTTAGTATATATTCAACCAGAACAATATATCTTTTTTAGATGCAATGATACTATTCCAGGTCTTTTATATCTTACATGATTTCTACATAAATTACAGAAATTTACATATATTTATGCTAAATAAACCTTTTTTTTGTTTTTTCAAATTATGGATACATAATAGTTGTACATATTTATGGGTTACATGTGCTATTTTGATACAAACTCACAAAATGTTATGATCAAATCAGAATAATTGGGATATCCATCACCTCAAGCATTTATAATTTTATTAAGTTAGGAACATTCCAATTCTATTCTTTAAGTTATTTTGAAATATGCAATAAATTGTTTTAAACAATCATCACCCTATTGTGCTACTGAACAGTAGATCTTATTCCTTCTATCTACGATAAATTATTTTAAATAATAGTCACTCTACTGTGCTACTGAACAGTAGATCTTATTCCTCCTATCTAACTTTATTTTTATGCCCATTAACCATTCCCTCTTTATTCCTTTCTTCCCACTACCCTTTCCAGTCTCTGGTACCGTCATTCTACTCTGTCCCTCTCTCCATGTGTTCATTTTTTTTTTTGTCTCCCACATATAAGTGAGAATGTGATATTTGTCTTTCTGTGCCTAGCTTACTTTACATAATGTCCTGCATTTCCAAACATGTTGCAAATGACAGGATTTCATTCTTTTTGATGGTTAAATGATATTCCATTGTGTATATGTACCACATTTTCTTTATTCATTCATCTGCTAACAAACACTTAGGTTGATTTTATAGCTTGGCTATTGTGAATAGTGTCTCAATAAGCAAGGGAACACAGATCTCTTTGATATATTGATTTTCTTTCTTTTGGATACATACCCAGAAGTGGGGTTGCTGGGTCATATGGCAGTTCTATTTATAGTTTCTTGAGGTCTTTCTATACTGTTCTCCATAATGGTTGTACTAATTTACATTCCCACAAATAGTGTACGAGGGTTCCTCTTTCTCTATACCCTTGACGGTGTTTGTTATTGCCTGTCTTTTGTATAAAAGCCATTTTAATTGTGGTGGGATGATAGTTCATTGTAGTTGTGATTTGCACTTCTCTAAGTATTAGTGGTGAACTTTTTTAATATACCTGTTGGCCATTTGTATGTCGTCTTTTGAGAAATTTTTATTTGGATCATTTACACATTTTAAAATTGGATTATTTTTCTTTTTTTTTTCTTTTTTTTCTTCAAATTTGATTTTAAGTTCCAGGATACATGTACAGGATGTGCAGGTTTGTTACATAGGTAAATGTGTGCCATGGTCTTTTTTCTATTTAGTTATTTGGGTCTCTTATATATTGTAGTTACTAATCTTTTGTCAGATAGGTAGTTTGCAAATATTTTATCCCATTCTGTGTATTGTCTCTTCACTTTCTTGATTGTTTCTGTTGCTGTGCAGAAGCCTTTCAGCTTGATTTGATCTCCTTTGTCTATTTTTGCTTTGATTGCCTTTGCTTATGAGGTTTTACTTAAGAAATATTTCCCCAGACCATTGTCTTGGAGTGTTTCTCAATGTTTTCTTTCAGTATTTTTATAGTTTCAGGTCTTAGATTTAAGTCTTTAATCAATTTTGATTTGATTTTTGTATACGGTGAAAGGCATCTAGTTTCATCTTTCTGCATATGGATATCCAGTTTTCCCAGCACCATTTATTAAACATGCCATCCTTTCCTTAATGTATGTTTTTGGCACTGTTGCAAACAATAAGTTGACTGTAAATGTGTAGATTTGTTTCTGGGTTCTCTATTCTGTTTCATTGGCCTGTGAGTCTGTTTTTATGGCAATACCATGCTGTTTTGATTACTACAGCTCTGCAGTATAATATAATTTGAAGTGCGGTAATGTGATTCCTTTGTTTAGAATAGCTTTGGCTGTTCCGGGTGTTTTGTGGTTCCATAGAAATTTTAGGAGAGTCTTTTTTTTTTTTTTTGTATTTCTGTGAAGAATGTCATTGGTATTTTAATACAGATTGCATTGAATCTGTACATTGCTTTGGGGGAAATGGACATTAAAAAATATTGATTCTTCTAATCCATGCACATAGAATAGCTTTCCTTTTTTTGTGTTCCCTTCAATTTCTTTCATTAATATTTTATGGTTTTCTTTGTAGAAATCTTTCACTTCTTTGGTTGTTTATTCCTAGATATTTTATTTTATTTTATTTTATTTTATTAGTAGGTATTGTAAATGGATTGCTTTCTTTTTCTTCCAGATTATTCACTGTTGGCATATAGAAGTACAACTGATTTTTTAATGTTAATTTTGTATTCTGCAACTTTACTGAATTTGTTGATCAGTTCTAATAGTTTTTTGGTGGAGTCTTTAGTTTTTTCTAAATATAAGATCATGTAAGTTTCAAAAATGAATAATTGAACTTCTTCCTTTCCAATTTGGATGCCCTTCATTTCTTTCTCTTGTCTACTTGCTCTGACTAGGACTTCCAGTACTATGTTGATTGGTGAGTGGGCATCCTTGTCTTGTTCCAGATTTTAGAGAAAAAGCTTTCGGTTTTTCTTTGTTCTGTATGATACTAACTGTGGGTTTGTTATCTATAGCCTTTATTATGTTCAGGCATGTTCCTTCTATACCCAGTTTGTTGAGAGTTTTTATTATGAAAGGATGTTGAATATGATCAAATGCTTTTTTGGCGTCTATTGAATTGATTGTATGATTTTTGCCCTTCATTTGACTGATGTGATGTGTCACAGTTATTGATTGGCATATGTTGAATCATTTTTCCATCACTGAAATGAATCTCACTTAATCATCATGAAAGACCTTTTAGACATGTTGATTTCAGTTTGGTAGTATTTTGGGTTTTTAATAAATATTATTTATATTTGAAGTTTACAACATGACATTATGGGATACCTGTAGGGAGTACAATGGTTGTTATAGTGAAGGAAATTGACATATCAATCATCTCATACACTTTTTTGTGACAGCAGCAGTAAAAATCTACTTATTAAACATAAATCTTTAAAGCTTGTATAATTTTTTCTTTTTTACTGTTCCATAACAATTTTTAAAATTTAATCCTTGCAATTTCTTTCAGCAAATAATTTATTTTATCATTATTTCTTAATTGAAAAATAATTATAGATATTCATAGGGTACAAAGTAGTGTTTTGATATATATAGTATATACTGATAAGGTCAGGGTAATTAGCATATCTATAATCTCAATAAATTTTTATTGGGAACATTCAATATCCTCCTTCTAGCTATTTGAAAGTACACACACACACACACACACACACAAACAATCACACGCACGCACACTCACAGAGAGGGAGAAAGAGAGAGAGAGGCAGAGAGAGAGAGGGAGAGAGAACAGGGTCTCATTATATTTCCCAGGCTGGAGTGCAGTGGCATGATCATAGCTCACTGCAGCCTCAAACTCTTTGGCTTAAGTGTTCCTCCCATCTCAGCCTTCCAAGTAGCTAAGATTACAGGTGTACACCATCATGCCTGGCTAAATAAATTTTTTTTTGTAGACACAGGGTCTTGCTATGTTGGCCAGGCTAGTCTTGAACTCCTGATCTGAAACAAACCTCTCACTTCAGCCTACCAAAGTCCTGGAATTACATGCATGAGCCACTATGCACATCTAAAACTATATTTTATATATATATATATGTATATACATTATATATTACATATACATATAGCTAACTGTAGTCATCCTTCAGTGACATAGAACACTAGAACTTATTTGTCCTATTTAGCTGCAATTTTGTGTCTCTTAGCAGAGCTGTCCCTATCCCTCCCTTCATTTTACTCTTTCCAGTCTCTAGTATCCTCTGTTCTACTTTTGCCTCCTGAGATCAAATGCCTTTCACTTCCACATATGAGTGAGAACATGCAGTGTTTAACTTTCTGTTCCTGGCTTATTTCCTTTAACATGTCCTCTTGTTTCATTCATCCATGTTGCTGTGACCGGCATGGTTTCTTTTTTTATGGCTGAGTAGTATATAT
Source organism: Pongo pygmaeus (assembly GCF_028885625.2). Classification (NCBI taxonomy): domain Eukaryota; kingdom Metazoa; phylum Chordata; class Mammalia; order Primates; family Hominidae; genus Pongo; species Pongo pygmaeus. The sequence continues at coordinate 126,925,667 of NC_072396.2, read as the reverse complement.
ATATATATATATATATATATATATATATATATATATATATACACACACACACACACACACACACACACACACATCTCACAATTTATCCATTCATCTGTTATTGGACACATAGGTTCATTCCACATCTTGACTATTGTGAATAGTGCTTCAATAAACACAAGGGTGGAGATGTCTCTAATATGATATTTTTTTCTTTTGGATAAATTCCCAGTAGTGGGATTGCTGGATCATATGGTGGTTCTATTTTTAGTTTTTTGAGGGACTTCCATACTTTTCTTGACAGTGCTTTTACTCATTTGCATTCTCATCAACAATATATGATTACTTTTTTCCCTACATCCTAACCAGCATTTGCTATCTTTTGTCTTTTTCACAATAGCCATACAAGATGGGGTGGGATGATACCATACTGTATTATAGTTCCCTGAAGGTTAGTGATGTGGAGTATTTTTTTCAGATATTTCTCTGTCATTTATATGTTTTCTTTTGAGAAATCCCTATTCAAATCACTGGCTCATTTTTAAATTAGATTGTGTTTTTGCTTTCTATATGCTTCAGCTCCTTATGTAATCCAGATATTAATGCCCTGTTGGAAGATTAGTTTGCAAATATTTTTTCCCATCGTGTAGGTTGTTTTTACACTCTGTTGATTGTTTTCTTTGTTGTGCAGAAATTTGTAGTCTAACATAATCCTATTTGTTTACGTTTGCGTTTACTGCCTGCACTTTTGAAGTCTTATTCATACAATCTTACCCAGACCAATGTCCTGAAACGTTTCTCCCATTTTCTTCTAGTAATTTTAAAATTTTGGATCTTAAATTCAGGCATGTGACTCACTTTGAGTTGATTTTTCTGTAGGACGAGAGGTGAAAGTCTAGTTTTATTCTTTTGCATATAGATATACAGTTTTCCTAGCACCTCTTATTAAAGGGACTGTCCTTTTCCCTAATGAGTGTTATTGCTACCTTTGTCAAAAATCAGTTGGCTGTAAGTATATGTATTAATTTCTGGGTTCTCCATTTTGCTCCATTGGTCTGTTTGTTTTTATGCTAGTATCCTGCCATTTTGTTCACTACAACTTTGTAGTATATTTTGTGATCTGCTAGTGTGATACTTCCAGTTTTTCTATTTTTGCTGATGATTGTTTTGGCTATTAGAGGCATTTTGTAGCTCCAAACAAATTTCAGAATTTTTGTTCTATTTCTGTAAAGAACATTATTGGTATTTTGATAGGGATTGCACTGAATCTGTAGATTGCTTTGGGTAGTATTGCCATTTTAACAGTATTAATCCTTCCAATCCATGAGCATAGGATTTGTATCCTTCTATTTGCTTGTATCCACTTTAATTTCCTTTATAATTGTTATATAGTTTTCCCTGTAGACTTTTTTCAACTTCTTTAAAAAATTTATTCCTAGGTATTCATTATTTGATAGATATTTTAAGTGGGATTGCCTTCTTGATTTATTTTTCATCTAGTTTATTGTACTTGTAAAAAAAAGTACTGATTTTTATATATTATTTTTTATGCTGCCACTTTAGTGAATTCATTTGTCAGTTTTAAGGGTTTTTGGTTGAGTCTTTAGATTTTTCTATAGATAGAATTATTCATCTACAAACAGGGATAATTTGGCTTCCTCTTTTCCAATTTGAATGCCATTTATTTCTTTCTCTTGCCTAATTACTCTGTTTAGGACTTCCAATAACTATGTTGGATAAGAATGATGAGTATGGCAACCTTTGTCTTTTTCCAATTCTTAGAGAGAAAGCTGAAAGCTTATCCCTGTTTAGTAAGAAGTTAGCTGTGGATTCTTCATGTGTAGCCTTCATTATGTTGTGGTACTTATATTCTCTATCTAGTGTATTAGAAGTTTTTATGAAGCAATGTTGAATTTTCTCAAAATTTTTCTATATCTATTGAGATGATAGTATGTTTTTTTGTCCTACATTGTATTGATATAATGTATGACGTTTATTGATTTTCATTTGTTGAAACATCCTTGCATTCCTGAGACAAATTCCACTTGATCATGGTGTACTATCTTTTTAACGCATTGTTGGAATTGGTTTCCTATTGCTTTTTTTTTTTTTTTTTTTTTTTTGAGACAGAGTCTCACTCTGTTGCCCAGGCTGGAGTGCAGGGTGCTATCTCAGTTCACTGCAACCTCCGCCTCCCAGGTTCAAGCGATTCTCCTGCCTCAGCCTCCCGAGCAGCTGAGGCTGCAGGCACCCGCCACCACGCCCGGCTAATTTTTGTATTTTTAGTAGAAACGGGGTTTCACCAAATTGGCCATGTTGGCCTCGAACTCCTGACCTTGTGATCCACCTGCCTTGGCCTCCCGAAGTGCTGGGATTACAGGCGTGAGCCACTGTGCCCGGCCCTAGCTTATTTTATTTTATTTTATTTTATTTGGATTTTTGCTCTACGTTTATCAGCAGTTTTAGTCTGTAGTTTTATTTTTCTGTGGTGTTCTTGTGTGATTTTACTTATGAAGGTTATGCTGGCTTCATAGAATTAGTTAAGATGAATTCCTTCTGCTTTACATTTTTGGAATTGTTTGAGGAGAATTGGCAACTCTAGAAGTTCAATAAAATGCAGCAGTGAAACCATCTGGTTATTCATATATTTCTTTATTTTTTTTGAGACTGGAGTCTTGCTTTGTCACCAAGGCTGGGGTACAGTGGTGTGATCTCAGCTCACTACAACCTCTGCCTCCTAGGTTCAAGCGATTCTCCTGCCTCAGTCTTCCGAGTAGCTGGGACTACAGGCGCCTGCCGCCACGCCCAGCTAATTTTTATATTTTTAGTAGAAACAGGGTTTCACCATATTGGCCAGGCTGGTCTCGAAATCCTGACCTTGTGATCTGCCCGCCTCAGCCTCCCAAAGTGCTGGGATTACAGGCGTGAGCCACTGCGCCTGGCCCCATCTGGTCTTCTATTTTTCTTTGTTGGAAGACTTTATTACTGATTCAATCTCATTACTTGTTATTGCTCTGTTCAGGTTACTTGTTTATTTTTGGTTCAATCATGGTAGGTTGTATGTGTCCAGCAATTTATCCACTTTTGTTTTTCAAATTTGTTGGCATATATTTGTTCCTAGTAGTCTCTAATGATCCTTCGTATTTTCGTGGTATCCATTATGATGTCTCCTTTTTTATTTCTGATTTATTTGGGGTTACTCTTTTTTCCTTATTCTAGCTAATGTTTCATCAATTTTGCTTATTTTTTTAAAAAATTATTTTCTTTTATTAATCTTTGGCAGTTCTTTTAATCTCAACTTTATTTCTGATGCAGTCTTCGTTATTTCTTTTTATTATTATTATACTTTAAGTTCTGGGATACATGTGTAGAACATGCAGGTTTGTTACATAGGTGTACATGTGCCATGTTGATTTGCTGCACCCATCAACCCATCATCTACATTAAATATTTCTCCTAATGTTATCCCTTCCCTGGCCCCCAACCCCCCAGCAGGCCCCGGTGTGTGATGTTCCTCTCCCTGTGTCCTTGTGTTCTTATTGTTCAACTCCTACTTATAAGTGAGAATATGCAGTGTTTGGTTTTCTGTTCATGTGTTAGTTTGCTGAGAATGATGGTTTCCAGCTTCATCCATGTCCCTGCAGAGGACATGAACTCATCCTTTTTTATGGCTGCATAGTATTCCATGGTGTATATGTGCCACATTTTCTTTATCCAGTTTATCACTGATGGGCATTTGGGTTGGTTCCAAGTCTTTGCTATTGTGAATAGTGCTTCAATAAACATACGTGTGCATGTGTCTTTATAGTAGAATGATTTATAATCCTTTGGGTATATACCCAGTAATGGGATTGCTGGGTCAAATGGTATTTCTGGTTCTAGATCCTTGAGGAATCACCACACTGTCTTCCACAATGGTTGAACTAATTTACACTCCCACCAACAGTGTAAAAGCATTCCTATTTCTCCACATTCTCTCCAGCATCTGTTGTTGCCTGACTTTTTAATGATCGCCATTCTAATTGACATGAGATGGCCATTATTTCTTTACTTCTACTATTTTGGGGTTTGATTTGTTCTTACTTTCAAACTTCTTTAAGATACGTCATTAGGTCATTTATGTGAATTTTCTTTTACTTTTTTGATATAGGCATTAGTTGCTGTAAGCTTTCTTCTTAGTACTGCATTTGCTGTATCCTATAGGTTTTGTTATGTTGTATTTCCATTTTCCTTTGTTTCAATCATTTTAATTTTTTTTCTTAATTTCTTTACTGATCCAATGCTCCTTCAGGAGCATATTGTTTAATTTGTGTTTATATAGTTTCCAAAGTTCCTATTATTATTGATTTCTAGTTTTACTCCATAGTCATCAGAAAAGATAATTGATATGATTTTAATTTTTTTGAATTTTTAAGACTTGTTTTCTGGCCCAATGTATGGTCTAGTCTAGAGAATAATCCGTGGGCTGAGAAGCTTATGTATTTTGCAGCTGTTAGATAAAATGTTCTGTACATTTTTATTAGGTCCATTTGGTCCACAGTGAAGATTAAGTTTGATGTTTCCTTGTTGATTTTCTGTCTGGATGCTATGTCCAATGCTAAAAATGAGATGCTGAAGCCTTCAGCTATTATTGTTTAGAGGTTTATTTCTGTATTGAGCTCTAATAATATTTACTTTATATATCTGGGTGTGCCAGTGATGGGTACATATATATTGAGAATTGTTATTTTTCTCTTGTTGATTTGGCCCCTTTGTCATCATACAATTACCTCCTTTATCTTGTTTTACAGATTTTATTTTGAAATCTAGATATACTTTGTGTGATACAAATATACTTTGTCTGATACAAGCTACTTTTGGTCTTTTTAGGTTTCTATTTCCATGGAATACCTTTTTCCATCCCTTAATCTTCAGACTCTGTGTATCTTTATAGGTGAAGTGAGTTTCTTGTTGGTAGTATATAGGTGGGTCTTGCTTTTGTATCCATTCAGCTATCTATGTCTTTTGATTGAAGAATTTGGTTCATTAACATGTAATGTTATTTTTGATAGATAAGTAGTTTTTACTGCCATTTTGTTATTTGTTTTCTGGTTGTTTTGTTGGTTTTCTCTTTCTTCCTTTCTCCCTGTCTTCCTTTGTGTAAAAGTGATTTTCTGTGGTAGTATGTTTTAATTTTTTGCTTTTTATGTTTTGTGTAGCGATTATAAGTTTCTGCTTTGTGGTTACCGTGAGGCTTGCAAATAACATAACTGATTATATTGAACCGATAACAACTTAATTCTGATCACAAAGAAAAAAATACAAACAAGCAAAGAGAAAACTAAAAACTCTACACTTTAACTTCATCCCATCCCTCCCCACTTTTTGACTTTGTTATCTCTATTTATATCTTTTTACATTGCCTATGTCTTAGAAATTTTTATAGTTATTATTTTTGATAGGTTTGTCTTTTAGTCTTCCTACTGAACATATGAGTTGTTTACACACCACAATTTCAGTGTTAGAGTATTCTGCATTTGTTTGTGTACTTACTTTTACCAGTGGGTTTTTTACTTTTAGAAAATTTCTTGTTCATTATTAACATCCTTTTCTTTCATATGGAAAAACTCTCTTCAGCATTACTTGTAAAACAGGTCTGTTGTTGACAAAATCCCTCAGCTTTTGTTTGTCTGGGAAACAAACAAATTATTTCTCCTTCGTGTTTGAAGGATAATTTAGCAGGATGTAATATTCTAGGTTGGAAATTTCTTTTTGTTATTTCAATACTTTGAGTATGCTATCTCATTTCAATATGTTGGCCTGTAAGGTTTCTACTAAGTCTGCTGCCAGACAAAGCTCCTTTATATATCATTTACTTCATTTCCTTTCCTGCTTTTAGGATCTGTTCTTTATCGTTGACTTTTGAGAGTTTTATTATTATATACTTTGAGGTAGGCTCATTTGGGTTAATTATGCTTGGCATTCTTTGACCTTCTTGCACCTGGATATTGCTATCTTTCTCTATGTTTGTAATGTTCTTTGTTATTATCTTTTTCAGATCAACTTTCCATCCTCTTCTCTCTCTACATCCATTTTAAAGCCAAGAACTGTAAGATTTGTCCTTTTGAGACTATTTTATAGATCTTGTAGATATGCTTTTTTATACTTTTTTCTTCTCTGATTGTGTATTTCGTATAGCCTGTGTTTGAGCTCACTAATACTTTCTTCTGCTTGATTGATTCTGCTTTTGAGAGGCTGATACATTTTAAAGTTTGTCAAATGAATTTTTTTAGCTTCAGAATTGCTGCTTTTTATTATTTTAATTTTTATGATAAATTTCTCTGATAGAATTCTAAATTCCTTCTCTGTGCTATCTTAAAGTTTACTGAAGTTCCTCAAGACAGTTATTTTGAATTTTCTGTCCAAGAGGTCACATGTCTCTGTCAGTCAAGAGTCGTTCACTGGTGCCTTGTTTATTTATTTTTGTTTTCTGGATGTTACTGATGCTTGTGAGCATTCCTCAATGTCGGAGCATTGAAGAATTAGTTATTCCTTCTTGAGAGGGCCTTCCAAGGATTCAGAAATAATTGACTGTCATGACTTAAGCTTGTGGCTACTGCAGCTGTTTCAGCACTAGGGGATGTCCTAAGCCCAGGAACACTATGACTCTTGCAGACTTGGTTGACTTGGTGAAGATAAGACAGTTCTCTGAGTTACCAGGCAGAGTCTCTTGCCCTCTTTCCTCTCTTTCTCCTAATCAGAAGGAGCCTCTTTCCCTGCTGGGCTGCTTGGAGTTGGGGGATGGATTAGTCAGGATTCTCTAAAGTGACAGAAATAATAGAATAGACGAATACAGGGGAGTTCATTAGGAGAAATGACTCACATTATCACAAGGTGAAGTCCCACAATAGGCTGTCTGCAAGCTGAGGAACAAGGAAACCAGTTCGAATCTCCAAATCTCAAAAGTAGAGAAGCTGATAGTGCAGCCTTCAGTCTGTGGCCAAAGGCCTGAGAGCCCCTGGCAAATTGCTGGTGTAAGTTCACGAGTCCACAAGCTGAAGAACTTGGAGTCGGATGTTCTAGGGCATGAAGCATCCAGCATAGGAGAAAGATGGAGGCTGGAAGACCTCCAAGTCTGCTCTTTCCATTCCTGCTTTTATGCTGGCAGCTGATTAGATGGTGCCCACCCAGATTAAGGGTAAGTCTGCCTCTCCCAGTTCACTGACTCAAATGTTAATCTCCGTTAGCTACACCCTCAAAGACACATCCAGGAACAATAATTTGCATCCTTCAATGCAGTCAAGTTGCCACTCAATATGAACCATCATAGGGGAGGTGTGATGGGGGTACTCCCATGACCACTACAGCTGTCACTGCTCTGGGTTCTCACCTGAAGCTTGTGGCCTTACAGTTCATTACTGGGGCTACCCAAGGCCCATAGCCACTACTACTTGCCTGCTGCTGCTGTTAATTCACTGCCCAAGGCCATTTTAACTAGTAGGTGGTGAATCTTGCTGGAACTGCATTTATCCTATCAGGGCAGTTGATTCTTTTTTGGCCTAGGGTGGGTCTAGATATGTCATCCAGTTGCAAAGACCTGGAACTGAGGGTTTCAAGAATATGCATAGTGCTTTATTTTTATTGTGGCTGAGCTGGTACCCAAATCACAAGACAAAGTTCTTGTACTCTTCACTCAAATGGAAGGAGTCTCTCCCCAAGCTTCCCTGCTTGGAGTTGGGGAAGGGGTGTCACAGGTACTCTCTTAGCCACTGTAGCTGGTGTCACACAATTTGTACTCCAAGCCCACTGCCTCCAAGACCAGTGCAGCATCAGGGCTTGCCCAATGATTGCAGACCTTGTGGCCTGATTTCCACTCAAATTTGTTCAGGTCCCCAGGCCACTTTAGTTAGCTGGTGATTAAGCTGGCTGGGACTTGAGTTCTTCCCACTGGGGAAGATGATTTCCCTCAGGCCAGGGCTGGTCAAAATGCCTCCTCCATGGGCATCAGCAGAATTCTGCCCTGGGATGTATTCTGCTGTGACAGGACAACACTGAATTCCAATGCAAATTTCCACACTCACTTTGCTCTCACTTTCCCAAGCACACACAGATTCTCTTTTTGTTCTGCAATGCCTAAGGTTGGAGAAGGAGGGGTGTACTCAATATAAGACTGTCCTTTCTACCCTCTTCAATGTCTCTTTCCTTGCTATTATGTTAAAACCAGGTTCTTTGATTTGATACTTTCATTCTTATAAAGGTGTTTTATTGTGTGGATAGTTGTTCAATTTGGTGTTCTTGTTGGGGAACAATTGCTGGGGGGTTCTGTTCAGCCATTTTTCTTCACCTCCTTCAAAGCATATTTTTGGGCCAGGCGCTGTGGCTCATGCTTGTAATCCTAGTACTTTGGGAGGCTGAGGTGGGCGGATCACAAGGTCAGGAGTTCAAGACCAGCTTAGCCAACATAGTGAAACCCCGTCTCTACTAAAAATACAAAAAAAAAAAAAAAAAATAGCCAGGCGAGGTGGCAGGTGCCTGTAATCCCAGCTACTCAGGAGGCTGAGGCAGGAGAATCGCTTGAACCTGGGAAGAAGAGGTTGCAGTGAGCTGAGATTGTGCCACTGCATTCCAGCCTGGGTGACAGTGTGAGACTCTGTCTCAAAAAAAAAAAAAAAAAAATATATATATATATATATATATTATATATATATATATAAATTGTTTCAGTCAGTTGATAGTTTGTAAAAACTAATTCTGTCATTCAAATTTGGTAACTATTTTAACAAAAATGTAATGAGAGTAAACTGATATAGATGGTACTTATGAATTAGTAAGAAAGATCAAATTATTTCTAGGAAGATTTTCTTTTTTGTTTTTCAATGAAGTTTGCTTTTTCCATATAATATTTAAGCACTGAAGTGTGGATATTGTTTATACTTTGGATTCCTGATAAGAAAGAATAAGTGGCTATATGTGCTGGCGTTTCTTCATTAAACAAAATAGATATTGAGAAGCTACTGTGTGAGAGGGGCTAATGCTGGTTCTTAGGGATATATAGAGTAGTAAAATAAGTTATACTTGCTGAAAGGACTTCTTGGTTTGGTAACGAGACTGCAATGTGACAGGTGGTGTAATGGAAGCAAGCTCAGAGGAGTGGGAGAGTATAATTGAGGGACATCAAAGCCATCCTGGAAGTTCCTGTAAGACTCCTTAGAGGGCACAAATCTGAACAGGCAGAAAGCTAGGTGAAGAAGTGGAAAGAAGGGGAAAGAATGAGTCAAGATAATACACTCAATATATGTAGGAATTTTTCCTTACCCCTTTCTCTAAGCATGACAATTTTAAATAAAGTCATCATCATCAAAACTAGTGAAGCTTAAAAATAAGAGAATGCAGTCATCCCTTGGTATATGTGAGGGATCGATTCTAAGACTCTTCCCCTGTGAATACCCAAATCCTTAGGTGCTCAAGTTGTTGAAATATCAACTATGCACATTCTCCCATATACTTTAAATCATCTTTAGACTACTTATAATACCTAATGCAATGTCTATACGTAAACTTACTTATGTGGATTCAACACAGTACTTGGCATGTGGCAAAATTAAGTCTAGATCTTGGGAACTTTGTAGACTTAAAAAAAAATATTTTTGATCGGTGGTTGGTTGATTCCACAAATGTGGAACCCACATATATAGAGATGTGCCTGTATGTATGTGGTAGAATCATGAGTGGAACTCAGAGTATTTAGTGGGAGATGAAGGTAAGCAGCTCAGGGATGTTACAATTAAGCTTTAAGGCTGAGAGGATAAGCGAGAGGACATGAGAACCCCAGAGAATATAAGTGGGGTGTTCTACATAAGATGGAGCCAGAAAGGGCCTACCCAATCTACAAATGGGTTGTAGCACAACTTTTATTTTATTTTTTTGAGACGGACTCTCGCTCTATTGCCCAGGCTGGAGTGCAGTGGTGCAATCTCAGCTCACCACAACCTCTACCTCCTGGATTCGAGCGTTTCTCCTGCCTCACCCTCCTGAGTAGCTGGGATTACAGGCATGTGCCACCATGCCCGGCTATTTTTTTGTATTTTTCATAGAGGTGGGGTTTCACCTTGTTAGCCAGGATGGTCTTGATCTCCTGATCTCATAATCCGCCTGCCTTGGCCTCCCGAAGTGCTGGGATTACAGGCGTGAGCCACCGCCTGGCCTGTAGCACAACTTTGTACTCCATGTTAAGCATAGAAGAAATAAGAGCCATTTGACACATGCGATACATAAAAAAAAGAGTGACCTAGAAGCAATCAGAATTAAGCCATTTGTGGATATTGGAAATATATGGTAAATACCAACATATTGTAAAACTAGAGCAGAGAAACTAATGTTAAAACTGATCCAAAAAGATAAAACATATAGGGCCTAAGAAAGGCAAATTCAAGATTACATACAGAAAACTCTACAAGCCAGAACATAAGCATGACTCCTGAAAAAACAAACAAACAAACAACCCACAATATCTTCTGAAAATGAGTTCATAGAACAAACACACAAGAGTTTAAGCAAACAAATAAATAAGTGGACAAACAGGAAACTTTCCATATGACAGATAATTTACAAACTCAAGAAACATAATCCACACTCTCATGGCACTACAGATAATACAACCATTGAACATGATTTATAACATATGATCAAAAATATAAAGGAGAAGAATTTTATATTAAGATGTCAGTGTATGGAGCTTTATGAACCTAGTTCCCAGAGAAATAAGCATAAATAGTGAAACTTATAAAAAAGATTAAAATAATGTTATATTGTCCCAAGACCATAAAGCAAAGAAACATTTTATTCAAGAAAACCTATTAAGACTTACTACAAACCGCAAGAGACTGTGGTATTTGAATTTTGACCTGCTTCCCAGCAGAGTGTGACAAAATCTCTAGTCTGGGTAGGTATGGCCAACAAGATGGGGCTCTCTCTTGTCTCAGTTTTAAATCAAGTAACATGGTATCTCTCCAGAAGGGGCATACTGACATCACTTTTTGACCCAACATCTTCAAGTTTAAGAGGCTAAATTTCTGAGCAGGGTGTCCAAGATGCTGGGGCCCACCTTCTTTCACTGAGTCTCCATTCATAGGATGAAGGCTATACCCTAGACTTGATCCAGCTCATTCATAGGACTAAAATTCCACAACAAGAGAGGCAAGCAAAAAATACTAGAGGTTACCACTTTACCCAGTGCCTGGAGTAATGGCTCAGGAACTTTTTACATGGGGAGTAATAATACATAAGAATAGAGAGTTCTGAAGTTCTCCTAGCTTCTTCCAGTTCTCCCAGCCTCAGAACTCCTAGTGAGTCAGAAACTGACTTTATTTGAATGACAGAATGGGGAAACTTAAGCCTAAATGTGCTCTTGAAAACAATAGCTGTTCTTAAGTGAGAACAAGAAGTTACTTCATAGGGTCAACTAGTTTTTTAGAAAGAACAGGGAAGGAAATAACTAAGAAGAACACTCTTGGGATCAGAACAAACCTCAGACTGACATTAAAAACAATCACTGCCAAAATTTAATTGAATTATACTAGGAGTAATTTATGGCCCATGGCATTGCTGGAAACAAAATAGCAACCAGCCAGCAATTAGCGGGGCCTAAGGGCTGGGTGTTAATACCAACTGAAGTAAACAGGTTAATAGAGATCAAAGAAAGATGCAATGATAGCTCTGATAAAACCACTGTCATTCCGGGGTGACAGTGTGCACCTCCTGAGAAAAAACATCAAAGGCTTCACACTAAGTGAATAAATTAGACTTCATTCAAACAGTCTAGCCAAGTCACTAAATAAACAAAGAATAAAATAACAACTAAAACAAGCCTTAAGTGTGGGGAGAAGAATCATCATCCAGAGTTGCTGTATTACCTAAAATACTTAGTTTTTAACAACAAATTACAAGACATGCAAGGAAAATGGAAAGTGCAACCTGTATACACACACAAAAAGCAGACAGCAGGCCGGGCGCAGTGGCTCATGCCTGTAATCCCAGTACTTTGGGAGGCCGAGGTGGGCGGATCACCTGAGGTCAGGAGTTCAAAACCATCCTGGCCAACATGGTGAAACCTCGTCTCTACTAAAAATACAAAAATCAGCCAGGCATGGTGGTAGGTGCCTGTAATTCCAGCTACTCAGAGAGGCTGAGGCACAAGAATAGCTTGAACCCAGGAGGTGGAGGTTGCAGTGATCAGAAATCTTGCCACTGCACTCCAGCCTGGGCAACAGAGCAAGACTCCGTAAAAAAATAAATAAATAAATAAAAGAAAGAAAAGAGAAAAAAGCAGATAGCAGACACTTTTTGTGAGCACCCAGATATCAGATTTAACATACCAAAAATATAGCAAAAAAATGGAAGAAATGAAAATGTTATATTAGGCAATATTTGCTAAATGCAAAAGAAATCAATAAGGAAGAATAGAGAAAGAGAAAAAAAAACCATGAGACATAGAGAAAACAAAAGTAACTTAAAATGTAATTCAAAATATATTGATATTATAATAACATTAAATGTGAATGGATTAAATAGCCCAATCAAAAGGCAGAGATTTCCAGTCTAGATGAAAAAGTAAAGCAAGAACCAAACATGCTGTCTACATGGGACACTTTAGATTCAAAGGTACAAATGGGTTGACAGTAAGAGGATGGAAAAAGATATTACATACAACAATAATTAACCTGAAATAACTAGACTAATATCAGAGAAAATAGACTTTAAAACAAATTACTAGAGATAAAAGAGGTATTTTATAATAATAAAAAAGTCAGTGCATCAGGAAGATATAATAGTTTTGAACAAATATACACCAAACAACAACCTCAAAATAAAGGCACAGTTGACATAAATCAAAGGAGAAATAGACAATTCAATAACAATAGCTCATTTTCTTATTTTATTTTATTTTTTTTGAGACAGAGTCTTGCTCTGTCGCCCAGGCTGGAGTGCAGTGGCGCGATCTCGGCTCACTGCAAGCTCCGCCTCCCGGGTTCACGCCATTCTCCTGCCTCAGCCTCACGAGTAGCTGGGACTACAGGCGCCCGCCACCACGCCCGGCTAATTTTTTGTGTTTTTAGTAGAGACGGAGTTTCACCGTGTTAGCCAGGATGGTCTCAATCTCCTGACCTCGTGATCCACCTGCCTCGGCCTCCCAAAGTGCTGGGATTACAGGCATGAGCTACTGCGCCCGGCCAACAATAGCTCATTTTCAATAACAGATAGAACATCTAGGCAGGGGAGCAATAAGAAAACAGACTTGAACACTATATGCCAATTAGACCTAAGAAACATCCGTACAGCACTCCGACCAATAACAGCAGAACACATATTCTTGAATGCACATGGAATATTCTCTAGGATAGACCATATGTTAGGTCATAAAACAAGCCTCAATAAAATTAAAAAGATTTAAATCATACGAAGTATGTTCTCTAACAACAATGGAGTAAAATTAGGAAAGGACACTTGACAAATTCACAAATATGTGGAAATTAAATAGTACACCCATAAATAACCAATGCATCAAAACTACACATTATGTGTATTAACACCTCACTATCTACCCCATGAATATGTACAATTAATATTTGTCAATTAAAAAATAAAATGGAAAGCAAACAATGCTACACACACACAAAATGAATGACTGAAAAATGAAAAAAAAATCACATGGAGAATTAGAAAATACTTAAGATGAATAAAATTGAAAATGAAGACAAAACATACCAGAAGTTATGAAATGAAGTTAAAGCAGTGCTTTGAGAAAGATTTATAGCTGTAAACACCTATATCAAAAAAGAAGACATATCTAAATGAATAATGTGGTCTTTTACCTTAAGACGCTAGGAAAAGAGGAGCAAAATGACCCCAAATCAAATAAAAGGAAGGAAAATGTAACCTCTAGAGTGTAATTGTTAATTAAATAAACAATAGAAAAATATTAGATGAAAGCAATGAAACCAATAGTTTGTTCTTTGAAAAGATCAGCAAAATTAATACACATTTACCTTGACAGGCCAAGAAGAAGAGCTGACTAAATTATTAAAGTCTAGAATGAAAGAGGAATACTATAAACAATTATATGCCAACAAATTAGATAATCTACACAAAATGGAAAAATTCCTAGGAAGAAACAATATAAAATCTGAATAGACCTATAAAAAATAAAGAGATTTAATTGGCTAGAGGACTAACAATTTTATTTATCTTAAAAAAACAGCTTTTGGTTCCATTGGTTTTCTCTATTAATTTCTTGTTTTGAATTGTATTGATTTCTGCTCTGATTTAAATTATTTCTTTTCTTCTGCTTACTTTGGATAATTCACTCTTCTGTTGCTAGTTTTCTAAGGTAGAAGCTTATATAAGTTTGGATCTTAGATCTTCTAAGATTTTAGATTTTTTAGATCTTCTTTTCTAATATGTACATTCAGTCCTATAAATTTCCCTTTAAGTGTTGCTTTTGCTGCATCCCACAAATTTTAAGTTCTGTTTTCATTTAGTTCAAAACATTAGAAATTTTCTCTTGATATTTGCTCATTGACCCCTGTGTTATTTAGAACTTTGTTGTTTAATCTCCAAGTATTTGAGGATTTTCCCGCTATCTTTATGTTATTGATTTCTAGTTTAATTCCACTGTGGTTTGAGAACAGAGATTGAATGATTTTTGTTCTTTTAAACTTGTTAGGGTGTATTTGATGGCCCACAATGTAAGGTCTATCTTGCTGGATGTCTCATGGGAGCTTGACATGAATGTGCATTCTGCTTTTGTTGGATGAAGTGGGCTACAGATATCCATTATATCCAGTTGGTTGGTGGTGGTGTTGAGTACAACTGTGCTCTAATTTTCTGACTACTAGATCTGTTCATTTCAGATAAAGGGGTGTTGAAGTTTCCAACTATAATAGTAGATTTATTTATTTCTTCTTGAAATTCTATCAGTTTTTGCCTCATGTATTTTGATGCTCTGTTGTTAGGTGCAGACATATTAAGGACAATTATGTGTTCTTCGATAATTGGCCCCTTTATCAACATGTAATTCCATTCTTTACCCTTGATAATTTCCTTGCTCTCAAGTCTGTGTCTTCTGAAATTAATACAGCTATTCCCACAGTCTTTTGATTAATGTTTGCAGTGTATATTTTTCTCCATTCATTTACTTTTAATCTAATGTGTCTTATATTTAAAGTGAGTTTCTAGTAGACAACATATAGATGGGTCTGGCTTTTAGATCCACTCTGAAAATCTCTTTTAATTGGTGTATTTGGACAATTAACATTCAAAGTGATTATTGACACATTTGGATGAATATCTACCATATTCGTTACTATCTGATATTTGTTGCCCTTTTTAGTCCTATTTTTGTCTTCCCTTCTTCATTCATTTTCTTGTGGTTTTAACTGTGCATTTTATACAATTCCATTTTGTCTTCTCTCTTAGAATATTGGTTGTACTTTTTTCTTTTTTTTAAAAGTGGTTTCTGTAGAGTTTACTATATACACTTACAAGTAGTCTAAGCCCACTTTCGAATAATACTATACCTCTTTACAGGTAGCGTGAGTGTCTTATATCAAAATAATTTTGGCTGGGCGCGGTGGCTCACGCCTGTAATCCCAGCACTTTGGGAGGCCGAGATGGGTGGATCACGAGGTCAGGAGATCGAGACCATCCTGGCTAACACAGTGAAACCTCGTCTCTATTAAAAATACAAAAAATTAGCCAGGCGTGTTGGCAGGCACCTGTAGTCCCAGCTACTCGGGAGGCTGAGGCAGGAGAATGGCGTGAACCCGGGAGGCAGAGCTTGCAGTGAGCCGAGATCACACCACTGCACTCCAGCCTGGGGGACAGAGCAAGACTCTGTCTCAAAAAAAATTTTTGCAGCCATAAAAAATGATGAGTTCATGTCCTTTGTAGGGACATGGATGAAGCTGGAAACCGTCATTCTCAGCAAAGTATCGCAAGGACAAAAAACCAGACACCACATGTTCTCACTCATAGGTGGGAATTGAACAATGAGAACACATGGACACAAGAATGGGAACATCACACACCGGGGACTGTTATGGGGTGGGGGGAGGGGGGAGGGATAGCATTAGGAGATATACCTAATGCTAAATGACGAGTTAATGGGTGCAGCACACCAACATGGCACATGTATACATATGTAACAAACCTGCACATTGTGCACATGTACCCTAAAACTTAAAGTATAATAATAATAAAATTTTTTTTTAAATTTCTTCCTTCCATCCATTTTATCATACATATCATCATACATAAGCATGCATAACTGCATATGTATATATCCACACACACATAAGCATACATATTTAAATACATCATTGCTATTATTATTTTGAACAAGACTCATCTGTTATATTAATTAAGAATAAGAAAAATAGCACCTGTTATCCCAGCACTTTTGGAGGCCAAGGCAGGAGGATCACTTGAGCCCAGGGGTGTGAGACTACCCTGGGCAGCATAGCAAGACCCCATCTCTCCAAAAAAAAATTAAAAATTAGCCAGGTATAGTGGTGTGTACCTGTGGCCCCAACTACTTTGGAAGCTGAGGCAGGAGGATCACTTGAACCCAGGAGTCTGAGGCTGCAGTGAGCTGTGATCCTGCCACTGTACTCCAGCCTGGGTGACAGAAAGACCCTGCCTCAAAAAAAATGCACATATTTAAAATATAAATATAATACAAATATATATAATAAATAATAAATAAAAGTTTTTATTTTACCTGTACCTATTCTTTCTCTGATGCTCTTCCTTTTTTATGTGGATGCAAGTATCTTACCTATATAATTTCCTTTCCATCTAATGAGTTTCTTTTAATATTTCTGGCAAGGATTCTGTACCGGCAACACGTTTCTTTTTTGAAAACCATATATTCCTCCTTCATTCTTGAAGAATTTTTCTTCTGGGCACATAATTCTAGATTAGTGTTCTTTTTTTCTCAGTACTTTTTTATTTCTTTTCTTGCTGGCATGGTTTCTGAAGAGAAGACGGATGTTATTCTTATCTTTGCTTCTTCATAGGTCAGCTGTTTTTTTCCTTTTGTTTCTTTCACAGTTTTTTACCCTATCTTTGATTTTCTTGTAGTTTCAAGATGATATGCACAGGTGTAGTTTTTTTTTTTTTTTTTTTTTGGCATTTATCCTACTTGATATTCTATGAGCTTCCTGGATCTGTGGTTCTGTGGCTGCCAATGATTTGGGGAAAGTTCTGAGTCATTATTGCTCCAAGTATTTTTTCATTCCTTTTTCTCTCTCTTTGGTTTCTTATCTTCTCATTATGTGTACGTTAAATCTTTAGTGGTTGTCTCTCAGTTCTTGGATATCGTGTTCTGTTTTTTTCAGTCCTTTTTTTCTCTTTGCCATTCAGTTTTAGAGTTTCTATTGAGATATCTTCAAGCTCAGAGGTTTTTTCCTCAGTTACATCAGTGCACCTAATAATCCTATCAAAAACATTCTTTTTTGTCACAGTGTTTTTCATTGATAGTATTTTTTTGTTTTCTAGAATTTTCATTTCTCTGCTTACATTGTTCATCTGATCTTGCATACTGCCCACTTTACCCATTAGAGCCCTTATCATATTAATCATAATTGTTTTAAATTGCTGGTCTGATAATTCCAATGTCCCTGCTATATCTGTGCCAGATTCTGATGTTTGCTCTGTCTCTTCAAAGTGTATTTTTTGCCTTTTGGTATGTCTTGTAATTTTTCTTAATAGTCAGACATTATATGCTAAGTAAAAAGACTACTGTACATAGGTCTTTAGGAACGTGGTGGTAAGGTATGGGGAAAGATGAAGCATTCTGTATTAGGACGATCAGGTCTCAGTTCTTTAGATGATCATGTGCCCCTGGACTGTGAAATTCACCAGGGTTTCCCATTCTTTTCCCACATTTGTGGTGGGGCAGGATGGCTAGAGTAGGCTGGAGTTAGATATTTCCTTTCCAGCAGGTCAGTTAGGTTCTGAAAAGGCCCAGTAGGTTAGGCTCTGGTTAACTACTTTCTCCTGAGAGTAGACCTTGTTAAGAAGAACAGAATGCTTTGGTGCATTTTAAAATGGTTTATTCTCCTCCCACCCCCACCAGAAGTACAAGGGGATTTTTTTTTCTCAGATTAACTATGAAAATTTGATTTAGCTTCAGTAAATAAAACAAACGTGTGAGTCCCCATTATGATTATGACTGGATATGCCTAGGGTTTTTAGTTCTCAGAGATGTCCACACTGAGTCTCTAGCAATTTGTGGATTATAGTTGAGATTTTTTTTACCCTGTCACTAGATTCCACAGAGCTTTCAGCTCCTGGGTTTCTACTCTACTATACTGTGTTTCTCTATATTCACCTGTCAGTCTCTCCAATTGTTGGGGAATCAGTTTGCCCTGTGACCTCAACTCTCTTACAGACCCAGGAAGAGTCATTGATTTTTCAATTTGTTCACCTCTTCGCTTGTTATTAGGATAGAGTGGTGACTTCCAGACTTCCTGCTTGCTGAATTGTAAATCAGAACTCTTTTGGCTTATTTTCTAATAGAATTTTTTTTTTACTATTGATTTGAGAGTTCTTTATATATTTTAGATACCAGTCTTTTGTCAAATATGTGTTTTGCTAATGTACACTCACAGTGTGTAGCTTGTATTTTCATCCTGACAGAGTATTTCAGAATGCAAATTTTTTAATATTGATAAAGTCCAATATATCAATTTTTCCTTTTATGTATAATGCTTTCAGTAAAAAATCTAAGATCTATGTCTACCTCTAGATCCTTAAGAGTTTCTCCATTCCCCCCCAGTTTTATAGTTGTATATTATAATTTTAGGTTTTGATTCATTTTAAGTTTTGTACAAGGTGTGAGACCAGTCAATTATTTTCCCTATGGATGTTCAATTACTTCAGCACCGTTTGTTGTAAAGGCTAACCTTTTTCCATTGAATTGCTTTTAAACCTTTGTCAAAAATTAGTTGGATGTATTTGCTTTCATCTATTTCTGGATATTTTCTGTTCTATTGATCTATGTGCCTATCCCTCTGTAAATACCACAAAGTCTGATTACTGTAGCAACATTTAAGATCAGATGGACTTCTTTCTCCTACTGTGTTCTTTTTCGAAATTTCCTTTAGCTATTCTAGTTATTTTAAATTTTCATGTAAGTTTTAGAATTGTCTTATTTGGATATTGATTATAATTGTATCACACTTATTTATCAATCTGGGGAAAATTAAGACATTTACTCTTTTGAGTGTTCTAATTAATGAATACAATTTGTCTGACCATTTGTTTAGATATTCTTTTATTTCTTTCATCAACAATGTAAATTTTCAGCACGTAAGTCATGCACATGTATTCTTAGATTTATACCTAAGTATTTCCCATTTTTAAGCCATTATAAATAAAACTATATTATAAATTATAAAAATAATTATAAATGATATTGTGTTTTTAATTTTAGTGCCCACATGTTTATTGCTAGTATATAGAAATAACATTTATTTGTGTATGTTGATCTTTTATCTTGTTTGAATGTGTTTATTCTAGGAGTATTTTAAAAATGGGTTAATTGGTATCTTCTATGTAAACAATCATGACATCTACCAACAGGGAAGTTTTATTATTTTATTTTCTGATCTGCATACCTTTTGTTTCCTTCTCTTTCTTGGTTGCATGTCTAGAACCTCCAGCACTACGTGGAATAAAAGTGATGAGAGTAGACACACTTGCTTCATTCACAATTTAAGGAGAAAAGCATTTGGTTATTCAACATTAGGCATAATGTTAACTGTAGTTTTTTCATACCTTTTTTTATCAAGTTGAGGAATTTCCTCTGTATTTCTATTTTCTGACAGTTTTTTTCCTTATGAATGGGCACTGAATTTTGTCAGATTTTTCTGCAATGATTGATGTGATAACATACGTTTTTCTTCTTTAACCTGTTAATATGGTGGATTAGATTGATTTTTTTATTTAAATAGCTTTAGTGGTACAAGTGGTTTTAGGTTACATGGATGAATTGTATAATGATGATGTTCAAGATTTTAGTGTACCCATCTTGTGAGTAAGGTCCATTTTTCTCAATATGTAGTTTTTAATCCCTCACCCCTTCCCAACCTCCCTCCTTCTGAATCACCAATGTCCACTATACCACTCTGTAGGCCTTTGCATATCCACATAGTGTAGCTCCTACTTATATGTGAGAATATGTGCTGTTTGATTTTCTATTCCTAAGTTACCTCCCTTAAAATAATGACCACCAGCTCCATCCAAGTTGCTGCAAAAGACATTATTTCATTCTTTTCTGTGGCTGAGTGGTATTTCATTAAATATATACATATATGTATATATATGTTTACACATACACACACACACACACATATATATATAAAATACACACACACATTTTCTTTATCCACTCGTTGGTTGATGGGCACTTAGGTTGTTTTCATATGTTTGCAATTGTGAACTGTGCTGTGATAAATATATGTGTTCAGAAGTCTTTTTAACGTAATGACATCTTTTCCTTTGGGTAGATTGGGACTCCTGGATTGAGTGGTAGATCCACTTTTAGTTCTTTGAGAAATCTCCATACTGTTTTCCATAGAGGTTACACTAATTTACATTCTCACCCCAGCAGTGTGTAAGTGTTCCCTTTCCACCACATCTACACCAATCTATTGTTTTTTGACTTTCTCATAATGGCCATTCTGGCTGGGGTAAGGTGGTGTATTAGTCTGCTCTTGCACTGCTATAAAGAAAAAACTGAGACTGGGTAATTTATTAAGAAAAAAGGTTTAATTGGCTTACAGTTCTGTAGGCTGTACGGGAAGCATAGTGACTTCTGAGGAGGCCTCAGGAAATGTTCAATCATGGCAGAAGGCAAAGGAGAATTAGATACATCTTACATGGCTGAAGCAGGAGAAGGAAAGAGAGAGGAAGGTGCTACACACTTTTAAACAACCAGATCTCGTGAGAATTCTATCATGGCAACAACACTAGACGGATGGTGCTAAACCATTAGAAACTGCCCCCATGATCCAATCACCTCCCACCAAACTCCACCTCCAGTATTGGTGATTTGTATTAGTCTGTTTTCACACTGCGGATAAAGACATACCAGAGACTGGGCAATTTACAAAAGAAAGAAGTTTAATTAGACTTACAGTTCTACATGGCTTGGGAGGCCTCACAATCGTGGCAGAAGGCAAGGAGGAGCAAGTCACATCTTACGTAGATGGCAGCAGGCAAAGAGAGCTTGTGCAGGGAGACCCCCATTTTTAAAATCACAGATCTCATGAGACCCATTGACTATCACAAAAACAGCATGGGAAAGGCCTGCCCCATGATTCAATCATCTCCCACCAGGTCCCTCCCATAACACATGGGAATTATGGGAGGTACAGGAAGAGATTTGGGCAGGGATACAGAGCCAAACCATATCAGGATTACAGTTCAATATAAGATATGGGTGGGGATACAGAGCCAAACCATATCAGGATTACAGTTCAATATAAGATTTGGGTGGGGACACAGATCCAAGCCGTATCAGGTGGTATCTCATTGTGGTTTTAATTTGCATTTCCCTGATTAGTGATGTTGAGCATTTTTCTTATGTTTCTTGGCCATTTGTGTATCTTCTTTTGAGAAATGTCTATTCATATCATTTGTCCACTTTTTGATGGTCTTTTTTTTCTTGATGATTTGTTTGAGTTCCTTGTAGATTCTGGATATTAGTCCTTTGTTGGATGCATAGTTTGTAAATATTTTCACTCATTCTTTGGGTTGTCTGTTTACTCTGATGAGTATTTCTTTTCCTATGCAGAAGCTTTTTAGTTTAGTTAGGTCCCACTTATTTATTTTTGTTTTTGTTGTATTTGCTTTTGAGGTCTTAGTCATAATTCCTTGCCTAGACCAATGTCCAGAAGAGTTTTTGCAAGGTTATTTCCTAAAAATTGTATGGCTTCAGATCTTAGATTTCTGTCTTTAATCCATTTCCATTGACTTTTGTATAAGGTGAGAGATAAGGATCCAGTTTAATTCTTCTTTATGTGGCTATCCAGTTTAACCAGCACCATTTATTGAATAGGGTGTCCTTTCCCCAGTGTGTTTTTGTCAACTTTTGAAAGATCAGTTGGCTATAGGTATGTGGTGTTGTTTCTGGGTTCTCATTCTGTTTCCTTGGTCTATGTATCTACTTTTATACCAGTACCATGCTGTTTTGGTTACTGTAGCCTTGCAGTATAATTTGAAGTTGGGTAATGTGATGCCTCCAGATTTGTTCTTTTTTGCTTAAGTTTGCTTTGGCTATTTGAGCTCTTTTTTTGATTCCATATGAATTTTAGGATTTTTTTCTAATTCTGTGAAAAATGATGCTAATATTTTGATAGGAATTGTATTGAATCTGTAGATTTATTTGGCAGTATGGCCATTTTCATGATATTGATTCTTCCAATCCATGAACATAAGATGTATTTTCATTTGTTTGTGTCATCTGATTTCTTTCAGTAGTGTTTCGTAGTTCTCCTTCTAGAGAATTTTCACCTTCCTGGTTAATTATATCCCTAGGTATTTTATTATTTTTTGCAGCTATTGTAAAAGGGAATGAGTTCTTTAATTTGATTCTCAACTTGGTCATTGTTGATGTATAGTGGTGCTACTGATTGGTGTACATTGATTTGTGATCTGAGACTTTACTGAATTCATCAAATCTAGGCGTCTTTTTTAATAATCTTTAGGGTTTTCTAGGTATAAGATTATATCATCAGCCAACAGAGATAGTTTTACTTCTGGTTTTCCAATTTGGATGCCCTTTATTTCTTTCTCTTGTTTGATTGCTTTGGCTGAGAGTTCGTAGGTTGATTGATTTTTGAAAATTGAACCAGCCTTGCATCCCTGGTTGCATCCATTGTCTCTGATAAAAAATCTGGTGCCATTTGTATTATTTATTTCTTATAGTTAAGGTATACTTTTATCTGGTTGCTTTTCAGATGTTTTCTTTGCCTTTGTTTTCAGAAGATTAATATGATCTGTCTTGTCATGTATTTTTGTTTGTTTGTTTATCCTGATTGTTTTTGGCTCAGCTTCTTAAATTTGTGAGTTTATGTCTCTTACCAAATTTGTCAAGTTTTCAGCCATTATTGTTTTTGAATACTTTTTTAAGTCTCATCCTCTTTCCCCTCGCCTTACAAGTCTACGATAACACAAATGCTAGCTCTTTCTTTATACGTTCATAGGTCCCTGAGGCTCTGTTTACTTTTCAGTCTACCTTATATCTGTTGTTCAGATGGATAGCTATTGTTCTAGCTACCATTTCTTTTATTCTTTCCTTTGTCCCCTCCTTTTTTTTTTTATTTTTTGAGACAGAGTCTCACTCTGTCACCAGGCTGGAGTGCAGTGGCGCGATCTCAGCTCACTGCAACCTCTGCCTCTCGGGTTCAAGTGATTCTCCTGCCTCAGCCTCTGGAGTAGCTGGGACTACAGGCACATGCCACCACGCCCAGCTAATTTTTGTATTTTTAGTAGAGATGGGGTTTCACCATGTTGGCCAGGATGGTGTTGATCTCTTGACCCTGTGATCCACCTGCCTCAGCCTCCCAAAGTGCTAGGATTACAAGCATGATCCACCACTCCAGGCCTGTTCCCTCCATTTTTCTGTTGGGCCCATATACTGATGTTTTCTATTTTAGCTGTTGCATTTTTCAGGTCTAAAATTTCCATTTGTTTCTTTTTTACGTTTTTTTACTGATATTTTCTATTTCATTGCTGACACTTTTTCTTTGTTTTACACATTTTTTTAATTGCTCAATAAAGCATTTTTATTAGGGTTGCTTTAAAGTTATCGTCAAATGAATCTAACATTTCTGTTATCTCAGTGTTGATGTATGTTAATTATCTTTTTCATTCATCTCAATAGTCCTGATTCTTGATATTATGGGTGATTTTTAATTAAAATCTGGATACTTTGGGCATTATGTTTTGAAACCCCAATGATATTTAAATTGTGTTTAGTTACTTTTGTTGGTTTTTTTCTAACAACACTCCTGCATGATATAAGTAGACCCTACGTTGTTACTGTACAGTGCTGGTAGAAGTCCAGGTTCCCCACTTGGTTTGTGGTGACACTCAAGGAGAGGGACTCCTCATTACTTCTGAGCAGAGATGGGCATTCCAGCTTTCTACATGATCTCCACTGACATGGTGGTGCGTGAGTGACCTTGTTAAAGCTGGGCAATGGTGAAATTTTAGACTTTTTACTAGGTCTCTCCTGACACCACTTCTGTGAGGGAGAGAGGGCTACTTGATTACTGCACAGTGCGGGTAGAAGTTTAAACTCTCAACTTGGTTTCCACTGACACCATGAGGTAGTTTCATTACCAGTGACGGGGATAACAGTATGGACTCCCTCTGCTACTTTACCAGGCATTTTGTAGCGTCTTGTTACATCCTAGCAAGAATGGAAATCTAGGCTTCCCAGTCAAATTTTTCTGATGCTGGTAGTGGTAGGGCCATGACTACCAATGAGTTCATGTTTTCTCTGTGGTGTTTGGCTGGAATAGTTATTGTCTAAAAGCTTTCCATTTAGGTTGCTCCTTTTCTGGGCCTTTGGCTAGAGAGAGCAGACTTTTGATGGCAGAAGGGTGGTTTTTTACTTGTGTTTGTTGCTGTTAACATATTACCAGGTCTTCAGCTCAGGATATATAAAGTAAAAAAGAGTATTCACCACCATGTTATTCCTTATTTTCCAAGATATCTAGCTGGCTCATCCTCTTCTTTCCACCTTTTGTAAACTTCTTATGTTTGTTTTATACATAATGTCCAGAAATTTTAGTTGTACATAATGGAAGAAATGGAAAAAAATACATCTTCTCCATATTTCTGGACATGGGGTTGACACAGCAGTGTTACTCCTAGGTATTTATGGAAGACAAATGAAAACATGCCCATGCAAAGACTTGCTCTTGAGTCTTCATAGCAGCTGAATCTATAAGAGGCAAAAACTAGAACTTACCAAATGCTCATCAGCATGTGAAGAAATAAATAAATTTTGATATATTCATATTATTGTTATTTGAAAATTAAAGTATCTGACTGCAATATCAAAGCAGAAGAAGGTGAGGGAAAAGATGAACACTTAAACATAGTGGTGAAAATATAAATTGTTATCATTTCTTTGGAAACAAATGGAATAAACTTAAATTGGAGTAAAAATGAAAATAAACATTTAACTTCTGGATTTCCTAGAAAATCTTTTACAAATCTATATAAGAAAATGTGTACAAGGATGCTTAATATAGCGTTGTAGCAGAAATGGGAAATAATCTAAAATATCCATCATTAGGGGATTAGAAGAATCATGGGGTCTTGATGAATTATATCTAATTATCTTAGAAATTGAAATAAAAAACTTACTGAGCAGAAAAAAGTTGCAAGTTACACTTGTATACATTTTTAATCACACAACATTATTCTAAAACTAGTTTTATGGACGTAAATCCACATAATACATGTGTAAAAACTTGGATAAAAATACAGTTGGAATTTATATAAGTGATTGCTAGTCAGAAAGGAACAATACAAAAGAATTTAAGCATAAAGTATCTGTTTTTTGAAAAAAAATTTCAGACTTTATATTCATAGGCATTTACTACATTATTCTCTATAATCTGTTTTTATTTTTTCATAATTGAAAAGGAAGGAGTTAGGAAATTATGGTTAGATATAGCTTATGAAGAAGAGGAAAACTCGAGCAAAAATGATGAGGCATATTTGGAAAACTAAGACATTTATGCAGCCAAAAAACACATGAAAAAATGCTCACCATCACTGGCCATCAGAGAAATGCAAATCAAAACCACAATGAGATACCATCTCACACCAGTTAGAATGGCAATCATTCAAAAGTCAGGAAACAACAGGTGCTGGAGAGGATGTGGAGAAATAGGAACACTTTTACACTGTTGGTGGGACTGTAAACTAGTTCAACCCTTGTGGAAGTCAGTGTGGCGATTCCTCAGGGATCTAGAACTAGAAATTCCATTCGACCCAGCCATCCCATTACTGGGTATATACCCAAAGGACTATAAATCATGCTGCTATAAAGACACATGCACACGTATGTTTATTGCAGAATTATTCACAATAGCAAAGACTTGGAACCAACCCAAATGTCCAACAATCATAGAATGGATTAAGAAAATGTGGCACATATACACTATGGAATACTATGCAGCCATAAAAAATGATGAGTTCATGTCCTTTGTAGGGACATGGATGAAATTGGAAATCATCATTCTCAGTAAACTATCGCAAGAACAAAAAACCAAACACCGCATATTCTCACTCATAGGTGGGAATTGAACAATGAGAACACATGGACACAGGAAGGGGAACATCACACTTCGGGGACTGTTGTGGGGTGGGGGGAGGGGGGAGGGATAGCATTGGGAGATATACCTAATGCTAGATGACGAGTTGGTGGGTGCAGCGCACCAGCATGGCACATGTATACATATGCAACTTACCTGCACGTTGCACACATGTACCATAGAGCCTAAAGTATAATAATAATAAAAAAAAAGAAAAAAAAATGTGGCCCTTAGAATTGCTTAAAATCATCACATTTCAAAAAAAATACTGATTTGTATAATTGTAGCTATTTTACATGACAATTATAACTAATAAAAATAATGATAAGGCAATAAAAAAAAAAAGAAATTTAAGGCTGGGTGAACGGCACATAAGCCTTGAGTCACAGGTAAAGGGCATATATGAAGGGCCTTGTATGTCATTCTGAGGGTCATTCAGATTTTTCTTTAAGGCAGGGAAGCACCAATGAAGGCTTCGAAGAATGAGAATTACATAAATTCGTGCATCCCATAAAGGCATATTTAAGTGCTATGGTGTTAGCTAAGCGTATAAAAAGGGGGAAGGGCATCAAATGAAGAGAAGAGGCAACATAAACTATTTTTCACAAATAACAGTAACTTCTAAAAGTAAAGTCTTGTTGGCATTGCAGGCTCCGCGAGTGCAAGAAACCTGTATTTTGCTTAGTTGTGCCCCAGAGCAGAGTAGTATGGATTAACAGATACTCAGTAGTTACAGTGGCTGGATGTTCTAATAATTCAAGGATGGGCTTTTATTGTGGAAACTCTATTTCAGAGACACGATGTTCTAGGTGGTAGGTTTAGATCTGTGTAGTGCAAGCTATGTGATAGATCTGGATATTTTTAATTTGCTGGTTGACAGGCTAAATGTTCACCTGTTTGACTGGATTTATTATTACCAATTTAGTTAAAAAGACAGTTTTTGCATTACAATATCAGATCATTTGTTGGATTAAATGAATTTATATTTTAACAAATATTTCAGTCAAATTGGCAATGACAATAGGCTATCTTGGTCATATTAATTCAAACAGTCAAACATTCACTGAGTAAAGACTAAGAAACAATGTTTTATTTTACTCATGTTAAGAAAGATACAGTTCATACATACATGTGTGTGTATATGTATGTGTCTATGTATGTATTATATTGTCTGTGTATTATATGTGTCTATGTATGTATTATATATGTGTGAGTAATATATGTATGTGTCTACGAGTAATATAATGTGTATGTGTCTATGAGTATGAGTATGAGTAATATAATATGTATGTGTCTATGAGTAATATAATGTGTCTATGTATTATACATAGACATGTGTCTATGTATGTATTATATATGTGTGAGTAATATATGATATATTTGTATATTTTCTGGATACATAGGATGCATCTAATAAATGTTTATTATTTTATCTTCTCCATGCCTAATGAGAAATTGGCAGACACTTAAGGTGATACAGAAATGAAACAATTAAACAGATGGTTTCCTTGTGCAGAAAATCTTTAAAAATACAGACTAAAAAATAAAAAAGTTACAATCCAACCACCCAGATATATTATATTAATGATTTAGTGTGCCTCTTTTTCAAATTAAACAAAATGTGTGTGTATATATACATATGTGAGATAGATCACTACTGTGCATACTACTTTATTGCCTGCTCTGTTTTGCCTATTGTTCATACATTTCATATCATTAAATCTTCTTTTCCAATGGATAAATCATTTCCCATTCCTCTACGGACCTTCTGCATAAATCTTATGTTCCATTGTTTGACAGTATGAATATATTTTTTTCACTACCTTTCACTTTGCTCTTGTTTTACTAATTGACTTTTTCATGGAAGAAAAAAATATTATGCTGTGACAATGTCATTCTCTAAAAATATTATACTGTGATAATGTCCTTCTCATTTCAGAGTTGCTTACCTTTTGTTTACAATTCTTTTGTTATGACATAGTTCCTAAAGCTGCAACTTAAGTGATTTGCTCTTGTCTTCAGCTGGCTATCCTCTTCGCCAAGTCCTTCCTTTCAGTGAATGGTGTGTGAATGAACAGTTTAATTTACTGGGAGAGATCACTGTTTCAAGTAATCCTATGGTTAATCATTTTGTCAAGACAGAATCCAATAATGAGAATAATCACTCCCAAATTGATGTTTTGAAATTTGTATTTTTTGTATTGGAGACGTCTTACATAGACATATTGCATGTAACTTGTGGAGTGCCTCTGGCCGTATTCAGAAAGCTAGTATTTGATATTAACAATACTCATAGTAATGCATCATTTAACAATGGATATACATTCTAAGAAATTTCATTGTTGTGGGAACATCATAGAGTTTATTGCACAAACATGGATGGTATTGTCTACTGCACACCTAGGATACATGTTGTAGCCTATGGCTCCTAGGCTACAAAGCTGTATAGCATGTGATTTTACTAAATACTGGAGGCAGTTCTAAAATTGTGTATCAAAACATATCTGAACATAGAAAAAGTACTGTAAAAATATGGTATAAGGCCAGGCGCAGTGGCTCAGGCCTGTAATCCCAGCATTTTGGGAGACTGAGGCACAAGGACTGCTTGAGGCCAAGAGTGGAAGAGCAGCCTGGGCAACGTAGAAAGACTCCCATCTCTAAACACACGCACAAAAATTAAAACAGCCAGGCATGGTGTCACATGCTTGTAGTCCTAGATACTTGGGAGCCTGGGTAAGAGTGAGACCCTGTCTCAACAATATATATATAAAGATAAAAAGTAGTAAACCTGTATAAGACACGTGCTATGAATGGAGCTGGCAGGACAGGAAGTTTCTCTGGGTGAATCAATGAGTGAGCAGTGAGTGAATGTGGACTACTAGGACATTACTGTACATTACTGCAGACTTTATAAGCACTATACACATAGGCTGCACTAAATTTATAAAAAAATATTATTTTCTTCAATAATAAATTAACTTTAGAGTTAATAAATAAGTTAACTTCAGAGTTGCTTACTTTTTATTTACAATTGTTTTGTCATAACATGGTTCCTAATGCTGCAACAGAAGTGATTTTGCTCTTGCCTCTCAGCTGGCTATCCTTTTCTCCAAGTCCTCCCTTTTAGTTAATGATATGTGAATGAACACTTCAATTCACTGGGAGAGACCACTGTTTAAATTAATCCTATGGTTAATCATTTTGTCAAGACAGAATCTAGTAATGAGAATATTCACTCCCAAATTGATGTTTTTGAAATTTGGATTTTTTTGTATATTCTTATCTTAAAGCATCTCCATCTGCAGTCAGTGTTGAAGGCCCAGCTGTCAACCATAGAAAAGACAAAGGCAAGCTGGGAATGGAGGTGAATGCATTTAGGCCTGAGTACTCCCACCAGGGAATAAGCAGCTCATGTTAGCACTCCTTCTAGCCACATCACTGGAGGACATGTATGTTAATGAATATTCTCCTGGCACTTGAAGGGAATAGAAAATTGTGTTGACTCCCAAAGTGAATCTGAAATCAGCTCTCTTGTAGTGAAGGCAATAGTTGGGTTTATTTGAGTATAAAATATATTTTTTGTCTTTCTTTTATTATTATTACTATTTACATTTTTGTGGGTATATAGTAGCTATATATATATTTATGGGGTACATGAGATGTTTTGATACAGACATGCAATGTGAAATAAGCACATCGTGGGGAATGGGGTATCCCTCCCATAAGCATCTCTCCATCGAGTTACAAACAATCCAATTACATTCTTTAAAATGAGATTCAGTCATTTGCAACAACATGAATGAAACTGGAGATCATTATGTTAAGTGAAACAGGCCAGGCACAGAAAGACAAACATCACATGTTCTTATTTATTTGTGGGAGCTAAAAATAAAATATATATTTTAAGACACATTTTGATTTCCAGAATTACAAATAAGGAAATAATGAATCTTCTGCTTATACTATGATGGAAGGAAAATAATATATCTGATTCCATTTGGCCATGTCCCCACCCAAATATTATCTTGAACTGTAGTTCCCATAATTCCCATGGTCGGGGGAGGGATGGGTGGGAGGTCATTGAATCATGTGGGTGGTTACCCCGATGCTGCCATTCTCCTGATAGTGAATGAGTTCTCATGAGATCTGGTGGTTTTATAAGGAACTTTTCCCCCTTTTGCTCGGCACTTCTTCCTGCCATCACATGAAGAAGGGCATGTTTGCTTCCCTTTCTGCCATGATTATAAGTTTCCTGAGGCCTCGCCAGCCATATGGAACTGGGAGTCAATTAAATTTCTTTCCTTTATAAATTACCCAGTCTTAGGCAGTCCTTTATAGCAGTGTGAAATGAACCAGTACAATATTGTAGTACCCATTTTCTCCAAATAATTGTAATTGGCTAATTTAGATAGCAGCTAGTTGAAGTCATCTCATCATTAGATGATCATTACAGAACTTAGGCCAATTTCCCAAGGTCACAGAGCTAGCAAGTGGCAAAGACAGAACTCTACCTAGAAGAGAATCAGAAAATGCATAATAATAACAGTATTAGCAAACAATTATCAAGAGCTAACTTTGAACTAGACACTGTAGTATTTCAAAAAATATAAAAACCAAGCGATGAATCTAGGGTTGAAAACGAAGCTCAGCCAATGAAATATGCAATGACTAAGAACTGGCCCACCCCAATTATAATAATAAAAGCCAAAATCAATTTAGCACTTACTAAGTGCCAGGCTCTGAATAAACTATATTGCATTCATTATCTCATTCAATCCTCTCAGAATACTTTAGAGGGGCTTACAGTCTTGTAGAAAAAGCAAACAATAATAAAATAATTTTATAAATAAATTAAAATTGCAACTGTGATGTCTTAAAAATGGCTACAACAATGTCTAATTAGGGGGATTGCCTTAGTTGTGAAGATCAAGGAAGGCTCCCCTTAGAGAGTGAGTGGGAATAGGGAAATAGCATGTGCAAAAGCTTGGTTGTAAGAGAACGTGTCGCTTTTGGAAAACTCTGAAAGTAGGCCAGTATGGCAGGAGCAAAAAGAATAAGCATGAGCATGATGTACACAGAGGCTAGAGAGTTAGGGAAGGGCTAGCTCATATGATCAGTGTGCTAAAAATTTTAAGCCATGAGAGGCAGATTGTTTTAAAAAGGAGGACCACCCTTTAAAATGTGTGTTTTGAAGTGATTACTCTGGCTGATTGAAGAAAGTATTAGAGAGCAAGAAGAGAGTGGATGAAAGGAGACCAGTTAGGAGATGATTGTATTTATTCAGACAGTAGGGGATCCTGACAGCTCAAATGAGCTAGCTGTGGTAGATTTGGAGTGGATTTGTTTGATTCAAGAGGTATTTTGTTCGTAATAAGAAAGAGTTCTTGTTCATACATTAACTTTGAAGGATCAGTGTTAATAATTACCCAACTATGGACTGAATTGTGCTCTCTCCTAAATTTATAGGCTGAAGCTTTAACCCCCAATGTGACTGTATTTTGAGATAAGGCCTTTAAGGAGGTAATTAATATTAAATGAGGCCATAAGGGTGGGGCTCTAATCCAATAAAACTGGTATCCTTATAAGAAAAAGAGATACTAGATAGTCTTTTTTTTAAATTTTCCATAGGTTATTGGGGTACAGGTGGTATTTGCTTACATGAGTAAATTCTTTAGTGGTGATTTGTGAGATTTTGGTGCACCCATCACCTGAGCAGTATACACTGCCCCGTATTTGTAGCCCTTTATCCCTTGCTCCCCTTCCAACCTTCCCCCCAAGTCCCCATAATCCATTGTATCATTTTTATGCCTTTGCATTCTCACAGGTTAGCTCTCACATATCAGTGAGAATATATGATATTTGGTTTTCCATTCCTGTGTTACTTCACTTGGAATAAGAGTCTCCAATCTCATCCAGATCACTGCAAATGCCGTTAATTCATTCCTTTTTATGGCTGAGTAGTATTCCATCACATATATATACCAGTTTCTTTATCCACTTGTTGATTGATGGGCATTTGGATTGGTTCCACGATTTTTCAATTGTGTGATGTGCTGCTATAAACATGCATATGCATGTATCTTTTTCATATAATGACTTCTTTTCCTTTGGGTAGGTACCTGGTAGGGGGATTGCTGGATCAAATGGCAGTTCTGCTTTTAGTTCTCTAAGGAATCTCCACACTGTTTTCCATAGTAGTTGTACTAGTTTACAGTCCTACCACCAGTGGAGATATGTTCCCTGATCACCAAATCCACACCAACATCTACCGTTTTTTTTTTTTTTTATTATGGCCATTCTTGCAGGAGTCAGGTGGTATTACACAGTGGTTTTGATTTGCATTTCCCTGATCATTAGTGATGTTGAGCATTTTTAAATATGTTTGTTGGCCATTTGTGTATCTTCTTTCGAGAATTATCTATTCATGTCTTAGCACACTTTTTGACGGGATTGTTTCTTTTTTTCTTACTGATTTGAGTTTGTTGTAGATTCTGGATATTGGTCCTTTGTCAGATGGATAGATTGTGAAGATTTTCTCCCACTCTGTGGGTTGTCTGTTTACTCTGATGACTTTCTTTTGCTGTGCAAAAGCTCTTCAGTTTAATTAAGTCCCAGCTATTTATCTCTGTTTTTATTGCATTTGCTTTTTGGTTCTTGGTCATGAAATCCTTGCCTAACCCAGTGTCTAGAAGGGTTCTTCCAATGTTATCTTCAATAATTTTTATAGTTTTAGGTCTTAGATTTAAGTCCTTAATCCATTTTGTGTTGATTTTTGTATAAGTGAGAGATGAGGATCCAGTTTTATTCTCCTACATGTGGCTAGCCAATTACCCCAGCATAATTTGTTGAAAGGGATGTCCTTTCCCTACTTTATGTTTTTGTTTGCTTTGTTGAAGATCAGTTGGCTGTAAGTATTTGAGTTTATTTCTGGGTTCTCTATTCTGTTCCATTGGTCTATGTGCCTGTTTTTATATCAGTACCGTGCTATTTTGGTGACTATGGCCTTATAGTATAGTTTGAAATCAGGTAGTGTGATGCCTCCAAATTTGTTCCTTTTGCTTAGTCTTGCTTTGGCTATGTGGGCTCTTAATTGGTTCCATATGAATTTTAGAATTTTTTTTCTAATTCTGTGAAGAAAAATGGTGGTATTTTGATGGGGATTACAATGAATTTGCAGGCTGCTTTTGGCAGTATGGTCATTTTCACAATATTGATTCTACCCATCCATGAGCATGGGATGTGTTTCCATTTGTTTGTGTCATCTATGATTTCTTTCAGCAGTGTTTTACAGTTTTCCTTGTAGAGGTCTTTTGCCTCCTTGGTTAGGTATATTCCTAAGCATTTTATTTATTTATTATTTTGCAGCTATTATAAAAAGTGTTGAGTTCTTGATTTGTTTCTCCACTTGGTCGCTGTTGGTATATAGAGGAGCTACTGATTTGTGTACATTAATCTTGTATCTGGAAACTTTGCTGAATTATTTCTTCAGTTCTAGGAGCTTTCTGGAGGAGTGTTTAGGGTTTTCAAGGTAAATGATCATATCATTAGCAAACAGAGACAGTTTGACTTCCTCTTTACTGATTTGGATGCTCTTTCTTTCTCTTGTCTAATTGCTCTGGCTAGGACTTCCGGTACTATGTTGAAGACGAGTGGTGAGAGTGGGCATCCTTGTCTCGTTCCAGTTTTCAGAGAGAATGCTTTCAACTTTTCCCCATTCAGTATTATGTTGGCTGTGATTTTGTCATAGATGACTTTTATTACATTGAGGTATGTCCCTTGTATGCTGATTTTGTTGAGAGTTTTAATCTTAAACGGATGCTGGATTTTGTTGAATGTTTTTTCTGCATCTATTCAGATGATCATGTGATTTTTGTTTTAAATTCTGTTTATGAGGTATATCACATTTATTGACTTGTGTATGTTAAGCCATCCCTGCATCCCTGGTGTGAAACTTACTTGATGATGGTGGATTATTTTTTTGATATGTTGTTGGAATTGGTTAGCTAGTATTTTGTTAAGGATTTTAGCATCTATATTCATTAGGAATATTGGTCTGTAGTATTCTTTTTTTGGTTATATCCTTTTCTGGTTTTGGTATTAGGGGGATGCTGGCTTCATAGAATAAATGAGGGAGGGTTCCCTCTTTCTCTGTCTTATGGAATAGTGTCAAAATGTTTGGTACCAATTCTTCCTTGAGTGTCTGGTAGAATTCTGCTGTGAATCTGTCTGGTCCTGGACTCTTTTTTTGTTGGCAGTTTTAAAATTACCATTTCAATCTCGCTGCTTGTTAATGGTCTGTTTAGGGTATCTAATTCTTCCTGATTTAAGCTAGGAGGGTTATATTTTTCCAGGAGTTTATCCATCTCTTGTAGGTTTTCTAGTTTATATGAGTAAAGGTGTTCATAGTGATGTTGAATGACCTTTTGTATTTCAGTGGTGTCAATTGTAATATCTCCTGTTTCGTTTCTTAATGAGGTTATGTGGATTTTCTCTCTTCTTTTCTGGGTTAATCTTGCTAATGGTCTATTAATTTTATTTATCTTTTTAAAGAACTAGCTTTGTATTTCATTTGTTTGTTTTTTGTTTGTTTCAATTTCATTTAGTTCTTCTCTGATCTTGGTTATTTTCTTTCTTCTGATGGGTTTGGGTTTGGTTTGTTCTTGTTTATCTAGTTCCTTGAGGTGTGACCTTAAAATGTCAGTTTGTGCTCTTATAGTCTTTTTGATGTAGGCATTTAGGGCTATGAACTTTCCTCTTAGCACAGCCTTTGCTATATCCCAGAGGTTTTGATAGGTTTTGTCATTATCGTCATTCAGTTCAAATAATTTTTTAATTTCCGTCTTGATTTTGTTTTTGACCCAATGATCATTCAGGAGCAGGTTATTTAATTTCTATGTATTTGCATGGTTTTGAATATTCCTTTTGGAGTTTATTTCTAGTTTTATTCCACTGTGGTCTGAGAGAGTGCCTGAAATAGTTTCAGTTTTCTTAAAGTTATTGACACTCATTTTGTGGCCTATCATATGATCTGTGTTGGAGAAATTTTCATGCACTGTTGAATAGAATGTATATTCTGTGGTTGTTGGATGAAATGTTCTGTATATATCTGTTAAGTCCATTTGTAACAAGATCTAATTTAAATCCAGTGTTTCTTTGTTGACTTTCTGTCTTGGTGACCTGCCTCATGCTGTCAGTTGAGCATTGAAGTTCCCCACTATTATTGTGTTGCTGTCTATCTCATTTCTTAGGTCTGTTAGTAATAGTTTCATAAATTTGGGAACTCTAGTCTTAGGTGCATATATGTTTAGGATTGTGATATTTTCATGGTGGACAAGGCCTCTTACCATTGTATAACGTCCGTCCCTCTTTGTCTCTTTTAACTGCTGTTACTTTAAAGTTTCTTTTGTCTGATATAAAAATAGCTAGCCCTGCTCACTTTTGGTTTGCATCTGCATGAAATGCCTTTTTCCACCTCTTTACTTTAAGTTAATGTGAGTCCTTATGTGTTAGGTGAGTCTCCTAAAGGCAGCAGATAGTTGGTTGGTGAGTTCTCATCGAGTCTGCAGTTTTGTATCTTTTATGTGGAGAATTTAGGTCATTTACATTCAATGTTAGTATTGAGATGTGGGGTACCATTCCATTCATCATGCTATTTGTTGCCTGTGTACCTTGGTTTTTTGTTTTTGTTTTTGCTTTTTAAATTTTATTTTTGTATTACAAGTCCTGGGTGATTTATGCTTTAAAGGGGTTATGTTCTGAGGTGATTCCAGGATTTTTTTTTCAAGATTTAGAGCTCCTTTTAGTAGTTGTTGTAGAGGTGGCTTGGTAGTGGCAAATTCTCTCAGCATTTGTTTGTCTGAAAAAGACTCTATCTTTCCTTCATATATGATGCTTAGTTTCACTGGATACAAAATTCTTGGCTAATAATTGTTTTATTTGAGGAGGCTGAAGTTAGGCTCCCAATATCTTCCAGCTTATAGGGTTTCTGCTGAGAAATCTGCTATTAATCTGCTGGGTCGGTTTTCCTTTATAGGTTACCTGGTGGTTTTGTCTCACAGCTCTTAAGATTATTTCCTTTATCTTAACTTTGGATAACGTGATGACAACGTGCCTAGGTGATGATCTTTTTGGGATGAATTTCCCAGGTGTTCTTTGTGCTTCTTATATTTGGATGTCTAGGTTTCTGGTAAGGCCAGGGAAGTTTTCCTTGATTACTTCCTCAAGTATGTTTTCCCAACTTTTAGATTTCTCTTCTTCCCCATGAACACCAATTATTCTTAGGTGGTTTAACGTAATCCCAGACTTGTTGGAGGCGTTTTGTTCATATTTTCTTATTCTTTTTTTCCTGGTCCTTGTTGGATTGGGTTAATTGAAGATCTTGTCCTCAAACTCCGAATTTCTTTATTCTACTTGTTCAATTCTATTCCTGAGACTTTCCAGAGCATTTTGCATTTCTATAAATGTGTCCAATGTTTCCTGAAGTTTTGGTTGTTTTCCCTTTATGCTCAGTTATTGTATCATTTTTTAGATTTCCTCGCATTATGCTTTGCCTTTCTCTAGTGCATCCCTGATTAGCTTAATAACTAACCTTCTGAATTCTTTTTCAGGTAAATTAGGGATTTCTTCTTGGTATGGATCCATTGCTGGTGAGCTACTGTGATTTTTTGAGAAGCGTTAAAGAGCCTTGTTTTTTTATATTGCCAGATGGTTTTCTGGTTCCTTCTCATTTGGGTAGGCTCTTTCAGAGGGAAGGTCTAGGGCTGAAGGCTGTTGTTCATATTCTTTTGTCCTATGGGGTATTCCCTTGATGTGGTACTCTCCCCCTTTTCCTATGGATGTGGCTTCCTGAGCCAAGCTGCAGAGATTGTTATCTCTCTTCTGGGTCTAGCCACCCAGCAAGTCTACCAGGCTCCAGGTTGGTACTGGGGTTGTCTGCACAGTGTCCTGTGATGTGAACCATCTATGGGTGTCTCAGCCATGAACACCAGCACAGTATTTGGGGTGTCTCCTGGGTCCTGCAGGAGCAATCCCTTCCCTTCAGAGGGTCTGTGGGTCCTCTTGGGATTCCTGATTTGTTCTTGCAGTTGTTCTGGCGCTAAAATTCATGATGCAAGCCTCTGCACACTGCTCTGTCTATCGAAGTCAGAGCTGCAACGTCGACGCTAGGAATTCTTACACTCTTAGAAAATGGCCACATTTCAGACCCAGAGAGAAGGTGGTCATCTGCAAGTCAAGGAGAGAGGCCTTAGCAGAATCAAAGCTGCCAGTACCTTGATCTCAGACTTCCAGCTGTCACAACTGAGAGAAATAAATTTCCTGTTGTTTAAGCCATCCAGTCCATGGTATTTTGTTATGGCATCCTGAGCTAGTACATATCCCGAGATTTCTGGTTTGAGCAACTGGTTAGTTATATGATGGTGGCAATTACTAAGATGAAGCACACCAGGAGATGTCCAGGTTCATAGGGAAAAATGAAGAAATTGAGACAAAAAAATTAAAATAATTCACATATCCTCCCCAAACTGAAGCCTGACTAATTCTAAATCCTAGATTCTTAATTAGTATCCTAGTATAGGGTAAGTAGGACAGGAAAAAATTTATTCCACTATGAGGCCTAGACCTAAATTATAATTTTAATCTTTAAGAGCAATTTTCCAGTTTAATTATATAATGAAAAAGAAAAGTCATCTGGACGAGTAAGTGCTGCTGCCTTTGGTATCGCTGCCTTTGGTATCACTGCCCTAGAAACAGGAATCTGGGCTTATCTAGCTTCAGACAGTGCAGCCCAGAAGCTGCAATTGACTGTGTTTTCTATGAAGGCGGGGGAAATCTGTCTTTTGATTGTTGATCTCCTCAGCACTGCCTCTAACCATTGTTAACATGCTTATGACTTTTTAAGCATCCTTAACCCCTTGAGGCTGTACACCAAAGATACAGCTGCCAGATATTATGCACCAGATTGATTCTAAACCCAACCAAGTATGGTAGAAGTTGTGGCTAATACTGGATAATCTAGATGAGCAGCTCTGTTAGGTTTGAATACTGCCTACCTTTCAACCAAATCTCTCTCTCTCTCTTTCTCTCTCTCTCTCACATACACACACACACTCTCTCTCTCTCTCTCTCTCTCTCTCTCTACATAGAGGGTTGTTTCCAAACAACCTGTGGAGGTGAAAACATTTGACATTGGGGTTTTTTACTTTCCCATTATGTAGCTTAGTGTCTCTGGTACCCGGAATTCTCATCCCAGCTCTTATGCATCAGGATCTATACTTCCTGGACTTGTCCAAACTGTAATCCTTCTATTTTATTTTATTCTTCAAAAAATATACTATTCTATTAATGGTCCAGCCTTGCCTCCTAGCAGATAACGGGAGCTAATCTGATACTACCACCAATGTCAACACTGGTGGCTAATGAGAACTTCCCATGTCCTGTTGCTCATGGAACACAGCTATGTTTTATTATATTTACTACCTTTATTGGAAAAAAAAGTGATTTTAGTAGTGACAATTACATAAATAGGGCTTTTAGGTGCTGTTTCAAGCCATCCCCAACACTGCCTAGGAGTAACATTTGCCGTAAAAGGGGACACTGCTGTAAATTCTGAAGTTCCTGGAAACACAATTTTTTTAAGAAGACAGAAGTAGCACATATGCCTTGTCTGGTGCTACCATCTCTAAGCAATAAATTGTTCAAATCTCCAATCATGCTGTGTCTTGTCATGTAGAAAGATCGTTAATTGAGATATCTATGTATAAAATGAAAAGAAAAAAACACAAATGTAACTGACACACAGGCTGCCACATCCTGTTTCACACCAGTAGTAGAGAGAGCTAACCAATCATAACATTCTTTACTGTTGACCATAGACAAGGCCTCAGAATTATTTTTAACTTTACAAAGCAGACTTCCAGTATCAATAAAACAAAGCTGACTCTTGGGATGAAACCTATTTGCCATTCTAGTCTAGATGTTCTCTGATAATTTCCAGCTCTTCCCTGATAATTACTTTTCAACTTGGGGTTGGAGCTTATGAACACCATTTTACAATTGAAGAAGGCAAAACCCTGCAAAAAAAAGAGGATCTATTCAGGGATTCAGAGAAAATGAATAAGAGACCCTAGCAGTACTTACTCTGTGCATATAACAAGTAGGTATCTTCCCGAGTTGTGGATTTTGAAGCTTGCTAGTGTACCATAAACATCTATAACAACTGTAATTAGCATTACTCCTCTGAGAAATGGAAGACCCTTGGAAAAGAGAAATACATCTTGGAGATAGTCCAGGTGAAGGGATAGCTGGCATTGTCCATCAGATTATCTCCATGAGACAAAAAACAGAGGAGAAAAGAGAAGGAATGGTCTAGAACATAGAGTAAGGTAAGGACTGGGAAGAGGCCCAAAGGAGAAGGGTATGCCCAGAAAGAGGCTTACAGTGGACAGTCAAGGACAGTGTGAGGGCATGCAACATTATAGGAAGGGTGGGTTGGGATGAAGGAGGCAAGCATGTACAGGTAGTTTTCTTCAAAGATAAGCTTCTTTATTCACCTGGCCATCTCATCTCCTTGTGTTGCTGAGTGATTGGGAGGGGATCCTTTAGTGAGCATCCTCCCTTATTGGATAGAAAATAAGGAGGTTCAGAATGCTATTTACCTGGGTTGCATTTGCTGGCAGGGTATTATATTGACCCTAAACCAGGAGCCCTTTCAGTTTATAGCTCCACTGAATCCCAGTCTCCACCCCAAGGAAGTTTGTGTCCATGTGAACTGGGGCAGAATGGAAAAGTAGCTGAGCTTGCATTGTTTTCACAAAGAAAGCCAGACATGGGTGTCAGAGTTCATTTACATCTCAAGAACAGTTCACCAAAGGAAATAAATGTAATCCTTAAGATATAGAGAGGGTCAAACTAACAAAGTTAGTTAGGCGACTTTATATTTGCACCTTAATGAATGAATAATATCTCATGTATTCGTAGACAGAATGTGACAGAAATTCAAGTTGCTAGCGGAAAACTAGGGCTCCAACTGAACCTGAATCTTGCTAATAAACAGCTTGCTCACTCAGAAGAATAAAGCTACTGTTGTTCACTTTTTCTTATTAAATGTCTTCCTCTAGGCCTAGAGAGTGACACATATTAACCCAGTGCCAAGGAAACAATAGTATGTGTGTGTGTTATTAATAATGTTTACTGTGGCCATTTAAACAACTATAACTACATTCAATATAAGAAAGTCAGAAATTTTATATTCATAAAAGCCTCAACTGGGTTTCCCTTAAAACCCAATATTGTCTGGTATCTGAATGCACTTGTTATTTGAGAATGGACCATTTTTATTATTATTGTCCACTGGGAAATAGCCCATTTTTCAGTTATAGTATGGAATAGAACTTGAATAAGTGTATCAAGAGAATGCAATATATCTGGCTCAATTCACTTGAAGAGTACAATATTTAAATAAAAAGATCAAATGATTGTTTATTTGGGGAAGAAAGTATAATCTAAAGGAACGGCTAATGTTTTATAGAGTCTGTAGTAATTCTATGTTGAAAGTTTTTATTCCTGAAATGTTAAAATACATTTCAGAGTCTCTGAAATATTTTATAGACTCTTAATGAGCACAATAGCATGTCTATATAGCAGGTAGTGGAGAGAGAAAAATAGATAACAGTTTTTATTCTCATTTTCTAGAAAGGGAAGCTGAGGAAGAAATAAGATAAAGGAATTGTTGAAGAAGCATGGTAAAACAGTATAATAGCCAAAATTAATATTGTGGGTTGTTTCCTTCTTAATGCATAAAGGGTTTCAGACAGATCCTAGCACACAGTAAGAAAACTATATGTGGCAGGTAATATTATTAGTTTGCATTTCCTTTCCAAAGGATGTGTAGGTTTCCAGTTCCCTCCTTCTACAAAGGTAATATTTTATCCTTTGTTAAAGGAAGTCCTTCTTTATTGCTTTATTATTTTATTGGTTTACTTTTATTTTATTTTAAAGGAGTTCTTTATTGAAAAAGAAAACATCTACAGTTTTTGTAGGGTAAATTAATACAGTTTCATTATAGAACATGTAAATATTGCAGATGAGCACAAACATAGTGTATATTTCCTTTCAGTGTTTGTTAAAAATACTATTAGAGATATAGGGAAAAAATCCAAAGTGTGTTTTCCTTTCTCTCCTGCACAGTCATTCAACACAGCATGGAATGCTTCAGGGTCCGCAAAACGTATATGGAATTCTCCCCGCCAGCAAAGGGATTCTACAGCAGACACCAACTAGGTTTCCTCTAATTCAATTTAATTGGGACACAGGCTACCTGGAGATAGCATCAGTCAGATTCCACAGGTTGAGGGCTCAGTCCCCTAAGACTTCCTCCCACTTTAGATGCCAGGTGCAAGTAGTAGGTTGTCACCTATACCTCTGACTGACCAAGACTTCTAAGAGCTCCTCTTCAAGTTTGATTAATCTGCAAGAGCAGCTCACAGAATTCAGAGAAACACATTATTTACATCTACTAGTTTATTGTAAAGGATATTAGAAAGGATATAAATAAACAGCCAGGTGGCAGAGATGCACAGGGCAAGGCATGTGAGAAGTGAAGAACTTCCATGCTTTCTCTGGCAACCCTCCAGGAACATCCACATGTTCAGCAATCAGGAAGCTCCCTAGACACTGTCCTTTTGGGTTTTTATAGAGGCTTTATTATGAAGTTATGATTAATTATGCCACTGGCTATTGGTGATCATTTTAACTTTTAGCCTCTCTTCCTTTCCTAAAGATTGGGAAGTGGGGCTAGAAATTAATCCTCTAATACTGTCTTGGTCTTTCTGGTTACTAGCCCCCATCCTGAGGCTATCTGTGGACCCCCAGACACCAGTCATCTCTTCAGCAAACAAAAGTCACTCATCACTCCGAAGATTCCAAGGATTTTAGGAGCTGCATGTCAGGAAACAGGATGAACACTAAATATATATTTCTTAATATCATGTATGTATATACAGATTGTCTTCTTCATTTAAAGATTAGATTCATACTGTTAACATTGGTTTGTATCCTATTTTTTCACTTAATATTTGATCTTTCATTTTATCATTTTTTCTCTCCTTTTGGTTTCTGACTTCCAGTATGTATTCCAGTGCACAAGGGAGTAAAGCCAGTGTCACAGTCACAGAGAACAAACTGTAGTGAGAATTTTTATTAGTGCATGTTCCCATTTACATGCTCCCAACACTTGCCCAGAGAAGAAAAAAGCAGAGAGAAAAGGGTGTACATGTAGTGAACCTGCTTCAAACATAAGCTCCCTGCAATTTCCCACTTTGTACCATGTAGGA
The DNA here is from genome assembly GCF_028885625.2 of Pongo pygmaeus. Taxonomy (NCBI): domain Eukaryota; kingdom Metazoa; phylum Chordata; class Mammalia; order Primates; family Hominidae; genus Pongo; species Pongo pygmaeus. The sequence continues at coordinate 126,882,976 of NC_072396.2, read as the reverse complement.
GTGCAGCAGTGCTGAAACTCATAAAGGACAATGAAAAGGAAACATGACAAAGGATAAGGATGAAAAAAAAAATCTGTGCAAGGGCATGCATTCTCTCCGTCACTGCTCAGATATGCCATGCAAGTTCAAATCATGCCTCCTACCAGATCATCTGGAGAAGAGAGAGATGATCATTGAGGGGACACAATGCAAAATACATGTGAATGCTACTGCAGTGACTTCCTCATTTCTTAGCGATTGTAAAACTAGAAGCTGGCTGTGAATGCCTTCAATACTGTAGCTTTTTACCAGTTAATGCTGTCTTTATAAAAAGCTTAGTCTACATCTCCCATAAAACTTGAAATAAAGAATCAGCATTTCAGAGAATGCCTTAAAATTTAGAAATTTCTTTCATTTAGATTAAGTTACCTCTACCTCCTATTAATTTTCTAGGCATTTATAATTTCAGACATGAACGGATTCTTTCATTGATCCACCCTCTTCATTTTTACAGGTGAAAAACCCGAGGCTTAGAGAGGCTAAGTGATTTGTCCAAGGTTACAGAGCCAGTCCTCTGGCTGCTACTCCATTTTGCTTGCCACTCCAACATTTTGTCTCTGTCACTTCTGGTGACATCTGATGGGTGAGGTTTATTGCCTGGGATAGACGGGTAGGAGGCAGTAACCATTTATGATTTTTGAGATTGCTCAAGTTTTCTAAATTCCAATTAAATCTTTCCTTCCATTAAAGTTTCAAGATAAAATTGTTACAATCACAATCATTTCTTTTTTCCTTCAGACTTAAAACCATTGGAGTGCGTGGGCGTGGTCAGTATCCAAATGCTAATTATTTCTTTCCTTTGGTATATTTGTGGGTTTCTCTGAGATTCTTCCACTTGAGAAATACAGTTACACTTTTCTGGAGATGATGAGGCAGGATATCTCTAGCATCCCAGATGAAGGCAAGTTACACCTGGCAGGAAGCCCTCTTTAGTAGCATCCTTTTATAAGATAGCTCATAGCTGGTTATTTTTGTTAGGTTCACATATGTCCTACTGATGGAAAGAAACTAAAATGCAACTTTGCCTGCCCATGATTAAAATACAAATCATTCCCAATGCAGTACTTTCTCTCTGCATTCCATCAACGCTAGCCCTCATTAGTCATGACTTTTAACTTTAGATATTTTATAAGCATATGTCAAGTAACAGTCCTTACAATATTCAAATTAAAGGTAATATATGCCAAGCTCTTGATGTGTGTGCCACCCTAATCTGGCATGAGATGATGGCAGGGGGTAGTGAGTGGATTACACCACCACTGTTTTCCCCTCCAAAATGTAAAAATACGAGCTGGTAACTTTGAGTTGGTAACTTTGGTTCAAATCTCATGTTTACTTATAAAATTTAGTTGGAAAAAGTTAAAAAAAAAGTGAGCTACAATGAAGAGAATCTACTTTCATTAGGTCAAACCAATAGTTACAATGCTGAACTTGGACTACAGTTAGGGTAAAGTAATTCTGCTATCCAGCCATCCAAAGTTTGCTAAAAGTTGTTACTCACCTAATGTTGGTGTTTGTAATTTGTCATCACATATTAATATGATTAATTTTGGTCAAAGTTCCTAATCTTGGGAAAAACCCAGAAGTCTGAAAAAAATTTAGGCCTAACAGGGACAATTGAGTTTGGGATAGAATGGATCTCCACATAGACATAAAATCACCAACTCAATGTGGCGTCCATTTTTATGGTAGCAAAACCATGTTCTCAATGAAAGGAGAAAATCTTTGAAACAGTTTTTTTAAAAGCAGCTGCATTTGGAGTATACATAATGTCTCTCTCTCTCTCTCTCTCTCTCTGTGTGTGTGTGTGTGTGTGTGTATGAACATTCTTCTCAATTATTTACACATTCCATATTTCAGGTTATGTAGCAGGTCCAGGTATCTTGGCCAGAGAGGAAAACAAAAATATTTTTTTAAACGAGTCTGTCTTAGTGTGACTTGAAAAAATAAAACAATGCCAATAAAAATAAGCAAAATAAGGAACAGTGGTGTTCAACTAAGGCAAAGATATGTAACTAATCAACAAATATCTGTTGAATTTCTACTATGTGACCAAAGTATTTTAGACTTTCAGGATACAGTAGCTAGTAAGAGAGATGATGTCCTTGCTCTCAAACATGAAGAAAAAATATGTTATTGAATTAAATGAGAATGAATTAGGAGCTACTTTAGATTGAGAGTTCAGAGTAGATTTATTTGTGAAGGAGACATTTGAGCTTGGACTGGAATGGCAACAAAGAAGTGGCTTTGTGAAAATATGAGGCAGAAGATTATAGGCAGAAGAAAGGAAAAATGCAAAGGCTGTATGAGAAATGTGAAGATGGCTGTTGTAGCTACAGTGTGGTAAATGAGGGGGAGAATGTTACAAAATGAGGTTAAAGAGGTAGGCAGAGGCCAGGTGCGGTGGCTCATGCCTGTAATCCCAGCACTTTGGGAGGCTGAGGTGGGCAGATCACTTGAGTTCAGGAGTTCAAGACCAGCCTGGCCAACATGGTGAAGCCCTGTGTCTACTAAAAATACAAAAATTAGCCAAGCATAGTGGTGGGTGCCGGTAATCCCAGCTACCTGGGAGGCTGAGGCAAGAGAATCGCTTGAACCCAGGAGACGGAGGTTGCAGTGAGTTGAGATCATGCCACTGTACTCCAGTCTGGGCAATGGAGAGAGACTCAGTCTCAAAAAAAAAAAAAAAAAAAAGGCAGAAAGTAGGTCTATAGGGCTTGAAGTGATATGCAGTTTGATTTTATTGTATGTACAATGACAGTCGGAGGCCATTGGAATATTTTGAGGAGGAGAGTGCTATGTGAATTACATTTTAAAAATATTAATTTTACTCTTTAGAGATTAGAATACAGGGAGTCAAACCAGAAGGGGAGAGAACAGTTAGGATATTGTTCCAGTAGTCCAAGTGAGAAATTATGGCAGCTTGGACTTGATGACAGACCTCAAGAGTTGTGGTCAAATTCAATTTATAGTCTGGGCCAGAGTAAATAGGACTTGATGATAGATGACATGTGGAAATTTTGTGAGAGAAGGAGCAAAATCATAATAAAGTCCAGATTTTGCTTGACCCAATGATGCCAATTACTTAGATGAAGAAGACTGGGGAGGAAAACTTTTTGGAGGGCAGAGAAATTAGATGTTCAATTAAATTTTAAGTACCTATTAGAAAACTGTAGTTGGATTTGAAAATAAATTACCCTCCACATCTCCATCAGCCCCCACCCAAGACACTTTGCAACATTTTTGGACTATGTAGGCATTATTTTTAATATTGTTCTTGTGTATTCAGAATTTTAGATTTTCAAATAAAATGAAGTTCAATATATTAAACTTTGATATATTTTCTGATAATATGACTATAATTTCATAAAGTTTAATTTGGATTTTGTAAGGGATCTTATAAGATAAATTCAGGTCATATGGAAATATGAATTTTTTTAATATGGAAAAGAGATTTGTCAATGTAAACAGAGTAGTAACTACTGTATTTATGTAAACTTAACTTTGGTTGTTGGGATTGCTTAGTTAACTCTTCAGTATTTAGAAGCCCCTACTCATGAAATAGCAGTTAACCAACTAACATTTTCCTCCTCTCATCAAATAACAACAGTCATTTGTAACTAAAATCTCTTGAGCTGGTGTTGCTTTAGCAGAAAGATTTTTTAATAGTCCTTGTAAATACTCCATGTGTCCACAAATTAGGCCCAGTAGTCTTATATAAAAGTGTAGATAACACTGGCAACAGATAACCTCTAAGGTCATGCCCTTTATAATAATAAATACTTTCACCATCTTTGCTTACTGGTCATTCTGTGTGAAACTCACCCTTTAAAAATTTTTTTTGTTCCCTGTGGAACCATTCATAAAAACATACACGTTCCAATTACCATCTTTTGTAAGTCTTCAAGAGAAGAATGCTGAATTGTCTCTTTGGACTGAATCTTTGGATTTTCAAATTATCTAAAATACAATTCCTTTAGTCAAAATCACATGCAGGATGGAGAAAAAAAGCATATCTTAGCCTCTGTGGGTGACTTCTTAGAAAAGAATAGGAAATAAATGAGCTAATGCTGTGGGTGAGTTTGAAGCATTCTCCTTCCATTGGATGCTATGTTGTAGGCCTTTCTTTTTTTGCCTCTTTAATTAGCTTGAAGTCACATTAGAAGGTGTCTTAAATCCATGTTGTATTACTTCTACTGGTAATCTTTGTGAATAGCCTAAGGGAGTGCATCTGGCTTAGTTCTCAAATTAAATCTCCTCCTTAAATAGGGAAGTTTTCTTCAAATATATTATGATTCTTATTGAGGCTCAGAAAATAATACCCCAAAGTACGGAGCTTAGGCATGCTAAGTACTTTGAACTAAAGGAGATTGGAAGGCCTCAGCAGCAAGTTCTCACTGACCTCCTCTCTGCTTTCCTATATTTTGTCCCTCTTTCTCCTCTGAAGTGAGTCACAGAAGCCAGAATTCCTCTTCCCTAAGGTGGGTCATGGAAACAGAATCCCTCTCTCACAAAGCAAGCCATAAAACTTAGAAATATTACTCTAACCTTCCCCAGCCTTTCTGTGTGGGAGCTGACCATAAATAAATTATTGGCCTTACCTTGTCTCACAGTAGGGCATAAGATCCTCATTCCAGAGGGGTCATTTCCTATACCCAGGAGGAAGGAATGCTATACAGAGAGGCCCAGAAAAATATGAACAGACAGGCTTTTCTGTGTTTTCCTCCATCAGTCTGTTACCATTAGCTTATACCCCTTTTATCCAGTCACATTTCTATATGGCTCTCCATTCCTCATCAAATCTAAGAATAAAAATGGGCGTATTTCCCTAGGTTTTTGGGTCTTCATTTCTGAAGTCTCCCATGTCACATGAAGCTTTGATTAAATAAATTTGTTTTGCTTTTCCGTAATTAACCTGTCTTTTGTTGTAGCAGTATCAGTCAGCCATGACCCTTATGATGAGTGAGACAAGTTGTCACACCTTTCCACTCCTACGTTCTCCAGAAAAAAAAAAAAATCCAGAGAAGCACACGGAAATGCCTCACACTTGCCAAGCCTGGAGAGCCTCATTTAGTAAGCTTTGGGAAGCACAAAACGCACATCCACCTTTCAGTGAGAAATCTTTTAGGCTCATGAATTCCCCCAGATTGCAGGCAAAGAGAAATTCTCAGAGAACTATATCAAGAAAGGTACAAGAATGGAGTTATTAACAGGCCCTTGACATGTGTCCGTAAACAAAAGTTGATCATTTCACATTTGGTCTTGGCTTGAGAAGGATGTAATTTGGGATTAAAAATAAATATACTGGAGCATATACATCTTGATCAGAAACATTCAAATGCACAGCTAGACACAGACACTATAATCTGGAAGTATAATTAAGATTTACCATCTCTATATAACACAAGCATAGCAAATTCATTGTCTTTAAATGCGAAGGTTCAGAAAATGTTGGGGGAGAGGAAATATTAACTATGAGGAAAATGGCATACAGCACATCAAACAGCTGTATCTTAGGATTAAGAAAGCAACGGGGAGGGGACTGAATTATAACTAAAAATCATACACACAAAGGGAAAAATATTTCAGTGAATCTCAAAAACACTCCTTAATCTGAGAGAACTACTGTTTCCTTAAGTAAACATGTCTGCTGAGATACGGAGCATTAATGGGTAGGCGTTTAAAACAAAACAACTGGGGAAATAAAGTGGACAATGTTTTCTTGCAAGTGAATGATTTGCAATGGTAATGAAGCCCCCTTTCCCACAAACCCCATTACTTAGTACTCATTAAGTGAAGGGCTCTTCCAAATACACATGGACAGGCCAATTGCAGTTGTTGACAGAAAAAGCTTTGCAAATGAACACATCGCTGCTCTGAAAGAGAGTTAAAGGAATTTTAATTTTTCATACTCTTAAACCCTTTGTTACAATGTTAATAATAATCAGATAAAGTAAATTTAAATGATTCACCAAATCAATTTACACTTCAAAATGCTGAAATTGTGTGGCTGAGCTACTTGGATCAGATATTGTTAGGATTAGTACTTTGGAACATCCCTGAGGAGACAGTGCTGTGATTTCTGGTGTTTTGTGTGTGATTCATAATATTTTTTTATGCTGTCAGTAGGCTAGCCTTGTAATCATGTTCTATAGTCAGTTCATAAAAACCAGAGGAAAAAAATCAATTACAGAAGTATTTCAAAAGGGATAGATTAGAGCTTTTTTGGTCATTTCCTTTTTGACAAATGGATTTTCAAAGAACCTTTTAGTGACATCACTAGTCCTCTTCCAGGAGGGGCTCCTGAGCCCTTATCCTGCAAAGAAACCAGCTGCGTGTGTCTAGGTGTAGGAGAAATGCTATACAATGTAGATCTCCTTCCCAAACCTTTAATGTCTTAGGGTTTTAGCCCAAGGACCGTTCCCTCTCTTATTAATGTAACTGGTTTGGGGAACACCACAAAGGCTTTTATTTGAAAGTGTTCTTTTTCACACCCAAACAAGAACTGTTTTTCAGAATTGTGTCAAGTAAGAAGCCCTTGACGTAGTCATTTACAGTTAAAGACTTTCTTAAACTCTTTAATAATTTGGGAACTTAAAGACAATTTGATGCCTAATTGATGTTTAATGTTTGCCTCACAAATGTAGTGGGATTATGGGAAGTAGAGCTCAGCAGGATTCTATTGGTTGCTTTTACTTCTGTATTCATTAAGATAATCATGTATGTGAGAAGTTAGCAAGAGTGAAGGGCAGTTAGTGATGTCAAAGGCTGCACAGTATATGCCTTTAGGATGCACATAAACTTTAGGATGAATTTGGCAGGTAGAATTGTTGCCTCCAAAAAGATTCCCCTCAATAATTCCCAGGACTGTGTATGTACCTTATATATTACCTTAAATAACAAAACAGATTTTACCATGGTTCCATTACTAATCAGTTTATTTTAAAATAGGAATATTATCTTGGATTATCTGTGGGGTGAGTAGGATGGGACAACAAAATCACAGAAGCCCTTAAAAGCAGGCAGAAAGAAAAGGAAAGAAAGATTTGAAGCATAAGAAGTTTTCCACATTGTTGATGGATTTGAAGATGAAAGGAGCCAGGAGCCAAAGAAGGCAAGAGGTCTCTAGAAGCTGAGAACAATGCCCAGCTGACAGTCAGCAAGAACATGGGAGCTCAGTTCTGTAGCTGCATGAAACTGAATTTGGACAACAGCCTGAATGATCCTGGAAGCAGATTCTTCCTGAGAACCTTCAGAAAAGTCATTGGCCAACACCTTGATTTTGGCCTTGTAAAACTCCAAGCAGAATACCCGGACAAACCTAACTGGCCTGATGTGCTAGAGAACTGTCAGATAATAAACGGTTGCCATTTTAAGCCACTTTTTGTAGTAGTTTGTTATAGCAGTGATAGAAAGCTAATACAAAGCCGTATGTTGATACTGGGAACATACAGACTGCTTATCAATAGCTATAGGATCTGCCACTGCATCTGATTCTTTTCTTTTGTCTGACACCTGGCAAACCCACTCTATGATCCCCAAATCATAAGGTTCTGGTTCTCCCGATACTTGGTGATCTTTTACATGGATACCTTATACTTTCCTGCCCAACTTAGCCACAATCTCTTTACCATGTACCACAGTCACTTCCCAGGTTTGCTACTAGCCTCTGTTTCTACTCCAGTCTAGCCACAACAAACAAGTATTTTCCCATGCAGTTTAAACAGTGTTCAAAAACAAAGTCCATTTTTTCATTTTGATTTTAAACTATCTTGAAATAGTTTTATAGAAAAGCCACAAAGATAGTAACATTAAATGAATTTTTTTGAGATGGATTTTGAAGGGTGATTAGGAGTTTGAGTATTGCAGAGCAGTTGTGCTTAGATGACATAATCTATTGAAGTGTAGTATCAATACACTTTAAGTTGGCTTAGACATGACTAGATGGAGGAGCACCATTTAACTTTTCTAACTCAAGGTCCATTGCAATAACAGTGGCAACCTCAGTTGCACTCTGTCATCTAGTGCAAAAGAGCATTAGGGAAGGGATCATGGAGGGAAAATAACACATACTTACATTGCTTAAAATGTAAATTAAAAGGAAAAACATATAAAGGGTATAGATGCACAGAACTAATTTTCTTTAAGCATGTGGAAAATCTCTATGGAAGAGAGAGAACTGTTTGCTCATATTTCTGTGATGGTTTTCAAGCTGTCATTCGTCATGTATTATGATACATACATCTTTGCATGCCTACAAACTGCACTGAATTCCATTTGGTTGGGTATGGAGATGCTAATGTGGAATACGGGAAAACAGAGGTTACCCTTCAGTATTTCTACACTAACAATGTGCTTTAATTAAAACAAACAAACAAACAAACAAACACTACAGAAGCAGCCCTGCTGCCTCTGATGCCTTCCTTGCAGGCAGAGGCAAAAAGGTATTGGTCATGATTTCTCCGTGGGAACCTTTCTTCTTGTCGTCATGATTCAGAGTAGGGATGTAATGTTTAAAGAAGATGGTTTTGGCTCTGGCATGTGGAAAAGAAAGGAAAAATTCAGGGGTGTGGATATGGAAACATGGTCAAGTTTCCAACCTGTACTGGGGAAGAGATTGGTTATGTTCTTGATAACAGTTGGTTTCTGAGTCAGTCAGAAACACCCGTTTCATTGTTTTTCATCCAGTGGTTTTCACTGAAAAACTGTTCTGGCTAAAAGATGAACTTGACTAGTATGCAAGAACAAGGGATTACTATTAGCAAATTTAGGGTCAGTTAAACTCCTGTTTATAGTTTTTGTGTGTGTGTGTGCGTAGGACAACTTTTTAAATAAAAACTTTACTCAGACACCATATTCCTTCTTGAAGCCCATTATTTTGTGAAGATATTTTTTAAGGTTGGATGTTCCTGAGGAAATTGAAGTAGGTAATTCACTTTATGTTAGTAAAATCCATGCTTTTTAAAATTGATAGGCATGACTGGCTGTAATAAAGGAAAAGGGGAGTAAATTCAAACAAACACATCAATAAAGTAGGTGATAGAAATATAAACAGGAGTCCAATGAATGCGTTTGTTATTTTTTTATTTTTAAAATTTATTTTGAATTTTTATGGATATATAATAAGTGTATTTATTTATGGGTTGCATGAGATGTTTTGATACAGGCATACAATGCATAATAATCACATCAGAGTAAATGGGTATCCATCACCTCAAGCATTTGTCTTTTGTGTTACAAGCAATCCAATTATACTCTTTTAGTTATTTTTAAATGTACAATAAAATTATTGACTATAGTCACATTGTTGTGCTATCAACTATAAGTTCTTATTCATTCTATTTTTTTGCACCCATTAACAATCCCTACCTCCTCCACAACACCCACTACCCTTCCTAGCCTCTGTTAGCCCTCCTTCTACTCTCTATCTCCATGAGTTCAGTTGTTTTAGTCTTTAGCTCACACAGATAAGAACATGTGATATTTGCTTTTCTGTGCCTAGCTTATTTCACTTAACATAATGATGTCAAGTTCCATCCACATTCTTGCAAATGACAGGATCACATACATTTTTATGGATGAATAGTACTTCATTGTGTATATGTACCACATTTTCTTTATCCATTAATTTGCTGATGGACACTTAGGTTGCCTCAAAATCTAGTCTATTGTAAATAGTGCTGCAATAAACATGGGAGTGCAGGTATGTCTTTGATATACTAATTTCCTTCCTTTTGGGTATATACCTAGGAGGGAAATTGATGGATCATAAGGTAGCTCTATTTTTAGTTTTTTGAGGAACCTCCAATCTGTTTTCTATAGTGGTTGTACTAATTTATATTCCCAGCAAGAGTGTACAAGTGTTCCATTTTCTCTACGTCCTCTTCAGCATTTGCTACTGCCTGACTTTTGGATAAAAGCCATTTTAACTGGGATGAGATGACGTTTAATTGTAGTTTTGATTTGCATTTCTCTGATGATCAATGATGTTGATAATCTTTTCCATGTTTTCTTTTGAGTAAGGTCTATTTTTTTTTTTTTGCCTTTTCCATGTTTTCTTTTGAGTAAGGTCTATTCAGATCTTTTGCCCAATTTTGACCAGATTATTAAATTTTTTTTCCTATAGAGGTGAGTTCCTTATATATTCTGGCTATAAATCCCTTTTCAGATGAGTAGTTTGCAAATACTTTCTCCCATTCTGTGAGTGGTTTCTTTACTTTGTCGATTGTTTCCTTTGCTGTGAAGAAGCTTTTTAATTTGGTGTGATCCCATATCCATTTTTGCTTTGGCTGTCTGTGCTTGTGGAGTATTACTTAAGAAATCTTTGCCCAATCCAATGTCTGAAGACTTTCCTCAACGTTTTCTTATAGTACTTTCATAGTCTGAGGTATAAGAATTAAGTCTTTAATCCATTTTGATTTTTGTACACGACAAGAAATAAGGGTGTAGTTTCATTTTTCTGCATATCAATATACAGTTTTCCCAGCACCATTTAGCGAAGAGACTGACTTTTCTCCAGTGCATGTTCTTGGCACCTTTGTTGAAAATAGTTCACTGTAGATGTATGAATTTGTTTCTGGATTCTCTATACTGTTCCATTGTCGTATGTGTCTGTTTTTGTGACAGTACCATGCTGTTTGTTTACTATAGCTCTGTTGTATAATGTGAAGTCCAATAATGTGATTCCTCCAGTTTTTTTTTTTTTTTCTCACTTAGGATAGCTTTGCCTATTCTGGGTCTTTTGTGGTTCCATATAAATTTTAGAACTTTTCTTCTATTTCTGCAAAGAATGTCATTGGTATTTCAACAGGGATTGCATGGAATCTGTAGATTGCTTTGTGTAGTGTAGACATTTTAACAATATTGATTCTTCCAATTCATGAACATAGAACATCTTTCCCTTTTCTGTGTCTTTATTTTCTTTCATCAATATTTTATGGTTTTCATTGGAGAAATATTTTACTTCTTTGGTTAGGTTAATTCCTAGATATTTTGTTTTATTTTTAGCTATTATAAATGGGATTAAATTCTTAATGTCTTTTTCCGATTTTTCACTGTTGGCATACAAAAATGCTACTGACTTTTCTACGTTGATTTTGTATCCTGTGAGCTTATGGAATATATTTATCAGTTTTAATAGTTTTTTGGTGCAGTCTTTAGATTTTGTGAAATATAAGATCATATCATTTGCAAACAAGGATAATTTGAATTTCTTCCCTTCCATTTTGAGCACTCTTTATTTCTTTCTCTTGTCTGATTTCACTAGCTTGGACTTCCAGCACTATGTTGAATAAGAGTGCTGAGTGGGTATCCTTGTCTTCTTCCAGATCTTAGAGGAAAGGCCTTCAGTCTTTCTACATTCAGTATGTTACTAGTTGTTGGTTTGTCATTTTATGGCTTTTGTTATGTTGTGATATGTTCCTTCTATACTCAGTTTTTTTGTGTGTGAGTTTTTGTCATGAAGGGATGTTGAATTTTTTTAAATGCTTTTGCAGCACCTATTGAAATTGTTATATGGTCTTTCACCTCCATTCTTTTGACATGATGTATCACATTAATTGATTTGCATATGGTGAAACATCACTGCATTCCTGCAATAAATCCTACTTGATTATGTGAATGCTTTTTAATACGTTGTTGAATTCTGTTTGCTATTATTTTATTGAGGATTTTTGTATCAATATTAATCAGGAGTATTGACCTGTAATTTTCTTATTTTGATGTGTCTTTGTCTGGTTTTGGTATCAGGGTAACACTGACCTTGTATAATGAGTTTGGAAGTGTTCCCTTCTCCTTCATTTTTGGAATATTTTAAGTAGGATTGGTGTTAGTTATTCTTTAAATGATTGGTGGAATTCAGCAGGGAAGCCATTTCATCCTGGGCTTTTCTGTGATGGGAGACTTTTTATTATGGGTTTGATCTCATTACTTGTTATAGGTCTGTTCAGGTTTTGGATTTCTTCATGGTTCAATCTTAGTAAGTTCTGTGTGTCTAGAAATATATTCATTTCTCAAATTTATTTAGTTGCTCGTAGTAGCCACTAATGATCCTTTGAATTTCTGTGATATCAGTTGTATTGTCTCCTTTTTTTAAATCTCTGATTTGATTTATTTGGGAGTTCTCTCTTTTTTCTTAGTCTGGTTAAAGTTGTCAAATTAGTTTATCTTACAAAACAACTTTTCATTTTGTTGATCTTTTGTATTCTTCATCTCGATTTCATTTATTTCTGCTTTGATCTTTATTATTTTCTTCCACTAATTTAGGCTTTGGTTTAGTCTTGATTTGATAGTTCTCTAACATGCATTGTTAGGTTATTTATTTGAAGTTTTTCCTCTTTTTTGATATAGGCACTTATAAACTTCCCTCCGAGTTATGCTTTTGCTGTATCCCATAGGTTTTGGTATGTTTTGTTTCTATTATAATTTGTTTCAGGAAATTTTTCAATTCCTTCTTAATTTCCTCATTGACCCACTTGTCATCCAGAAGCATATTGTTTAATTTCCATCTGTTTGTATAGTTTCCAAAATTCCTCCTATTATTGATTTCCACTGTGGTCAGTGATGATGCTTGATATTATTTCGATTTTCTTGAATGTTTTAAGACTTGTTTTGTGACCTAACATATAGTCTATCATTAAGAATGACCCATGTTCTGAGAATAAGAATGTGTATTCTGCAGCTGTTAGATGAAATGTTCTATAAATATCTATTAGTTCCACTTGGTTTATAGTTCGGATTAATTCTGATGTTGTGCTGTTGATTTTTCTGTCTGGAAGATCTGTCCAATGCTGAAAGTTGAGTGTTGAAGTCTCCAGCTGCTATTGCATTGGAGTCTATCTTTCTCTTTAGGTCTAATAATATTTGCTGTATATATCTGGGTGCTACAGTCTTGGGTGCATATGTATTTACAATTGTTATATTCTCTTGTTGAATTGATCCCTTTGTCATTACATAATGACCTCCTTTGTCTCTTTTTATAGTTTTTGTCTTAAAATATATTTAGACTGATGTAAGTATAGCTACTCCTGCTGTTTTTTTTGGTTTGCATTGGCATGGAATATGTTTCTCCATCCCTTTATTTTTAGCCCATGTGTGTCTTGATGGGTGAAGTGTGTTTCTTGCAGACAACAGATCGATGGGTCTTGTGTCTTTCCATTCAGCCACTCTGTGTCTTTTGATTGGAGAGTTTAGTCCCATTTATTTTCAATGTTGTTATTGAAGAGTAAAGCCTTATTCTTGCCAATTTTTAATTGATTTTCTGGTTGTTTTGTGGTCTTCTCTTTCTTTTCCTTCATGTCTTTCTTGTAAGGAAAGTGATTTTTTTTTCTCGTGGTATGACTCAATTTCTTGCTTTTTATTTTTTGTGTATCTGTTATACATTTTTTTATATTTGGAGTTACCACAAGGCTTGCAAATAATACCTTATAATTTATTATTTCAAACTGATGTCAACTTAACTTTGATTGCATGAAGAAACAAGAAAAAAAAACCTAATAAATGTCTGTACTTTAACTTTGCCCATCCCCCACTTTTTGACTTTTTTTTTTCTATTTTTTTCTATTATACTGTCTATGTCTTGAAAAGTTGTTGTAGGTATTATTTTTGATTGGTTTATCTCTCAGTCTTTCTACTTAAGGGAAGAGTAGTTTACACACCATAATTGCAGTGTTATAATATTCTGTTTTTTTTTCTGTTTACTTATTATTATCAGTGAGTTTCGTGCCTTCAGGTGATTACTTATTGCTCATTAGAATCTTTTTTTTTATGATTGAATAACTCCCTTTAGCATTTCTTATAGGAGAGGTCTGGTGTTTATGAAACCCCTCAGCTTTTGTTTTTTTCTGGAGAAGTCTTTATTTCTCCTTCATGTTTTAATGATATTCTCACTGCATATAGTATTCTAAGATAAAAGTATTCTAAGATAAAAGTACTTTAAATATGTCATGCACTCTCTTCTGGCTTGTAAGATTTCTCTGAAAAGTCTGCTGCCAGGTGTATTGGTGCTCCATTGAATGTCATTTGTTTCTTTTCTATTGCTACTTTTAGGGTCCCTTCTGTATTCTTGACCTTTGGGAGTTTGATTATTAAATGCCTTGAGGTAGTGTTTTTTGGGTTAAATGTGCTTGGTGTTTTATAATAACCTACTTGTTCTTGAATATTGATATCTTTCCCTTGGTTTTGGTAAGTTTTATTATCCATTTCAGTAAACTTTCTAACCCTATCTCTTTCTCTACCTCCTCTTCATGGCCCAAAACTCTTAAATTTGCCCTCTTTGGGCTATTCCTAGAGTTTGTAGGTGTGCTTCATTCTTTTTCATTGTTTTCTTTTGGGAGGGACCTTCTCTGTATTTTCTAATGGCCTTTTTTCAAGCTTACTAATTCTTTCTTCTGCTTGATCAATTCTGCTATTAAGAGAATCTGATGCATTATGTAATAACTGAATTGCTGAATGCATCTCTTAATAACTCTGTTTTTTAAATTGTTTTTTTTCCAAGTCTTACCATAATCTGAAATAGCTATGTATCTAGATGTGCCAGACTCTGAATGTTCAATCTGCTATACTACTTTCCTGAGGATTTGAAAGCAGTTCCCTCATCTTGTCTCTTTAGTTCTTCTGCTTGTTAACACCATTTAACCTGGTAGGATCCAAGGGTGAAGGAAGAAGGAGAAGTTTGAATATCTAGGAATAATGTGAACTTTCTTCATTCTTCCCCTGAATTGTAACGTAAGTCGAAGTGCCTTTGGAGCCACTGAAGTTAGCTTCAAAAGTGGCTTGAGAGAGAAGATTCCACTATGTGGCAAGAGTTACAACTGAGAAGATTTAAAATTTTACTATCTTGTTAGCTTTTCCACTGGAAAGGGCTTTACAACAGCACATCATTCATATCTCTGTGAATTTTCAGAGATTCTCAGATAGGCTACTTTCTAAGTACCTGAGCAAGTCTGCCATTTAGTTTCAAAGGCTCTAGAATTTTCAGAAATATTTCAGTTTCTTTGACGCTACGTTTCTGAGTCACTTCCTTGCTTTGGCACCTTGTTCATTGTATATCTATTTAGTATGGATAACTTTGCAATTTTCTGTCTGGCTGTCCCCATGATGACACAGATCTGCCTAGTCATCTAGAATATAAGAAGGGAGAAGTGGACCTTGGATTCTAATGTACAAAAAAAATGTAATTAAAATACCTTCCTCAGTGGCAAGGGAGCTGATGGAAAAGCAGATGAAATAGTGCAAACAAAAAAACAAAATAAAACAAAAATAAAGGCATATCGCCTACGTGCTACATTAAAATAGTACTCTCTGACCCCATATGAAGCTGTTATTCTTCTCCTAATGCCACGCGGTAGAGATGTGCAGTTATCAGCAGCAATGCAACTATTGAGAGTAAATCAGGTCAATGGTGGGGAAAACAGGAAGTGCCATGTAATGAAAAAGTGAAAGGAAAGTCTATATAAATTAAAAAGAAAATAAATCAGAACAACAAGCAGAGCAAAGAAAGTCAGAAATTTCACATAGTGAAATTAAAATAATAATGCTTAATTTCATATTATTAATGTCTAAGAAAATCAAGATATTGAGATTTAGAATAAGTTTTTATAGGTTGAAAAATTAATGTAAACCTGGGGCAAAAACCACAAGCAAAACCTGTATACCTTGAGGCAGCTGGAGAAAGTGCCAGAGACTAGAGCCTTTGATAATACTAGCCTAAGGCCAAGCCAAGTTTGAGGGTTTTTTTCCTCCTTCCTTCTTGAACATTCTTGTCCTCTGTCTCATCTTTAGGGGTCCTCTCCCTCATCAATGACAGATAGCTAATCTGGTTAACAAATTCACAATATTTGATTAAAGATATAGTGAAAAGAACACAGGCTTTGGCCTCAGACAGAACTAGGGTCAGATCTCAATTCTTTTTCCTACTGCATTTCTTAGTTGTGTTGTCTTGGATTTCTTTCTTAAAATATTTGATGTATTTTAAAATTTATTTTTATTTCAATAGTTTTTTGGGGTACAAGTGGCTTTGGTTACATGGATGTTCTTTAGTAGTGATTTCTAAGATTTGGAGCACCTATCACCTGAGCAGTGTACACTGTACCCAATATGTAGTCTTTCATCTCTCATCTACCTCCCACCCTTCCCCCGAGTCCCCAAAGTCCATTATATCATTCTTAAGTCTTTGCATCCTCCTAGCTTAGCTCCCACAAATAAGTAAGAACATACAATATTTGGTTTTCCATTTCTGAGTTACAACACTTAGACTAATGGCCTCCAGCTCCATCCAAGTTGCTGCAAAGGCCATTATTTCATTCCAGTTTATGGCTGAGTAGTATTCCATGGTGTATATATACAATACTTTCTGTTTCCACTTGTTGGTTGATGAGCATTTAGCCTGGTTCCACATTTTTGCAATTGTGAATTGTGCTGCTAAAAAAACATGTGTGGTGCCCGTGTCTTTTTCATATAATGACTTATTTTCTTTTTTGTAGATACCTAGCAGTAGGATTGCTAGGTAGAATGGTAGTTCTACTTTCAGTTTTTTAGAGTCTCCATACTGTTTTTCATAGTGGTTGAACAAATTTACATTCCCACCAGCAGTGTGAAAGTGTTACCTATTCACCACATCCATGACACCATCTATTATTTTCTGGTTTTTAAATTGTGGCTATTCTTGCAGGAATAGGGTGGTATCTCATTGTGGTTTTAATCTGCATTTCCATGATAATTAATGATGTTATTTTTTCAAATGTTTGTTGGCTGTTTATATATCTTCTTTTGAGGATTGTATTCATGTCCTTTGCCCATTTTGGATGGGATTATTCAATTTTCTTTTCTGGCTAATTTGTTTGAGTTCCTCATAGATCTGGATATTAGTCGTTTGTTGGATGCGGTTTGTGAATATTTTCCCCCACTCTGTGGATTTTCTGTTCACTCTGCTGATTATTTCTTTCGCTGGGCAGGAAGTTTTTAATTTGATTAGGTCCCATTTATTTTTTTGTTGTTGCATTTGCTTGTGAGTTCTTAGTCATGAATTCTTTGCCTAAGCCAACATCTAGAGGAGTTTTTTCAGAAGTTATCTTCTAGAAATTTTATGGTTTCAGATCTCAGATTTAAGTCTTTGATCCATCTTGAGCTGATTTTTTGTATAAGGTGAGAGATGAGAATCCAGGTTCATTCTTCTACATGTGGCTTGCTAGTTTTCCCAGCACCATTTATTGAATAGGGTGTTCTTTCCCCAATTTATGTTTTTGTATGCTTTGTTGAAGATCAGTTGACTGTAAGTATTTGACTTTATTTCTGCTTTCTCTATTCTGTTCCATTGGTCTATGTGCCTATTTTTATACCAGTACTATGCTGTTTTGGGAACTATAGCCTTGCAGTATAATTTGAAGTTGGGATATGTGTTCTAAAAATGAAGATAATTATGTTTACCACACTCCATTGCTGTCAGGATTAAAGTAATGTCTGTAAGGAACCTAGAAGAGTACCTCAGATATAGTAGGTGCTTAATAGATGGAGGCACTCTTTCATACTCAGAATACTCTTCTCATGACTGTATAATTTCGTGTGACTCTCCAATGCATTATACCAAAAGAATATAAAGTAGATTTCAAGTGCCAAATATAAGTATTTTATGTCATTATTATTTCTAACTTTTTTTTAAGTTTGTACAATGTGCTGGGTCTCCTGTTAAGGACTACAGTAAACAATTTTATTTAACCTCAAAGCAACCCTATGAGCTAGATGCCGTCAGTATCTCCACCTTATGAAATAGGAAACTAAGGTACAAAGAGGTTATAAGTAACTTGGCCAAGATCACAGAACTAGAAAGTAGAACAGGCAAGGCTCTAATGCCCTACTTAAATATAATGACATAAGAGCCTCTCTATGCTGCTTAAAGAGAAATGCTATCCTGAAAAATGTAGCCAATGTGCTAAGTGTCTACACTTGGTGAATGACTACTGTACTACTCCAATGATCCAGACAACAAATTAAGGTGTCAACAGTTAAAGTCCATAATGTCAAAAATAGCTACTATTTCTTGAGTGCCTGCCATGTACCAAGTATCATGGTATGCACTCCACATATATATTATTTAATGCTTACAACAGTTCAGTAGTGTAATGTTGATCTCATTTCCATTTTACATGGTGAAAACACAGAGTCTTAGAGAGGTCAAGTAACTTCCTCAGGATTAAAAGGTGAATAAGTTGTAGCACTAGAATGCAAAACCCTGTTTGTCTTCTGCTAGGCTGTGTCAAGGATTGTGCATCTTTCTTTCTCATGCATGCCTGAGCAGGGAAGAGCAGTTCTGTTTAGTCTTCCCCTGAGTGCTAATGGTTCAGCTGGGAAGTTCAAATTCAACTTTCAAAGCCATTTTCCATCAGTGCTAACTTGTGCTAATCAGTAGGAGTATTCACTTGAAAGTAGCACTTTGGAAGTAATGCCTTTAATGTTTTCAAAAGCAGAAGGGAATTTTGTGAGAGTTTCTTTTTTATTTATTCTTCTTCTTTTTTGCCTTTTATTTTATTGTGAGTCATACTGCTGGCTAGTTTCACTGAGAATCGATTATAATCTAACTCTTCATCCAATGATAATAAAATATATAATACAGTGGTTTACAAGGAAAGATTTGGGTTCTACATTTCTGTTTGATTTAGGAAATTTATTTGTTGAAATTTGAATATGATTTTCCATAACTATAATAAACCTATACACAAAGTCACAGTTCTTCATCTCATGAATTTAGGTAACTCATAGGGATTAAGGAACTACACAGTGCCTGAAACTGTTAGGCACTAATAATTCAATCTTAAGAAAGATAGGTTGTGTTCTTACTCTCACAGAACTTACTGGTTAGCAATAAGACCTACCTAATTTTATTTCTTATTTACTCATTAATGAATTCATTTATTCATCAGGCATTTATTGAGCAAGTGCTGTGTGTCAGGCATTGTGTTAGGTATTGTGGATAAAAACAAATAGCAATTAATGTTTATTGAACACTTAACTATGTTGCTAGCATTGTTTTAAACATATTACATGTATGAACTCATGTAATCATCCCAACAATCTTTTGATATAGGTGTGGTCACTTTGTGGATGAGGAAACTAAGACACTAAAAGATCAAGTAACCTTCCCAGGGTAAATGGGGTGGTATAAGGATTTGAAATGAGGCAGTCATTCCAATGTCTACACTCTTAGCTACCATTTTAAACCGATTACAATAGTGAATGAAAGACAGTCCCTGCTCTTAAGGTGCTCACAGTCTAGCAAAACAGATTAAAAATTTAAATCAAGCAGTTGTAAAACACTATGATTTATGATATAGGATTTATACACTGTCATGAGACCATGTTATAGGGCTACCTAACGTAGTCTGGAAGATGTCTAAATGAACATCTAAGCTGAGACATGAAGAATGAAGGTGGTGAGCTATCAAGGAAAAGGGTACAATAGGATGGGTATCTGGGTGAAGAGGGGTGGAAGCTCATTAGGAAGAGTATTCCAAACAGAAGCAACACCATATGCAAGTGGAAGTTAATTCATTGCGATTGGGATATTGAGTGTTGTAAAGAAGAGTGTGTTGGCTGAGGCTGGAGAATTAATCAGGGTTTAGATTACTCAAGGTTATTTAGGTTATGTCAAGAAATTTTTACTTCATCCAAAGTGCAATATGAATCCACTGAACAAATTTAAGCAAGGGAATAACAATGGTTTACATTTTTCATATTTCCATTTCTTAAATGATTGCTCCAGTGTGGAGAATGGAACAAAGGAGAAGGAAGACCAGTTGAAAAGTTGTTTGTATAAATCAATAGCTGAATCTACTTCCTTCTTGAAAATTTTCTGCAATGACAGTTACCCAAGTCTTCTGGTTTCTTTGGCATGCCTTTTTCTATTCCCCAAAAACATATGCCAGCAGCATGAAAGATACATTTTTGTCCTAAGATCTAATTCTAGTCATTGTTTCTGAAGGGAAGAATTACCGGTCAGTTCATCTTTGTGGTTCTTCCTATTGCATTTTTAGTTTACAGAAAAAAATGTTAAAATTGAATAAAATATATACATTTGGTTTATTATGACACAGTTAAACACTTTTTTCGGGGGGGGGGGGATATTAGTCTCATTATACAGATAAACTTCCTAAGGCACAACTGAGTAGGAAACAGCTTAGTACAAGACAGAGATAGTTAGTACTCAAGTACTATCTCTTTGTTTTATCCACACCCTCTGATAAGATGCTATATGTTGAACACATTTGTTCACAGATGAAAATGCTGAATAAGCCAAAGATACTCCAGGGAAAGGCAAAATGCAGAATTTACAAATTTGTGTAAAATAATTGCTTGAATTCCATAGCAAAGGTTAAATAGTGTACATTCAATAAATAATATAATACAGCTCAACAATGGCATCTTTGATGTGATCTCTAAATACATTTGGAACTTCCAGAATCTAGGTGAGGAAAGATGAAAAAGGGAGAGTTTTATTGCATTAGACCTATTTGGCTAAATAGAAATCTGTAGATAGTTTAACCACTGTTGACAACACTTCAGGTATTCTTACCAAGTTGTTGGAGGCTACATGCTGAGAGTATTTTGCCATAAAGAGCAGCACAATGTGCTGGCTGGGAAGATTTGATACCTGAACTCAAGTTATTGCAGAACGTAACATCTTTTAGTGCAATACATAATATACACTCACAGGTACACTTTACAATTAAAACTTGCTGCATCTTAGTGTTAAAAATAAAACAGCTGGCTGGGCGCGGTGGCTCACGCCTGTAATCTCAGCACTTTGGGAGGCCGAGGCGGGCGGATCACGAAGTCAGGAGATCGAGACCATCCTGGCTAACACGGTGAAACCCTGTCTCTACTAAAAATACAAAAAATTAGCCGGGCGTGGTGGTGGGTGCCTGTAGTCCCAGCTGGAGGCGGAGCTTGCAGTGAGCGGAGATCGCGCCACTGCATTCCAACCTGGGCTACAGAGTGAGACTCCGTCTCAAAAAATAAATAAATAAATAAAACATCTGAGAAAAAGAAAGAAAATTTTAAAAAGGTACATGGTATATTACTCTGACTGCAGAATTCAGAGAGCAAACACCCCATATAGCATAGAAAGCTACTCTAATATTTCTTGCTAATCCACAAAGTGTTACATGGCATGGCCTTGACCATTACTTGTGTCTGCCAACTGGCAGTGCTGAGACTGCATAGGAACAAGGTCTCCTTTAAGGACCAATGGATTCACCCACGCTGCTTTGTGTCTGAACTAATCTCTGTGTCTATGCCCTTAGCAACTTATCAGCACCACACCAGCTGCCAGAAGAGCCATGACAAAGATGTAGAAGTAAGGCTGCTCTTCAGGAGAAATAATCAATTTCACTGTGGGTCAACCTGTTCCCTGCACAATCCTTCTTTCTCCCTCGTTACATCCCACGAACTTAAGAGTTTAACACTCCTCTTTTTTTCTGAGGCATGTGTAAGCAGCAGCAGGGTATGATGGAAAAAGCACAGGATCAGGAGTCCTACCTCTGCTGTATGTGAGATTTGGAAGTTACTCAACTTTTCAGAGCACTGGTTTCTAGTTTCCTTCTATGTAAAATGATACTAATGGCTATTGCCCCATGGGGTTATTGAAACATAGTATTTGCAAAGGCACCTTGCAAATGCTAAGTAAAAGCACTTTACACATGCTATAGTTGTTTAAATTTTTCCGGGACTTAGTTTCCCCATCTGGAAAACGAAAGTTGTGGAAAATATGACTTCTAAATGTACATAGAACTCAAACATGGGATAATCTAAATATTATATAATTATTCTATTTTATAAAAACATTTACTAAGACTATTTTATACTCAAAACGCAGTACTCAAGAAAGTGATAAAATGTGCTGATTGTCTACAGTTTTAGGGGAAAGTAGACCACAAGCAGACAGAGAGTGATCAATTTCTAAAGAGAAAACTGTTAAGTAGATACAGACTTACACATTTCAGCACAAAGGGATAGAGGTCATGAAAATGAGAACAAAGTAACAAAATAAGAGTCTCCTCACTCCCTCAAGACTTTGCTGTAAGAACCAATGACGTATAGCTAAGGAAGGAAGGAAAAACCCCTGCACATGACAGAAAGATGGTAGTATTTATTGGCCCTTATTGTAGTAACAGAGGCTCAAGTAGGCTATCGGGATATTGAATAGACGTTAGTGGAGATAAATACAGCCAGTCCAACGGACCTAGGGACAGACCCCTGAGCCACAGCCTGAATAGCACAATACCACAGCTGTGTGATGGATGTCAATTCCAATAGCATGGGAAATAGCTGTTTTAAGCCACCTTGCTAAGTGGCTGGAGGATTCTAGGCTGCCATGGAAACACAGGCAACTGACACCAAAGGGAATGGCTTCTTGTCCTTAACATTTGGTCATGGATCTGTGGATAGTGGAAGAAGTTCTGCTTGATACTAATTACAATACTAAAGATAGCAGTGATGCAAAATGCATTTGTTTAACTCATATTTATTGTGAACCTGCTATGTGCTTGTACTTGGTGCTGGGAGTAAAGTACTGAACAGGAGTTCTGCTCTCGTGGAGCTTAGTCTATTAATAGTTGGTGGAATGTAAAAATAAAATAAGTGTTAAATAGAATGTATAAATAAAGTAAGTATTAAATAGAATGGTGATAAGTGATGCAGAAGAAAATAAAGCAGACAGCAGATAGAGAATGTGCATGGAGCAGGCGGTGGGGTTTATAATTTTATTTAGAGTGGTAAGGATTGGCCTGAGAAGTTTGCATTCGAGAGAAGAGCTGAAGAAAGTGAGGGGATTATTCAGATATATTGGGAAAGAAAATTCCAGGCTATGAGAATAGCAAGTACAAAGGGCCTTGGAGTAGGAGTGGGCTTGGTATGTTCAGGGAACAGTGAGGAAGTCATTATGGTTATAAAAAAGCAAGCAAGGAGACTAGTAGAAAGAAAGACTGGAGGTCAGATTAAATAGCCTCATAGGCTGTTGTAAGAACTTTGGCTTTTGATATGGGTGGAATGAGAGAATATTGGAGGTTTCTAAGCAAAAGAGTAATATATAATTTACATATTAAGAGTATCACCCTCTTGTCTGATAAATATACTATAGCGATGTAAGAGAGGAAGTCACAAGACCAGTTAGAAGACTACCACAGTAATCCAGGTGAAAACTGATGATTTTTGGACTAAGGTAGTAGTGATGGAGATGGTGAGAGGTTGAATTCTGTATATATTTTGAAGGTAAAGCCATCAGGATTCGCTGACAAATTTGACATGAGGATGTTAAGGAAGATAAATCAAGATTAAGGCCAAAGGTTTGGCCTTGTGACTAAAGAATACAGTGGCCAATAACTGAGATGGGAAAAATAGTGTGAGGAAGAGAATTTAGGAGGGTGACTAGGAACTCAATTTTGGAAAAATTAACTTTTAATTCAAATAGAGATGTCAGGTAAATCTAGGGGACAAATCTAGGCTAGAGATACAAATTTGTGGGTCATCAATGTATAGTCTGGATGAGGTCATAAAAGGAGAAATATATATTATAGGAATATATATATTAGTCCATGTACCTCTTATCATATATATTATATAATAATGTAATATAATATAGAATTATAACTATATATTATAACTATATAATACATATTATATAAAATATATTATATATGATTATATTTTTAGTGCAATATTAGTGCAACTAATATAGTATAATTGTATGAACTAATGCACCTCATACATATAATATATACACCTCTTATATACATATATCAGTCCATGTACCTCTTATTGTATAATATTGTATAATTATATATTATGTAATTATAAGAAATACAATTATATATTATGTAATTATAAGAAATACAATTATTTATAATAATTATATATATTTATTATAATAGATAATTATACCTGGCTTCCAAAAACACAATATTAATCTTCATCATAGTGCATCAGGTTGATAGAAGGGAAATATATTTTAGAGGATCATGAGTGGGAGTATTTTATGGGCCAGGGTTATGATTCACATTTTCCATTAACAAAAACTCATTTAGATGAATATAGTGAACTGCAAGGGAGCTTGAGAAATGTAGTCAAACTGTGCACCAAGTTAAAAGAAAATGGGTTTAATGAACGTCTAACCATCTCTATATAAATAACTATAATATTAACAATATTAACTGTAATGAAGTTAACTATATATAAATATATTATTTACATATATTATACAATTATGTAATATTCTTTACAATCCAGAAAATTGCTTTTCAATGTTATTGTCATATAGTTAGGTCAAAATTCATTTAGATGGCTACAGTGAAATGCAAGGGGGACTGAAAAATGTAGTCAATATCTAATATACTTTATATTATACAAATTACATTTATTATAATTATATAATTATGTACATGTAAGTATAATTATATATATCCAATAAGAGGTACATGGACTAATGCCTGAGGCGAAAATATCATATATATATTATAAGAGGTGCATATACTAATGCCTGAGGCACTGTAACGTTTAGTGATGAGAAAAATAAAGCACACATTAGTTAAAAGTGAACACTAGTTGCTCTAAGGAGCAAATACTATCTCTTTTAAAGTTTATATTTTTGCTTACATAAATTCCAAAGTGGTTGCTACTGATGGAGATACATTTTCCCCCAAAGGTATCTAACTCATGGTTCCACGCTTTTTAATACCTGGTTTCCAAAGACACAATATTCATCTTTATCATAGGGAATCAGGCTGATAGAAGGGAGATAAATTTAGAGGATCATGAGTGGGAGTATTTTATGGGCCAGGTTTATGGTGCAAATTTTCCATTAAAATAAATCTCATTTAGAATGATACAGGGAACTTCAAGGGAGACTGAGAAATGTAGTCAAACTGTGTGCCAAAGTAAAAGAAAATGAGTTTAATGAACTTCTAGCCATTTCTGCCACAAGGAGAAATTGGCAAAGATTATTGAAGATGAGTAGTTACTGAAATAGCAGTGTGGTGGCTGGAACTAAAAAGCAATTTTTTTTTTCTTGGAATGGGAGAGAGATGGGTTGAGTAAGATGGTCCACAACACTTAACCAGTGGATTTAGCAAGGCATAGGTCAATGGGAACCTTTTCAAGAGCAGAGGGGTAAAGTCCAACTGGAATAGATTCAAGAGAGAATGAAAGAACAGCGATTGGAGACTGTGTATGAACGTTTATTTCACAAAGTTTTTAAGTACTTTAAACCAGGAATGGCCATCTGCATCCTGGGATTGTACCTACATAGCTCTACAAAAGAAAATGTTTCTGAATGTCAGAAATGAAGATTGTCGACAAGTTTTGTTTCTCCACCTGGAAAAAATTGTGCCCAGCCATACTTTCAAAAATGAGTTAAAACTACTGCCACAATGATGTAGAAATGCCATTTTCTGAATTATGGATTCACTTCTGGATTATGGATTCATTTCATCTTGATAAAGATATTCTTGACAGAATTTTAAAAAACCAAAAACACAGGTCAACAGTAAACCAGTAAACCCTATGAAGGTTTCACCCAATATTCATCATAAGCATGTGTTGACCAAAAGCTTATCACTAATCCAGTTTTGTGAACCTGAGGTCAACTGAAAAAATTTAAAAAGAAAATTCCCAATAATAATCTTGTGTAACTTCTTACAATAGAGATTAAGAAACTGAAGCCTGGAGAAGTAAAATGACACATCACTCATAAGTAATGGAGATAGGATTTGAACCTAGGACTCGTGACTCTTAGGTCAGGGCTTACATCCCTCAATTAATAATATTCATCCTTTCTTGCATCATGTCACACAGATCATATAATAGTCATACTTATGGCCCTCCAATGGACATAGGAAATGCAGAATTCCTTGGGTTCTAGCCATAATTGTGCTCTTCCCTCATATATCCCAATGCAATTAAGAAGGGATAAACTTGAGGTGACTAATTCATTTTAAACAGCAGAATTTGCAAACATGTCAACTTTAATAGCTATTAGTAACCTTTATGACACTTTTCATACTGTCATTGAGATCTCCTACATGCTGCCTACTTATTAATTGCCTTTTTTTCTTTAAGAAACACGAATAAGCATATAGAAAGAGGCAGATTTTCAGATATTTTAGGACACAAGCTCAATTTTCTTCAATAATCTGGATATTTTCTTTAGCTATTTAGGAATAGCTTAAGACTTTCTCCAATTGCTTGGAACCCATGTAGCTGTCCTCAGAATCTCCTTCAGCTTTGATTGGAAAGGCATGGCCTCTTAGAAAGCAACCCATACCAGAAGTAATCAGGTTGTGGAGGAGTTGTCAACAATAGGCCAAGAATAGCAGTATGGATTTGAGAATGACTCTCATGAAATCTACCTTAAGCAGAGCAGACTTACCCAAGAACATTAGGCCTCTTATTTGAATAGACAAGGTATAATACACATTGGGTCCCAATATATTAGGATCCAATCAGAATAATTTTTAATTACATAATCTTAATTGAGTGGTAACTACATTAGGATAAATTACAATATAATTCAACATTTATAATTTTTTTCTTAGCAACCCCATATGCTAAAATTATAAATAAAACATTTTGGTATTCCAGAGAAGGAAGTCAAACACCAGGCAATTTTTATATTGCATTGCAGTGGTATTCATTTCAACCTAGGCTGTGGTGGCTACAGTTCCATAGGGTTTAGAAGGGAGGCATCAGGGAGGACAAAAGCAGGTAATTAATGTCTGTTTGTATTGACAAGGACACAATTTCTTAGTGCTAGCTGTATTTATGTTGGAAAGAAAATAATACTAACCATTAAAATGGTTACTGTACTTAAAATGGATATTTCAAGTATTAAAAATAAATGCAAGAGGTAATTCTTCTTTAGAGAATAATTTGGCATTTATAGGAAGAAATATTGTAAGAAAAAAAGTGTTAGGTTAAAATATATTTTCTTTGTATATGAGGTATTCACTAGGCAGAGTAAAGTAATAAGTTTTGAGACAGGGTTAGTTAGAGAGGAGTGAGTAGAGGGTAAACAATATCAGTAATTTTGTTTCCTGGGTGACCATAATCACATTGGAGAGTGAGATTTACAAGATCTTGAGAATCCTGGGAAAAAAAAAATCAGTATAATTCCTCTTTTTGGCATGTTCCCAACCTGGAAAAAAGACGGATTAAGAAAAACAGTTTAAGATTTTACTAAAAATCCCCATAATGAGAAATAATTATCTAAGGGCAGGGGGAGGAGTCAGGCAAGACACAAGTTTCTCAATTAATAATCTGCATTGGAAGATGGTAGATGTGGAACTTCAGCATAAAAGCTATAAACTGATAACTTTTGCTGTCATGGAAGTAGGCAGGCCCAGAGGCCTCTTTATAGAGCCTAGAAGAATATTAGAAGATGGGTACAAAAAATAGAAAGAATAAATAAGACCTATTTGATAGCCTAAAATGGTGACTATAGTCAATAATAACTTAATCATACATTTAAAAATAATGATGAGTGTAATTGGATTGTAACACAAAGGATAAGTGCTTGAGGTGATGGCTATACCATTCTCCATGATGTGATTATTTTACATCACATGTCTGTATCAAAACATCTCATGTACCCTGTAAGTATACAACTATTACATTCCCACAAAAATTAAAAATTAAAAAATTAGCATCTTTAAGTCCAAACAAAATCAAGGTTTAGCTAAGAAGTATATCAAAGCAGCCAACTTTAACAAGACTGGTGAATTGCCTTATCCCCAGATTTTTTATTTCTTTTAATCTTGCTCTAGTCATATTTTTCCTTAAGGATTATGAAACTTAGATAGCAATATGTGTTATCTTTTTTTATGAGACCAATGATTTATTTTCCACACCCCATACTTATGTACACCTGAGGAGAGCCAAATAGTTGCCTCTACTACTCCATCAGAAACTACCACTCTCCACTAGCAGCAGTTACACAAGTTTTAATCATTAGACTTAAGAGGATCAAACTACTCTCTAGAGAAGAGATGGTGAATATTTGACACCTGTGATACTATTTGTCTTCTTCAGCCATGGACATGATTAATTATGGGTTTCCTTTTGGCGGCACCTGGAAACAGCCTTAAAATTCTTAGCAATGCCTAAGCAACCACCACAAAACAATTGAAATTGCCATATAGAAAGAAACCTATCTATCCTCTCAGCTCTAGAAGGTGTACTTTGCTAACAGCAATCATGCTTACTAGATTATGACAAACTTTACAGAAGTTATGTCTGTTTGAAACTAAAAAGAAAAAATACATTCCTTTGAAAAGTTCCAATTTCAAAGACATTTAGACACGATGGATAAGTAGGAAAGAGTCTTGGAATTAGTGTGATTAGTACTACCATTTCTCCTAAATCTCCTAATTCATTGTAAACATATTTGATTTCAGAATAAGGTTCCATATGTATTGCAAAAGCAGAGTGAAAAGATTACACCCTAGAAATGTGTTATTGAAAATGTTCTAAAAGTGTTTCTTTACATGAATATCAATGAAAAGTTGTTTCTTTTTTACTTCACTAGAAGTAATTATTGACCAAATTATGACTAACATAGAACATTTAAAGAATTAAGATAAAAACTGAAATATTCCTTTTTTCATTTACAACACTAGAGGTTTTAGTGTTTTCTTACAAAATTCTTTAGTATTTTCATACATGTGTTTGTGTGTGTGTATTTTAAAAACTTTTAACTCAGGGATAGAATGAGAAAAGCAGCACGCAGCATAGTTTTCCATTAACATTCCTGATTGGCATCATTTGCAGTTTGCAGCCTACATTTAGTAGCTCATTAGCTCTCTAGGAAACCAGTTCCTCATTTCTGGGTATCATACTGAAGTACATTAGAAAGCCAAATCTTTTTTGTGTGTCTTTTCTGTTCTCTTTTTTGTGGTATTTACAAATAATATTTTGCCTTTAAAGACTCCTTTTAATATGTTCCACATAAGGTATAATTTGTTGGCTTCCATCAGAGCTAGCCCAAAGCAAAATTGGCCAGTCATGGTTTGAACTCCTAGACTACTTTTCTTCCTGGTCTTCATATTCATCACTGCCCCACATCTCACCACATAGTCTTTCTTTCCTACTCCAGGTATTGTGTGCTCCCATGTTGTCCTCTGGCTGCCTAGGCTTTTTGGATGGGTCACTTTATTCATAGCAGTCCTGTCTCTCCTTTCTCCATTAAAATATATCTGTCCAGTGGCCTATCCTTTAAGGTATTGCTGGAGTATTGAAGGTAACTAGTTACCTTGATTTATAATATAGAGTTAATGTCCATTTCATGTAGCTTCCTTCAATGGCTCAACTGAATTCAGAAACATAAGATCTTAGGCCAGACTGGTGGAAGCAAAAATTTGGGGAAGTACTATTTGGGCTTTGAAGTACTATTGCTGTGACTCCAATTAAGAGGTTATAGGAGGGAGGCAGAGCAAGATGGCTGAAACCTTCAGTGATCATACCCCCTGCAGGAAAAGCAAATTGGTATCCACACAAAAAAGCACCTTGAAGAACTGAAGATAAAGTGAGCAATCACACCACCTGATTTTAACATCATATTAAAGAAAGAGGCACTGAGGTAGAAAAGACAGTCTTGAATTGCCTACACCACTCCTTCCCCATCACCTGGCAGCAGCCACATGGCATGGAGAAAGAATCTGTGCACTTAGAGGAGGGAGAGCACAGTGACTGTGGGACTTTGAATCAGAACTCAGTTCTACCCATCACAGTGGAAAGTAACACTGGGCAGAACTCAGCCAAAGCCCATAGGCGGAGCATTTAGACCAGTGCCAGCCAGAGGGTATTCACCTATTCCGGCGGTCAGAACCTGAGTACCAGCAAGCCTCACCACCAAGGGCTAAAATGCTCTGGCGTCTCAAACTTAAAAGGCAGATTAGGCCACAAGGACTGCAATCCTTTGACATGTCCTGGTGCTGTGCTGGGCTCAGAGTCAGTGGACATGTGGGGCACATGACCAAAGAGGACAGCATTTTGGGTGGCCAAGGAAATGTTTGTGTCACCCCTCCTCCAAACCTGAGCAGTGCAGCTTGCAGCTCCAGGAGAGACTTCTTACCTCTTCTTGAAGATAGGAAAGGGGATAGGAAAGAGGACTTTGCCTTGCAACTTGGATATCAGTTCAGCCACATTAGAATAGGATACGAGGCAGAGTCCTGAGGTCCACATTCCAGGCCCTAGCTCCAAGACAACTCTAGACATACCCTGGGCCAGAAGAGAACCCACTGCCTTCAAGGGAAGAACTTAGTCCTAGCAGAATTCATCAACTGCTGACTAAAGAACCTTGGGCCCTGAAGAATCAGCAATGGGAACCAGGCAGTACTCTCTATGGGCCTTGGGTCAGAATCAGAGCTGGGCTAGCACCAGGTGTGACACAGCACATTTCCAGCTGTGGTAGCTATGGGGAGAGACTTATGCCTGAGTAAAGGACAGAGAAGAGTGATGAGAACTTTGTCTTGCAGATTGGGTATCAGCTTGGCCAGAGTGGGTATAACACCAAGCTGGCTCCTGGGGTCTTCAATTACAGACATTTGCTCCTGGGTGGCATTTCTGAACCTGTCCTCAGCCAGAGGGGAGCCCACTGCCTTGAAGGGAGAGAGACTCAGGACTGGCAGCATTCACCACAAGCTGACTGAAGAGCCCTTGGGCCATGAGTGAGCATTGGCAGTTGTCAGGCAGAAGTTGCTGTGGGTCTGGGACGGTGGTGGCCACAGGGAGAGACTCCTCTGCTTGAGGAAAGGGAGGGAATAATTTGTCTTATGGCTTGCGTGCCAGCTCAGCCACATTAGAATAGAGCACCACGAAGATTCTTAAGGTTCCCAACTCTAGGCACTGTCTTCCAGACAGCATCCCCAGACCCTGCCCTGGTCTGTAGGGAGCTCACCGCTCTGATAAGAAGAACACAAATGTGGCAGGATTTGCCACCTGCTTATTAGAGAGTCCATGAACCTTCAGTTAACATAAGTGGTAGCCAGGCAGTGATCACTGCAGACCTTGGGTGAGACACAGTGCTGTGCTGGCTTTGGGTCTGACCCAGCAAAGTCCTAGTGGTGATGGTCAAAGGAGTGCTTGTGTCATTTATCGCCCAGATCCAGGCAGCTCAGCACACACAGAGAGAGAGACTCCATTTATTTGGGGAAAGTAAGAGAACAAGAGTCTCTGCTTGATAATACATGGAATTCTTCTGGATCTTACCCAAGACCAGTGGTACCTCTATGGGTCTGTAAGAGCCACAGCACTATTGGGCTTAGGATACCTCCTAAAGCAGATACGCCTGCAGTGACCAGTCTTAGATCACAACACCCAAGTCTTTTTGAATACCTGGAAAGCCTTCCCAAGATGGATAAGTATAAACAAGCTCAGACTGTAAAGACTACAAAAAATACTTAACTCTTCAATGTCCAGACACTAAGAAACATCCACAAATATCAAGACTATCCAGAAAAGCATGACCTCACCAAAAAAAAAAAACTAAATAAGGCACCAATGATCAACCGCAGAGAGACAGAGATATGTGACATTTCAGAGAATTCAACATATCTGTTTGAGGAAGCTCAATGATATCCAAGATAACACAAACAAGATATTGTGAATCATATCTAATAAATTTAACAAGTAAATTGAAATAACTAATAATAAACAGAAATTTTGGAGCTGAAAATTGCAATTCACATACAGAAGAATGCATCAGAGTCTTTTAACAGCAGAATTGACCAAGCAAAAGAAAGAATGAGTGAGCTTAAAGACAATTTGAAAATACACTATCAACAGAGACAGGAGAAAAAAGAATGAAGTACATTTACTAGATGTAGAAAATAGCCTCAAAACGGCAAATCTAACAGTTACTGGCCTTAAAGAGGAAGGAAAGTGTCAGAGAGAGAGAGAGAGATAGATTGAGGTAGAAAGTTTCTTCGAAGGGACAAGGGATAATAACAGAGAACTTTCCAAATTTAAGAAAAGATATAAATATTCAAGTACAAGAAGTTCTAGAATACCAAGCAGCTTTAACCCAAATAAGACTACCTCAATATGTTTAATAATCACTTAAACTCTCATAAGTGAAGGATAAAGAAAGGATCCTTCCTTTAAGAAACAAAGCAGCAAGAGAAAAGAAACATATAATAGAGCTCCAATACATCTGGCAGGAGAATTACTAGTGGAAACTTTATGGGCCAGGAGAGAGTGGCAAGAGATATTTAAAGTGATGAAGGAAGAAAACGTTTATACTAGAATAATATATCCAGTAAAAATATTCTTTAAGCATGAAGGGGAATTAAAGACTTTCCCAAACAAAAACTGGGGGATTTCAACAACGACAGACCTGTTCTACAAGAAATGCTAAACACAGTTCTTCAATATGAAAGATAAGGACATTAATTAGCAATGAGAAATCACTTGAAGGTACAAAACCCACTGTGGCAATAGTTAAAAAGCAAAGGAAGGAATTAAAGTGTATGATTTTTATTAGTTTTCCATTCCTTTTCGTTATTTTGTTTTTGCAATCAGTGTTGTCACCAGCTTAAAATAGCGGGTTATAAGATATTATTTTCAAGCTTCATGGTAACTTCAAATCAAACATAGAGCAGATACACAAAAAATAAAAAGCAAGAAATTAAAACATACCACTAGAGAAAATCACCTTCACTGAAAGAAAGACAGGAAGGAAGGAAAGAAGGAAGATAAGACCACAAAACAACCAGAAAACAAATAACAAAATGGCAGAAATAAGTCCTTACTTTTCAAGAATAACATAGAATGTAAATGGACTAAACTCTCCAATCAAAAGACATTGAGTGGCTGAATGGATAAAAAGATAATACCTAACGATCTGTTGCCTGTAAGAAACACTCTTCACCCAATAAAGACACACATAGACTGAAAACACAAGGATGGAAAAAGATTTTCCATGAAAATGAAAACCATAAAAGGGCAGGAGTAGTTATATCAGACAAAATAGATTTAACACAAAAACTATAAGAAGAGATAAAGAAGGTCATTATATAATGATAAAAGGATATCAATTCAACAAGAGAATATAACAATTTTAAATATATATGTGCCCAACACTGGAACACCCAGATGTATAAAGCAGATATTATTAGAGCTAAAGAGAGAGATAGGTCCCAATACTATAATAGCTGGAGACTTCAGCACACCACTTTCAGCACTGGACAGATCTTTCAGACAGAAAATCAACAATAACATCGAACTTAATCTACACTACAGACAATATGGATCTAATAGATATTTACAGAACAATTCATCCAACAGTTGCAGAATACACATTCTTGTCCTGAGCACGTGGATCATCCTCAAAAATAGACCATATGTTAGACCACAAATCATGTCTTAAATAATTCTTTAAAATTGACATCATATCATGTCTTATCTGAACACAATGGAATAAAATGAAAAATGAATAACAAGGAATTTTGGAAACTAGACAAACACATAGAAATTAAAAAAATATTTTCCTAAATGACCAGAGGGTCAAGGAAAAAAATTAAGAAATTTAAAAATTTATTGAAACAAATGAAAATGGAAACACAGTGTACCAAAACCTATGGGTTGCATCAAAACAAGTACTAAGAGAAAGTTTATAGCAGTAAGCATCTACATCAAAAAAGTAAAAAATTTCAAAGAAACATCCGAAAATGCATCTTAAAGAACTAGAAAAGCAAGAGCAAACCAAATCATAAATTAGTAGAAGAAAAGAAATAATAAAAATCAGAACAGAAATAAATGAAATTGAAACAAAAAATACAAAAAAAAAACAAAATGAAAAGTTGGTTTTTTGAAAAGGTAAACAAAATTCACAAACCTTTATCCTAACCAACGATGAAAACAGCAGAGAAGACATAAATAAATTAGAGGAAAAAAAATGAGACATTACAACTGATACCACAGAAATTCAAAGGATCATTAGAAGCTTAAAAGAGTGAACATATGCCAATAAATTGAAAAACTTAGAAGACATGGATAAATTCTTAGACACATACAACCTATCACACTGAACCTTGAAGAAACCCAAAACCTGAACAAGTCAATAACAAGTAATGAGATGAAAGCCATAACAAAAATTCTCCCAGTGAACAAAAGCCCAGGACCCAGTGGCTTCCCTGCTGAATTCTACCAATCATTTAAAGAAGAACTAATACCAATCATACTAAAAGTATTCCAAAAATAGAGAAGGGACTACATTCAAACTCATTCTATAAGGCCACTGTTAACCTGATACCAAAGCCAGACAGACACATCCAAAAAAAAAAAAAAAAAAAAAAACTACAGGCAAATATCATGGATGAACTCTGGTGAAAAAATCCTCAACAAAATACTAGCATCCTGAATTCAACAACACATTAAGATCATTCATCATGAACAAGTAGAATTTATCTCAGCAATGCAACAATGGTTCAACATATGCAAATCAATCCATGTGATACATTATATCAACAGAATGAAGCACAAAATCAATATGACCATTTCAGTAGATGCTGAAAAATAACTTGATAACCCTGAAAAATCTGGGTAAAGAAGGGACATAACTCAAAACAACAAAAGTCCTGTATAATAAACCTACAGCTGGTGTCATACTGAATGGGAGAAACCAAAAGCTGTTCCTCTAAGATCTGGAACAAGACAATGATACCCACTGTCACCATTGTTATTCAACATAGTACTGGAAGTACTAGCTAGCACAATTAGGCAAGAGAAAGAGATAAAGGGTGTCCAAATTAGAAAGGAAGAAGTCAAATTATCCTTGTTACAGATTATATGATCTTATATTTGGAAAATTCTAAAGACTACAATGAAAAAGCATTAGAACTGATAAACCAATTCAGTAAATCTTCAGGATACATAAAATAATCAGTAGCATTTCTACATGACAATAGTATAAAAGAAATCAAGAATTTAATCACATTTACAATAGTTACAAATAATATAAATTACCTAGGAAAAACTTAACCAAAGAAGGGAAAAATATACATAAAATAATTAGTAGCATTTCTATATGACAATAGTATAAAAGAAATCAAGAATTTAATCACATTTGCAATAGTTACAAATAATATAAAGTACCTAGGAATAAACAACCAAAGAAGAGAAAAGTCTGCACAATGAAAACTATAAATATTGTTGCAAGAAATTGAAGAGAACCCAAAAAGTGGAAAGGTATTCTGTGTTCATGTATTGGAAGAATCAATATTGTTAAAATTTCCATACTACCCAAAGAAATCTATAGATTCAATGCAATTTATATAAAAATACCAATGACATTCTTCACAGAAATAGAAAAAGCAATCCTAAAATTTATGTGGAAGCAAAAAAGACCTAAAGTAGTCAAACCTATCCTGAGCAAAAAGAACAAAACTGGAGGAATCACATTACCAGACTTCAAATTATACTATAACAGCTGTAGAAACCAAAACAGCATAGTACTGCAATAAAAACAGATACATAGACCAATGGAACTGAATACAGAAACCAGAAACAAATACATAGATCTGCAGTAAACCCATTTTCAACAAAGGGCATAGAAAATATATTGGGGGAAAGGACAGTCTATTCGATAAATGGTGCTGAAAAAAAAATGTATATCCATATGCAGGAGAATGAAGCTTGACCTCTGTCTCTCACTATATACAAAACAAGTAAAAATTTATTAAATACTTAAATCTAAGACCTCAAACTTGAAACTACTTACATAAAATATTGGGGAAACTCTCCAGGACATTGGTCTAGGCAAAGATTACTTGATTGTACATGCATAATCAAAGCACAAATGGACAAATGGGATCACATCAGGTTAACAACCTTCTTTACAGTGAAGGAATCAATAAAGTGAAGAGACAACTCACAGAATGGGAGAAGATATTTTTAATCTATCCATCTGGCAGTGATTAATAGCTGAAATATATAAAGACCTCAAACAACTCAATAGGAAAATAATCTAAGACTCTGATTAAAGATAGGTAAAACATCTGAATAGACATTTCTCAAAAGAAGACATACAAATAGCAAATGGGTATATGAAAAGATACTTGACGTCATTGATTATCAGAGACATGCAAATCAAAATTTCAATGAGATGTCTCACTCCAGTTAAAATGACTTTTATCCAAAAGATGGGCAATAATAAATGCTAGTGAGGATGTGGAAATAGGGAACTCTCTTACACTGTGGGAATGTAAATTAGTACAAACCTTATAGAGAACAGTATGGAGGTTCCTCAAAAAACTAAAAATAGAACTTTCATGTGATCCAGCAGTTCCACTGCTAAGCATATACCCCAAATAAGTCAGTGTATTGAAGAGATATCTGCGCTACCATGTTTATTACAGCAGTATTCACAATAGCCCAAATTTGAAAGCTACTTAACTGTCCATCAACAGATGAATAGTAAAAAAAAAAAAAAAAAAATGTGGGCTGGGTGCAATGGCTCACACCTGTATTCCCAGAACTTTGGGAGGCTGAGGCAGGAGGATCACTTGAGTACAGGAGTTCAAGGCTGCAGTGAGCTCTAATCACTCCACTGCATTCAGCCTGGGCAACAGAGTGAGACCCTGTCTCTTAAGAAAAATTGTGGCACATATACACAATGGAGTACTACTCAGCCATAAAATAGAATGAGATCCCATCATTTGCAACAACATAGTTGGAACTGGAAGGGTTTTCAGGGCCTAGGGAAATGAGAATGGCTAATGGATACAAAAATATATTTAGATAGAATGAATAAGGCCTAGTATTTGCTAGCACAACAGGGTGATTTTAGTCAAAAATAATTTATCCTACATTTTAAAAAAATTAAAAGAGTATAATTTGATTGTAACACAAATAAAGGATAAATCCCTGAGTTGATGGATACCCCATTTACTCTGATGAGATTATTATACATTGTATGACTGTATCAAAATATTTCATGTACTACATAAATATATACACCTACTATGCACCAACAAACTTTTTTTAAAATTTTATTATTATACTTTAAGTTTTAGGGTACATGTGCACCATGTGCAGATTAGTTACATATGTACACATGTGCCATGCTGGTGTGCTGCACCCACTAACTCGTCATTTAGCATTACGTATATCTCCTAAAGCTATCCCTCCCCCCTCCCCCTAACCCACAACAGTCCCCAGAGTGTGATGTTCCCCTTCCTGTGTCCACGTGTTCTCATGGTTCAATTCCCACCTATGAGTGAGAACATGCAGTATTTGGTTTTTTGTCCTTGCGATAGTTTACTGAGAATGATGATTTCCAATTTCATCCATGTCCCTACAAAGGACATGAACTCATCATTTTTTATGGCTGCATAGTATTCCATGGTGTATATGTGCCACATTTTCTTAATCCAGTCTATCATTGTTGGACATTTGGGTTGGTTCCAAGTCTTTGCTATCGTGAATAGTGCCGCAATAAACATACGTGTGCATGTGTCTTTATAGCAGCATGATTTATAGTCCTTTGGGTATATACCCAGTAATGGGATGGCTGGGTCAAATGGTATTTCTAGTTCTAGATCCCTGAGGAATCGCCACACCGACTTCCACAATGGTTGAACTAGTTTACAGTCCCACCAACAGTGTCAAAGTGTTCCTATTTCTCCACATCCTCTCCAGCACCTATTGTTTCCTGACTTTTTGATGATTGCCATTCTAACTGGTGTGAGATGTTATCTCATTGTGGTTTTGATTTGCATTTCTCTGATGGCCAGTGATGGTGAGCATTTTTTCATGTGTTTTTTGGCTGCATAAATGTCTTCTTTTGAGAAGTGTCTGTTCATGTCCTTCGCCCACTTTTTGATGGGGTTGTTGCACCAACAAACATTTTTAAAAAAGGTTACTGGCCAGGCACAGTGGCTCACACCTGTAATCCCAGCACTTTGGGAGGCCGAGGCAGGTGGATCACTTTGGGAGGACAGGAGTTCAATACCAGCCTGGCCAACATGGCAAAACCCTGTCTCTACTAAAAATACAAAAATTAGCCCAGGGTGGAGGCATGTGCCTGTAGTCCCAGCTACTTAGTAGGTTGAGATAGGAGAATTGCTTGAACCTGGGAGGCAGAGGTTGCAGTGAGCCAAGATGGTGCCACTGCACTCCAGCCTGG
Organism: Pongo pygmaeus; assembly: GCF_028885625.2. Lineage (NCBI taxonomy): Eukaryota > Metazoa > Chordata > Mammalia > Primates > Hominidae > Pongo > Pongo pygmaeus. Next base: position 126,844,776 of record NC_072396.2, on the reverse strand, counting down.
GCAACAAAGTGAGACTCTGTCTCAAAAAAAAAAAAAAAAAAAGAGGTTACATATATCACGTCTATTGAACAAACTCATAATACTTTGTTATAAAATTTGAATATATCAAAAACCAGTGTATCATTAATGCAAAAATTGTACAAAATACCAGAAAAGTTGTTTGATAAGAAGAAAAGAACACTGGACTGAGAATTAGAAGATCTTGGTTCTAGTCCAGGCGATACCACATGTTAGCTGTCATACTCAGCAACTCGATTCCTTCATCTGCATTCCTAAAGCAGTTGTTGAAAGATTAAACTGAGATAATTGAGATAAAAGAACTTTGAATACTGTCCAGGGCAGGATCCATGAATAGAGGTAACTTTTACTGTATTTGTCTGTTTTCATACTGCTATAAATAACTGCCTGAGGCTGGATGATTCATAAAGGAAAGAGGTTTAATTGGCTCACAGTTAAGCATGGCTGGGGAGGCCTCAGGAAACTTACCATCATGGCAAAAGGTGCCTCTTCATAGGGCAGCAGGAGAAAGAATGAGTGTCAGCAGGGGAAATGCCATATGCTTATAAAGCCATCGGATGTCATGAGAACTCACTCATTATCACGAGATCGGCATGGGGGAAACCACCCCTGTGATTTAGTTACCTCCCACAAGGTCTTTTCCACAACACATGGGGATTATGGGATTACAATTCAAGATGAAATCTGGATGGGCACACAGAGCCAAACCATATCAATTACTATGGTGTGAAACAGCCATCCCATGACCACCCAATGCTTTTGATAAAGCTCCAGACTCAAAATTAACATCTTCCTCCAAGAGTCTACAGGTGGCTAGTTGAGAATAGATAATTTTTTGCCTGCCTTATTTTTCAAGAAAATACCACTGTCAATAGACACATGGACTGATACAAGTATTATGTTCAGTGAGGTGACAGCTTGACATACAGGCGTGAAATTTATAACCAAAACTCAACTCAGTGCTTTCTGTGGCTGTTTGTGTTCCAATTCTTGGGACATTCAAAAGCCCTCTGATATGCTAAGCCTTACATAAATATCAAAGTCACATGAGGCCCACCTACTGGGCAGGCCGCTGTGTGCTGCATACTCCCAGCATCTGTATACTTTTCCAATGCTAACTCATTAGCATTCAGGGTTATTTGTTGAAACCAGATGATATCCTGCTTGGAATTCCATCACTTGCTGGGCTTATATTCTGTAGGCAAGGAAAGAACTTTTTTCCTGGTTAGTGGTGTATATACAAAGTCAATTATTCCTATAAAACAGGAGAAATGAGAGAAATAAGAAGGAGAGAGAAAAGAAGGGCAGCTAAATTGAGGTTCAGATTTGAACTATGGAGGCAATATTTTATGGTAGTTAAGCATATGGGCTTTGGGAGTCAGCCATACTTGGATTTTAATGAATCCTAGCTGTGCTACAGCTAGCTCTGTGGCCTTTGACGAATTACTTAAACTCTCAGGTTGCTCATCCATAAATGAAATAATCAATGGTAGGTTCCTAATGTTCAAAAAACAAAAGTAATTTGAAGCACTTAGTACAGTGCTTGTCACATAAACATAATTGATATTTTTAAGTGTTTGCTCAATCATTAATACATTCAACAAATATTTACTAAGTTTCTACTATTTGCCAGATCTTGTTTTAGGCATTAGGATACATTAGTGAACAAAACAAAACAAAACAAAAATACCCAAGTTTCTGAACTTAGGTCCTTACATCCCATTGCAGAATACAGAAAGATGGTAAGAAGTAAAATGAAGAAAAATAAAGCATAGTAAAGGAGTTCTGGGGATGGGACAGGGTAGGTGGGTGTTGCTATTTTTATATAGATCAAGAAAGGCATCTTTAAGTGACATTTGAGTACAGGTTCTTGGAAGTAAGTAGATGTCTGGGGAAATAACATTCCTGACACAGTAAAGAAGTGAAAAGGCCTAGAGGTGTAGTTCAAACACAGAAGTCACTGTGACTGTTACAATGATTCAGGTAGAGAGTAACAGGAAAGAAATGAAGAAAGATGACAGGGAAAAAGATTATGTAAGTCCTTGAAGGCCACTGGGATGAGTTTGGAGGGATTTAGGTAGCAACATGACATAACCTGGCTTACATTTTAACAGAATCATTGACCATATTAAAAGGATCATAGAAGGCAAGGGAGGAAGCATGGAGACCACTTAGGAGGCTACTGCAATAAATCTGGTGAGAGGAGATAGTGGCTTCAACCAGACTGGTAGCAATACAGGTGTTAGGAAGTGATGAAATTCTATAGAGCACGACATACGGTCAGATTCAGTCAAAACTTAACTATCATGGAAAAAGGAAGTATTCCATGTGGTCTAATACAATTCACTAGAACTTTCTCAAGTGGAATTTGTGGTCAAAACCCCAGCAAATATTATTTGTCTTCCATTGTCACTCTTCCCTGCATCTGAATCTTTTAGGGAAGAGTTGGAGGTAGTCTGCATCAAAGTTCTGATATTCTTAGGTTTCTTCACTGTTATTAAGTGGCAATTAATACCAACATTATTTCTAATTGCTACCACTACTCTCTGTTGTCCAAGTTTAGAAAACTGCCTTCTCTGCCTCATTTTTCTCTTACCAAATTTGTCCTACCTACCTCTTTTTTAATCTCGCTGACAGGAAACAATGTGGTCAGTAGGAGGTGGGAGTTAAAGGTGAGTGAGAGGTGGTTCTCAGTGAAAAATTGACATTGAGCAAGTCACTTTCCCTCTGTGGAGTCAAATTTCTTACCCCTATATGGAGTAAAAGGAGTGGGTTGAATTGATGAACGTTAAGATCCCTCCAGCTCTCAAGTTCTATGATTCATTCAGTGATTCACTTATATCCAGACTCTCATCAACACATTGTATATTTATTTTTAACATTTTAATATTTATCATCTCTTTTTAAAATCATTTCAAACTTTCACAGATGAAGAAACAAAGGACTATAGAGATGCTCTGAAACTTTCCCAAGGTTACTTAGTGAGTTACCAAAAAAGTTGGTTCCAAGTCCCACTTTTGCCATGGCACCTCAAACAGTGATCATTTTGTGAGTGGCACCAGTCCAGTCACTTTTAAGCACTCAATTACCATTCATTGCTTTTCTGAAGCACTCTGTTAGAAGATGGAGATCTTTTCTTGAAATGTATTACACATGAATGAGTGGCAGTAAGCTATGGCCAGCAATATCATAAAACATTGTGCTTATGCCATAGTCTTCCTTAGTTAATTAAGGTGGAAAATGCCCTCATTGAAATCATTCATTGGCAGTTTCCCTGATCTCTGGCACACCATTTCTCTCAAATATGGGGTACCTGTAGCACGTTAGAAAGCTTAGCTCTTTTCTTCCTTCCTACAATTGCTAACCCTTTGCAGTTTTTATAGATCTTCCAGATGGAAGTCTGAATTAAGTAATCGTTTAGATGGTATTATTTTCAGCTCCACTACTGCCCAAAGGAGGTGTTAATGACTGAAAGGGGGCTAGTAGAAGCTCTAGAGCTGGTTATGCCCTGCTGATTGCTAATTAGATATAATGGTTGGAGAGTAAACACATAGTTTAAATATCTGTGCCCATATGGGGCTCCATTTTGTCTCATGGGATGAATTTATGCTCTGCGTGGGAGAGACTACATTTTTGTTAAAAGTTGCTGGCTTTCTAAGTAATTAATCCAATGTGTAACTGATAATGCAGCTAATGGGGGCAGGGTGGCTCTAAGGTTGAGCCATGCTGACATTATGAGTGGCCTCCTCTTTGATTTCAAGCTATATTAGGAAAGGAGCAGTAACTATGCTTGGTAAAGTTCTCATATATAAGGTCCTGCTTACTTGCCCTTGTTTACCTTTCCATTCTCATCTCTGATTACTTCATTATGTCATGTCTTTCCTTAGCTGTGCTGAATTACTTCCAGTTTCTCAATAAATAGCATGCTCTAACGTGTCTGAGCCTTTGTTTCCTACTCTAAGGATGTGTCTCTCAACTTTCCCCATTTTACTTCCCTCTTCATTTTTGAGATATAGTTTATATGTTACATCCTCCAAGAAGCCCTTGGAGGTATCCTCCATGGGGTTAGGTGCCCTTACTTTTCTTTCTTATAAGGTCTATTTCTTTATTACAATTTTAAATAATATGTTTACTTGCTTTCCTTTACAGCTATTATTTCAGCTCCTCAGGGGAAAGAGACAAGGCTTCTCTCTGAATTCCCACATCCTACAAGTAGTCCCTATCACATGGTTTGTTCTCAATAATCTTCTTTTAGATGATTGATTGAACATTTCATCTATGACTCTACAGGCATGACGAGATGGGTATTTCAGGCACTGTGACAGAATGATGAGGGCAGTTTCTCAGTGTGTGTTTTTCTGAGACAGGGAAAGGTGCCTTTGTCTTTACAATGTGTAATATAAGCTGCATAAGTGATGTGGTTTGGATCTCTGTTCCCACCCAAATATCATGTTGAATTGTAATCCCCAATGTTGGAGATGTGGTGTGGTAGGAGGTGATTGGATTATAGGGGTTGATCCTTCATGAATAATTTAACACCATGTCTCTAGTACTGTTCTTGTAATAGATTTCTCATGAGATCTGGTTATTTAAAAGTGTATAGCACCTCCTCCCTCTCTCTTTTCCTCCTGCTCCAGACATGAAAACGTGCTTGCTTCCCCTTCACCTTCTGCCGTGATTTAAATTTTTCTGAGGCCTCCCTAGAAGCTGCTATGCTTCCTGTACAGCCTGCAGAACTGTAAGTCAATTAAACTTCTTTTCTTTATAAATTTCCAATTCTCAGTTATTTCTTTATAGCAGTGAGAGAATGGACTAATATAATATGTACATAGATGTGGCTGATGCATATAACTTTTTCCAAACAATGTATTACCAGGGATATAGTAATTTTGAACAACTCATCTATAGTAGAATTCTTCAAAAATGGACCCTGAGGACAATAGCATCACAGGAAGGAAGGTGCTGGGAAGTGGGTTGCAGAGGCAGGGAGAGTGGAAAAAGATGAAATGATGATTATGTCAAGTTTTAGTGATCCTCGTTAGTCTCTGCCACCAATTGGCTACGTGCCCTGCCAGGGAGCAAGATATTTACCCACCCTGGGTTTTTGTTGCCTCATCTGTAAAATAAAGGGGTTTAAGTAATGAAGTGCTTTGTAAACCAGAGGGCTACTAGTTTAGTAAATTTGGCTCTAGGTATGCTTTAAAACAGGGATGATGAGCAAAAGATCTTTTGATGACCTTTTAAGATTTTCCAAATCTTCTGATATAAAATTTTATAAGATATTTATTACTTTACATTAAAAATTACAGAATTAATACATTTTCATTGACCAAAATTTGAAAACACAAGTAACTTAAAATATGTTTTAAAATCACCCACAATTCTCCCAGTCAGAGCCACATGAGTTTTTAATCTAGTACTATGCTGCCTACCTTACATGATGCTCAAACAATTGGTTAAAGAGGGAAAAATCCTTACGTGTTGGTATTAAACTGTTTCCTTTTATTATACTGTGTTTTAAGTAGGTCAAATCATTTGGATAGTTAGACATAGTTTTGCTGTCTGGGGTGTTCACATGTAACATTTCAAATATCTGGAAGTAAATACTTGAAGAACAACAATGAAATGAGACCTCATATCTCTCCAGACTTGGGCTTCTTGTTAAACTTTGTTTTACTCCAAATGCTGAGGCTGATTCTTCTGCTTTCCTACTGTACTTAGGCATCATTCCCCAAAGTATGGCTGACTTGGATGTCTATATTGTTTCCCTTATTTGACAGAGAAAAAAGGAGGTCTGGAATCATTTGGTAATTGGAATGATTTGCACTACCTCCATTTACAGGGTCCATGTCTCCTCTCACTATCTCCCTAACCCTTGTCCTCCTTGATGGCAAATGTCTGTTTATAGTGTGAGGATAAATTAAGCAAAAACCCATGAATATACTAGGAGCCGGATCAGTGGTATCTAATTGATCAATTACTCAAATGCTGAATAAAATATCCTGGCTTGGCTAAGTCTTCCTGAGGCCAAGTCTCCTGATTAGGAGTCTGAGAGATGATATAGTTTATTCTGTAACTCAGTAAGGGGGTGTGACAGTACAAAAAAGGTTTTATATAACTGACATTTCTGGTTGAAAGTGCTTCTTACTCAGGTCCTTGTGACAAATCACCAGTCTATTGCCCTCAAAATGTTCTCAACAGGAAAAAGATGCCATGAGCTCTTTCACATAACAGGTAGTGCTGTGAGAAGGAAACAATCAGGTGTCATTTTATGCCTATAGCCTAGATGATTTCCCTGCTATTTCAGTTCCAATTATATAAAGGATCACTACTGACTGAATTGTGTGCTCACCTGAACTATTTTCTCTGAAACTTTAGGACAACTTGGGACATGTGCAAAGCCAATCAGGGTCAGGTCCTAGGATGTGTATGAGAGGCAGTATGGCAGAGTAAAAAGAACACTGGGCAGAAAGTCAAGAACCCAGTCAAAATCTGTGTTCTTAACCTCTGTTTGTGTTACTTTAAACTAATTATTAAATCTCTTGCCTTCTCAGTTTTCTTATCTCTTTGTAATTAATATTATAAAAGATGCTTTTCTTACATCTTAGAGTTCAAAGGATCAAGATCAAAGTGAAATAAAGTATGTGAAATCGTCTTTTTTCCCCCAGAAAGATAATTATAGGGCACTGTACAAATGTACCCTAGTTATGGGTAAATAAAACACTTCCTGTTAGTCTCAAGCCATTCACAGGCCCAATTCAACTTAAGTCCATAGTCAATTGATGTAAAACAATCTGGTTATCATCCCAGAGTGCATACAAGACCAGACCAAAGGTTCTAAGCTGGGATTTCCCCTGGGTTGTGTTTTATATGACTGACTTCTCTAAGGAGGACTTAATCCCTGCAAAATGAGGACGATTACTTTTCCTGTGCCAGGTTTTTTCTTTCTCCATTCACTAGGCTGTTTCCCCACTATGCATTTATCCTGGGAGTATCCCAGAAAAAATAATTTCATAAAAAGTGTGAATTCTCTCTGTTTCACATATAGTTTATCCCGGATTATCTTTTTTTTTCCTCTCCAAGTGAACAATCTAGGCAGAGCTATATTTTTGCTCAGTAATCTTAGGGTGGGAGTGGTCTTCTTTAGATCCATCATGTTGTATTCTATAGAATTTTAATTAAAAAGTTTGTAGCCTTTATTTCTGTTTGTAAACCTCAAAGTACATACTGCCAGATGCAAGGTATAATTCCCCATTGATGAATAGCTACACAAAATACTTCACAAGACCCAAAAGGCAGCTTCCTTTCACATATGAATGGCTCTAGAAGTAGTCTGCTTAACTGCTATGCACTATAGTCCTAAAATACATTTCCTGCCTCACTCCTCACCTTCAGATCACTGGATTCCTACTTAGTCTCAATGCAGCAGTGGATGGGGCTCCTGCAAAAGGGTTTTATTTGTCTCCCCTGACTCAGGTACTCAGCAGTACCCACTCTGTAGTGTTTAAGCTCATGCTGACTCTGAAGAAGACCAAGACAGTTCCTATTTTTCTCAGTGGTCATGTTATACTAGAGGTAGCATTCTGGAGTCCAACAGGTGGTTTTGTTTAACCTTGTACTATAGCTCACAGTTTGTTTGTTTTTTTAAGTTTAGTTTTTTTAATTGTTTTAGATTTACAGGAAAATTGTGACAGTAGTACAGAATGTTCTCATATACTCCACACCTATTTTCTCCATTATGAATATGTTATATTATTATGGTACATTTGTCATAACTAATGTACCAGTATTGATACCTTATTATTATTATTACTATTATTATTATTTGTTTCCGTTCATCCCCAAACTCCCCCCTTCCTCTTCAATACTTCTGGCAACCACTGATCTATTCTCTACATTCATGAGATCCAAGTTTTTAGCTCCTATATATGAGTGAGATGTACAATATTTATCTTTCCGTGCTTGGCTTAGTTGACTTAATGGCCTCCATTTCCATCGATGTTGTTGCAAACAACAAGACTTCGTTCTTTTTTGTGGCTGAATAGTACTCCATTGTATATATGTACCGTTATTTTTTTGTCCATTCATCTGTTGATGGGAAATTGGTTGATTCCATATATTGGCTATTGTGAATAGTACTGCAATAAACATGTGAGTGCAGATATATCCCTTTGGTATATTGATTTCCTTTCTTTTTTTTTTTTATTATACTTTAAGTTCTGGGATACATGTGCAGAACGTACAGGTTTGTTACATAGGTATACATATGCCATGGTGGTTTGCTGCACCCATCAACCCATCATCTACATTAGGTATTTCTCCTAATGTTATGAGGGAGCCCCCTACCCCCAAATAGGCCCCTGGGGATAGGGACAGCTGTGGGTGCAGCTTCAGCATACTTAAACATTCCTGCCTGCCAGCTCTGAAGAGAGCAGTGGATCTCCCAGCACAGCGCTTGAGCTCTGCTACGGAATAGACTGCCTCTCCTCAAGTGGGTCCCTGATCCCCATGCCTCCTGACTGGGAGACACCTCCCAGCATGGGTCGACAGACATCTCATACAGGAGAGCTCCAGCTGGCATCTGGCAGGTGCCCCTCTGGGATGAAGCTTCCTGTGGAAAGAACAGGCAGCAATCTTTGCTGTTCTGCAGCCTCCGCTGTTGATACCCAGGCAAAGAGGGTCTGGAGTGAGTCTCCAGCAAACTCCAGGAGAACTGCAGCAGAGGGGCCAGACTGTTAGAAGGAAAACTAACAAACAGAAAGGAATAGTATCAGTATCAACAGAAAGGACATCCACACAAAAACTCCATCTGAAGGTCACCAAAATCAAAGACCAAAGGTAGACAAATCCACGAAGATGGGGAGAAACCAGCACAAAAAGGCTGAAAACTGCAAAAACCAGAATACCTCTTCTCCTCCAAAGGATCACAACTCCTTGCCAGCAAGGGAACAAAACTGGATGGAGAATGAGTTTGACGAATTCACAAAAGTAGGCTTCAGAAGGTGGGTAATAACAAACTCCTTCGAACTAAAGGAGGATGTTCTAACCCAATGCAAGGAAGCTAAGAACCTTGAAAGAAGGTTAGACGAATTGCTAAATAGATTAACCAGTTTAGAGAATAACATAAATGACCTAATGGAGCTGAAAAATACAGCACAAGAACTTCATGAAGCATATATAAGTATCAATAGCCAAATCGATCAAGCAGAAGAAAGGATATCAGAGATTGAAGAACAACTTAATGAAATAAAGCATGAAGACAAGATTAGAGAAAAAAAGAATGAAAAGGAATGAACAAAGACTCCAAGAAATATGGGAATATGTGAAAAGACCAAACCTACATTTAATTGGTGTACCTGAAAGTGACAGGGAGAATGGAACCAAGTTGGAAAACCCTCTTCAGAATATTATCCAGGAGAACTTCCCCAACCTAGCAAGGCAGGCCAACATTCAAATTCAGGAAATACAGAGAGCACCACAAAGATACTCCTCGAGAAGAACAACCTCAAGGCACATAATCATCAGATTCACCAAGGTTGAAATGAAGGAAAAAATGTTAAGGGCAGATAGAGGGAAAGGTCAGGTTACCCACAAAGAAAAGCCCATCAGACAAACAGTGGAACTCTCTGCAGAAACCCTACAAGCCAGAAGAGAGTGGGAGCGAATATTCAACATTCTTGAACTTTCAACCCAGAATTTCATATCCAGCCAAACTAAGCTTCATAAGCGAAAACGAAATGAAATCCTTTACAGAAAAGCAGGTGCTGAGAGATTTTGTCACTGCCAAGCCTACCTTACAAGAGCTCCTGAAGGAAGCACGAAATTAGAAAGGAGCAACTGGAACCAGCCACTGCAAAAGCATACCAAATTGTAAAGACCATTGACACTACAAAGAAACTGCATCAACTAATGGGCAAAATAACAAGCTACAATCATAATGACAGGATCAAATTTACACATAACAATATTAACCTTAAATGTAAATGGGCTAAATGCCCTAATTAAAAGACATAGACTGGCAAATTGGATAAAGAGTCAAGACCCATCGGTGTGCTGTATTCAGGAGACCCATCTCACATGCAAAGACACACATAGGCTCAAAATAAAGGGATGAAAGAAGATTTACCAAGCAAATTGAAAGCAAAAAAAAAAAAAAAAAAAAAAAAGCAAGGGTTGCAATCCTAGTCTCTGATAAACAGACTTTAAACCAACACAGATGAAAAGAGACAAGGGTATTACATAATGGTAAAACGATCAATGCAACAAGAAGAGCTAACTATCTTAAATATATATGCACCCAATACAGAAGCACCCATATTCATAAAGCAAGGTGTTAGACACCTACAAAGAGACTTAGACTCCCACATAATAGTAGTGGGAGACTTTAACACCCCACTGTCAATATTAGACATATCAACAAGACAGAAAATTAACAAGGATATTCAGGACTTGAACTCAGCTCTGGGCCAAGTGGACCTAATAGACATCTACAGAACTCTCCACCTCAAATCAACAGAATACACATTCTTCTCAGCATCACATCACTTATTCTAAAATTGACCACATAATTGGAAGTAAAACACTCCTCAGCAAATGCAAAAAAATGGAAACCATAGTAGTCTCTCAGACTGCACTGCAATCAAATTAGAACTTAGGATTAAGAAACTGACTCAAAACTGCACAACTACATGGAAACTGAACAACCTGCTCCTGAATGACTACTGGGTAAATAACGAAATTAAGGCAGACGTAAAGATGTTCTTTGACACCAATGAGAACAAAGACTCAACGTACCAGAATCTCTGGGACACAGCTGAAGCAGTGTTTAGAGGGAAATTTATAGCACTAAATGCCCACAAGAGAAAGCAGGAAAGATCTAAAATCGGCACCCTAACATCACAATTAAAAAAACTAGAGAAGCAAGAGCAAACAAATTCAAAAGCTAGCAGAAGACAAGAAATAACTGAGATCAAAGCAGAACTGAAGGAGATAGAGACATAAAATCCCTTCAAAAAATCAATGAATCCAGGATGTGGTTTTTTGAAAAGATAAACAAAAAAGATAGACCACTAGCCAGACTAATAAAGAAGAAAAAAGAAAATAATCAAATAGATGCAATAAAAAATGATAAAGGGGATATTACTGCTGATCCCACAGACATACAAACTGCCATCAGAGAATAGTATAAACACCTCTATGCAAAGAAACTCAAAAATCTAGAAGAAATGGATAAATTCCTGGACACACACACCCTCCGAAGTCTAAACCAGGAAAAAGTCGAGTCCCTAAATAGACCAATAACAAGTTCTGAAATTGAGGCAGTAATTAATAGCCTACCAACCAAAAAAAGTCCAGGAGCAGATGGATTCCCAGCTGAATTCTACCAGAGGTACAAAGAGGAGCTGGTACAATTGCTTCTGAAACTATTCCAAACAATAGAAAAAGAGGGAATCCTCCGTAACTCATTTTATGAGCCCAGCATCATCCTGATACCAAAAGCTGGCAGAGATACAAAAAAAAAAAAAGAAAATTTCAGGCCACTATCCCTGATGTGAAAATCCTCAATAAAATACTGGCTAACCAAATCCAGCAGCACATCAAAAAATGTTATCTACCACCATCAAGTCAGCTTCATCCATGGGATGAAAGGCTGGTTCAACATACGCAAATCAATAAACAGAATCCATCACATAAAAAGAACCAATGACAAAAACCACGTAATTATCTCAATAGATGCAGAAAAGGCCTTTGACAAAATTCAACACCCCTTACTCTGAATAAACTAGGTATTGGTGAAACCAATCTCAAAATAATAAGAGCTATTTATGACAAACCCACAGCCAATATCATACTGAATGGGCAAAAACTAGAAGCATTCCCTTTGAAAACTGACACAAGACAAGGATGCCCTCTCTCACCACTCCTATTCAACATAGTGTTGCAAGTTCTGGCCAGGGTAATAAGGCAAGAGAAAGAAATAAAGGGTATTCAAATAAGAAGAGAGGAAGTCAAATTGTCTCTGTTTGCAGATGACATGATTGTATATTTAGAAAACAACATCATCTCAGCCCAAAATCTCCTTAAGCAGATAAGCAGCTTTAGCAGTCTCAGGATACAAAATCCATGTGCAAAAATCACAAGTATTCCTATATACCAATAACAGAAAGACAGGCAGCCAAATCATGAGTGAACTCCCATTCACAATTGCTTCAAAGAGAATAAAATACCTAGGAATACAGCTTACAAGGAATGTGAAGGACCTCTTCAAGGATAACTACAAACCACTGCTCAAAGGAATAAGAGAGGACACAAAAACAAATCAAAAAACATTCCATACTCAGGAAGAATCAATATCGTGAAAATGGCCATACTGCCCAAGGTAATTTGTAGATTCAGTGCTATCCCCATCAAGCCACCATTGACTTTCTTCACACAATTGGAAAAAACTACTTTAAATTTCATATGGAACCAAATAAGAGCCCACATAGACAAGACAATCCTAAGCAAAAAGAACAAAGCTGGAGGCATCATGCTACCTGACTTCAAACTATACTACAAGGCTACAGTAACTGAAACAGCATGGTACTGGTACCAAAACAGATATATAGACCAATAGAACAGAACAGAGGCCTCACAAATAACACCACACATCTACAACCATCTAATTTTTGACAAATGTGACGAAAATGAGCAATGGGGAAAGGATTTTCTATTTAATAAATGGTGCTGGGAAAACTGGCTAGCCATATGCAGAGAGCTGAAACTGGATTCCTTCCTTACACCTTATACAAAAATTAACTCAAGATGGATTAAAGACTTAAACATAAGACCTAAAACCATCAAAACCCTAGAAGAAAACCTAGGTAATACCATTGAGGACATAGGCATGGGCAAGGACTTCGTGACTAAAACACCAAAAGCAATGGCAACAAAAGCCAAAATTGACAAATGGGATCTAATTAAACTAAAGAGCTTCTGCACAGCAAAAGAAACTATCATCAGAGTGGAAAGGCAACCTACAGAATGGGAGAAAATTTTTGCAATCTACTCATCTGACAAAGGGCTAACATCCAGAATCTACAAAGACCTTAAACAAATTTACAAGAAGAAAAACAACCCCATCAAATAGTGGTCAAAGGATATGAACAGACACTTCTCAAAAGAAGACATTTATGTAGCCAACAAAACATATGAAAAGAATCTCACTGGTCATTATAGAAATGCAAATTAAACCAAAGTGAGATACCATCTCATGGCAGTTAGAATGGCAATCATTAAAAAGTCAGGAAACAACAGATGCTAGCGAGGATGTGGATAAATAGGAATGCTTTTATAGTGTTGGTGGGAGTGTAAATTAGTTCAATCATTGTGGAAGACAGTGTGGCAATTCCTTAAGGATCTAGAACTAGAAATAACATTTGACCCAGCCATCTCATTACTGGTATATACCCAAAAGATTTCAAATCATTCTACTATAAAGACACATACACACGTATGTTTATTGCTGCACTATTCTCAATAGCAAAGACTTGGAACCAACCCAAATACCCATCAATGATAGACCGGATAAAGAAAATGTGGCACATACACACCATGGAATACTATGCAGCCATAAAAAACGATGAGTTCATTTCCTTTGCATGGACATGGATGAAGCTGGAAACCATCATTCTCAGCAAACTAACACAAGAACAGAAAACCAGACACTGCATGCTCTCACTCATAAGTGAGAGTTGAACAATGAGAACACATGGACACAGGGAGGGGAACATCACACACTGGGGCCTGTCAGGAGGTAGCGGCTAGGGGACGGATAACATTAGGAGAAATACCTAATGTAAATGATGAGTTGATGCGTGCAGCAAACCACCATGGCCTGTGTATACCTATGTAACAAACCTGCATGTTCTGCACATGTATCTTACAACCTAAAGTATAATAAAAATAATTTTTTAAAAATCACCTGTGGTTATGAGTTCTTGAAATGTGGCTAGTTCAAACTGAGATGTTATAAGTATAAAATACACTCTAGAACTCAAAGTATAGAGAAAGAATGTAGAATATCTCATTAATCATTTTTATATTGATTGCCTCTTGATATAGTAATATGCTAGATATGATGGGCTAAATAAACGGTGTTAGTAACATTTAAAAAATATTTTATCCAAATGCTCATCCTTCTTTAAGTCAATTAATTAGAGCTCTTTTTTTTTAAGACATCACACACATAACATATGTATGGCTACACAGACAGAAGATCCAGCTGCTTAGGATGGAGCCCTTTAAGAACAGGGTTAGGAAACTGTGTAGTTTTGGGGGCCTTATAAATGTGAATAGCTGGAAGGCAGAAATCAGATTTTGAGAGGAATTTGTCTGCCTTTAGTTCCAGGGGTTCCATGAGGAAAACAGAGATTGTTCCCAAAATGGGATTTGTGGAGCCTTTTCTGTTTTCCCAAGGACCTTTAATGCATGCACCAAGAGTGGCAAGGCAGAGTGGAGAAAAGTAATTCAGTTGACTGAGAAAAAAAACCTCTTCCAGAAAAACAAGATTTATGAAGAGAAAAACATAAAGGCCTTTTGAATATATGTATAGTTTTGATATCCACTTTTGATTAAGCTGAGTGCTCTTTAAGAAAATCATTTTTATTAATTAAAACTTAACAGAGAATATAAACAATAATCCTTATCATTTCTTTTACTGGTTTGCACCACTACCTGTTCACAATCATGTTGAGGTTCTCCAGTTTACTCTGGGAGAAAGTGGCTGGGTTCAGACAAGGGCAGGTTTTCAACTAGACTGCAGATCCCTCTAGCAGCAAAGCTTGATATATAAGGAGGCAATTGTCTGTTACAGACTTCCCTTAGAGGGAAGCAGTCCTGCTATACTGTGTGGGGTGCAAACAGTTAGGTTATTCCCCATGGTTAACTCAGTGGCCTTTGGCACCAGCGAAGCCACCACTGCAACTGCTTGGAGGCAGGCGGGCCATCCTATATAGCTATCAATTTAAGTTTCTTGTTTAGGTATCCCACTGGTTGTTGAGCTGGACTTTGAGCCTTAGTTAAAACTCACAGGGTAATTCCCTTCCTTTTTCATATGTAGAGATTAAATGCCTTCCCTACAAGAAGACTGAAGACTGTTGCTTTAAGAAAGGCTTGCTTTAGCTAGTTAAAGGTTTTTGAGTTTTAGGTTTCCAAGTTAGGGGTTGAGTTTTAACTGCTTGAAGTTTTTTTTTTTTTTTTGAGGTGGTAGTATAAAGGATTAGCTATTTCACAGTACTCAGATGCCCACAGTCTGCAAAATCCAGTAATGCCTAAGAATCTCCTTAACTGTTTCAGAATTTTGAGAAAGGGAAAGGAGGAAATGGGCTCAATTTTTTTCTCACCTGGTGCTCTGGTCCCTTCTGATAAGACTAGACCTAGGTAATTTACTGAAGTTTGACAGAGCTGAGTTTTAGACTTTGAGACCCTGTATTCCCTTTCAGCTAAGAAACTGAGGAGTGCCTTCATGCCTTTCTGAGATTTCCTTGGTTGGGGCACAGAGGAGAGTATCATTTGCATACTGTGCAATTTCAACTTGAGGGTGAGAAAAACAAAAAAAGATATTTGGACGGGGCCTGTTTAAGCAACTTCCTTCCAATATCAGGGGCTGCCTGAGTAATGAACCTGCTCTTTATTGAATTGGGAGACAAGGAGGTGTGTTTCACTAAAGCTTCTCTCAGCCTTTCCAAAAAGGCCAAGAGATTTTCATCTGATTTCTGATTTAACAAGGACAGTTTAGAGTAATTAAGAGGCTTGGTTTTGGTCCTTTGCAAGTCTTTCGATATGCATATCAGAATGTGTTTTCTTTTTCACTCATTTATGGAATCACCAGGGCTCCAATTTGGGTTTTTAAGGGGCATTTCTTCTCTTCCTTTTGGGAATGGGGATCCTGTCCCTTTTTTACCCTCTTTCCCCTTTTGACTGAGTTTCTGTTTTTACTCGCTATAGGAGATCCACTGTTTGTCTCCAAATCTCTCTGCTGTTGGTAGGGCTGCCTTTTACTCAACAGCAATTAGAGTTTGGCTTAAAAGTAGCATAGAATTTCCCCATGTAAGATTAAACACTTGGGCTAAATTTTGAAAAGCCTATATATATCTCTAAGGGTTATCAGATAACTTGCCTAGGTCCCCCTTTATTTGTCTAAGGTCCTGGAATGAGAAGGAAACTTGAATCATAGTAGCACTGTGTCCATTGGGCATTTCCTGCAAAGGCAACAGTGAAGTTGAGTTTTTTTGAGTAGCATAACTAGAGGAGCTGATGATATGGCTAATTGGGGCCCTATATAAGGGAGACAGATAGTACACCCAGAAGTTGCATTAGAGGGTTCCCCAAGGGTTTGTCTCTCTGTCTTTGGGGAATTATATTTTGTAGGCTTGCCTGATTTGGCTGCCAAGAGGGCAGGGTTAATTTTACAATGCTTACAAGATTTGGGTTGTCTCACAGGGCAAAGAAAGATCTAGTTGTTGGATAGTATTGAAATTAATGCTTCCCTGAGGAGGCCAGGTCCCCTGTCTACAAGTCGGCTACATCCTTGTGCAATTGAATATAAGTCATTTCTTCTTCAGAGTCTCAGGGTTAAAGGAGTTCCAGTGTTTCAGAATGCACTCGAGGGAAGTGCAGACTGTAGACAGTTACTCATTTAGAAAAGAGAGAAGAAAAGGCATCCCTCAGTCTCCTTATTCTTTCTGGAGTGATCCAGTGTGGAGAGAAGGGCCCAAAGGGTATTACCCTTCACCCCTTTTCTCCTGTCCTCTGGGTCCTGACAACCATCATAGGTGTCACCCATTGATGCAAGCCTGATGTTCACCCATGGATCTGAAGAAGCTAGTCAGCAGAACTAGTCACACTCACCTGCACAATGCCTTAGCTTTCCACCCTGCTGGATTCTTAGACTCACTCAGTCCAAAAGGCTCCTAAGGTACCCCAGAGGCCTAGGAGAGTTTCTGTAGTAGTTGGATTTGGGCAAGAATCTTTAATGGAGGGAGTGTCATAATACTATCTCTGGCTTCCCTTGTTATGGCCCCACCAAAACACTGGAATCCCAGAGAATGGGACTGATTGACTTCCAAACATAAAATTTCTTTTTTGTTTAAATTGCAGTGTAGTTGGATACAGAACAGGTGCCTTGAAAAAGGGTAAGAATTGAAAGGCTGTCTTTCATTTGATGGGGCAATACAGAGGCTCAAATCTGTCCTTTAAGGATTACTTCCTCCTGACTGTTGAAAGTGGAGTTTTCCTGTATACAGATGGGGCAATACAGAGGCTCAAATCTGTCCTTTAAGGGTGACTTCCTCCTGACTGTTGAAAGTGGAGTTTTCCTGTTTACAGATGGGGCATGGAATTTGATTACTGTTAGAGGGATGTAAGAGGGAGAGGAAATAGGAAACTAGAGGTTTGGGGCAAAAGGCTGACAAGGCTCCCCACAGAAAAAAAAAAAAAAATCCATCCCATTAGGTGGCACTGTAGGGCCAGAAATGTCTGGTAAAAAACTCTGATTCCAAATTATTTTCAGGCAAATGTTAGAAAGAGATGTTTGGGGTTTGATAGGCTGTCCCCATAGCATTGCCCCCAGCATAAGAAAATTAACTTGTCTCATAAAGGAACTGCTTAGATTAATTGGACAGTGCTGAACTCTTATATGGAGGAAAAAACAACCCAAATGGATAGAAGGTGTTCAATTGGGATGAAATATCCTCCAATACAGTGCCACGAATGTCTATTATTAGGGGACAGAGAGGTCCTTACTAGGTGAAAATGTAGAGAGATCTTGAACTACCCATTTTTAGGAAGTCACAAAAACAACTCTTTGAGTTACATTCCTGATGACTAAGGCACTGACTGATTCTACCCAGTAAGATTATATCCCTAGGCTGTAAAAACACCCACAACGTTGTATACAAAGAAGGAATAGGAGACATGATAGCTGCAAAAAGATAGAAGAAAAATGCAATAGAAAAAGACTAGAAGTCCTTGTGCCCATGCCCTGATGGGCTGTCAGGGAATGGAGTTAGTCCAAAGGCTTTCAGGTAACACTGAGGTGTAGCCTCAGCCAGAAATCTTCAGTTGCCCTAGGACCTCCTTCTAATCCCATGCAATGGCTAGGCCCTCTGGGAAAGGAAACTGGATTGGAACAGAGCCAAATTTCCTAGCATCCGAGAGCAATGGGGAATTGACAAAGTCCTCTCCAACAAGACTGCCCATTGAGTTTTAAGGCTGGCAGCCATGCTAACCATCGTTTAAATGGCTAAAAGAGGTCCAGCATTTTAGTTTCTCTTGAGAGAAAAAAACTGAAGACAAGAAGTCTCAGAAACTAAAGAGTTAAAGGTCTGCTTCTACTCATCCTTCTGATGAATCCCTTTCTTCCTGACCAGTGCACCAAAATATGTTGTAGTCTCACCAATGTACCACATTAAGAGTCTCTCATGAAATATATCACCTGAAGTTTTTTTTTTTTTTTATCTCACCTCCAAGACGATAAAGGAGTGCAGACACAGGTTGAGATTGCGGTGAAAGTTTGATAAGTGAAAGAAAAAAGGCCTCCGCTAGCAGAGAGGGGGCCCAAATGGGTTGCCCCCTATAAGGCTGGGTTTTAGGGTTTTTTGTGGACTAGGAAGGGGAATGAATGTCCTTAGTTTGTGGGCTGTGTTGGAGAACATGTGACTCGCCTTGGCCTGGGACCAATCAGGGGCTGAAGTGATGATTCATAGAGGCTGCTCAGCTTGGTCTGCGACCTGTCAGGGGTTAAAATGAAAGCTTGGCCTGGGACCTTGGCCCAGGACCAACCAGGGACTAAAGTGATGATTCATGGAGGTCAGGCTAACAATCCAAACAAGAAAGGAAACTGCCCACCAGAACCCATTGTGTTCATGCCCATAAAAGAAGAAACTTTACTGGGAGCCCACTGATTACACCAAGGACAAAGGTATTTCTGTCAGGCCTCGTTTCTTGTCTGAGTGAGCCAGGGTTTTGTGCAAGTTTTTATCTGAATGGGCTGGAGGTTCTCCTATCTGTGCAGCAGCAGGCATGTCTCCAGGCACAACTCCCGGTGTTAGTTCCCTTATTGGTGCCTGCGGCTTGGTTTTTTCCCCAGGCTGCTTTTTGTATTATGTGGGATGAGGCACTGACCTGTGGGTCAGGGGCTCTCCAGGAACCCTTTCATTGCTGTCTACCTAAGGCAAGTTAGCTAACTCCTTCCAATATTGTAGCTTAATTTTTAGCTTTTTCAGGATGCTCCAAACTGTTCTCCGTAGTGTTTATACTAAATTACCTTCCCACCAACAGTGTATAAGGGTTCACTTTTCTCCATATCTTTACCAGAATTTGTTAATTCCTATCTTTTGAGCATAAGCCACTTAACTAACTGAGATTACCTCTCATTGTAGTTTTGATTTGCATTTCTCTGATGATCAATGACATTGAGTGCATTTTCATAGGCCTGCTTGCCATTTGTGTGTCTTATTTTGAGAAATGTCTATTCAAATACTTTTACAGATTTTTTGATCAGATTATTAAATATTTCCCTGTAGAGTTGTTTGAACTCCTTATATATTCTGTTTAATAATCTTTTGTCAGAGGGCTAGTTTGCAAATATTTTCTCTCATTCTATGTGTTTTCCCTTCATCTTGTTGATTGTGTCCCTTGCTGTACAGAAGATTTTTAACTTGATGTGATCACATTTGACCATTTTTGCTTTAGTTGCCTGAGCTTGTGGGGTATTGCTCAAAAAATTTTCATCTAGATCAATGTCCTGGAGATTTTCCCCAAAGTTTTCTTATAGTAGATTTATAGGATGATGTCTTAGATTTGAGACTTTAATCCGTTTTGATTTGATTTTCATATTTGGTGAGAGATAGGGATCTAGTTTCATTCTTCTGCATATGGATATCCAGTTTTCCTGGCACCATTTATTGAAGACATTGTCTTTTTCCTAGTGTATGTTCTTGGCAACTTTGTCAAAAATGAGTTCACTGTTGCTGTCTGGATTTATTTCTGGGTTCTATATTCTGTTCCATTGGTCTTTGCATCTTTTTATGCCAGTACCATGCTGTTTTGGTTAGTATAGCTCTATAGTATAATTTGAAGTCAGGTAATGTGATTCCTCCTGTTTTCTCCTTTTTATTTAAGATAACTTTGGCTATTCTGGGTGTTTTCTGGTTTCATATAATTTTTTAAATTGTTTTTAATTTCTGTGAAGAGTGTAATTGGTATTTTGATAGAAATTGCATTGAATCTATAGATTTCTTTGGGTAGTATGAGAATTTTAACAATATTGATTCTTCAAATCCATAAATATGGAATATTTTTTGCCATTTTGGGGGGTCCTCTTCAATTTTTTTCATCAATGCTTTGTAGTTTTCATTGTTAAAGTCTTTCACTTCTTTGATTAATTCCTAGGTATTTAATTTTATGTGTGGCTATTATAAATTTCATTTTGTGATTTCTTTTTCACATTGTTCACTGTTGTTGTGTTGATATACAACTGATTTTGTGTATGTTGATTTGTATTTTGCAACGTTACTGAATTTTTTATTAGTTCTAATAGTTTTCTTATGAAGTCTTTAAGTTATTTCAAGTGTAAGATTATATCATCTGCAGGCAAGGATAATTTGACTTCTTCCTTGCTCTATTAGTCAGGGTTCTCTAGAGGGACATAACTAATAGGATATATATATGTGTGTGTGTGTGTGTGTGTGTGTGTGTGTGTGTATGTGTGTCTGTATGTGAGAGACAGAGAGTTTATTAAGTAGTATTAACTCACACAATCACAAGGTCCCACAACAGGCCATCTGCAAGCTGAGGAGAAAGGAAGCCAGTCTGAGTCCCAAAGCTGAAGAACTTGGAATTCGATATTCAAGGGCAGGAAACATCCAGCATCCTGGGAGAAAGATGTAGGCTGGGAGGCTAAGCCACTCTAGCCTTTTCACATTTTCTGCCTGCTTTATATCCTGGCCACACTGGCAGCTGATTAGATGGTGTCCACTAAGATAAAGAGTAGGTCTGCCTTTCCCAGCCCAGTGACTCAAATGTTAATCTCCTTTGGCAACACCCTCACAGACACACCGAAGATCAATACTTTGCATCCTTCAATCCAGTCAAGTTGACACTCGGTATTAACCATCACAACTCTACCCCTTGTCAACTTGAACCCATACACGTGTCCTGAGCTCATACATAAACTTCAAATAAAGACAATATCAGGGTCATACGTATTCCTAACATGTACAACTATCCTTCATACAACCAGAAATGCACCAATCTCCAACCCAAATGCTATTACATAGAGTTAACAATACTTAAGTGCTGATATGAAGTAAATAAAATTTATGTCACATGATAAAGGAAAAAGGAAATAAAATGAAGGTATTTTCTTATTACAAGTGTATACATGCACAAATATGGTTTTAATACTAGAAGGAGGAAACACTCATGACAATTACAGTCCTCATTTCTGCAACTGGTCACATGGTCATAGCTGGTATTGATGACTAACTTCTTTTACTACCCACTCTGTATACCCTTTGCCTTCAGAAAGCACCTCAGCAAGCACTTCAGGTTGTGTTTTTTTTCTTGGTGGAATGACCCAAGCCTTCATTCCTGAAGGGTCTAGGCCATTTGCAGTCCTGCCTGGATTGGGCTGTTGTAGTTTCCCATTGACCTTAATTACAGGGCGTGGTAATACTAACAGACACCCTAAGAAATACAAGACACTCTTGTATTTCATGCATTCTCTTCCTTACCTACATTGTGGAGTAATAGAATGATTTCATCTTGATAGTCTGGGTCAATCACCCCAGCCAAAACTGTAACTCCCTTCTTAACCTGTTAACACAAAGATAGGAGAAGCCCAAGGTGTCCAGGTGGCAATCTTCACTTCAAGTTTAATGAAATTGTTGTTCTGTCTCCTGGTGGCAGCATTCCTCCCTGTGGAACTGAGACCTCTAGGCAAGCAGGACGTAATGTTGCAGTAACCGGAAGCAAAACTTTTGCCAGTGGATCATTTGGGGTGATGGTGAGTGGTGCCATTTCTACTTCCACCCCTTGATTCCTGGACCAATGAATCCTGGCTATGGGAGCAACTCTATTATATATTGGATGCTGATTCAGAGCATACACAGCCTTCTAGAAAACTTTGCCACAGCCCTGCAAAGTATTGTCACCTAGTTGGTGTTGTAATTGTGACTTCAAAAGGCCAATCCACACTTCTATCAATCCAGCTGCTTCAGGATGATGGGGGACATGGTAAAACCAGTGAATTCCATGAGCATGAGCCCAATGCCACACTTCTTTAGCCATAAAGTGAGTGCCTTGGTCAGAGGCAATGCTGTGTGGAATACCATGATGGTGGATAAGGCACTCTGTGAGTCCATGGATGGTAGTCTTGGCAGAAGCATTGCATGCAGGATAGGCAAACTCATATCTGGAGTAAGTGTCTATTCCATTGAGGACAAACCTCTGCCCTTTCCATGATAGAAGAAGTCCAATATAATCAACCTGCTACCAGGTAGCTGGCTGATCACCTTGAAGAATGGGGACATATCCAGGGCTCAGTGTTGGTCTCTTCTGCTGGCAAATAGGGCACTCAGCGGTGGCCATGGCAAGGTCAACCTTGGTAAGTGGAAGTCCATGTTGCTGAGCTCATGCATAATCTCCATCATTGCCACCATGGCCACTTCGTTTGTGGGCCCTTTGGGCGATGACGGGTAGCTGGAGAAAGAGGCTGAGTGATAGCCACAGAACAGGTCATTCTATCCACCTGATTATTAAAATCCTCCTCTGCTGAGGTCATCCATTGGTGAGCACTCACATAGGATATAAATATCTTTACAGTTTTTGACCACTCAGAGAGAGGTCCATCCACATACTTCTTCCCCAAATTCCTTTGTCACCAATCTTCCAATCATGCTTCTTCCAAGTCCCTGACCATCCAGACAAACAATTGGCTTTATGGCTAGGTGGGTCAGAAAGCACCCAGTTCATGATAAGCAGTTCAAGTCATGTTGTGACTTGATGACCCATGGTTAAATATTCCATTTTCGCCAAAGCCCAGTAACAGGCCAAGATTTGTCTCTCAAAAGGAGAATAGTTATCTGCAGAAGATGGTAGGCCCTTGCTGAAAAATCCTGTAGGCCTCAACTGTGATTCACCTTTGGGGGCCTGCCAAAGGGTCCATACAGCATCCCTATCTGCCACTGACACCTCAATCACCTTTGGATCTGCTGGGTCACATGACCCAAGTGGCAGAGCATCTTGCACAGCAGCCTGAACTGGTTGCAGAGCCTTCTCCTGTTCTGGACCCCACTCAAAGCTGGCAGCCTTTTGAGTCACGCGATAAATCAGCCAGAATAACACACCAGAATGAGGAATTTGTTGGCTGCAAACTCCCAATAGGCCCACTAGGCATTGTGCGTCTTTCTTGCTTGTAGAAGAGGCCGAATGCAGCAACTTATTCTTCATCTTAAAAGGAATAACTTGACAGGCTCCACCCCAGTGGACCACTAGAAATTTCACTAAGGTAGAAGGTCCCTGAATTTTAGTCAGATTTATTTGACTGATTTATTCAGATTTATCTGGCACACAAATGTCTTACCAATAAGTCCAGTATGCTTGCTACTTCTTGCTCACTGGATCCAATCAGCATAATGTCCTCAATGTAATGGACCAGTATGATATTTTGTGGAAGCAAAAAGCGATCAAGTTCTCTCCCAATGAAATTATGACCCAAAGCTGGAGAGTTGATATACCCCTGAGGTAGGACAGTAAATGTATATTGCTGGCCTTGCCAACTGAAGGAAAATTGCTTCTAGTGGGCCTTATGGACAGGAATAAAGAAAAAGGCATTTGCCAAGTCAATGGCTGCATACCAGGTACCAGGAGATGTGTTAATTTGCTCAAGCAATGAAACCACATCTGGTACAGCAGCTGCAATTGGAGTTACCACTTGGTGGTTAAGCTTATAATAATTTACTGTCATTCTCCAAGATGCATCTGTCTTCTGCACAGGCCAAATAGGAGAGTTGAATTGGGTTGTGGTGGGAATCTCCACTCCTGCATCTTTCAAGTCCTTTATGGTGGTGCTAATCTCTGCAATCCTTCCAGGGATGAAATATAGTTTTTGATTTACTGTTTTTCTATGTAGAGGCAGCTCTAATGGCTTACATTTGGCCTTTATCACCATAATAGCCCTCACCCTACCAGTCAGGGAGCCAATGTGGGGGTTCTGTCAGCTGCTAAGTATGTATATGTCAATTATGCATTCTGGCACTGGGGAAAAGACCACAGGATGAGTCCAAGGACCCACTGTAAGTCAGACCCAAGTCAAAATTCCATTAATTACCTGACCTCCACAAGCCTCTACTTTAATTGGAGGACCACAATGACATTTCGGTTCTCCTGGAATCAATGTCAGCTCAGAGCCAGTGTCCAGTAGTCCCCAAAATGTCTGATCATTTCCCTCTCCTCAATGCACACTTATCCTGGTAAAAGGCCAGAGGTCTTCTTGGGGAAGGATGGGAAAGAGATTAACAGCATAAATTGTCAGTAGTATAGTGGGGTCCTTCCTCAAGGATACCCAGCCTCCCCTTCATTCAAGGAGTTCTAGGTCTGTAAACTGGCTGAAGTCTAGATACGGATTGAGAGGTAATAATTTTCTATTTTTATAATTCAAATTATTTTGTCCATTAGATTTGGAAGTTTTCTGCTTATGTAAATTAAGTAGGAATACAGTAGGCTTCATATCAATTTCACTTCTAGGAACACCATTATTAATTAGCCAATGCCAGAGCTATACATGAGTCAGACTATTCTGATTGCTGCTTTGCCTCTGCTGTCCATTCCAGTAGCTATATCCACCTTGCCTTTGATGATTGAGTGCCATCACTTGGCCCCTGCCAACTCGGGATCCAATTATCCCCATTGTATTTAAATTTTGTAGTTGAGGGACTGCAGTTCCCACTGTTAGATGTGATGTACAGAGAAGAACAATTACAGGGCTCTTCAAAGATGCAGGTGTTGCCCTCACAAATCACTTTCGCAAAGCATTGGTTAAGGTTATATCTTCTGGACACTCCCAGCTGGGATGAGTAGGTCTAAAGTGACTAATCCACTGCACCATCCCAGTCTCCCTAAGCCTGTGGATCCCTTCCTCTACATTAAACCAAGAGAGATCAGGCATTTTCAGCTTGCTCACAGTACCATCTTTTGATCCATATTTCAGCTAACCAAGCAAATAAACTATTAGAACCTTTTTTATCTCCCTGAGCTGCAATATTATATGTAAAATTCCTACTTAGTGGGCCCAAATTAATAAATTCAGCCTGATCCAACTCTATGTTTCTTCCACCATTATCCCATGCCCTTAATATCCATTCCCATGCCTGTTCTCCATATATCTGCTTATATAAATTAGAAAACTCAAGCATTTATTTTCAAGAGTAGCACACCTCCTCATGGGTCACACTCTTAACCTCACCTCTAGGGAAGTGCCAGGACTTTAGCCTAGTTATAGGTCTAGAAGCAAACTGGGCTGTTGGGGGTGGCTCCTGAGAAGAATCACCATTATCTTGCCTGACGACTGCCTCAGGGGAGGCCTTCACTGTTGTCTAAGACAGCGTAGGGTTTATCTTCTCAGACAATGGTGAAATGGCTGATGGCAGCATGGGTCAGGGAGGGGATGTTGCCACTACTGGGGATGGGGAAGCTGTTATTTCTGGCATAAAAAAAGGTTCATCAGAGTTTACAAGCTCAGTTTCCCCATCTTTATCAGGGTCCTGCCAAACATCCTGATTCTAAGTAGCAGGGTCCCATTCTTCTCCAATCAATGCTCTCACTTTAATGCTCTCACCAGTAGACACCTGGTGAGGCTCTCCATGCACCTTTTATTGCAGGTCAGCCACTTGCATGATAAAAGCTTTTGTCTGTTTTTCCACAATTTCAGCTCTTTCTATGCAGGAGATAAGACTCTCACTCGGGGCAATCTTAGCAGATTTGAGGCTTAGTATCTGCTTCTGAAGCCTGGAGTTAGAATTCCTGGGTTCATCATTTTATTTTAGCACTTTCTCTAGTTAACTTAGGAGCAACCAACTAACTACATTATGTTCCTTTGTTCTCCACATATTTTCAAAGATATTATGTATAGAGTCACTAAACTCCTTGCCTCTCCTGAGGAGTGAATCAGGAATGTCAAATGCATGTATTTTGCATAACTCACTCAACAGTTTATGTCAAGGACTGTCAGTGTTCTCCATACTATTAGAAGTAGATTCCTTAGCATTTTGAGGTCTAATCATATTAAGCAGCCAAATCCAGAAACCCCAAAACCAACGAAAGAACTTCATTCTTAATATTCTGTTTCTCTAGAACCACTCCTGGTACAAAATCTGTTTTAGTCAGGGTTCTCCAGAGGGACACAACTAGTAAAACAGGTGTGTGTGTGTGTGTGTGTGTGTGTGTATATGTATATGTATATGCATTTATTAAGTAGTATTAACTCACACAATCACAAGATCCCACAATAAGCTGTCTACAAGTTGAGAAACAAGGAAGCCAGTCCAATTCTCAAATCTGAAAAACTTGGAATCCAATGTTCAGGGCAGGAAGCATCCAGCATGGGAGAAAGATGTAGGCTAGGAGGCTAAGTCAGTCTAGCCTTTTCGCATTTTTCTGCCTGTTTTATATCCTGGCTGTGCTGGCAACTGATTAGATGGTATCCACCCAGATTAATGGTGGGTCTGCCTTTCCCAGCCCACTGACTGAAATGTTAATATCCTTTGGCAATACCCTCATAGACACATCCAGGATCAATATTTTGCATCCTTCAATCCAATCAAGTTGACACTCAGTATTAACCATCACACTTGCCAATTTGTATGCCCTTTATAATTTTCTGTCATCTGAGTGCTTAAGCAGGACTTCCAGTACTATTTTAAATAACAGTGGTGACAGTGGGTATTTTTGTCATGTTATAGATCTTACAGGAAAGAAAGGCTTTTAGTTTTTCCCCTTTCAGTATGATACTAGCTGTGAGTCTGTCATATACAGCTTTCATTATGTTGATTTATGTTCCTTCTAGTCCCAGTTTTTTAGGGTTTTTACCATGAAGTGATGTTAAATTATGTCAAATACTCTTTCAGCATGAATTGAAATAGTTCTTATTCTCATAGTTCTTATTCTCATTCTGTTGATATGATGTGTCACATTGTTTGATTTGCCTATGCATCTGAAGGGTAAATACCATTGGTCATGAAGAATAATATTTCTAATGTGTTGTTGAATTCATAGTACTAGTATGTTGTTGAGGATTTTGCACCAATACTCATCAGAGACATTAGCCTAGTTTTTTTTTTTTTTTTTTAATGTATCTGTCTGGTTTTCTGTTCAGGGTAATACTGGCCTTGTAAAATGAGCTTTAAAATATTTCCTCTTCTATTTTTCAGAGTAGTTTAAGATTGGTATTTGTCCTTTGAATGTTTGGTAGAATTCAGCAGTGAAGCCAACGGGTCCCAAGCTTTTCTTTACTTGTATTTGTTTTATTAAGGCTTCAGTCTCGTTAGTTGTTATTGGTCTGTTCAGATTTTGGATTTCTTCCTGGTTCATTCTTGGTAGGTTTTATGTATCCTGGAATTTGTCCATTTCTTCTAGGTTTTCAAATTTATTGGCATATAATTGCTTATAGTATCCACTAAAGATTCTTTAGATTTCTGTAGTATCAGTTATAATGTCTCCTTTTTCCTTTTTAATTTTATTTATTTGGATCCTCTCTCTCTTTTTTTTTAGTCTGGCTAAAGGTTTGCCAATTTTCTTTAACTTTTTAGAAAACCAACTTTTTGTTTTATTGACCTTTTGTGCTGTTTCCTTCATTTCAATTTTATTTATTTATGCTCTAATCTTTGTTATTTCCATTCTTTTACTAATTTTGGGTTTCGTTTGTTCTCACTTTTCAAATTATTCAAGGTGCACCATTAGATTATTTATTTAAAGTTGTTTGCTTTTTTTTGATGTAGGTACTTGTAACTATTAGTAGTACTTTTGCTCTTAGTAGTACTTTTGCTATTCCCCATAGATTTTGGTATGTTTTGTTTCCATTATCATTTGTTTCAATAAATTTTTCAATTTCCTATTTAATGTCTTTATTGACCCAATGATCATTCAGAAGCATAAGTTTTAATTCACATTCATTTGTGTAGTTTCCAAAATTGCTTTTGTTATTAATTTCTAGATTCATTATACTGTGGTCAGAGAAGATGCTTAATAGCATTGTTTATGCTATTAAACAAGCTAAGTCATTGTTTATGATTCTTTCAGGACTTGTTTCATGACCTAATATATGGTTTCTCTGAGAATGAGCCATGTGCTGAGGAAAAGAATATGTATTCTGTAGCTCTTGGATGAAATGTTCTATAAATATCCATTAGATTCATTTGTTCTATAGTTCAGATAAAGTCTGATGTTTCTTTGTCACTTTTCTGTCTGGAATATCTGTCCAATTCTGGGGCCTCCCTCTTCCTTTAGCTGTAATAATAATTGTTTTATATATCTGAGTGCTCCAGTGTTGGGTGCATATATATTTAAGATTGTTATTTTTTTGCTGAATTAACCTTTTTACCACTATATAGTGATGTTCTTTCTCTTATAGTTTTTGTCTTGAAATCTATTTGGTCTGATATAAGTATAGTAACTCTTCTTTTTTACTTCCTTTGTCACGGAATATCTTTTTCAATCCCTTTATGTTTGGTCTATGCATGTCTTTATAGATGACATATATTTCTTGCAGGCAGCAGATCAATGGGTCTTGTACTTTCATTCATTAAGCCAGTCTGTCACCTTTCAATTGGAGAATTTAGTCCATTTACATTTAACGTTTTGATTGATAAGTGAGGACTTACTTCTACCACTTTGCTATTTGTTTTCTGGTATTTTTATGGTTTTCTCTTTCTTCTTTCTATTCTTCCTGTCTTATTCTAGTGAAAAGGATTTTCTCTGGTGACATGATTTAGTTTCTTGCTTTTTATTATTTGTGTATCCATTGTATGTTTTTTGGTTTGAGGTTACCATGAGACTTGCAAATACTGTCTTAGAACCCCTTATGTTAACCTGATAACAACACTATTTTTATAAACAAGCAAACAAAAAAGAATGAGAAAACTAATAAAAACTCTACACTATAACTTCTTCCCCCCAATTTTTAACCTTTTGCTGTTTCTACTTTTGTCTTATTGTACTATGTCTTGATGAGTTGTTGTTGTTATTATTTCTAATTGGTTCATCATTTACTCTTTCTACTTAAAATAAAAGTAGTTCACACACCACAGTTACAGTGTTATAGTATTCTAAGTTTTTCTGTGCACATACTATTACCAATGAGTTCTGTACCTTCAGGTGATTATTTATTGCTCATTGATGTTATTTCCTTTCCAATTGAAGCACTCCCTTAAGCATTTCTTGTAAGACATTTCTGTTATTGATAAAATTTCTCAGCTCTTGTGTGTCTGAAAAAGTCTTTATTTCTCCTTCATGTTTGAAGGATATTTTCACCAGATATATTATTCTAGCATAAACATTTTCTTCCTTCAGCACTTTAAATATGTCTTGCCATTCTCTTCTGGCCTGTAAAGTTTCCACTTATAAGTCTCCCACCAGGTGTATTACAGCTACATTGTATGTTATTTGTTTCTTTTGTCTTGCTGCTTTTAAGATCCTTTCTTTATTTTTGACCTTTGGGAATTTGATTATTAAAGGCCTTGAGGTAGACTTCTTGTACTTGGATATTGATAATTTCCAAGACAGAGTACTCCCCACTTTTCTGTATCCTCTCCTCAGGGTTTGGGAAGTTCTCTGTTTTTACTGCTTTTAATAAACTTTCTACCCCTATCTCTTTATCTACCTTCTCTTTAAGACCAATAACTTTTAGATTTGTCCTTTTAATGCTATTTTCTACATCCTGTAGGTGTGCTTTAGTGCTTTTTATTATTTTATCTTTTATCTCCTCTGACTGTGTATTTTCAAATAGCCTGTTCTAAAGCTCACTTATTCTTTCTTCTGCTTGGTCAATTCTCCTATTAAAGGTGTCTGATGCATTCTTCAGTATGGTAATTGCATTTTTCAGCTCAAGAAATTCTGCTTTGTTCTTTTCAATTATTTCAATATCTTTGTTAAATTTATCTGATAAAAATCTGATTTCTTCTCTATGTTATCTTAAATTTATTTGAGTTACCGCAACATGGCTACTTTGAATTATCTGTCTGAAAGGTCACAAGTCTCTGCTTCTTCAGGATTGGTCCCTGGTGCCTTATTTAGTTCACTTGGTGAGGTCATGTTTTCCTAGGTGGTATTGATTCTAGCAGATGTTCTTCAGTGTCTGGGTTTTTTTGTTTTGTTTTGTTTGTTTTTTATTATTATTATACTTTAAGTTTTAGGGTACATGTGCACAATGTGCAGGTCAGTTACATAGGTATACATATGCCATGCTAGTGTGCTGCACCCATTAACTCGCCATTTAGCACTAGGTATATCTCCTAATGCTATCCCTTCCCCCTCCCCCCACCCCACAACAGTCCCCAGAGTGTGATATTCCCTTTCCTGTGTCCATGTGTTCTCATTTTTCAATTCCCATCTAAGAGTGAGAACATGCGGTGTTTGGTTTTTTCCTTGAGACAGTTTACTGAGAATGATGATTTCCAATTTCATCCATGTCCCTACAAAGGACATGAACTCATCATTTTTTATGGCTGCAAAGTATTCCATGGTGTATATGTGCCACATTTTCTTAATCCAGTCTATCATTGTTGGACATTTGGGTTGGTTCCAAGTCTTTGCTATCGTGAATAGTGCTGCAATAAACATGCGTGTGCATGTGTCTTTATAGCAGCATGATTTATAGTCCTTTGGGTATATACCCAGTAATGGGATGGCTGGGTCAAATGGTATTTCTAGTTCTAGATCCCTGAGGAATTGCCACACTGACTTCCACAATGGTCGAACTAGTTTACAGTCCCACCAACAGTGTCAAAGTGTTCCTATTTCTCCACATCCTCTCCAGCACCTGTTGTTTCCTGACTTTTGAATGATTGCCATTCTAACTGGTGTGAGATGGTATCTCATTGTGGTTTTGATTTGCATTTCTCTGATGGCCAGTGATGGTGAGCATTTTTGCATGTGTTTTTTGGCTGCATAAATGTCTTCTTTTGAGAAGTGTCTGTTCATATCCTTCGCCCACTTTTTGATGGGGTTGTTTGTTTTTTTCTTGTAAATTTGTTGGAGTTCATTGTAGATTCTGTATATTAGCCCTTTGTCAGATGAGTAGGTTGTGAAAATTTTCTCCCATTTTGTAGGTTGCCTGTTCACTCTGATGGTAGTTTCTTTTGCTGTGCAGAAGCTCTTTAGTTTAATTAGATCCCATTTGTCAATTTTGGCTTTTGTTGCCATTGCTTTTGGTGTTTTAGACATGAAGTCCTTGCCCATGCCTATGTCCTGAATTGTAATGCCTAGGTTTTCTTCTAGGGTTTTTATGGTTTTAGGTCTAATGTTTAAGTCTTTAATCCATCTTGAATGAATTTTTGTATAAGGTGTAAGGAAGGGATCCAGTTTCAGCTTTCTACATATGGCTAGCCAGTTTTCCTAACACCATTTATTAAATAGGGAATCCTTTCCCCATTGCTTGTTTTTCTCAGATTTGTCAAAGATCAGATAGTTGTAGATATTTGGCATTTTTTCTGAGGGCTCTGGTCTGTTCCATTGATCTATATCTCTGTTTTGGTACCAGTACCATGCTTTTTTGGTTACTGTAGCCTTGTAGTATAGTTTGAAGTCAGGTAGCGTGATTCCTCCAGCTTTGATCTTTTGGCTTAGGATTGACTTGGCGATGCAGGCTCTTTTTTGGTTCCATATGAACTTTAAAGTAGTTTTTTCCAATGCTGTGAAGAAAGTCATTGGTAGCTTGATGGGGATGGCATTGAATCTATAAATTACCTTGGGCATTATGGCCATTTTCACGATATTGATTCTTCCTGCCCATGAGCATGGAATGTTCTTCCATTTGTTTATATCCTCTTTTATTTCATTGAGCAGTGGTTTATAGTTCTCCTTGAAGAGGTCCTTCACGTCCCTTGTAAGTTGCGTTCCTAAGTATTTATTCTCTTTGAAGCAAATGTGAATGGGAGTTCACTCATGATTTGGCTCTCTGTTTGTCTGTTATTGGTGTATAAGAATGCTTGTGATTTTTGTACATTGATTTTGTATCCTGAGACTTTGCTGAAGTTGCTTATCAGCTTAAGGAGATTTTGGGCTGAGACAATGGGGTTTTCTAGATATACAATCATGTAGTCTGCAAACAGGGACAATTTGACTTCCTCTTTTCCTAATTGAATACCATTTCTTTCTTTCTCCTGCCTGATTGCCCTGGCCAGAACTTCCAACACTATGTTGAATAGGAGTGGTGAGAGAGGGCATCCCTGTCTTGTGCCAGTTTTCAAAGGGAATGCTTCCAGTTTTTTCCTATTCAGTATGATATTGGCTGTGGTTTTGTCATAGATAGCTCTTATTATTTTGAGATATGTCCCATCAATACCTAATTTATTGAGAGTTTTTAGCATGAAGGGTTGTTGAATTTTGTCAAAGGCCTTTTCTGCATCTATTGAGATAATCATGTGGTTTTTGTCTTTGGTTCTGTTTGTATGCTGGATTACATTTATTGATTTGCATATATTGAACCAGCCTTGCATCCCAGGGATGAAGCCCACTTGGTCATGGTGGATAAGCTTTTTGATGTGCTGCTGGATTTGGTTTGCCAGTATTTTATTGAGGATTTTTGCATCAATGTTCATCAAGGATATTGGTCTAAAATTCTCTTTTTTTGTTGTGTCTCTGCCCAGCTTTGGTATCAGGATGATACTGGCCTTATAAAATGAGTTAGGGAGGATTCCCTCTTTTTCTGTTGATTGAAATAGTATCAGAAGGAATGGTACCAGTTCCTCCTTGTACCTCTGGTAGAATTCGGCTATGAATCCATCTGGTCCTGGACTCTTTTTGGTTGGTAAGCTATTGATTATTGCCACAATTTCAGATGCTGTTATTGGTCTATTCAGATTCAACTTCTTCCTGGTTTACTCTTGGGAGAGTGTATGTGTCAAGGAATTTATCCATTTCTTCTAGATTTTCTAGTTTATTTGCATAGAGGTGTTTTTAGTATTCTCTGAAGGTAGTTTCCATTTCTGTGGGATCGGTGGTGATATCCCCTTTATCATTTTTTATTGTGTCTATTTGATTCTTCTCTCTTTTTTTCTTTGTTAGTCTTGCTAGTGGTCTGTCAATTTTGTTGATCCTTTCAAAAAACCAGCTCCTGGATTCATTAATTTTTTGAAGGGTTTGTTTGGTCTCTATTTCCTTCAGTTCTGCTCTGATTTTAGTTATTTCTTGCCTTCTGCTAGCTTTTGAATGTGTTTGCTCTTGCTTTTCTAGTTCTTTTAATTGTGATGTTAGGGTGTGAATTTTGGATCTTTCCTGCTTTCTCTTGTGGGCATTTAGTGCTATGAATTTCCCTCTACACACTGCTTTGAATGTGTCCCAGAGATTCCGGTACATTGTGTCTTTGTTCTCATTGGTTTCAAAGAACATCTTTATTTCTGCCTTCATTTCGTTATGTACCCAGTAGTCATTCAGGAGCAGGTTGTTCGGTTTCCATGTAGTTGAGAGGTTTTGAGTGAGTTTCTTAATCCTGAGTTCTAGTTTGATTGCACTGTGGTCTGAGAGACAGTTTGTTATAATTTCTGTTCTTTTACATTTGCTGAGGAGAGCGTTACTTCCAAGTATGTGGTCAGTTTTGGAATAGGTGTGGTGTGGTGCTGAAAAAAATGTATATTCTGTTGATTTGGGGTGGAGAGTTCTGTAGATGTCTATTCGATCCGGTTGGTGCAGAGCTGAGTTCAATTCCTGGGTATCCTTGTTAACTTTCTGTCTCGTTGATCTGTCTAATGTTGACAGTGGGGTGTTACAATCTCCTATTATTATTGTGTGGGAGTCTAAGTCTCTTTGTAGGTCACTCAGGACTTGCTTTATGAATCTGGGTGCTCCTGTATTGGGTGCATATATATTTAGGATAGTTAGCTCTTCTTGTTGAATTGATCCCTTTACCGTTATGTAATGGCCTTGTTTGTCTCTTTTGATCTTTGTTGGTTTAAAATCTGTTTTATCAGAGACTAGGATTGCAACCTCTGCCTTTTTTTGTTTTCCATTTGCTTGGTAGATCTTCCTCCATCCTATTATTTTGAGCCTACATGTGTCTCTGCATGTGAGATGGGTTTCCTGAATACAGCACACTGATGGGTCTTGAGTCTTTATCCAATTTGCCAGTCTGTGTCTTTTAATTGGAGCATTTAGTCCATTTACATTTAAAGTTAATATTGTTATGTGTGAATTTGATCCTGTCATTATGATGTTAGCTGGTTATTTTGCTCATTAGTTGATGCAGTCTCTTCCTAGTCTCGATGGTCTTTACATTTGGGCATGATTTTGCAGTGGCTGGTACCGGTTGTGCCTTTCCATGTTTAGCGCTTCCTTCAGGAGCTCTTTTAGGGCAGGCCTGGTGGTGACAAAATCTCTCAGCATTTGCTTGTCTGTAAAGGATTTTATTTCTCCTTCACTTATGAAGCTTAATTTGGCTGGATATGAAATTCTGGGTTGAAAATTCTTTTCTTTAAGAATGTTGAATATTGGCCCCCACTCTCTTCTGTCTTGTAGAGTTTCTGCCGAGAGATCCGCTGTTAGTCTGATGGGCTTCCCTTTTTGGGTAACCCGACCTTTCTCTCTGGCTTCCCTTAACATTTTTTCCTTCATTTCAACTTTGGTGAATCTGACAATTATTTGTCTTGGAGTTGCTCTTCTCGAGGAGTATCTTTGTGGCATTCTCTGTATTTCCCGAATCTGAATGTTAGCCTGCCTTGCTAGATTGGGGAAGTTCTCCTGGATAATATCCTGCAGAGTGTTTTCCAACTTGGTTCCATTCTCCCCGTCACTTTCAGGTACCCCAATCAGACGTAGATTTGGTCTTTTCACATAGTCCCATATTTCTTGGAGGCTTTGTTCGTTTCTTTTTATCCTTTTTTCTCTAAACTTCCCTTCTGGCTTCATTTCATTCATTTCATCTTCCATCGCTGATACCCTTTCTTCCAGTTGGTTGCATCGGCTCCTGAGGCTTCTGCATTCTTCATGTAGTTCTCAAGCCTTGGCTTTCAGCTCCATCAGCTCCTTTAAGCACTTCTCTGTATTGGTTATTCTAGTTATACATTCATCTAAAGTTTTTTCAAAGTTTTCAGCTTCTTTGCCTTTGGTTGGAATTTCCTCCTGTAGCTCGGAGTAGTTTGATTGTCTGAAGCCTTCTTTTCTCAACTCGTCAAAGTCATTCTCCATCCAACTTTGTTCCATTGCTGGTGAGGAACTGCATTCCTTTAGAGGAGGAGAGGCACTTGGCTTTTTAGAGTTTCCAGTTTTTCTGCTCTGTTTTTCCCCATCTTTGTTGTTTTAACTACTTTTGGTCTTTGATGATGGTATTGTACAGATGGGTTTTTGGTGTGGATGTCCTTTCTGTTTGTTAGTTTTCCTTCTAACAGACAGGACCCTCAGCTGCAGGTCTGTTGGAGTTAGCTAGAGGTCCACTCCAGACCCTTTTTGCCTGGGTATCAGCAACGGTGTCTGCAGAACTGCAGAATTTCGTGATCTGCGAATGCTGCTTTCTGATCATTCCTCTGGAAGTTTTGTCTCAGAGGAGTACCCAGCCGTGTGAGGTGTCAGTCTGCCCCTACTGGGGGCTGCCTCTCAGTTAGGCTGCTCGGGGGTCAGGGATCAGGGACCCACTTGAGGAGGCAGTCTGCCCATTCTCAGATCTCCAGCTGCGTGCTGGGTGAACCACTGCTCTCCTCAAAGCTGTCAGACAGGGTCATTTAAGTCTGCAGAGGTTACTGCTGTCTTTTTGTTTATCTGTGCCCTGCCCCCAGAGGTGGAGCCTACAGAAGCAGGCAGGCCTCCTTGAGCTGTGGTGGGCTCCACCCAGTTCGAGCTTCCTGGCTGCTTTGTTTACCTAAACAAGCCTGGGCAATGGCAGGCGACCCTCCCCCAGCGTCCTGCCGCCTTGCAGTTTGATCTCAGACTGCCGTGCTAGCAATCAGTGAGACTCCGTGGGCGTAGGACCCTCTCAGCCAGGTGCGGGATATAGTCTCCTGGTGCGCTGTTTCCTAAGCCTGTGGGAAAAGCACAGTATTCGGGTGGGAGTGGCCTGATTTTCCAGGTGTCATCTGTCACCCCTTTCCTTGACCAGGAAAGGGAACTCCCTGACCCCTTGTGCTTCCTGAGTGAGGCAATGCCTCGCCCTGCTTTGGCTGCCAGATGATGCACTGCACCCACTGTCGTGCGCCCACTGTCCTGCGCCCACTGTCTGGCACTCCCTAATGAGATGAACCTGGTACCTCAGATGGAAATGCAGAAATCACCCGTCTTCTGTGTCGCTCACGCTGGAAGCTGTAGACCGGAGCTGTTCCTATTCAGCTATCTTGGCTCCTCCTCCCAGTGTCTGGGTTTTAAAGAATTAGGTATTGTAGTGTTTACTGTATGAGCTTATTTGTAGTTGTCCTTCTTGGGAGGGCTTTCCAGATATTTGCAAGAACTTTGGTTTTGCAGTCTAAGCTGTATCTGCTTTAGGGGGCACCCCAGGCCTAGTAACACTGTTTTTCTTACAGACTTATGGATGTATAGCTTTGATGGTCTTGAACAAGATCTTGTAGACGTCTCTAGATTACCAGAAAGAGGCTCTTTTTCTCCTTTCTTACTTTCTCCCAAACATACAGATTGCTCTCTCTGTTCCAAGCCACCTAAACCTGGGGGTGTAGTGACACAAGCACCCCATGGCCATCACCACTGTGAATGTACTGGGTCATATCTGAAGCCAGCCTGGTAGTGGGTCTTGCCCTAGGCCTGCTGTAACCACTCCCTGGCTACTGTCTATATTTGCTCAAGGCCCTGGGACTCTACAATCAGCGCTTACATTCTATTTAGAGTGGCAAGATTCCCTAGGCCCAGTGCGGGTCTGGTAATGCCATCAGTGAGTCAATAACTAGAGCTAAAATCCTTAGAAATTTACCTGTTGTTCTATTGTGTTATGGATAAAGTGGCACTCAAACTACAAGATACAGTCCTTCCCACTCTTTCCTCCTTTTTCCAAAGGAAGAGGAGAGTCACCATGTAGCCACTGCCACCCCAAGCCATGATGAATACTGCCACACTTACCTCTGATGTTCCCTTAAGGACCAAAGGCTTTTAAGTCAGCTTGTGAATGCTGCCTGGCCTGGGACTCACCCTTCAGGGCAGTGGCCTCCCCTCTCACCCAGGGCAGGTTCAGAAATCTCATCCAAGAATCAGTTCCTGAAGTTGGGAATGCCAGGAGTCCAGTTAGTTCTCTACCCTCCTGTGGCCATGCTGGTACCTAAGGTTCAAGACAAAGTCTCTTTCACTTTTCCCTCTGCTTTTCTCAAGGAGAAAGATTTTCCCCCATAGCCACCAGAGCTGGTAACCTGCTGAGACTTCACTAAAGCCAACAAGTCTCAGAGGTTCATCCAAGGCCCTCAATGTAGTACCTAAGTTTTGCTTCTGGTTGCTCAGGGCCCAAAGTTTCTTCAGTTAGCAGGTGATGAATGCTGCCAGGACTAGGTTCTTTCCTTCAAGGCAGCAGGTTCCCTTCTGGCCTAGGGTGTGTCTAGAAATCTTATCTTGGAGCCAGGGCAGGAATGTAGGCCCCATGACTCCAACCAATGCCTTATTCTGCTGTGACTGGGCTATTATCCTAGATGCAAGGCAACATCCTCTCTACTCCTCCCTGTCCTTTACTCAAGTAGAAAGAAGAGGTCTCTTTTGGAGCTGTGAGTTGTGCAGCCTAGGGTTATGGGAGAGTTAATGCCAGTACTCCCTTGGCTGCCCCAGCTTCTGTCTCTGTATGTCACATGTCCCCCACATCCCCATTACACTGTATCTGGGCCTAGTTCAGTTCTGTATCCCTAGGATGCAAGGTTTGCAGGCACTAAAATTTGGACCACTGGAATTGGCAATTTCCCTCTGGCTAGGGCTGGTTTAAATGTTCCATCTGTGGACAGGCATCTGCTGAGTTAGGTCCAGTTTTCCTTTCTGCTCTAACAAGACAGCACTAAGTTCAATGCCTCACAATTGCTGTGTTATCCTTCCCCCAACATCCAAAGAAACACTTCCCACCACACTGCTGCTGTGTGGTGGGGGAGGGGGAGGGGTAGAATTGGAGGTGGTAATTCAGAACTGTTTCTTCTAATGCTTCAGTGCCTTTTTTAGTGATATGAATTTAAAACCAGGTGCTATGAGGGCTCACCTGATTTTCCATTCTTATGAAGGTGATTTTCTGTGTGTAGAGTTGTTAACTTGATATCCTGGTTGGGGGGATGATTGCTGGAGCTTTCTGTTCTGCCATCTTGCTCCGCCTCCTGATTCCCTTTTCTTTTGGATATATACCAGTAATAAAATTACTGGATCATATGGTAATTCTATTTTTAGTTTTTTGAGGAACATTCATACTGTTTTGTATAGTGGCTGTACTAATTTACATTTCTACCAAAAGTATATGGGGTTTCCCCTTTTCTCTATATCCTTGCCAAGATTTGTTATTTTTTGTCTTTTGAAAATAGCCATTGTAACTGGAGGGAGATGATATCTCATTGTGGTTTTGATTTGTATTTCTATGATGATTAGTGATGTGGTTTTTTTTTCATATACTATTTGCCATTTGGATGTTTCTTTTGAAAACTGTCTGTTCAGATCATTTGCCCATTTTTAATTAGATTATTTGGAGGGGTTTTTTTGGCTATTGAGCTATTTGAACTCCCTATGTATTCTGGTTATTAATCTTTTATCAGATGGAGAGTTTGTAAATGTTTTCTCCCATTCTGTAAGTTGTCTCTTCACCTTTTTTTTTTTTTTTTATTGTTTCCTTTGTGGTTTAGAAGCTTCTTAGCTTAATGTGATTCCAATTGCCTATTTGTGCTTTGGTAGCTTGTGTTTTTGAAGTGTTAACACAAAAAAATATTTACCAAGACCAATGTCCTGGAACATTTCCCTAATGTTTTCTTCTAATGTTTCTATAGTTTGATGTCTTTAAAGTCTTTAATCCATTTTGATCTGATTTTTTTTTTGTATGGTGAAAAATAGGGATCTGGTTTTATTTTTCTGTGAATAGGGTCTAGTTTTATTTTTCTGCATATGGTTATCCAGTTTTCCAAGCACCATTTATTGAAAAGACTGTCCTTTCCCGATTGTATATTCTTGGCATCACTGTTGAAAATGAGTTAAATTTAAATGCATGGATTTGTTTCAGGGGTCTGTATTCTGTTCCATTGTTCTATGTGTCTGTTTTTATGCCAGCACCATGCTGTTTTGATTACTATAACTTTGTAGTAAATTTTGAAGTCAGGTAGTGTGATGCCTCCAGCTTTGTTCTTTTCACACAGAACTGCTTTGGCAATTCTGTTTTTGGTGGTTCTGTATAAATTTTAGGATTATTTTTTCTATTACTGCAAAGAATGTCATTGGTATTTTCATAGGGATGACATTGCATTTTTAAATTGCTTTGAGTAGTGTTGTCATTTTAACAATCTTAATTCTTCCAATCCTTGAGCATGGAATATGTTCCCATTTGTTTGTGTCCTCTTCAATATATTTCATCAATGTATTATAATTTCATTGTGGAGATCTTTCACTATTTTATTTTATTTTCAGCTTTTATAAATGGGATTACTTTCTTGGTTTCTTTTTCAGATTGTTTGCTATTGGCATATAACAATGCTACTGTTTTTGTATGTTAATTTTGTATTCTGCAACTTGACTGAATTTATTTATCAGTTCTAACAATTTTTTTATGGAGTCTAGGTTTTTCTAGGTATAACATTAAATTGTCTTTGGAAAAGTATAATTTGACTTTCTCCTTTTCTATTTAAATGCTCTTCGTTTCTTTGTCTTGCCTAATTGCTCTGGCCAGGACTTCCAGTATTATGTTAAATAATAGTGGTGAAAGTGGGTGTCTTTCTCTTGTACCAGTCCTTAGAAAAAAAGGCCTTCAATTTTTCCACATTCAATATGATATTAACCAAGGATTTGTCATATATACCCTTTATTATTTTGAATAATGGGTATATATATGACATACATGTATACTCATTTTAATGACAGTTTCATCATTAAGGGATGTTGAATATTTTCAAATTCTTTATCAGCATTTGTTGAAGTCATCATATACTTTTTGTTCTTGATTCTGTTAATGTTATGTATCACGTTTATTGATTTGCATATCTTGCGTCCCCAGGATAAATCTCACTTAATCATGCTGAATAATCTTTTTAATGTGTGGTTAAACTCTGTTTGCTAGTAGTTTTGAAGATTTTGCATTTTTGTTCACCAGTGATATCCTTCTGTAGTTTTCTTTGTTTGCTGTGTTCTTATCTGGTATTGGTATCAGGGTAATGCTGGCCTTGTTGAATGAGTTTGGACATATTCCCTCCCCTTTGATTTTTTTCTGAAGTTTGAATAGGTTTGTATTAGTTATCTAAATGTTTGGTGGAATTCCACAGTGAATCTATGAGATTTTAGGCTTTTCTTTGATAGAAGATGTTTTATCATGGCTTTGATCTCATTAGGTTTTATTGTTTTTTTTTGTTTTGTTTTCTTTTTTCATGGTTCAATTTTGGTAGGTTGTATGTGTCCAGGAATTGATCAATTTCTTTCAGGTTTTAGAATTTGTGAGCCTATAGTTTATAATAGCCTCTAGTGATTCTTTGTATTTCTGAGGGCTCAGTTGTTATGTCTCCCTTTTCATTACTGATTTCGTGAATTTGGGTCTCCTCTCTTAGTCTAGCTAAACATTTCTCAATTTTGTTTATCTTTTTGATAAATCAACCTTTTAAATTCATTGATCTGTACTGTTTCTTTGTTTCAATTTTATTTATTTCAGCTCTGATCTTTATTATTTATTTTCTTTAAATTTTTCACTTGATTTGTTCTTAATTTTCTAGTTTCTTGATGTGCATCATTAGGCTATTTAGTTGAAGTTTTTCTACTTTAATAATATAAGCATTGATTGCTATAACCTTTCCTCTTAGTACTGCTTTTGCCATATTCCATAGATTTTGGTATCTTGTGTTTCCATTTTCATTTTAACACATCATTGTTAACTAAAGTTGGCACTTTATTCAGAATTTTTGATATTTATTTAATTTTTTTTCCATTGCATACTTTTATCCAGGATACTACATTACATTTAGTCATTGCATCTCCTTGACTGTGACAGTTTCTCAGACATTCCTAATTTTTGATGATCTTGACAGTTTTGAGGAGGATTGATCATGTATTTTGTAGAACTCTTTCAACTGGGATTTGTCTTATGTTTTTCTTATAGTTAAATTGGGGTTATATGTTTTTAAGATAAAAACCAGAAAGGTAAAGTGCCATTTTTATTACATGATATCAAGGGTACGTATTATGAACATGATTTTTGACTGTTGATGTTGATTTTGGTCACCTGGTTGAAGCACTATTTTTCAAGTTTCTCTATCATAAA
The DNA here is from genome assembly GCF_028885625.2 of Pongo pygmaeus. Classification (NCBI taxonomy): domain Eukaryota; kingdom Metazoa; phylum Chordata; class Mammalia; order Primates; family Hominidae; genus Pongo; species Pongo pygmaeus. Next base: position 126,803,114 of record NC_072396.2, on the reverse strand, counting down.
GTTATTCCCCTCCCTCCATACTGTACTCTTTGGAAGGAAGTCATTATGTGCAGCCTTCACTCAGGGGGTCAGGATTATGCTCCCCTTCCTTGGGGAAGAATATCTACATAAACCCTTTGGAATTTTGTATGGATGGGTTGTCTATTCTGCTCACTTATTTATGTACCCAATCATTTATTTGTATCAATGTAGGCCCATGGAAATTTATTTTATACTTTGAGTTTTGATCTAATACTTATTGTATTTATCAAATCTTTATTTTGTTGCTCGAATTGTTTCTGTTTTGGCCATTAGAAGCTCCGTCACTTGGATCCTGTGTCCCTTTGACATGTGACTATTACTGTGTTGGTTTTGTTTGTTTGTTTTAACTTGTAGAACTCACTTCACTTTCTAGTACCACAAGATGCTCCAGGCTCATTTTGCGTATTTCTTGTCCCAGTCTTGTAATCAGCCATTTTCCCATGGAGACTTGGCTACTATTACTATAGAATAGTATTAAAAATGAAAAACACAATACACAAACAGGCAATAGCCAGACCATATATAAAAACAGGACCCTGACCCACAGTCTATGGTAATCAGCACAGGAAGCCAACCCATTATCTACAGTTAACAACCCAGGAAACTAGCCTACTATCTATAGGTTAGATTTGTGGCAAGTCAGACTATCTCTAGCAACCAGCCCAGCAAGCCAAACAATTCCTGTAACAATTGACACCAAATAGCTAGGACTTAATATTTTACAGCTTCCCTAATTTATGTCCCCACTTCTAATTTAGTATCAACCATAAAGCAAACTATCACCCCAGCCTATCACATATATGCTTCACTTCTAGTTAGCCTGCCTACAACTTCTCCATATGAACAGCCCCCAAACAGGGCTTATCTGGAGCCTTCTTTTTTCCACCATAAAACTCTTCCAGTCCTCTGTTGCCTTTGAGCCTCTGATGACACAAAAGTGATGGGGACTTACTACCTTGCTACACCAAACTCTGAATAAATGGCCTTTGCCTATTCTTATTTGAGTGTTTTTTAATTTATTTTCACAGAAATTGAGATCTGGGTATAATGTATGTTTATTGTTACTGAAGTTCATTTCTTGTAGGCCATCTCAACAAACAGCACCTGAAATATGTGTATGTATACTATCCAGTGAATATACAAATAACTATAAATATTCCTATGTGTAACCATCTGAACTGTATTTTTTGAAACTTGACTTCATATTGATGTCTCCAACTTCTAGTTCATTACCACATGGATAATTCTAGCTTCCTGTTCTTGTTTATCTGGGAACTTCCATTTCAAAAATGACAACCTAACTCTAACTATTCACCATGCATTTATTTAATTCTTCAATCTCAATATATTTGTATAGCACTATCAGAATTGTTTACTCTTAGTCCCTCAGTACAAAACCCTACTAACTAGAGTACAGTGCGTATGTATAGTTCCTTTTGTTTTTAGTCTTACAGAGTCCACTCATTTCTAAAGTTATATAGGTCAGCACTTTTCTCTCCACCCACAAGTGAGGTTAGGTCGTGTTTGAAATACAGTTAGATACTCTCCTCATAGTACACATTCCTTCCTTTTACCCCTTGACTTCTTAAATTATTTTTTGAAATTTGCATGCATTAAGGTTCATCCTTTGTACTATAAAGTTTTATGGGTTTTGACAAATGCATGGTGTCATATATCCAGCACTAAAGTATCATACAGAATAGCTTCACCACCCAAAAAATTCCCCTGTACTTTATCTATTTAACCTCTTCTCTTGCATAAACCCCTAATGATTATTAATCTGTTTACTGCCCAGAATGTGATGTAAGTGGAATTATACAGTATGTGGCTTTTCAGACTGGTTTCTTTCATGTAGAAATATACATTTAAGACTTCCCCTGATGATTATTAATCTGTTTACTGTCCAGAATGTGATGTAAGTGGAATTATATGGTATGTGGCTTTTTAGACTGGTTTCTTTCATGTAGAAATATACATTTAAGATTTAGCTATACTGTCATGTGGACTAAAAGTACCTTCCTTTTTACCACTGAACAGTATTTCCCTGTATGGGCATACTGCAGTTTGCTTATCCACCTACTTATTAAAGTTTCTCCTGGCTCCTTTTAGTTTTTGGAGATTATAAATAAAACTCCTATAAACATTCACGGGAACGTTTTCTGTGGGCATAAGTCTTCAAATGGGTGGCTCAATACCTAGGAGTGTGATTACTGGATCAAATGGTAAGACTAGTATACCTTTGTGAAAAACTTGTTTTGTTGTTTTCCAAAGGCACTGTACCGTTTAGCATTCTCATCAGCAATGAACAAGAGTTCCTGCTATCCTAAATGTTCACTGACGATCGATATTTTCATTTTAAACTTCATTTAGTCACTCTAAAAGTGTATAGTCATATCTCATTGTTTTAATTTACAATCACAGATGATCTTGGGCATCTTTTCATATGCTTATTTTCCATCTGTATATCTGCTTTGGAGTGGTGTCTGTTCAGATCTTTCACCTAGTTTTAAATTGGATTGTTTGTTTTCTTATTGTTGAGTTTTAGAATATTTTATGTGTTTTGGATACAAGTCCTTTATCAAATACATGATTTGCTGTAATCCCGGCATTTTGGGAGGCTGAGGAAGGCAGATCACTTGAGGTTAAGAGTTCAAAAACAGCCTGGTCATCATGGTAAAACCCCATCTCTACTAAAAATACAAAAAATTAGCCAGCATGGTAGCGGGCACCTGTAGTCTCAGCTACTTGGAAGACTGAGGCAGGAGAATCACTTGAACCTGGGAGGCAGACATTGCAGTGAGTGAGATTGTGCCACTACACTCCAGCCTGGGTGACAGAGTGAGACTCTGTCTGAAAAAAAAATGTGATTTGCAAATACCTTTTTTCTTGTCTGTGGCTTGTCTTTATTTTCTTAACATTGTCTTTCAAAAGGCAAACATTTTAAACTTGAATGAAGTCCAGCTTATCAAATATTTTCTTTCGTAGATCTTGATTTTGGTGCTCTATTAAAAAAAAAAAAACCCAACTCAACACCAAAACCAAAAACATCGAGATTCTATTCTATGCTTTCTTCTAGAAATGTTATAGTTTTGCATGTTATATGTAAGTGTATTATCCATTTTGATTTAATTTTTTGAAAGATTTAAATTTAGTGCCTAGGTTCCCTATTTTGCCTTTTGACATTCTATTGTTTTGGCACCATTTGTGGAAAAGACTGTTTTTTCTCCATTTACTTGTCTTTGCATCACTGGCAAAAATCAACTGAATATCTTTGTGTGGATCTTTTTATATGCAGTCCATTAAATGCCACTGATCTGTGTGTCTGTTCTAACTCCAACACTATTCTGTCTTGATTAATACAGTTTTATGGCAAGTCTTGGAATTTAATAATATGAGTATTCCAACTTTGTCCTTTTAATTATTGCCCTGGCTGTTATAGGTCTTTTGCCTTCCCATATAAACTTTTATTTAATTATTATTTATTTGTTTCTTTGCCATATAAACTTTTAAATTAGTTCATCTATAAATCTATAATATAGCTTGCTGGGATAGAAATTTTAGATATTTCTTCTTTTCCAATGTATGAATTTAATGATATAAATTTCCCTCTGAGTACTAGTTTGTTTTCATCCCATAAATTTTGATATATTCTATTTTGAAATTCATTTAGTTCAAAATGAGTTTTTATTTCTCTTGATTCTTCTTCTTTGACTCATGCATTATTGAGAAGCGTGTTCTTCATCTCTAAATATTTGGAATTTTTCAGCTATCTTTTTTGTCATTCTTTGATGATCTCTATTGTGATTTGGGAACAAGCTTTGTAAAATTTCTAATATTTACATTTGATAAGGTATGTTTTATGGTTTAGATTTTTTTTCTTTTTTTTTGAGATGGAGTCTCACTATGTCGCCCAGGCTGGCATGCAGTGGTGCGATCTTGGCTCACTGCAACCTCTGCCTCCTGGGTTCAAGCAATTCTCTGCCTCAGCCTCCTGAGTAGCTGGGATTACAGGGGCGCCCACCACCATGCCAGGCTAATTTTTGTATTTTTAGTAGAGATGGGTTTCACCATCTTGGCCAGGCTGGTCTTGAACTCCTGACCTCATGATCCACCTGCCTCAGCCTCCCAAAGTGCTGGGATTACAGGCGTGAGACACTGCACCAGCCAGAATATTTTTTATCTTAATGAATGTTCTATGTGAAGTGAAGGAAATATGTAATCTGCTCTTGTTGGATGTAGTAGTCTATAAATGCCAATTAGGTAAAGTTGATTAATTGTGCTGTTCAGGTCAACTCTATCATTAATGATTTTCTGGTTGTTTGACCTATCAATTACTGATTTTGAAGTCTTCAACTATCTACTTTCTGTTTTTCTGTTTTATCAGTTTTTTGCCTTATGTACTTTGACACTTTATTATTTTATTCATACACATTAAGAAATGTTATAATTTCAGAAAGTGGCTTCTTTATCATTTTGTAATGTCCTCTTTTATTTGGATAATCTTATGTATTCAGTAGTTTGTTTTGTTTGAAATATTAATATAGGTACTCCAACTTTATTTTGAATAGTGTTAGCATGGTATATCTTTCTCTGTCCCTTTACATTCAATCTATCTGCCTTAAATTCAAAGTGACATTAACGGACACTTTTCAAAGGAAGACATACATGCTGCCAACAATCATATGAAGAAAAGCTCAACGTCACTGATCATTGTAGAAACGCCAATCAAAACCACAATGAGGTACCATCTAACACCAGTAAGAATGGCTACTGTTAAAAAGTCAAAAAATAGTAGATGCTGGAGAGGTTGTGGAAAAAAAGGAATGCTTATACACTGTTGATGGGAGTGTAAATTACTTCAGTCATTGTGGAAGACAATGTGACAATTCCTCAAAGACCTAAAGACAGAAATATCATTTGAATCAGCAATCCCATTACTTGGTATATACCCAAAGGAATATAAATTATTCTATTATAAAGACACATACATGCCTATGTTCACTGCAGCGCTATTAACAATAGCAAGACATGAAATCAACCTAAATATCCATCAATGATAGACTAGATAAAGAAAACGTGGGAAATATATACTATAGAATACTATGCAGCCATAAAAAGAATGTGGTCATGTCCTTTGCAGGGACATGAATGGAGCTGGAGGCCATTATTCTTAGCAAACTAACATGGAAACAGAATACCAAATACCACATGTTTTCCCTTATAACTGGGAACTAAACGGGACAGACACAGAGGTGAATAACACACACTGGAGCCTTTTGGAGGTGGAGGGTAGGAGGAGGGAGAGGATCATGAAAAACAACTATTGCGTATTAGGCTTAACGCCTGGGAGATGAAATAATTTTTACAACAAACCCCCATGACACAAGTTTACCTATGTAACAAACCTGCACTTTTACCCCAAACATAAAATAAAAATGGAAAAACCCAACAGATGTTTTTCTTTTTTTTTCTTTATAAATGACATATACCTGGGCCTTACTTTTTATCCACTCTAAAAATCTGTCTTTAATTTAGACCCTCATATTTAAGGTGATTGTTGATATAGTTTATGTTATGCATTGAATAGTGCTCCCAAAAAGTTAAGTTGAACTCTTAACACCTAGTACCTCAAAAAGTGACCTTACTCAGAAATAGCCATTGCATGTGTAGTCAAGCTAAAACGATGTCATTATGGTGGGCCTGTGATGGTTACTTTTATGTGCCAACTTTGCTTGGCCAGAGTACCCAGAGATTTGTTCAAACACTATTCTAGATGTTTCCATTAAGGTATTTCTGGGGTTGAATTAACATTTAATTCATCAGAATTTGAGTAAAGAAGACTGTCCTCTGTAATGTGGGTGGGCCTTATTCAGTTAGTTGAAGGCCTTAAGAAAAAGACTGACCTCCTTGAGAAAGGGGGGATTCTGCTAGCACACTGCCTTTGTATTTTAACTGCCATATCAGCACTTCTCTGGATTTCCAGCCTGCTAGTCTACCTTGCAGATTTTGAACTTGTCAGCCTCCACACAATTACATGAGCCAATTCCTTAAAATCTCTCTCTCTCTGGATCTATCTACATACAGACACACACACACACAGACAGAGAGAGAGAGAGATATGCATACATCCTATTGGTTCTCTTCTTTTTGAGAACCTTGACTAATATAGGGCCTAATCCAATGTAACTGGTGTCCTTATAAAAAAGGGAAATTTGGACAGAAACACAGATATGCACAGGAAGAAGACTAGGTGAGAAGAGATAAAAAGAACACTATGTAAAGATCAGAGTTATGCTACCATGAGCTAGGCAACATCTGGGGCTAACAGAAGCTGGAAGAGGCAAGAAAATATCCTTCTCCTTCAGGTTTTAGAGGGACATGCCCTTGCTAATACCTTGATTTTGGACTTCTAGCCTCCAGAACTGTAAAATAATACACTTAGATATTCTAAGTTACCGACTTTTTGGTACTTTGTTACAGCAGCCCTAGGAAACTGATACAGTTGGAATAATATATACCATGTTTATAACTGTTTTATCCATTTAATTTGCTTTTTCATTCTTTATTTTCCTTCTTTTCTACCTTCTCTGATTCTAATTGAGCATTATATATAGTTTCATTTTGTCTCTTCTCTTTAGTATCGTTTGTAATTTTCTAAAAAAAAATAGAAGTTGCCCTAGAGCTTAGAATATATGTTTTAAACTCACTTATGTCAATTTCAAATAACACTCTACTACTTCCTGGGTAGTGTTTGTGCCTTATAAGATAAAACAATCCATCCTACCTCCTGTCTCTTATAACATTTCAGTCATTCGCTTTATCTATATGCTGTAAATACCATGTACATTACAACTTATTTTTTTCAACAGTTATCTTTTAGATCAATTAAGATAAAGAAAAATGAAATATTTTATTTCACCCATGTTTCTTTCTTTTCTGATACTCTTCCTTTCCTTTGGCAGATCTAAGTTTCCGACTTGTATCATTTTCCTTCTGCAAGAAGAGTTTCTTTTAACATTTATTGCCGGGCAGGTCCACAGATGATTAATTCTTTAGGTTTCAGTTTGTCTGAAAATGTACTTTACTTTTGAGGGACTATTTTTCTGCATATGGAATCCTAGGTGGGTGGGATATTTTTTCTTTCAACAATTTAAACATTTATCTCCTCTCTCATCTGCTTAAATGATTTCTGATGAGAAGTTCATTGTGATTCTTATCCTGTGTCTCTACAAATAAGGTATTTTTTCCTGTCTTCTTTCCAAAATTTCTCTTTATCTTTTTTCCTACAGTTTGCATACGATATGCCTATGTATTTTTGTTTTGTTTTCTTTGTGTTTACCCTGCTTGCCATTCTTTGACCATTCTGAACATGGGGTTTGAATTTTAGAAAAAGTTCTTGACCATTATTACTTCACATATTTTTTTTGGTATGTTATTTTATTTCTCCTCCTTGTATTTGAAATATATGAATGCTTTATTTTTTATTATTGTCCCAAATTGCTCAAAGTTTCCATTTTTTTCTTTATTCTTTTGATTATTTACATGTCAGTTTGAGAAGTATATATTGATCTGTCTTCAAGTTCACTGATTGTTTCCTCATCCATATTTTGTTTATTTTTCCACCCAGTGAATATGGTCTTTATTTATTTTACTGTGTTTTTGAATTCTAGCATTTCATTTTCATTCTTTCCTGGACTTTCCATCTCTCTGCTTATGTTCTTCATTTTTATTTCATGTTGTTTGCTCCTTGTTCCATTAGAGGCTACATATTAATCATAGTTATTTTAAATCTCCTGTATGATGATCCTAAAATCTGTGTCATATCTGAATCTGGTTCTGATGCTTACTTTCTTTGTTGCTTCAGATTTTTTTTTTTAAATCTTTTAGTGTGCCTTGTAAGTTTTTGTTGAAAAGAAGTCATGTTGTTTTGAGTAATAAGAATTGAAATTAATAGGTCTTTAGCGTGAAAATTTATGTAAATCTGGCTAGGAGCTAGGATGCTTTTAATATTTGTTGTATTAATAGCTTTAGCTACCAGAAGCTTCATATTCCTGTAGCATTCACTATTGTTTTTGGGGCTTCCCTGAGTATTCCTCTTCAATAAAATTCTGTCCCTTGCATCTCTTTCATCAATAAACCACTGTTATTACATTGGAGCTGCTTTGTTAATGTAGTGGTTAAATGTGAGGGGGGGAGGTGTTATTCTATATTCTTATAATTAAAAATCTTGTAGTGTGCCTGTGTCCCTGAACTGTGACCTTCATCAGTGTTTTGCCCCCTGTACAAGGGCTGGTGAAGGAGTCTCCTCCCCTTCTTCTCTCCCTGGCTACAACCTTCTCACTCTATTTTCTTGAAGCACGGTCTCTGGTTGTCTATTTATCTTTACCCTCTTAGGTTTGTAGGGCTGCTGGAGGGAAATAAGATAGGAAAAAATTATCTTTCTTCATCAGTATAAGGTTTCAGAATTGCATTCTGGCAAATCCGTTTTCCCTGAAAAGTAGGCTTTTGTTACAGAGAAAGTGCTGGGCCTATGTTAAAATGGTTACTCTTCCCTTCCTCCTGCCACAGTCACAAGAGGATTTTTCTTGGATATTCATCTTGACAACTTGCTGGAATTCCTAGAGGAAAAGCCCATTAAAATGTACCTCTCCTCCAGGATTGTAGCCCCTAGGGGTTTTTCACTGTAATGCTAGTCCACACTCAGCTTCCAGCTATTCATCAAAATTACCATTTAAATGTTTCTACTAGTTTGTGTCTCCAGCGGCTTCTTCTTCAGATAAGCAGATCTTAGTTGCAGTACCTCTAGATGGACCTGTTTCTCCAAGTATTTGGGTCATGGTTTTTGCTGTGATCTCAGTTATCTAAAGAGTCCAAGAAAGGTTATTTATTTTTAGTTTTGTCCAGATTTGTTTTTGTTGTTGTTGTAAGAATGGAAGTGACGGCTCACCAGATCTTCATATATCATACCTGAAACCAGAAGTCTTACTCGTAGCATTTTAATTGCCAACATTTAAAATTTAGGAGATTTCATACAAAACTCTTGATTTCAGGCCTTTATTTATAAAATTGGAAGATAAGAAAATAATACTCCTGAATTATCATGTGGCAACTATTTGCTGGAGCTGAATAGTGACTTTGTACTTAGCATGTGCTTTCCCATTCACCAGAGTTTCCCTCACTCTGTTTTCTATCTTATACAGGACTTTCTCCATATACTCTATATTTCTGACCCTTGTAGGTATATGACCTTGGCCCCTTACTACCTTAAATAGTATCAAATTTTTATGACACTGAATTTCAGTTTTTCTCCAGTGATATAGATTAAGAAAAAACAATTCACCACTGTTTACGTACCAGGGCCTCTGGGTCTCTCACCTCAGACTCCTGGTGTCCCATCAACTAAGTACTCTCCATGGGCAACTGAGTGTCCATTCATGCCCTCCAAAATGCTTTTCCTTGCTATTGGTGTGCATGCAGTTTTCTCAGGCTCACTCATAAAAATGAACTGTCACAGATTATCAGGGAATGTCTGAAATTATCTTGGGCTAAAGTAAAGAAGGAAAAGATTGGCTTGATTTTCAGAATCTTGGAAAATATGCTGACTTAATGATGTTCATTGGAGACAAGGCATAACAATATCCTAAGGCTCACTCAAAGGGGTTCATATTATTCAAGGTGTACAAAAGCCAAAACAAAAAGCCTACAACAGAACATTTTTAAATGTCCTTCTAGTTCATTGCCTCCCTTCATCATCATACCAGTGCTTAAAACAAAAGCTGGAAAAACATAAAGTTGAGAATGCAACCTTTGCCCCACATGTCTTTATTCAGTAATCTTATTTTTGTGGGCTCAGTGTATTATGACTTGTAGCATCTGGTTATGAACAATGAAAAGGTATTCTATAGATTCTGGCTTCTGGGGGAAATTCTAAGGTATATACTATTTCCAGTATAACAGATGAATATCAAATATTAAAACTAGGTAAAGCTTACATTTTAATCAGGAGAAAGGTGAAGACAAATTATCCTAACAAAAAAATAAGTGAAGATGTGGTAGACATAATTTTATGATCTCCATACCTTAGTTTCCTGGAATTACTTCTGTGGTTATGTCACATTACATAGCAAAAGGGACATTATATGTGTGGGCTGAATCTAATCACATGATCTCTTTAAAAATGGGGTTTTCTCCAAGCTGGTAGCAGAAGAGGAAGTCAGAGAGTTTCCAAGCACATGCTGCTCTTGGCAGTGAAGATGCAGGGAACCATGTGAAAGGACCAGAGAAAGTTGGAAGTGACCCTGCCTAACAGTCTTCAAAGAAATGGGTATCTTAGTTCTATAACTACAATGAACTGAATTATGCCAACAATCTAAGTGAGCTTAGAAGTGGGTTCTTCCCCATATAGTCCAGATAAGAGCCTAGTCTGGCCAACACACATAATTTCAGCCTTGTGAGATCCAGGATAGGGATGTGTGTCCAGCCTACTTGGACTTATGACATATAGTACTTTGAGCTAATAAATGGGTATTGTTTAAAGCCTGTGAGTGTGTCATAATGTGTTTTACAACAATAGAAAACTAATACAGATGCTCCTCAACTTAGGATGAGGTTATATCCTGATAAGCTGATCATAAGTTGAAAATAATCTAAGTTGAAAAAAATGCATTTAATACACCTAACTTACTGACCATCATACCTTAGTCTAGCCTACTTTAAACGTGCTGAGAACACTTATATTAGCCTACAGTTGGGCAAGTTCCTCTGGCAACAGTACACTGTAGAACATAAGTTTGTCCACTCTCAAGGTTGTGTGACTGACTGGGAGTTGCAGCTGGCTGCTACTTCTCAGCATCATGAGATAATATCCCACTGCATATCATGAGCCTGGGAAAAAATCAAAGTTCAAAATTCAAAGTATGGTTTCTACTCAATGTGTATCACTTTTGCACCTTGGTAAACTTGAATAATTATAAATCAAACCATTGTAAGTCATAGACAATCTGTACAGTGAGTTATCATTGGATGACCCTACTTGATAAAGAAAGAAATAAATCATAAGCATGGGGTATAATGGTGCCAAGTGCTGAAGAACAAAGATGAAAGCAATATCAGCTATAGCTAGTTTGACCCTAGGTCTGCCTCCTCCTAAGCAGGGAGCAAAATGTGACTGCCTAAATTTTGGTTGAGTACTGGAATTTGAGTCTCACAATAACCTACCTTCTTTCTCTTTCTGCTAGTTAGGCATAATCAGGCTAACACATTGGCTTATTTCCCAAGAAGGAGATATATTTACAAGGCATATGTAGCTTGCCGTAGGTTTTGTTTTATCCCAAAATAATGACTCTGAGGAGGGAATCCACAACCATCCCAGTAAAGAGAGTACTGGGAAGAGGCAGAGATAAATGAGCAGCTCCTCAAACATGGCACCATGTGGATAGCCATCTATTCCATTTATTCCAGTCCTGCACAGTTGGCAAAGTAAAAAAAAAAAAATCCTTAGCTGGCATCACTAAACCGGTTTTAACTCTAAAATCAAATGAGAAAAAAGACACAGCAAGCCAGAATAAGCCATTCGAACGAGCTAAGCTGATTTTGACAGGTTCCTTGGTAACAAACCCAAGTATGGTTATAAATGGGCCACTATAGCCTCCAGCTGCATTTTTTGTTACATAAGCTTCCTGGAAAAGAGGATTAAACCATATTTAAGATAAACATTTGCTTTTCTATAGTAAATTTAGCGCTGTTGTTTAAAGTGCTTTAGAATTGAATTGTGCAGGTGCTAAAATTCTAATTGCCTGTTTTCCATGACATTCATCTTAGAATTGCTCAAAGAAATACATTATCTCTGACTCCTTCACATAAAATATAATGATCACAGTGAAAGAAGGAATGGACAGTAAAGAAACAAAAGTAAAATGAAGGCCATGGACTCAAGCCATCCACTAATGAGAATTATACACCATTTGTCAAATGAATCCACTTTTGGTTGCTGATGATTTTGGGGAGGGGGGAAAACAGGTGCCTGGTTTATAGCGAGAGGAATGGAAGGCAAGCACATCTACTTTTGGGGATGTAAAAAATCCAGTGTTTCAGTTGAAGATGAAGATGTTTTTAGAAAAACAAATAAAAGTTTCTATGCGTCAATCAGGATACTAAAATTCATGATTCTGACTTCATATTTTTTTAGACTTCAAGAATGTTGTACAGTCTGTAGAAGCAGTGTGTGTGTGTGTGTGTGTGTGTGTGTGTGTGTAACCTTGGCTTAAACTATGACCTAAGGCCGAGGAAAAGTACACACAAATACCGAAAAGGATTTGAGTGTCTTCACAAGCTTTAAGGCTCCACTGCTAGTTGGAACAATGGTAACATGTGTGAATTTAGTCAAGGCTTTAAATTGATTTGACAAAGTATATATGCTATTGTTTGGATCATTAAAATATATACCAGTATTCTCCTTTGATTACACTCTTAAGCTGCTTATGTACAACCCATAAGACTTTGACAAAGCAGAGGCCTGAGATAATAAAAATATTACAATTTACTATGATAGTGTTATTCATTTAAATCTTGCTCCCATGAAGCTGCACTGTGGAATGGGGAATGGAACAGAAGACTCTTACTCCAGAACCTGATGTAAAAGAATATCCCATGAGTATCCATCTTGAGGAGAAATATTGAGTTTCAGAGTTTGGAGCATGAGCAGGGCAGGGAAAAGTGTGACTATCCAATTAAACAAGTAGAAGCAAAGTACTCTCTTAGGTGCCAAGTTGGTTATAAAGTCCAAACACTGCCCTCAAGGAATTTATAATCTTGTTTAAGAGATGACAAAAAATTTACAAGATAGAAAAAAAGAACACAAATATCTAAACAGTCAAGTGCCAAAATGTGTTATCAGTATGTTGAGATGATCTTGAAAGGACAGAGGGACAGTATGACCAAAAATGGAAGGTTGAGCTGAAATATAAGATGAGTCATGAAGGACAGCTAGATTTGGAAATGTGTACGTTCTCCAATATGATAGACATTGGTCGTTTGATTTTATACCAACTATTTAGAAGTTAGTCACATTTCTGGGCAGGTTCTTATATCATTGAAGATATTTATGGCTGCAAGTAAATAACAAGAACCCAGACTAACTGACTTAAACCACAAGGATATTTAGTGTTCTTTAAAGCAAGAAAAATCTAGAGATAGTTAGTTCTAGCATTAATTCAACAGAATGATAATGTCAGGACACTGAGTGGGCCTCCCTGGATTTTTTTTTTTTTCTCTTTCCTTGTGGTCACTAGGTGGCTGAAATAGCTGTAAGTATTATATTCTTATATAGAGAATGTTCAAAGCAGAAAGAAACACAGGACAACAAAAGCCTGAGTTTTGCTAAAGCTAAAGTATGCCCAGGAGATGACTCATGATAGATCTAAGCTTCCTGGGAGATTCTAGGGAAGGAAAATCTTTTTCAGAAGTCTCCAGCAGACTTCTTTTCAGATTTCAGGGGCCAGAGTTATATCACATATATCCCATTAGTCCAATCACTGGGAAAAAGGAACGGAATTGCCATACTGGCTTGGACCTATCATAATTCATTTCCTAGGCTTAAGCATATTTTAGCAAGCAAAGTCTATCTGAAAGGAAGAGAAGTAAATGGTTATTGGATAAGTTAAAGCACAGTTTTAGCCACAGTCTCCAAAACTGAACATGGTGTTAAACAAGCAGGAGCTTTGCAACAAAATCTATTATATGATATTCTTTGGTTCCTGCCCCCCCCACTCTCTCTCTCCCCATCTCTGTCTTTGTCTCTATGTTTCCAGCCTTATTTTACCTCCTCCTCCTCCTCCTCTTCTTCCTCCTCCTTCTTCTCTCCTAATCTTACACACACACATACACAATCACAAACATACTACTCTTAAATACATTAAAAACTTGGATTTAAATGAGACACCAAGGTAATGGGACAGCAGAATTTTTTTTTCGCTTGTCTCCCTTCCCAAATGCATTTATATATCAGATCGTGCTCACATTTTATGATATTGCCCAATACAAATCTTCTGTTACTCAAAACTTTTCAACCTGAGACCCCTTGAAATGAAAGGGATTGAGTGATGATAACAACTTCTAATGAGTCATGAATCAAATGCAGACAGAGTTATTTTTTCCATCTATGGAGCCTCACCGCAATATTCATTTACTCCCATCAAATATTAGATCAGCAGTTAACACGACATTGTGACTTTTAATAGATTCAGCACTAAGAAAGAAGTGTAATTTAGCATCAACCTACAAAAGGAGTCATGCTAAATCATATTTTAAGGCATATGGCTATAAATCTGGTTATAAATTATTGCATCTTTCTGAAGGGCTTTGTATTCACAAGTTTACAGTATAAACACTTAGACAAGGTAAGTGCAGAAAACAGCCAGAATCAAAACAGGGAAGTTTAGAAGGAATACTTCTCTTAAATTGGGAGGCTAAGGAAGTGTAAAAGACTAGGGTGCACATTATGTCCTAATGTTTTATTCATGAAGAGTTCTCTGCTCAAACCTCTTAAACATATAGAGATACTCTACTTTCTATACCATAACTTCGTTTACTCAAGATGTAAATGTCAATTCCTATAACATTTCTGGCCTTTTTAAACTGCTGAATTTGTTTTGATGACATTGTAATGAGATATGTTCCTCTTCAAGTTAGGTAAACCTTACCATTCACGTTATTTCTGTATTAACTTGCAAGGCAAAATTGTGAGTGCCAAAACAGTAAATTTAAGTTATATTTAAATATATTGAGCCAGAATTTTTTTTTTGGTTGGTTTAATTGCAAATCCTTAGCAGCTGTCTCTTTTGGAGTAATAATTTTTATATTTAATTCATAGACTATTAGAAAGAACCTGAGCTATCACCTAGTTCAATACCTCATTTCTCAGATGTGAGAAAAATACTGAGACCAAAAGAGGTTAAATTAGTTGCCCACTGTCACATAGCTAGTTTGTGGCAGAGTAAGGAACTGTAAACCAGCAATGTCTGGTTTCAAAGTCCATAACTTTTATGTCATAGAGTGATGCCTCATTTACAGTTAATTTTACCTATGGTATTCAATACATTGGCATCATATAACCCTGTAAGATTCTGATTTTCCACTCCTGATCATATCTAGGGTAAATCCCTCCACTTGGGCCCTCAGCAAGCTCAGAGAAACAGAGAGACTACATAGAAAAACAGTTGTGAACATGAGTGTTGGAGTAAAGCCAGATTTGGGTTTGAATTCTGGCTCTGCAACCTAATTACTGCAAATAAGAGCAAGCTGCTTTACTTTTACTTTTTAGGTTTCCCTTCCTTTGTCTCTGAAATGGGAATAAAATTCCTATCATAGAATTGTTGAAAGAAGTAAATCTATATAGAACATTTGGAGTCTGGAAAACCCTAGATGTTAACTCATTATTTTTATCTCAATTTCTGATCCAAACACAGTCAGAGAAGCAGACACAGTAGATTACAATCAGCAGATCAGTAAGTGTGGTCCAAAATTAGTTTTGCTGCCATAAAGACTGATAATAGAGAATGGTGGCAAATTGCTTTATTGTTTCTATTTATTGTTTCTTTTTTATTTTAATTTTCTTAAGTGTCATATTGACTTTTTCTCTTCTTTTATATTTTACTCTCTTTTTACAAATTGAAATAAATGAGTGTTAAATATTCATTAGAAGAAATTAAACTATAAAATAGGTACTGGATAGATGTAATCTGGATTTGAATAATTGGGGATTCAAGGGGGTTGTAAGTGAATCTTTATATGTTTATAGCATCTGTGCACAATATATGTGTCCAATGTAAAATTGTCCTCCAGGACTTTTATACCCAGAAGACCAGAATTATATGTATATTACCACTGGTCACATACAGAAATTATTTTTTTCTAATTAAATACACTTGGCTTAATGATGATTTTTACTGTTATATATCAGCTCATAGGAGATTAAAATCAGTGTTTGCTGGAACCAGCATAAGAGGCATAACTGGTGATGTAGAAGTTGAGCTAGGTGTTAAAAGATGCTTAGAACTTGAAGAGGCAGGGAGGAGGAGGGAGTGCATTTCAGGAGGAGGAAACAGCATAAGTAACATGATGGAGAAAAGAATTTATAGCACATATTGGCAGCAGTGAGGAAAGGAGTGGGAAAGAAGTGGGATGAGGGTAAATTATTAATGGAGCTGCAAGGTTCCCAGTGACTCTTCCTGGGGAGAGATGAACATAGTCTAGTGTAACTCACATTACTAGGGCAAGAAGAAAGGCAAGGATAAAATGTTCTGCCTAGTGGCAAGATGATATATTTGGCCAGGACACTTCCTGGTCTGTGATTCTGCAACTGTAGTATAGACAACAATGAGCAGTCAGTATTACAAAGGTTAGCTGTACAAGGACAAAATACTCACATTTCAGCATTGTGGTTTTCAAAATTTACAATGTTATTCAATGATTTTTCTTCTGTGAGGAAGGAGAAAATGTACATTTCCAAATTCTCACTGACAAGTAGGTTCTTGTGCAGCCTGAAGGTCAAAGTGGTCATTGAAGCTGAGACCTTGACTGTCTACCTACAATACAGCACTTAATGATGCTTTTAAAAGTGGGAGAGATGGAGATCCATTTGTGTTGCGGAGAGTGTAGGGATGCAACTGGGATGATTCATGGTTGACGTGACTGTTGCCACCTCCACTCCTTTTAGATCAGGTAACAGAGCTATTGTCAACAGAGATGCTGCATAGTGGCATTGACCCTGAACATTGGTGGAGTTGAGATAGTTGTGATATAGTTAGAGAGAAGCTACTACGGGTTTATGATAGCCTTCTCTCCTCTCACACCCACACAGGGAAAACTAATTGGCCACTTAATCTACCAGTTTGCTACTTTGGGGGTTAAAAGGTCAAATCAAACCAATCATAGTTTTGTTTTGAATCAGTTAAGCACCAGTGATCCAAAATTTCTCACACTACATCATGAGAAGGAAACACTGATGTTTCCAGGAAAGATTGCAACTTTCACGTTTCCATCTATCAAAGAGTACTCATTTACCTGCTTGATTAATTTATTTATTTGTAACAGTGGGTATTTGCTGAAAGTATGTGAGAATCTCATGACTAAGCCAGACCCTCATCTCTCTATCAGGTCCCCCTCTTCAGTGTTGGGACTGATGGTGCCTCAGATTCAGTACCTGTTCCCTGCTCTGACTTCTGTTTCAGAACAGCCCTGTATAATTTCCTGGCTCTCATGGTTCTGACACCAGCATACCATTCTTCTGCCACTGCCAATAACACTACCCTTCCTTAATACTTGCAGAACACATATCATGTGTCATTGTGCTAAGTTCTTTATAAGCATTATGAAATTTAATCGTCACAAAAACTCTGTGCAATGGATACTGATATTATCCCCTCCCACTTTTTTTTTTTCATTTTACAAATAAGAAAAATCAGATACAGACAATGTTGGAACTTTGTCTTTAACATTAGTTAAAACAGTGAGTGTCACGGAATGCATTCTTCTCCAGGAAGTGTGATTCCAGAGACCACAGACAAAACAGTGACAGCGTAAGAATTGGCAGCTAAGAGGAGTTCTTGATATTTCATCATTTCAGAGCTTCTAGAAGAGAGTAATAAAATAACTTCTGTGGGTGAGTTACCTGAAGGCCTGCAGGGAAGAGGCTAGATTAATTTTGTAGGCCAACGTCTGTAAATGTCTGCGGTGGCTACATTATATGAGTTAAAGACAATCATCAGAGACTTGTAGACAGTAGTCAAGAGGGGCTGGAGAATAAATCATTTGATAAAAAATGGAGAGAGAGCTGCTCGTCATTTAGCCCTGAGAGTAGTGGTTGTTACAACAACAATGCATAAATGGAGGTTATTTAAAACAAGTGCATACCACATTATTTTCCCTTAGGGCTAGTGTAATATTGACTAATTTTTTTAAATTCATCATTTGGTGAGTCAATAACATTCATTGTTCTGTGGCTGGGTACGGCACATGATGTTAAGTAACGTGGGGTACATAAAGACATCAGGAATGCAGACTTGCTCTCTTGGGGCTGTTGTTTCCTATTGGAAACAATAGGTAGGTAGAAGCCATTGGATCACACGCATAGACACGGCACATGACAAAAAGACATAGGGTATGGGGCAAAGATTCTTAAGGGTATGTATCAGAATCTCATTGTCTCTGCCCACCAACACCTACTTTGTAGTGAGCTGTGTTAACTTTTATTTTTTTTAAAACCTTCTATTTTACATTCAGTGTTACGCATGCAGGTTTGTCATATAGGTAAATTGCATTTTGCAGGAGTTTGGAGTAGAGATTATTTCATCACCCAGTTAATAAGCATAAAACCCAATAGGTAGTTTTTTGATCCTCACCTTACTCCCATCTTCCACCCTTAAGTAAGACCGGTGTCTGTTGTTCACTTCTTTGTGTCCATATGTACTCGATGTTTAGCTACCACTTGCAAGTGAGAACATGAAATATGTGGTTTTTCTGCACCTGTGTTAGTTTACTTAGAATAATGGCTCCATCCATGTTGCTCCATCCATGTTGCTGCAAAAGACATGATCTCATTCCTTTTTTACGGCTGTATAGTATTTCATGGTGTATATGTACCACATTTTCTTTATCCAGTCTGCCATTGATGGGCATTTAGGTTGATTTCATGGCTTCACTATTGTGAATAATGCTTCAGTGAACATATGTGTCTTTATGACAGAATGATCTATATTTCTTTGGGTATATACCCAGTAATGGGATTGCTGGGTTAAATTGCAATTCTGTTTTACATTCTTTCAGAAAGCACCAAAAGACTTTCCATGATGGCTGAAAAGCTTTATATTCCATCCAGCAGTGTATAAGTGATCCCTTTTCTCCACAACATCACCAGCATCTGTTATTTTTTGACTTTTTAATAGTAGCCATTCTGACTGCTATGAGATGGTATCTCATTGTGATTTTGGTTTGGAATTATCTAATGCTTACTGATGCAAACTTTTTTCATATGCTTCTTGGCTGTGTGTATGTCTTCTTTTGCAAAGTGTCCATCATATCCTTTGCTCACTTTTTAATGGGGTTGTTTGCTTTTTGCTTAAAAATTTGTTTAAGTTTCTTACAGATGCTGG
This sequence comes from Pongo pygmaeus, assembly GCF_028885625.2. Lineage (NCBI taxonomy): Eukaryota > Metazoa > Chordata > Mammalia > Primates > Hominidae > Pongo > Pongo pygmaeus. The sequence goes on along the minus strand of NC_072396.2, from coordinate 126,783,945 downwards.
GTATTAGACCTTCGTCAGATGCATATTTTGCAAACGTTTCCTCCCATTCTGTAGATTGTCTGTTTACTCTGTGGATAGTTTCTTTGGCTGTGCAGAAGCTCTTTAGTTTAATTAGGTTCCATATGTCAATTTTTGTTTTTGTTGCCAATGCTTTTGGCATCTTTATCATGAAATATCTTCCTGGCCCTGTGTCCAGAATGGTATTTCCTAGGTTTTCTTCTTGTGTTTTTATAGTTTTAGGTTTTACATTTAAGTCTTTAATCCATCTTGAGTTGAATTTTGTATATGGTATAATAAAAGGGTCCAGTTTCAATCTTCTGCATATGGCTAGCCAGTTATCCCAGCACCATTTATTGAATAAAAAGTTCTTTTCCCATTGTTTGTTTTTGTCAGTTTTGTTGAAGATCAGATGGTTGTAGGTGTGCAGCATTCTTTCTCGCTCTCTATTCTGTTCCATTGGTCTATGTGTCTGTTTTTGTACCTGTACCATGCTGTTTCAGTTATTTTAGCATTGCACTGTAGTTTGAAGTTGGGTAATGTGATACTTCCAGCTTGCTTCTTTCTCTTTAGGATTACCCTGGCAATTTGAGCTCATCTGTGGTTGCATATGAATTTTAAATTAGTTTTCACTAATTTTGTGAAGAATGTCATCGGTAGTTTGATAAGAATAATATTGAATCCGTAACTTGCCTTGGGCTTTATGGCCACTTAACATTATTGATTCTTCCTATTAGCATGAAATATTTTTCATTTATTTGTGTTATCTCTGATTCTTTGAGCAGTGTTTTGTAAATCTCATTGCAGAGATCCTTCACATTTCTGATTCTTGTATTCTGAGGTATTTAATTCTTTTTTAAATTTAATTTGTTATATTTTTTAAACTTTTATTTTAGGTTCAGGGGTACAAGTGCAGGTTTGCTATATGAGTAAACTCATGTCACAGAGGTTTGTTGTAAAGATTATTTTATCACCCAGGTACTAAGCCTGTTAGACAATACTTTTTTTTTCTTATCCTCTCCCTTCTCCAACTCTCCACCCTCAAGTAAGCCCCATTGTCCATTGTTCCCCTCTTTGTGTCTATGTGTTCTCATCATTTAGTTTCCACTTATAACTGAGAACATAGGAGATATATATATATATATATCTCCCAGCTCCATCCATGTCCCTGCAGAAGACATGATCTCATTCTTTCCTATGGCTGCATAGTATTCTTCCATGGTGCATATATACCACATTTTCTTCATCCAGTCTGTCATTAATGGGCATTCAAGTTGATTCCATATCTTTGCCATTGTAAATATTGCTGCAGTGAATATTTATACGCATATTTTATGGTAGAATGATTTATATCCCTTTGGGTATATACCCAGTAATGGGATTGCTGGGTTGAATGGTAGTTCTGTTTGTAGCTCTTTGAAGAATTGACACACTGCTTTCCACAATGATTAAACTAATTTATACTCCTACCAACAGTGGACAAGCATTCCCCTTTCTCCACAACCTTGAGGACATCTGTTATTTTTTGACTCTTTAGTAATAGCCATTCTGACTGGTATGAGATGGTATGTCATTGTGGTTTTGATTTGAAATTCTCTAATAATCAGTAATATTGAGTTTTTTTTTTCATATGCTTGTTGACTGCATGCATGTTTTCTTTTCAAAATTGTCTGTTATGTATTTGGCCCACTTTTTAATGGGGTTGTTTGTAATACATGCCTCCAGCTTTGTTCTTTTTGCTTAGGATTGCCTTGACTACTCAGGTTCATTTTGGTTTCACATGAATCTTAAAATAGTTTTTTTCTAATTCTGTGAAGAATGTCATTGGTCGTTTGATAGAAATAGCATTGAGTCTATATATTGCTTTGGGCAGTATGGCCATTTTAACAATATTGATTTCTTCCTATCTATGAGCATGGAATGTTTTTTATATTTGTTTGTGCTATCTCTGATTTCATTCAGCAGTGTTTTGTAATTCTCATCGTAGAAATCTTTAACCTCCCTGGTGAGCTGTATCTCTAGGTATTTTATTATTTGTGTGGCAATTGTGAATGGGATTTTGTTTCTGATTTGGCTATCAACTTATCTGTTGTTGGTGTCTAGGAATGCTAGTGATATTTCTATGTTGATTTTTTATCCTGAAAATTTGCTGAAGTTGTTTATCAGCTAAAGGAGCTTTTGGGTCAAGACTATAGAGTTTTTAAAATATATGATCATGTCATCTGCAAACAGGTATAGTTTGACTTCCTCTATTTTTAGTTGGATGCCCTTTATGTCTTTCTATTGCCTGTTTGTTCCAGCCAGGACTTCCAGTACTGTGTTGAATAGTAGCAGTGAGAGAGGGCATCCATGTCTTTTCAAGGGGAATGCTTCCAGCTTTTTCCTATTCAATATGATGTTGGCTGTGGGTTTGTTACAGATGGCTCTTATTATTTTGAGGTAGGTTCCTTGAATATATTTTATTCTTTTTATGGCTATTGTGAATGGGATTGCATTCTTCCTTTGGCTATCAGCCAGGATGCTGTTGGTGTATAGGAATGCTACAATTTTTTGTATGTTAATTTTGTGTACTGAGATGTTTTTTTTTTTTATCAGATCAAGCAGCTTTTGGGCACAGGCTATGAGGTTTTCTAGGTATGGAATCATATCATCTAAAAATAGGTATAGTTTGACTTCCTCTCTTCCTATTTGGATGCCTTTTATTTCTTGCTTTTACCTGATTGCTTTGGCCAGGACTTCCAATAATATATTGGATCAAAGTGTGGAGAGAAGGCATCCTTATGCTAGTTTTCAAGGGGAATGCTTTCAGCTATTGCCCATTCAGTATGATGTTGGCCGTGGGTTTGTCATAAATGGCTCTTTCTTTGTGAAGTATGTTCCTTCAATGCCTAATTTGTTGAGAGTTTTAACCAGAAGGAATGTTGAATTTTGTTGAAAGTCTTTTCTGCATCTATTGAGATAATAATGTTTTTTGTCTTTAGTTCTGTTTATGTGATGAATCACATTTATTGATTTGCATGTGTTAAACCAAATTTGTATCAAGTAGGCCTTATCCCTGAGATACAAGATTAGTTTAACATACGCAAATCAATAAATGTGATTCATCACATAAATGGAACTAAAGACAAAAAACATGATTTGTGGTGGACTAGCTTTTTGACATGCTGCTGGATTCAGTTTGCTAGTATTTTGTTGAAGATTCTTGTATCTATGTTCTGCAAGGATATTGGCCTGAAATTTTATTTTTTGTTGTTGTCTCTGCCAGGTTTGGGTATCAGGATGATACTGGCCTCGTAGAATGACTTAGGAGAATTCTATGCTCCTCAGTGTTTTGGAATAGTTTCAGTAGGAAAGATACCAGCTCTTCTTTATACATCTGGTAGAATTCAGCTGTGAATCTGTCTGGTCCTGGGCTTTTTTTGGTAGGCAAGATTTTATTACTGATTCAATTTTGGAACTGGTTATTAGTCTGTTTAGGGATTCAGTTTCTTTTTGGTTCAGTATTCAGAAGTTATATGTGTCTTGGAATTTGTCAATTTTCTCTAGGTTTTTTAGCTTGTGTGCATAGAAGTGCTTGTAGTAGTCTGTGAGGGTTTTGCTGTATTTCTGTGGAGTCAGTGGCAACATCCCCTTTGTCATTTATGATTGTGTTTATTTGCATAATCTCTCATTTTTCTTTATTAGTCTAGCTAGTGGTCTGCCTGTCTAATTTTTTGTAAAAACCAGCTCTTGTATTTGTTGATCTTTTGTATGGTTTTTCATGTCTCAATTTCCTTCAGTTCAGCTTTGATTTTGTTTTGTCTTTGTTTCCTATCTTCTGCTTGCTTTGGAATTGGTTTGCTCTTGTTTCTCTAGTTCCTCTAGTTGTGATGTTAGGTTGTTAATTAGAGATCTTTCTACATTTTTCATGTGGGCATTTAGTGCTATAACCTTACCTTATAACACTGCCTTAGCTATGTCCCAGAGATTCTAGTATGCTGTATCCTTGTTCTCAGTTTCAAACAATTTCTTGATTTCTACTTTAATTTTATTACTTACCCAAAAGTTATTCAGGATCAGATTATTTAATTTCCATGTAATTATGTGATTTTGACTGATTTTCTTATTACTGATTTCTATTTTTATTGTTCTGTAGTCTGAAAGTGTGGTTGGTATTATTTCTGTTTTTTGAATTTGCTGAGGATTTTTTTATGTCTAATTGTGTGGTCAATTTTAAAGTATGTTTCATGTGCAGATGAGAAGAATTCATATTCTGTTTTTTTTTTTCGTTGGGTGGAATGGTCTGTAAATATGTATTAGTTTCATTTAGTCAAGTGTTGAGTTCATGTCTTGAATATTTTTGTTAGTTTTCTGTCTTGATGATCTGGCTAATACTGTCAGTAGGATTTTGAAGTCTCCCACTATTATTGTGTGGTTATTTAACTCTCTTCATAGGTTTCTAAGAACTTGAATTATGAGTCTTGGCACTCCTGTGTTAAGTGCAAATATATTTAGGATAGTTAGGTCTTCTTTTTCTTGTTTCAACTTTGTTGGCTTAAAATCTGTTTTGTCTGAAATTAAAATGGCAACCCCTGCTTTTTTTTGTTTTCTGTTTCCTTGGTAGATTATTCTTTATCCATTTACCTTTAGCCTAAGGGTGTTATTGCATGTGGGATGGGTCTCCTGAAGACAGCCTACCACTGGGTCTTGCTTCTTGATATAGTTTGAATATTTGTCCTTCTTCAAATCTCACGTTGAATTGTAACCCCCAATACTGGAGATGGTGCCTGGTTGGAGATGTTTGGGTCATGTGGTAAGACCCCTCATGGTTTGATGCTGTCTTAGCTATAGTGAGTTCTCATGAGATCCAGTCATTTAAATGTGTGTGGCACTTCCCCCTGACTCTCTCTCTCGTTCCTGTTTTTGCCTTGTATTCTTACACTTCTCTGTCCACCATGCGTAAAAAGTCCCTGAGACATTGTCAGAAGCTGAACGATGTTGATGCTATGCTTGTGCAACCTGCAGAACAGTGAGCCAATTTATCTTATTTTCTTTTTAAATTACCCAGTCTCAGGTATTAAATATTTCTTTGTAGCAATGCACAAATGACCCAATGCAAAAAAAAATGTACTGACTAGTACGACATTGCTATAAAGATACCTAAAAAAGGGGAAGCAGCTTTGGTACTGAGGGCAGAGGTTAGAAGAATTTGCAGAGCTGAGAAGAAGACAGAAAGTTGAGGGAGAGTTTGGAAAGTCTTAGAGACTCATTAAGTGGTTGTGACCAAAATGTTAATAGTAATATGAACAGTTAAGTTGATATGGTTTGGCTCTGTCTCCCCACCCAAATATCATGTTGAATTGTAATTGGAGTGTTAGAGGAGGGGCCTGGTGGGAGATGATTGAATCATGGGGGTTGACTTCCCCCTTGCTGTTCTCCTGATCTCACGAGATCTGGTTGTTTGAAAGTGTGTAGCATCTCTCCTTTTTCTCTCTCTCCCACTGGCCATGTGAAGATGTTCCTGCTTCCCTTTTGCTTTTGGTCACAGTTGTAAGTTTCCTGGGGCCTTCCCAGAAGCAGAAACCTGTAAAGCCTGCAGAACCACGAGCTGATTAAACCTCTATTCTTTATAAATTGCCCAGTTTCAGGTATTTATAGCAGTGTGAGAACAGACTCATACAAAGTTCAGACTGACAAGGTCTCAGATGGAAATAAGGAACTTATTGGGAACGGGAGCAAAGGTCACATGTATTATGACTTAGCAAAGAACCTGGCTACATTTTGTCCCCTCTTTAGGAATCTGTGAAAGTTTGACTTGAGAGTGATGACCCAGGTTATCTGGCCAAATGAATTTATAAACAGCAAAACACTGAATAGGTGGCCTATCTGCTTCTAATAGCCTAACTCGGATGTGGGAGAAATAAATAAGTTCTAAAGTTAGAACTTATATTTAAAAGAGAAGCAGAGTGCAAAAGTTTGGAAAATTTGCAGCCTGGCTATATGGCAGATAAAGAAAAACGTTTTTGGGAGAGGAATTCAAGCAGGCTGTGGAGTAACCACTTTTAGAGAAATCTGCACAACCAAAAGGGTGCCAAGGTCTAATAGCCAAGACAATGGGGAAAATGCCTCAAAGGCATTTCAGAGACCTTTGTAGCTCCCCTTCCATTAAAGGCCTAGAGGCTTTGGAGGAAAGAATGATTTTGTGGGCCAAACCCAGGGCCCGTTTTCCCTGTGCAGCTTCAGGAGACTGACTCCCACATTCTGGCTTCTCTGGCTCCAGCCTTTATTCAAAGGGGCCCAGGTACAGCTAGGGCCTCAGCTCCAGAGGTGCAAACCATAAGCTTTGGTGGCTTCCACGTGGTGTCAAGTATGCCAGCATTCAGAGTGCAAGAGTGAAGAATACTTGGCATGCTCCACCTAGATTTCAGAGCCTGTGTGAGAAAGCCTGAGTGCCCAGGCAGATGCCTGTTGGCCACGAGGGATCTCTGGAGCCCACACAAAGCACCTCTACTATGGCAGTACAGAGGGGAAATGTGAGGTTGGAGTCCTGAAACAGAGTCCCCAGTGGGGCACTTCCTAGTGGAGCTGTGAGAAGTGGCCCACCATCCTCTAGACCAGAGAATGGTAGATCCACCAGCAGCTTGCATCTGGCATCTGGAAAAACTTCAGATACTCAACTCCAGCCCATGACAGCAGCAATGGGGGCCACACCTTACATAGCCACAGGTTTGGAGCTGCCCAAGGCCTTAGGCGCCCACTTCCACCAGGATGCCCTGGATACTGGGTTCGGAGTCAAAGGAGATTGTTTTGGAGCTTTAAGATTACATGACTGCCCCGCTGGGTTTCAAACTTGCATGGCGCCTAGTTACAGGCCTCTTTTGGCCATTTTTGGCCAATTTATCTGTTCTGAAAACGAGAATGTTTATCTAATGCCTATACTCCCATTGTGCCTTGCAAGTAACTAACTTGCTTTTAATTTTGAAAGCTCATAGATGGAAGGGATTTGCCTTGTCTCAGATGAGACTTTGGACTTTGGACTCTTCAGTTAATGCTGGAATATGTTAAGACTGAGGGACTGTTAGGAAGGCATGATTTTATTTTGCAATGTGAGAAGGACAATGGGATTTTTGGAGGGGGCACGTGTAGAATGATATAGTTTGGATATTGTCCCCATGCAAATTTCATGTTGAATTGTAATCCTTAATGCTGGGGTTGGGGCTTGGTGAGAGGAGTTTGGGTCGTGGGGTGGATCTCTTCCTCATGGCTTTGTACTTTCTTTGTTATAGTGAGTTCTTACAAGATCTGGCCATTTAAAAGTGTGTGGTACCTCCTCCCTTCACCCTTTCTTGCTCCTGCTTTTGCCATGTGGTGTACCTGCTCCCATTCTGCCTTCTGCCTTGAATAAAAACTCTCTGAGGCTTCCCAAGAAGCTTAGAGATCCCGGTACTATGCTTGCACAGCCTGAAGAACTATAAGCCAATTAAACCTCTTTTCTTTAAAAATTACTCAGTCTCAGTTATTTGTTTATAGCAATGCAAGAATGGCCTAACATACTTATTTATCCAACTTGACACTCTGTGACTTTTAATTGGGGCCTTTATTCCATTTACATTCAAGATTAGTATTGATATATGCAAGTTTGTTTCTGTCATCATGATGTAGCTGGTTATTGGGCAGACTTCTTTGTGTGGTTGCTTTATAATGCCACTGGTCTATGTACTTAAGTGTATTTTTGTAGTGGCCAGTAATAATTTTCCTTTCTGTGTTTAGCACTCCAGGACCTCTTGTAAGGCAGTCCTCATGGTAACAAAATCTCTTAGCATTTGCTTGTCTGAAGGAGATATTATTTCTCCTTTGCTTTTGAAGTTTAGCTTGGCTGGATATGAAATCCTTTGTTGGCAATTCTTTTCTTCAAGAATGTTGAATATAGACACACATTCTCTTCCAGCTTGTAGAGTTTCTGCTGAAAGGTCCATTGTTAGCCTAATGGAATTCCCTTTGTAGGTGACTTGTCCCTTCTGTTTAGTTGCCTGTGACGTTTTTTTTCTTTCATTTTGACCTTGGAGAATCTGATGACTATGTGTCTTGCAGATAGTCTTCTTGTGTAGTATTTCACAGGGGTTCTCTGCATTCCCTGATTTTGCATGTTGCCCTCTCTAGTGAGGTTGGGGAAATTTTCATGGATAATATCCTGAAATCCATTTTCCAAGTTGCTTGTTTTCTCTGCCTGTCTTTCAGGTACGCAAGTGAATCATGTTTGGTGTCTTTACATAATTCCATCTTTCTTCAAGGTTTTGTTCATTCTTCTTCGTTGTTCTTTCTTTATTTTTGTCTGGATGAGTTATTTTGGAAAGCCAGTATTTGAACTCTGAGATTGTTTCCTCAGCTCAGTCAATACTGCTGTTAATAATTGCAGTTCTATTCTGAAATTCTTTTAGTGAGTTTTTTTAACATTATCAACACAGTTTGGTTCTTTCTTCAAATGGCCATTTCATATTTCATATATTGTATCGTTTTATTGTATTTCATTTCAGCCTGGTTATGACTCATTGCTTGGGAACTAATGCAGTCATTTGAAAGTATGAAGACACGCTGGCATTTTGAGTTGCCAGAGTTCTTGTGCTGGTTCTCATTTGTGTTGGCTGATGTTCCTTTAATCTTTGAAGTTGCTGTTCTTTAGATGTTTTTTTTTTTCTTTGCTTTTATCTTCTTTGATGTCCTTGGTGGTTTGATTGTGACAGAAGGTTGATTCAGTCAACTGGCCTTATTTCTGGTAGATTTCTTGGGATTATGGCTCACTTCAGCACTCCTGGGCTGCTTGCTCTAACCCAGGGGTGCTTGTATCAGGCTCCTGGCTTTTTTGATCCCTCAAGGTTGGGAACCTGCTACATTGGAAAGATCAAGGTGTTCCTGGACCAATGGCCATAACACTCTGAAGGTTGGTGTCAGCCAAAGTGCTTTCTTGGGCAATGAAAGTGGGATATGTGATCATTCACACATGATAGCAGGAGCAGCAATACAGCAGGGTGCATGCTTGTCCATTGGGGTGGGACGCTGGTGGACCTGGGGTTGCCAGCCTCTGTGAAGGTATTGACAGCAGTGGCCCTGGTGGCACAGTGTGGGGGAGGGAGAGTAGGGTGGTGTTGGTGACACAGCAGGAAAAGTTGTGGGGGAGTGCAGAGTTGCTGGCATCCATGTGCACGTTAGTACTTGAGTTACTGTCGGCATGGTGACAGAGCACTGGCAGGCTTTGCACTGGTGGACTTCATGCACATTTTCATGCTGGTGGCAGTGGTGGCATGGGGTGGAGGATTGGGCTGCTGGTGTCCATGCACCACCAGGGATGGGGCTGCAAGGTGTGCACATGCGCATGCACACTGGCAAAACAATGGGGTGGTGGCCATGGGTGAGTGTGTGCCTGAAAAGTGGCACGGCGGAGGCTGTTATGGGGGGAGGGTGCAGGTGGTTTGGGGCCAATCTGCTGGGGCTCTATGATGGTCAGGCATGGTTTGCCAGCCAGGAAGCTATGATGTGGGCCCCTGGTAGGCACCTCAGTTGGGTGTTCAAGGCTGCATTGAAAGCAGGCACAGCCAGGCTGGGTCCCAAGAAGAGGCCAGCAGACAGAAGGGGTCTCAGGTTGTCCTGGCCCCATGTCATGGGCAAGATTACCCTGCTCTATTCAGGTCCAACAGTTCTCCTAAGGCTTTAGTCTCCTAACGGAGCATGGCAAATCTGCTCCCTTGTGGATGTTCCCACACCAAACCCTCTGAGTTCCTCACAAGCTGGAGTCCTGTCCCTACCACCTCTTTAAGCAGCAGTCTCTGCTAGCTCAAGTGTTCATGGGTGTTGTGGGGTCTCTTGCTGCCAGGATTCCAGAGATCCATGGCAAGAATGAGTTGTTCATCATCTGTTGAACTCACCCCTTCCCAGGAGTTGTTGGGGGCCAAGAATGCATGGTGCATGATAGCCCCATGTGGGGCTTCCTTCTTCCTCCTCCTTGAATCTAACATCTATGTCCTCCCTCTGTCTACTCTCAATGCCTTCCTTCCATAGATCTGCTTGGAGTGCACCAGTCTTCTCTGGTGTCCCAGTCCCTCAGTGGCAGGTGTTCCTCCTAGCTGTGTCTAGTCAGCCATATTGCTTGATCTCTGGTTTGAATTTTAGTCAAGATTCCCAGGAGAAGGTTTGGGGCATGCCCTTTGAATGTTCACTAAGTGACATCTCTAAAGCAGAAGTTTTCAAACCTAATTGTACATTCAATTTATGTGTTGAAATATTGGCACATGCAAAAGGCCTGGTCCATAATCAGGTGTACTGAATTGAAAATATTCAGGTATTCAGGACCTAAAAATCTCTACTTGTGACAATAATTATGTACAGAAGAAGAATAATGGTAACATTGTTGATTTCATTGATATCAGGGTGATGAATGGGGACTCAAATGTGACATGAACTGCAAAATTACTTTGACAAGCTGTGACAGGCATGGTTTGCCTGCCCAAAAGCTAAGATGTGGGCCCTTGGGAGGCAGCTCAGTTGAGCATCTGAGGTTGGACTGCGAGCAGGCACAGCTAGGCTGGGGCCCCAGGAGAGGCTAGCAGACAGAAGGGTGCTCAGGTTTGACTGTCCCTATCTCATGGACAAAATGTATAGTTTGACAAGCTATAGTTAGATTTATTCAGGGCCTTCTGTGTGTGTCGGGCATCATATGAGGTGCTTTAATTATATTATTTAATTACTTAATCACCACAGTGTCCATACAGGTTTAAGCCTTAACTTCCTCATTTAAGCTATGTACATTAAAGAGTATACACCAAAATGTTAACAGTGGCTACTTCCAGGTGATGGAATATGGATGATCTTTTTCTCTTTTTTATGCTTTCTCTATCTTCCCACATTTCATTTCCTTTTGCAATGACTATGCTTTACTTTTATAATTAGAAAAAAATCCAAGTTCATAAAATTACTACAAATTTCCCAATTTCACATGGATAATCTATATTCACACCCAATTCCATGTGATTTTTATTACATCATAATGTTAGAGAAAGCATTAGCAGATTTGTAAAATGTAATTTGAGCAAAGTGTCAGGAGATTAAGAAATAGTTTAATATAATTGGGGTAGATATTAGACACCCTCATCAAAATGTTGCCATGGCAACATTCCTTCATTCTCTTGGACGAACCCGATCTACTTGAAAATGCCCTCCATTCTCTTGGAGGATTCTAAGAAAATGAAACCTTAATAGAATGTTTCTAATGGGAGAAATATATGACCAAAATCTAGTAGTACGGGACATGCTTAGTTCCAATGTTGTACCACAGCAAGGAGTTCTAGTTATTAGGAGGACAATATGAAGGTTTTTGACACACCACATGAGAGGATGGATTGGAAGCAAAGATGCAGATTCTGAAGTTATATGCTACTGATTTCATGATTTTGCACTGGATGCTGGATTTGGTAGGATCCAAACCTGCAGATCATTAATATGAGATGAACACCAGCAAGGTGTTCTAAACCTTCTAAATCCTGCCAGAAGTCCATAATGCAACTGCAATGTATCATACCACTTAGAGATTTAGCACTCGACCTACATATGGCACTTGACTTCCTTCAGAGCATGGTAATTCAATAGTGGTAACATCAGCATAAGCAGAAGTGACAGGCAGTAAACTGTTTTGATTACCATCAACATAATGGGTCACAAATACTGAGTGACATTTGTGCAAATCCTAGCAAATCTATAAAACATTATTTGAGCAAAGTGTTCTGAGATTATGAAATAGCTGAAAATGTTGGGGCTAGATATTAGACCTTAGGGAGAATTCAGACTTTCCCTACTGACCTCTACTCTTGCTTAAGATGATAGGTTTTAATTATTTTCTGCTTCCTTCTGGCTGCTCTTCTAAATCACCATGGAAATATACTTAAGGAGGAAAATATACTTAAAGGAAAGACCCAAAAAGAGCTAAAGGAGAGACAAAAATGTGCTTAGTGTTTGTTTCATTTGTATCATACATTTCAATTCTTCACATGAAAGCTGCAGTTTCTTTGCAATATCAAAAAATGCAATGCCCAGAATTTAGAGTTCCTTTATTTTGAGAACCCATGGAAATGTTTTGCACATCTGTTTTGTCCACTAGTCATTGTTTTAGCGCACTGGCCACTGAGTATTCATTCACCCTTTTTAATAACAATTTTGTTTTCATTTCAAAAATTACCTGGCTCTCATTGTATACAGTACGGGTTAAATAGCCAATGAAAGTATTGTGCTCACTGAAAGGATTCTGAGGAGTACTGAGAAAAGCAATGTTTAAGAGAAAAAAAGGACTAATTGATATTTGTAAGATGAGATTCAGACCTTGGCTTTGAATACCAAAAGAAATGTGACCTTATTTTGTACTTCAAATCTGGTGATGCAGGAAATAATTCTAACCAGGAATAAAAAGAATGGAAGGAAATATACCAAATGTTAGTAGTGCTTATGTTAGTAGTGATGAGATTATGGATGTTTAGTGTTTCCTTTTTATAAAAATAATATATGTTTATTATATGATACTTAAAATAGCATAAAACACTCCAATATGTTTGTTTAAAAATACTTCTGCACATGTGCTCTCTAATTTGAAAAGTCAGACAAATCTTCCTTTGGTGAGATGGCAGCATGCTTCATTCCATAGTCATCACTCAAAGCAGCCTGAAGGTTTCAAGAATAGGCTAGAATCCTTTTATTTTTTCAGGATTACAAGCTAATTCCTTGTTCTTTTCACCTAAGATTTGAAATTTTCAGCACACATAACTCAGGAGAAAGTACAATCCAGCATAAATACCTTGTGATAAACTTTGATATATTTTGAGTCATATCATAAGAAAAAATTTCATAGTGTTCAGCTTTCTTGCTGCAGGTATATAGCTTCTCCCATTGTTGCTGCCTCTGCCAGTCTGAGTCTGAGCCTGCGAATGATTTTCTCTCTCTCATATTGTCTGCCCTTGTCTTCAGTTTTTGTTCCTGGCTATGTATATCCCAGTGTGGTTTATTCTATTGTTTCTGTAGTCTTTCTTGTCTGATCAAATTCCTAAAAAGTATTTTTGGCTCTTTCCATCTCTGTCTCTTGTAAGCAGCCCACACAATGCAACTGATAATTCATCCTTTAGGTATTTGTAGCAAATGTCTTGTGCATGGATCCACTAAGATGGGTTTGCGTGTTAATGACAGTAAAATTTTCTTCTTGAATGTTTCATGGCCCTTGCTCACAAATTTGAATATAGTTAAGACACATTTACATTGCAATATATTGAAGATTGAAGTGATCCAGTGCCATTCCTTAATTCACAATCACTTCTGGGGGTTCTATGAGAAGAAAAAAAATCTATATCTGAAGTTGTCCTTTTTGCAAATTGATAAAGACCGGAATGTACGTATCTGAGCTGTGAGTGTCTTTTTGTGTTGTTGTTGTTATTGAAAACACAGAACAGCACTAAGTAAAATTGCTATAGAGCAAGAGTCAAAATGTGGGAATTTTAAAGTAATTTTTATGGAGCAAATTTTGGCCAGATACAAAACACTGATTCCACACATGTATATTTAACTTTTAACTTTTATATTTATCACGACCCTCTGAGATAAAGGTACTCAATTCACCTCCTCTGTAATGACTACCTCTTAAGACTCCTGGCTAGACTATTCTTAGTCTTTTTTGATGTATTTGATCACTTTCAGTCCTTTCCAAACAACTGTAACTAATTGAAGATGCATTGCATTACATTTTAATGTGCTTTATCTTAATACATATCTTAATGTATTCCATGTCTCTCAAAATAGATTTTTGGCCTCTTGAAGAAAGAATTGGATTGAATCTTCACATCTGAGTTCTCATCCAACTTTACTATTAGTCACAGGGAATCATGCCTCTACCATAGTGGGCATGATAGACAAAAATTCCTGCTTTCATGGACCTTACGTCTAGTGGAAAAGAAAGAAAATAAACAAATAAGCAATTTGATAACCAAGATAATTTTAGCAAGTGATGAATGCTATGAGGAAAATAAAAGGGATTATGATAGCGATGGACTTGTGAAGTGGGGAAGAAGAAAGAGTACAAATGCCATGTAGCGATGTGTCCAGTAAATATGTATGGAGCATAGTGTGCAAAAAGGAATTGAAACATACGGATAGAGAGGCAGGCAAGGGGCAGATCATGAGAAACTTTCTCTGACACATTGTTAAGAATTTGAACTTTATTCGAATTTTGATGGGAAGGCATTAGACAGTTTTAAGCAAGGGTGTGACTTGGATATGTTTCAAGACTATTACTCTGATTTCTGTTTAAGACAGAATATAAAGAAACAGGAGTAGTACAGGGAGACTTGTTATGGGGTATTGAGCTCCAGTACTCTGGATGAGAAGTGGTGGTAGTTTGGATTAAGATTATAGAAGTTGAGACATAGAGGAGTGGTCACACTTTGGATATATATTGGGGGAAGAGTTTTCATGACTTTCTAATGGATTTTATTTGGTGATGACAGAAAGAAGTCAAGGGTGACATCTAGTTATTTGGCTTGAGCAGCTGAGTAGGTAGGGATGAAATTTATTGATATAGAAATCCTGGAGATGACTAAATTTGAGGTGAAGCTATGAGTTTTTGACATATTATGCCTAACACACCAATACCTAGGTGGAGACAATGAAAAGCTATTTGGATGTTTATGTCTGGAGCTCAAGAGAGAGGTCATGGATGGGAATATAGAAGTTTTAAGGTATTGGTATTCAAAGTCATGGTAGTTGAAGAAAACTCTACCTTTAGCAAGAGGGTAGGAATCCATGTCTAACAAGCACAAGTTAAAATTAAAAGAAATTAATTGGCTCATTAACTGGAAGCATGACTGGAAACATGAGTCATTTGGGTTCAGGATATGTGCCTACATTAGGCATTTCAAATATCATCAGATAAAGTCTCTGTTTCTCTCTGTCTCTTTAACTTCAGCTTTTTTGTTTGTTTGTTTTCTTTATCAGGCGTGATCTCTCCACATGGCAGCACAGCTGGTCACCAACTGTTCCAGGCTCACATACTTCTGTGCAGCACCATACTAGAGAAAAGGGTCAGACATTCTCTCACCCAGCACTCACCCCAAAAGACTCTGCTCAGTGTGAGTCACATAAATTTTGGCAACAACCCCTGTATTCAGTGAGGTAGACTTCTCTGATTAGTCATCCTAGATCATGTATACAATCTTATGTTAGGGTAGGCTGAGTTCTTTATTAATAGAATCACTGAAATCACATAAAATTAAAGAGGATATTTCCTAACAATAAAAGTTAATGGACAAACAAAAAAACCCCAGGTATCTGCAACATCCTCATATTGCTATATAGAATAGTTATAAAAGATATATAATTGGCATTTGGAAAACCAGAAAATTGAAGCTTTAGTACCTCAGATTTACATTCTTCAGGCCTCCTTATCTTCCAAGTTAACCTCTATACATTTTTTTTTATTTTTCTAAGGAAAATCTTAAAGTTTGAGCCCAAACCTATGTTTTTTGGATTTTTAATCTAAGGTATTCATTGTCTTTTTTTGCATCCTGTTTTTTCTTGGATGCTTCTGTACTTTACCATCCTTAGACTCAGGGAAGGTGACCCCTGAACCATACCCCATGCTTCAGGGTATGCAGCACTTTGGATTGACTCTTTCAAGTTTTTTTTTTTTTTTAAATAACACAATTTTAATGACAGCTAATTATTTTGATATAATCAGTAAATTATGAATTCCTTTTTAAGTTTTTAAATTATTAATGTAAACTTCTATGTTAGTTTTAGGAGTACATGTGCAGGTTTGTTATATAGGCAAACTCATGTCACAGGGTTTGTTGTACAGATTATTTTGTCACTCAAGTACCAAGCCTAGTACCAAATAGATATTTTTTCTGATCCTCTCCCTCCTTGCACCTTCCTCCCTCAAGTAGACTCCCAGTGTTTGTTGTTCCCTTCTTTGTGTCCATGTGTTCTCATCATTCAGCTTCCACTTATAAGTGAGAACATATGGTATTTGGTTTTCTGTTCCTGCATTTGTTTGCTAAGGATTATGGCCTCCAGCTCCATCCATGTTTCTGCAAAGGAATGATCTTATTTTTTTTTAATGACTTCATAGTATTCCATGGTGTATATGTACCATATTTGCCTTATACAATCTGCCATTGAAGGGCATTATGGTTGATTCCATGTCTTTGCTATTGTGAATGATGCTGCAATGAACATGCATATGCATGTGTCTTTATGGTAGAACAATTCATATTCCTTTGGGCATATACCCAGTAGTAGGATTGCTAGGTTGAATGGTAGTTATATTTTTAGCTCTTTGAGGAATTGTCACACTGCTTTACACTATGGTTCAACTAATTTTGCACTCCCACCAACAGCGTACATGTGTTCCCGTTTCTTCAGTATCTTGCCAGCATCTGTTACTTTTTGACATTTTAGTAATAGCCATTCTGACTGGTGTGAGATGGTATCTCATTGTGGTTTTGATTTGCCTGTCTCTAATGATCAGTTATATTGTCTTTTTCTTCATATGTGTGTTGCCCACATGTATGTCTTCTTTCATAAAGTGTCTGTTCATGTCCTTTGCCCACTTTTTAACAGGGTTGCTTGTTCTTTGCTTGTAAATTTGTTTGTTTCCTATAGATGCTAGATACATAGATGCAAATATTTTCTCCCATTCCGTAGTTTGTATGTTTACTCTGCTGATAGTTTCTTTTGCTGTGTACAAGCTATAGTTTAATTAGGTCCCATTTGTCAATTTTTGCTTTTGTTGCCATTGGTTTTGGCCTCTTTGTCATGAAATCTTTGCCTGTTCCTATGTCCAGAATGGTATTTCCTAGATTGTCTTCCAGAGTTTTTATAGTTTTGTATTTTACATTTAAGTCTTTAATGGATCTTGAGTTGATTTTTGCATATGGTGTAGGGAGGGGGTCTAGTTTCAGTCTTCTTCATTTGGCTAGCCAGTTATCCCAGAACCATTTATTGAATAGGGAATTCTTTTTTCATTGTTTGTTCTTGGCAGCTTTGTCAAACATCAGATGGTTTTAGGTGTTCAGTCATGTTTCTGGGGCCTTTATTATATATGTTGATGTGTCTGTTTTTATACCAGTACCAAGCTGTTTTGTTTACTGTAGCTCTGTAGTACAGTTTGAAGTCGAGTATCATAATGCCTCCAGCTTTGTTCTTTTTGCAAAGGATTGCCTTGGCCAATCGGGCTGATTTTTGGTTCTATTTGGTTCCATATGAATTTTAAAATAGTTTTTTTCTAGTTCTGGAAAGAATGTCATTGGTAGTTTGATGGGAATAGCATTGTATCTATAAATTGCTTTGAGCAGTATGGCCATTTTAGTAATATTGATTTTTCCTTTCCATGACCATAAAAATGTTTTCCATTTGTTTGTGTCATCTCTGATTTCTTTAAGCAGTGTTTTTTAATTTTCATTGTGGAGATCTTTAACCTCCCTGGTGAGTTGTATTTCTATGTATTTTATTCTTTTTGTGGCAATTGTGAATGGGGTTTTGGTGCTGATTTAGCTGTTGGCTGGGCTGTTGTTGGTGTCTAGGAATGCTAGTAATTTCTATACATTGATTTTTATCCTGATAATTTGCTGAAGTTGCTTATCAGCTAAAGGAGCTTTTGGGCCAAGACTATGTCATTTTCTACATATAGCGTCATGTTGTCTGCCAACAGGGATAGTTTGACCTCCTGTCTTCCTATTTGGATGGCTTTTATTTCTTTCTCTTGCATGATTGCTCTGGCCAGAACTTCCAATACTATGTTAAATAGGAGTGGTGAGAGACGGCATGTGTATCTTGTGCCAGTTTTCAAAGTGAATGCTTCAGCTTTTGCCCATTTAGTATAATGTTGGCTGTGGGTGTGTCATAGATTGTTCTTAATATTTTGAGGTATGTTCCTTCAAAACTTAGTTTATTGAGAGTTTTTAACATAACAGGATATTGGATTATATTGAAAGCTTTTTCTGCATCTATTGAGATAATCACGTGGTTTTTGTCTTTAGTTCTGTTTATGTGATGAATGGCATTTTTTGATTTGCATATGTTGAACCAACCTTGCATTGCAGAGATAAGGCCTACTTTATTGTGACGGGTTAGGCTTTTTAAATGTGCTGCTTGATTTGGTTTGCAAGTATTTTGATGAGAATTTTTGTGTCAATGTTTCATCTAAGATATTAATCTGAAGTTTTCTTTTTTTGTTTTGTCTCTGCCAGGTTTTGGTATCAAGATGACACTGGCCTCATAGAATGCATTGGAAAGGAGGTCCTCCTCCTCAAATTTTTAGAATAGTTTCAGTAAGAAATGGTACCAGCACGTTTTAGTACATGTGGTAGAATTATGCTGTGAATCTATCTGGTCCTGAGCTTTTGTGATTGATAGCCTATTACTGATTCAATTTTGGAGCTTGTTTTGGTCTGTTTAGGAATTAAATTTTTTTTTTTCAGTCTTGGGAGGGTGTATGTCTCCAGGAATTTTATCCATCTCTTCTAGGTTTTCTAGTTTTTGTTCATTCAGCTGTTCATAGTAGTCTCTGATGGTATTTTGTATTTCTGTGGTGACAGTAATAAAATCCCCTTTATTGTTTCTTATTTTATTTACTTGAATCATCTCTCTTTTCTTTATTAGTCTACCTAGTGACCTATCTTATTAATTTTTACAAAGACAAACTCCTTTTTTTATTGATATTTTGAATAAATTTTTGGTCTCAATCTTCCGTTCGGCTCTTATTTTCATTATTTCTTGTCTTCTGCTAGCTTAGGAGCTGGTTTGTTCTTGTTTCTCTAGTTCTTTTAGTTGTGAGGTTAAGTTGTTAATTTGATATATTTCTAAACTTTTGACATGGGCAGTTAGTGCTATAAATGTTTTGGGAGCAAATTAATATTAAGTTATTATTATTATTATTTGAGACAGAGTCTCACTCTGTTGCCCAGGCTGCAGTGCAGTGGTGCAATCTCAGACTACTGCAACCTCCACCTCCCAGGTTAAAGTGATTCTCATGCCTCCACCTCCTGAGAAGCTGGGATTACAGATGCACACCACCACACCTGGCTAATTTTTGTATTTTTAGTAGAGATGGGGTTTCACCATGTCGCCCAGGCTGGTCTCAAACTCCTGACCTCAGGTAATCCACCCCTCTTGGCCTCCCAAAGTGCTGGAATTACAGGCGTGAGCCACTGTGCCTGGCTAAAGTTTTATTATTAAGCAACTTTTCTAAGTAAAGAAACAGATATAAAGTATAAGAAATTAATTTGACTGTCAGAGTTTTCACCACATATTTTAATGACAAAAATTGTATAACTGAGAAGGTAACAATACTATAGAGTAAATGATAAAATCCAAGTAATATAACTAATATTATGGGTGTGAAGTCTGATCATTTCCAACTGAATGATCAGTAAACAGCAAATGAAGAAAGTTGGATTTTAACATCATAAATTTTTATCTTAACACTACCTTAGCTGTGTCCCAGAAATTTTATGTTGTGTCTTTGTTCTCATTAGTTTTCAAGAATTTCTTGATTCTTGCCTTAATTTCATTGCTCCTCCAAAAGTCATTCAGGAGCAGGTTGTTCAATTTCCAAGTAAGTGCATGGTTTTGGATGATTTTTTAGTCTTGATTTCTACTTTTACTCTGATGTGGTCTGAAAGTGTGTTTGGTATAATTTCAATTCTTTTGCATTTTTAAAGTATTAGGTTATGTCTGATTTCGTGGTCTATTTTGGAGTATGTGCCATGCTCAGTGGAGAAGAATATATATTCTATTGTTTTCAGGTAGAGAGTTCTATAGAGGTCTATCAATTCCATTTGGTTCAATGTTGAGTTCAGGTCCTGAATATCTTTGTTAATTTTCTGCCTCACTCTCAGTGGAGTGTTGAAGTTTCTCACTATTGTGTGTCCATCTAAGTCTCTTTGTGGGTCTCCAAGAACTTGGTTTATGAATCTAGGTGCTCCTGGGTTGGGTGCATATATATTTAGGATAGCTTACCTCTTCTGGTGGAATTGAACCCTTTGCCATTATATAATACCCTTCTTTGTCTTCTTTGACCTTTGTTGGATTAGAGTCTGTTTTGTGTGAAATTTGGATTGCAATCCCTGTTTCTTTTCTGATTTCCATTTGCTTGATAAATTCTTCTCACTCCCTTTATTTTGAGCCTATGATTGTCCTTGCATGTGAGATTGGTCTCTGGAAGACATCAGGCCACTAAGTCTTGCTTTGTTGTCCAGTTTGCTACTCTGTGCCTTTTAAATGGGACATTTAGCCTGTTTATATTCAAGATTAGTATTGATATGTGTGGATTTGATCCTGTCATTGGGTTGTTATCTGGTTATTTTGCCAGCTTGTTTGTGTGGTTGCTTTATAGTGTCACTGGTCAATGTACTTAAGTGTATTTTTGTATTGGCTGGTAATGGTCTTTCCTTTCCATATTTAGTGCTTCCTTCAAGATCTCTTGTAAGGTGGGTCTGGTGGTAAAGAAATCACTCAGCATTTGCTTATCTGAAAAGGATCTTATTTCTCCTTCATTGAGGAAGCTTAGTTAGGCTAAATATGAAACTCTTGGCTCAAGAGTATTTTCTTTAAGAATATTGAATATAGGCCCCCAATCTCTTTTGACTAAGAGGTCTGCTGTTAGTTTTATGGATTCCCTTTGTAGGTGACTTGCCCTTTCTCTCTAGCTGCCTTTTTTATTCTTTCCTTCACTTCAACCTTGGAAAATCTGATGATTATATATCACGGGGATGATCTTCTTGTGTAGAATCTTGCAGGAGTTCTCTATATTTCCTCAATTTGACTATTGGCCTCCCTGGTGAGGATGGGGAAGTTTTCATGGGCAAATATCCTAAAATATGTTTTCCAAATTGTTTTTTTTCCTTCCCATCCCTTCCAGAGATGTGAATAATTCATAGATTTTGGCTCTTTATATAATTTCATATTTTCCAGAGTTTTTTTTTCATTGTTTTTTCTTTATTTTTGTCAGACTCTCTTATTTCAAAGAGCCAGCCTTCAAGTTCCAAAATTCTTTTCTCAGCTTGATCTATTCTACTAATACTTGTGATTGCATTGTGAATTTCTTGTAGTGTGTTTTTAAGCTCTATCAAATCAGTTAGGTTCTTTTTTATTGTGGTTATTTTGTTTGTCAGCTCCTGTGTCATTTTATTGTGATTGGGTTTTGCTGTTCTCTTGACTCTCGATGATCTTTGTTTCTATCCATATTCTGAATTCTATTTCTGTCATTTCAGCCAACTGAGCTGGTTAAGTACCCTTACTGGAGAACTAATGCAGTCATTTGGAGGACATAAGACACTCTGGCCATTTGAGTTGCTGCAGTTCTTGCATTGTTTTTTTTTCTTATGTCTGCATGTTTTTTTGTTTGTTTGTTTCTTGTTGTTGTTGTTTTGTTTGTTTTGTTTTCTGCTGGGCCGCCTCCAATTGAAGTAGTCAGGCAAGGGCAGGGTTGTTGTGCTGCCCAGGTTGGGTGGCCCTGCCCAGTGAGAAGTGAGTCCTGGGACCACTTCCCTGGGTGGGTGAGGCTCCCCTGGCTCTGTGTCACTCCTAGGCGGATGGTCATTCTGCCTTGCTTTTCTCTGTTCTCTATGGGTTGAGGGCTTTTTTTTTTTCTTTTAATGAATCTCAATGTACATACCTGGATGTTTCAGTTGTAGGTGGTATATTAATTGCTGCTTCTATTTCTCTCTGTGAGAATGGTGCACAGTAGCTGCTTCTAGTTGGCCATCTTGACCAGCCTCCTCCTCAAGCTTATAAAGTAACCCTCCAGTGACTGGGACAGGGCAGGAACAACAGAGCCTTTTGGGAAGTGCACTCCAGAATGTTATGAGTATCACTGACCTGAAGTCTCTCCCTCAAATTTGTCTAAATCCTTCTCTGGTACCTGGTTCTGGCCAACGTTGATACTGATGTTTGAGCAACTTGTTTTGAGTCTGAATGGGACCCAAGTGGGCCCCCATCCCAATTTCTCACCTTTAATTTATTCTCAGACCCACTACCCTGCATATGGAGTTTACAATATGCCCTGGGATGCTTCAAGCTTCCTATCAATGGAAACATATTGGGGCACAGCGGCTGCATTACAGCTCAAGCACTGTATTTCTTTCACAAGATTGTGTGACATTTGACAGCCCAAATAATGCCGACATGCTGATTTGGGGTGACTTTCAAAATGGACACAGGATTAGTTCAGTTTTCTGAGAACTGATGGTCCCTCATCTCCACTTGGTCTTTATCTGCATGTGTGAACATTTACCCTGTGTGCTGTATGCTGCTAGCACCCAGTATGGCCATCCTATGTCCTCCATAGGCTTTGTGTCATGTGTTAGGCAGTCCTCTGGAGGTGGCTGCACCTGTCTCCTCTGTGGGCTATTGATGCCACTACCCCACAATGACCTCTCTTGCTTTCTATTGATGTTAAAATATAACACTCTCTCAGGTTGGTCATAAGCTGTGCTGGATGAAGGATGGGCATTTCTTGAGAAAATGGAACCATTGTTCTTACTCTTCCTGTGGGTCCCTTGTCTATTCTCCCTGCTGATAGCTATGTGTAAAACACAGGGATGCTATCAACATTGAAAAAGATTATATTCTATAAATGTATTGATTGTGGTCTAAAGGGTTCAAAAGAAGACATTATTGGAAGATGTGTCTTTATATCATAAAATTCTGATTGATACATTTAGCATGACCATAAAACAAACTATTGCTCACATTTTTCTGCATACGCTGGATGAGACTTACATTTGTGATCATCATCAGCAAAGAATAGTAATAAACTTTTAAGAAAGGCACTGGAAGTCAGTATTCACAAGGGGTAGGGGTAGGATGGGTGAGGTAGTACCATGAGTGATAGTGTAACCAACATTAAATAAATGGCATTAGAGAACTGCAGGAGCAGGAAGATGTACATTATTTTAAAGTAAACTGCTCATGAAGAATCATAGTATTATGAATAATAACGGTATTGCTATTCTTTATCATAGTGAGAGATATGAAATTAGTCAGAAATAACACATTTGACAATAAAACACTCAAAGTTATAATTTCTGGACCTTAACAGAAAAAGACAGTGCCTGAACACTATGAAGAATCTTCACATACACTTTTTGCCTTAACCAATACAAAAGTTATCTCTTCTGTATCCATTGTTCTAAATCATCTTGATCTACCCAGTATTCTAAATCTTCATCAATTAACCACTATACTTCATATGGGCCCATTAATTTTATATGGTTTTAAAATTAAGTTGTTTATACAGTCAGAGGCCTCAGTGTAGACCCCCCTACACACACCCTAGGAGGGGCTCTGCTTCTGTATATGTTGATGTCCACATTAAAATTCTTTCCGTGTACTCAGACTCCACATTTCTTCCCACATTTCTTCCCACATACACATGTACACATGGTAATTTACTTTTAATCTAGCATCATCAAGGAAAGAGGTATTCTAAAAATGTTAGCTTTCCAGAAAACTAAAACTTGCCTTCATAAGATCTGAAATGTTTAGAAAATCAGCAAGATACCCATTATATTTTATACAAATTTATATACAAGATGATAAACAAAATCTAACAGAATATAAAAATATCTTGCTTCATGACTCAAAAAGAGATCGGTATGACCATCAAATATCAGACCATGTAGCATATTGTGCTCTTTGTATTTATTAAAATATGTCATCCATACTCCAAATAGCCCAAAATACAATGCTTTTAGTTGCTTGGGTATAGTCATAGAGATTTCATCCTCCAGTCTGCTACAAGAATGTCTGTCATTTTTCATTGCAGTCTGTCGCCTGATTTGACAACTTTCTTTACTTGTGTTTACCTTTTAATTTGCAGCTTTTAATCTTCTATAGATGGGAGAATGAATGGATTAGTCTGTTTTCATACTGCTGATAAAGACACAACCAAGACTGGGCAATTTACAAAAGAAAGAGGTTTAATTAGACTTAGAGTTCCACGTGACTGGGGAAGCCTCACAATCATGGTGGAAGGCAAGGAAGAGCAAGCCACATCTTTCATGAATGGCAGCAGGCAAAGAGAGAATGAGGAAGACACAAAGGCAGAAATCTCTGATAAAACCGGCAGGTCTTGTGAGACTTATTCAGTACCATGAGAACAGGATGGGGAAAACCACTCCCATTATTCAATTATCCATCAGGTCCCTCCCACAACACATGGTAATTATGGAAGTACAACTCAAGATGAGATTTGGATGGGGATACAGAGCTGAACCACATCATTCTGCCCCTCTCCGCTGCCAAATCGCATGTCCTCACATTTCAAAGCCAACCATGCCTTCCCAAGTCCCCCAAAGTCTTAACTCATTTCAACATTAACTCAAAAGTCCACAGTCCAAAGTCTCATCTGAGAGAAGACAAGTCTCTTTTGCCTATGAGCCTGTAAAATCAAATGCAAGCTAGTTATTTCCTAGATACAATGGGGGTACAGATATTTGATAAATACAACCACTCCAAATGGAAGAAATTGGCCAAAACAAAGGGACAACAGGGCCAATGCAAGTCTGAAATTCGGCGGGGCAGTGAAATCTTGAGGCTCCACAATGATCTCATTTGACTCCGTGTCTCACATCTAGGTCATGATGATGCAAGAGGTGGGTTCCCACAGTCTTGGGCAGCTCTGCCCCTGTGGCTTTGTGGGGTACAGCCTCCCTCCCAGCTGCTTTCATGGGCTGGCATTGAGTTTCTGCAGTTTTTCCAGGTGCACAGTGCAAGCTGTTGGTGGATATGCAATTTTGGGGTCTAGAGGACAAAGGCCCTCTTCTCATAGCTCCATTAAGTGGTGCCCCAGAAGGGACTCTGTTTGGGGGCTCTGACCCCACATTTCACTTCCACAATGCCCTAGCACAAGTTCTCCATGAGGACCCCATCCCTGCAGCAAACTTCTGAAATCTAGGTGGAGGTTCCCAAACCTCAATTCTTGACTTCTGTGCACCCGCAGACTCAACACTACATGAAAGCTGCCAAGGCTGGAGGCTTGCACCATCTGAAGCCATGGCCTGAGCTCTACATTGGCCCCTTTCAGGGCTGGACCATGGCTGGAGCGGCTGGGCTCAGGGAACCAAGTGCTTAGGCTGCATACAGCTCTGGGATCCTGGCCCCAGCCCATGAAACCACTTCTTCCTCCTAGGCCTCCAGGCCTATGATGGGAGGAGCCGCTGTGAAGACGTCAGACATGCCCTGAAGACTCCTTCCCCATTGTCTTGGGGAGTAACATTGGCTCCTCATTATTTATGCAAATTTCTGCAGCTGGCTTGAATTTCTCCTCAGAAAATAGAATTTTCTTTTCTATCACATTGTCAGGCTGCAAATTTTTCAAACTTCTGTGCTCTGTTTCCCTTTGAAAATTGAATGCTTTTATTGGGGCCCAAGTTACCCCTTGAATACTTTGCTGCTTAAAAATTTCTTCTGCCAGATACCCTAAAATCATCTCTCTCAAGTTCACAGTTCCACAAATCTCTAGGACAGGAGCAAAATGCTGCCAGTCTCTTTGCTAAAACATAACAAGGGTCACCTTTTCTCCTGTTCCCAATAAGTTCCTCATCTCCATCTGAGACCACCTTAGCCTGGACCTTATTGTCCATATTGCTATCAGCATTTTGGGCAAAGCCATTCATCAAGTATCTAGGAAGTTCCAAATTTTCCCACATTTTCCTGTCTTCTTCTGAGCCCTCCAAACTGTTCTAACCTCTACCTGTTACCCAGGTCCAAAGTCACTTCCACATTTTTGAGTATCTTTACAACAATGCCCTACTCTACAGGTACCAATTTACTATATTAGTCCATTTTCACACTGCTGATAAAGAAATACCCAAGACTTGGTAATTTACAAAAGAAAGAGATTTAATTGGACTTAGAGTTCCACATGTCTGGGGAAACCTCACAATCATGGTGGAAGGCAAGGAAGAGCAAATCATGTCTTACATGGATGGCAGCAGGCAAAGAGAAAATGAGGAAGATGCAAAAGCAGAAACCCCTGATAAAACCACCATATCTTGTGAGACTTATTCACTACCATGAGAACAGTATGGGAAAAACTGTTCCCATGATGCTATTCTCTCCTATCAGGCCACTCCCACAATAGGTGGGAATTATGGGAATACAATTCAAGATGAGATTTGGGTGGGGACACAAAGCCAAACCATATCAATGAGATAAGTAAGTGTATATAAAATGGTATATATATATTTATATAGAGAGATACAGATATATCAATATATGAATCTGAAAAAGGGATAAAATACTTTATGGTATAAAAGACTTGAGCTTTAGTTCATGGGAGTATCACGAGAAAAATCTTAGGTTTGTCTGTTTGTCTATTTCTCAGTTCAGCATTGAAGTTGCTGGAAGTCTGATATTCTTATTTATGTTGGAATTTGTGTGGGTGTATGTGTTCACACTAGTTTTTATGTTTATGTATATATACACACACACATTCATCTTATTTTATGAACAACAGATTTGAGTGAATACCCTTAACAAGAAGGAAATGATTATTAAATTTATTAATTATGGGCATATTTACATTTCTTATGTTGGCATTCTTCATAGTTTGTTTGAACTAATAGTCTCCATAGTTCATTAGTCTTTAGTGCCTGCCAATAAAAGAAAAACAGCACTTTAATTTTGCCAATGTATATGAATTGCATAGCATAGCAGGATCCTGACCCATGCTATTAGTTAACTGAATGAAAGGTTCTCTGGAAGGCTCATGGTCCGCATGTAAAAGAAAAAATTTTAAGCATATCTATTTAATGTATTTACTAATAGCAGTTAATGGTTTACAGCAAAGCTCAGTTGGTCTTTTGCAGTTCCAGCTTGTATCTTGATATCCCAGGTCTATGTCCCATTAAATCTTCAGAGTCATGAAGGATGACTATTCTTTTGGCTTTAAAAATCTACTGGCCCTGGCTGGGCACAGTGGCTCACACCTGTAATCTCAGCACTTTGGGAGGTTGAGGCGGGTGGATCAAAAGGTCAAGAGATTGAGACCATCCTGACCAACACAGAAAAACCCCGTCTCTACTAAAAATACAAAAATTAGCTGGGCATGGTGGCGCACATCTGTAGTCCTAGTTACTCGGGATGCTGAGGCAGGAGAATCACTTAAAGCCGGGAGGTGGAGGTTGCAGTGAGCCAAGATCGCGCCATTGCACTCCAGCCTGGTGACAGAGAGAGACTCTGTCTAAAAAAAAAAAAAAAAATCTACTGGTCCTATGCAACAGTACCACAACAATCCTCTAAAGTCCTTTGAATATAATAATGGAAGTTCTCTTCTTCCTTTGAAAAATTTGAAGTCAGGATGCCCTCACTCTAACCCCTGGGTTCTCATCTGAGTTTCTTGTTTCATGAGTTATTCGCTGTCAGAGATATAACTGAACTATAATCTTTGAGAAATAGCTGTAGTCTTCTTCTCTAATTCCCTTTGCTTTATAAAAATGACCTTAGTTACCTTCCTAGCCTATAGGAAAATACCTATCAAAGGAGACCATGAGAGTTTTTAAAGCTTTCAAGTCAGCAGTATGCTTTCAAAGAAAGGAACTCAGCTAGGATTTAGGAGACCTCAAGATTATTTTTTGTCTTTCCTTGGTACCTCATTTATTGACCTTGAACAAGTCACTGGAGACCTCTCTAGGCCTCAAATTTCTCATGCATAAAAAGGGTATATCTCCTGATTAATGTAGCCTGCCTCATTTTACTTCTCAATGTTGAAATTTATCCATGTGAAGTATCTCTCATGGTCAATTTATTTTGTGATGGAGTTGAAATAATGATAATGAGAAGACTTTCTCAGAGGTAGTGAAAGAAGGTACCAACAGCACAACCTGAATATGACAGGTACACACATAGCAACCTTCCACTCACGACCTATCCTTGCAATGCTTGAGGGGTTACCAGAGATGACATGCAGTGGCTGCTTCGAACATTCCTGTTGACGATTAAGTCCCTCAGATACTTGAATAGAATTGTAACCTCTCACTCCTTCTCTCCTTGCCCCATCACCATACCTTACCCCAGGGATAAATAACCCTTGAGTTTAGGGAAGGAATGTTAGGAAGGGCGAGACATGTGTTCATTCTATATTTAAGAGACAGTATTTCCCTTCTGACCTTTCCCCAAAAGCGTGTTACCAGCTAAGTCTTTAAAGTAAAAACCCATTAACATGGGTAAAATTGTTTCTGACTTACTTATTTCACCTACCATTGGAAATGTCCAAGTCCTATTACTAGATTTTTTTAAACAAATTTCACTTTGGACAGTCACATGTGCATATGATCTGAAAGCCTCAGCACAGTAGCCTTTTGCAGAGGAGCATGTATAACCTAAATCAATTGCCATGATGGTCAAAAAGACAAGACTGAGGAAAGTGTAACTATTTTAGAAAGGAAATGAAGGCCTCCATGCTACTTTGTGGAAGTGCAGAGAGATTTTCATTAAAATTTTCCTTCCTTTTTGCCTACTTTTTAATCCTAATAAAATTACTCCCGTCTTTCAAATTTCCCCTCCCCCTAAATCAAAATGCTGCCGCACTCTCAAAAGCTCCCTGCAGTTTATAGAGATGATGTCATCTGCTTTAAAACATCTGAATAACTTGCCCTGTTGCTGAATAAATTTGTTCAACATCTAGGTTCCATGGCTGTATACAACCTGAGTCATACTGCTTACTTTGTCAGTAATCTTTATTAATATTTCATCATCACTTTTCTTTCCAAAGGGCTGAGGTTTGCACTTCTCCTGCAATGCTGGGAGGGAGTGATAGAGGCAGAAAGGCTTACTGATTTACATAAAGATTGCAAACTATTATTCTCTGAGTAATTTTAAAGTGCACACATTGCATACCACTTTCCGATGTAATCATATCCCTGCCTATTGAGCCTGACATGCATGAAATCCATAATTGGAATTGGCTTTATAAGAGGAAAATCACTTCTTACAGGGGAAGTAAGAAGTGTTATCTTCTTAAACTGCTTTTCAAGGACAGCCAATGGAAGTCAATTAAATCATTTTTTAAAAATACTATTCAGACACTCATTCCACAATAAGTATAGACTCTGGTCCATCACACTTCTTCAGGTTCCCCCTCACACTCACTTCACTTCAACCTTTTTACTTTTATTTAAACTTCTTCCAGCATCTACCTTTATCTTGATCTTTATGTCTTGTCGATAGTTTCTCCTCTGTTTAAATATCAAATCTTATTTTATTGATCGTTATAGTTCCTTCTTTGAAGTCTTATTTGTTTTTCAACTCATACCATCTTGTATGCTAGTTTGTATAGTAAGAGTTTTTGACATGCTGACTCCAGCAAGATACAGACCACGTCCTCTAAATCCAGAATGTCTATACATCTTAGTTTTCTCAGGATGGCCAGGTTATACCACTTGCTATTCCATTATAATTTAATAGTTAGTTTTTTATCAAAAGTGTTCTTATTTCAATAATAAATTATATGGTCACTTTATCAAGATCTCTTCTATTGCTGTACCCCACAATATTATGCTGGGCAACAAGTTAAGTGCTCGATATGTTTTGATTAAAGAGAATCAACCTGCTTCTTGTCTTGCAATTACATTACCATTATTTATTGCCTATGTTATCTCTGTGAATAATGTGTCACAGCCTATGTATATTTTACCAACTCAATTCCAGCATTTCTGTTGGGAAGCCTTATCATCATATGTCAAATGCAAAAATTGACGACATATGTAGTAAATGAGGTAGAGTTTGATAGTCTTACATTCACTCCTGGATCAAAATATAGGCACTGTCAGTTACTTATATCCATTAAGAAGAATGTGCATGGATAATATGACAAATAACATTATTCAAAACCGTATGGTAAATTATATAGTTTGGCTGAAGATTTCACTTTCTGACTATTACATTTAATCTGATGTTGGTATTATTTTTTTCCCTGACCCCTACTCAATAATCACTGTATGTGGCAACCTCCAGTAAAAGTGTTGGATTCCGGAAGAGAAATAAGCAAATTAGATTTATCTCTAGCACAGATCTTTAGGTACACTCTGGTTAGTCTCTGAGCTCTTTCAAAAATCAAAGCTATAAAGTGTTTCAGAGCCTATGAAAGAAGGACATGTGGCCATATACTCCTCCTGTCAGGCACACAGTGAAGACATTTCTGAGAGGCGAGGCATCCTAAAGTCACTAATTGCCCAACCCTTAGAAGCTCCTCCATACCAAACAAATTTCAAGTTGTTTAGCAATGCACTCCCCATATTCCTCTGCTCCTAACTTATCTTTCCAGTCTTATCTGTCAGTACATTCCCTCATAACACTCACTTTATTTATTCAGCACTGCTCACGATTGCCAAATATGTTTTTTACGTCTCAGCAGTTTTGTTGTTGTTGTTACAGTCAC
Organism: Pongo pygmaeus; assembly: GCF_028885625.2. Lineage (NCBI taxonomy): Eukaryota > Metazoa > Chordata > Mammalia > Primates > Hominidae > Pongo > Pongo pygmaeus. Next base: position 126,753,506 of record NC_072396.2, on the reverse strand, counting down.
CTCTTTCCTGTAATATCTTACTCTCTTGTCCCAATATCTCTCCAAGTCCAAATTCTAAATATTTGTTTTTGGCTTTACTTAAATACTATTTTGTTCATATTCTCCCTATCCAAAAGCAATATTTATCTCCTTTGAACTCCAAGTACATCTTAATTTCCCCTCTTTTGTGGTGTTTATCACCTTGTATCCTGAATTACTTATTTGTGCACAAACCTTATAATGTTGATTAAATTATAAACAACTTAATGGCAGGGATAACATCTTATATATCTTTCTATCACCTTTAGGGTTTAGATGACAATTATGAGAAACTTAGTTAATGATTAATAGATAAATTAATGTGTCCATCTAGTCAGGACATCAGAGCTCTTGTTTTCACTATGGCTGACCTGGCTGTAGCCAACAATTCTGTGATTGCCCCAATATCCATTGATATTTAGTGATACTCATAGGTAGTTCAAATGAAAGGATTCAAAATGAACCTGTCATCTGGGCTACACATTGACAAAACAGACACAGTTCTGATATGAGCACAAAAGTTTTATGTCATTTTGATAAATAACTGAAGTTATAATTGGTAGTACCCTTGTTTTGCTTTATAATCTCTAATGTCACTAGATTGAATATCTTTCAAGAAGTATAATTACACATCTTTCATCATAATAAAAAAGTTTGTGTGACATTTAGTTCTTAAGTCATGATATTTGCTATGAATTATGAGAACAATGTTGGCCTTTGATACCATGGTGATGCTACTGTACTGTGAATTTTGGTTATAATTCATATTTTCTGCCATGTCTAAAGCATTATGAGTATCATATGAACAGCATCATAATACATATTCTTTATACTAACTGAAATACTATTACTTGAATGACTCTTTAGAGCATATTATGATGAAATTTAAAAACATTTTCTAACTTAATTTTTTGTTTTTTTGGAAACTTTCTTAATATTAATATACACTTTTTTCCTATGAATATTACAATTCTTAGCCTAAAATAGACTTATAGCCATAAGAATAAGTAAGTCAAATTTGAATTTATCCTGTCCAGATGATAATAAATGTTATAGAAAAGTACGTTTTCCTAAGTGAAAGTGATTAGATAACCCTAGAGTCAGAGAGTTTCAAGTTTGAAATAAACATGTTGAGACATCCAATCTACCTTGCCACTTAAAGTAGAAATCTTTATATACTGGTCCTGACAGGTGACCATCTTGTTCCTATCTGAACTGCTGTGGTAAAATCTACTTCTCCAACTGGTTTCAGTCCTATCTTTTAGGGTGACAGAAAACTAATTCTTGTCTAAGACAATTTTCAAATATTTGAAGATGAATTTCCCTCTTAGTCTTGTCCTGATTTTTATTTTTGGTTTGTTTAACCATTTTCACAACAATTAATTAATTAGTCAGTTAATTAATTGTTTTTTAAAAAGATAGAAACCTAGCTCCTCTGGTAAACCTTTTCTGAATGTTTTCTAGCTTTTTTAATGCTCTCTCGAAAATACGGAACTCAGAACAAAAGACCATATAATCTTTGTTGACCAGCCATTATAGAAATGTGTGGGACTATTGCTATCCATAAATTGGACATTATATTTCTGTTAATGTAGATTCCTGGATAGCTAGTTCATGTTTATCATTCTTTTATAATCATCTTGTGATCAACAAACATTCCCAGAATCTTTTTCACATGAGTTTCTGCCCAGGTTTATTTCCTTTGGACTGTTATTAGGTAATTGATTTCTTAAATGCCCAAAAGCTGTTTAAGTAATGCATGCTTATCAAATGTATTTTATAAAACACAGAGCATAAAAAATGAAACACATAACCCGACAATGTACAGATAATAATTGTTAAAATTTTGATGTATTTTCTTCCACTTTATACTTAGATAATGGAAGTTGTAGCATATGAATACCCTGATTTTTTAGTTATGTCAAATAATGTTTTTGTACCTGTAAAATACTGAAAAAGTAGTATGTATATGCTTATTTTTATTCTGTAGTTATTTGTAATTGCCATTGATAAATTCCCTGTGACTTTATGTTTTCAATTTTTGTGTTTTAAATGTTATAAATAATGCTGACACTGAGACACTTAGGTAATATGTTGGGGCAATATGTTATTTATCTGAAAAAATGCTGTTACACCTTCATCTCACAGAATACAAAAATAAATTCCCTAAGAATGAGAGATGTATATACAGATGGTCCCTGACTTATGATGGTTTTACTTACAATTTTTTTTTACTTCAAGGTGGAGCAAAAGTAGTACACATTCAGTAGAAGCTGTACTTTGAGAACCCATGCAACTATTCTGTTTTTCACTTTCAGTACGGTACTTAATACATTATATGAGATATTCAAAACTTTATTATAAAATAGACTTTGTGTTAGATATTTTTGCCCAACTATAGGCTAATGTCAGAGTTCTGAGCACATTTAAGATAGACTAAGCTAAGCTATAATGTTTAGTAGGTTAGGTATATTAAATGCATTTTTACTTAACAATTCTTTCAAGTTACAACAGGCTTATCAGGACATAATCCCATTGTTAGTCAAGGAGCATCTATAGTAAGAAAAGCTAATAACACGTGGAAGAAAATATCAGTAAATGTAGGCCTAATGGGAAAGAATTTGTAATCATATAAGAAACAACAAAGTGAAAATCAATACGTTTGATTACGTAAAAGACATTCAGAATTTCAAAAAATATATAGATGAAAATGTTATTTGGCATTTTGTGAAAAAAATATTTTTAATCATTGATCTTCATAATATGTAAAACCATACAAATAATATTAAAAAATTTAAATTCCACTGGTATAATGTATAAGAAACATGAAGAAATAATTTGCAAAGCAATAGTTTCTTAACAGACATATTATGGCCATATGTGTATGTATAAAAGTATTCATTGCCCAATATAAATGCTTTGCACTAAAAGAATGTGAAAATAAAGTTACAGGATGTAATACGAGTCTTCAAAGCATGTTTTAATGGTTGTATATTTAACATAATGGGGAAATGCTAACAATTAATGCAATTAGAGAAAAATAGGATATTATGTACATATGATTATAATTTAATAAGAAAAAATATGTATAGTAATAAAAATGAAAGGCAATGCATCATCATGTGAACATTAGTTATTTCTATGTGGAATATTTGTGCATGATGTTTAATCATTTCTTTGGGCCTTTAGCACTACTTAAATCTGTTGTTCAAAAATTAGAATTACAGTTATTTGCCTATTTAAAATATACTGTGATAAAAATCAAGATTAACTAGTCCTGATCATCAAACATCCATTTTTTTTTAGTTCCTATTATCCTATCAGTCTTCTCATAGACACAGGAAAACTTATTACAAAACTTAGGCACTTGGAATCTAGTTGTAGAGTCACGTGAGGAGCCATTTAAACATTTTAGACAGGGACCATTTAGACCGTTTAGACTTAAGTTCACCCTAAGTCTGGGTGATTATCCAAATCATGCAGATAAGCTACTCAAAAATACAGATCCCAGGTTTCTATTCCTAGTGATCATTGCTCAGTATGTTTGGAGTGAATAGGCATCTGTATTTTTTAGGGCTTCTTCAATGACTCTGAAGATAATGCAGGCTTGACAATCACTGAACTAGACAACTTATGCAATCAAATAAACTAGAAATAGAATGATGAAGAGATATGGAGGAGCAAGAGTATAATCAGTGTGTGTGTGCGGGGGGCGGCGGGGGTGGAATAGTCAAGAAAGCTTGCATGAGGTGAACTAAGAGGCAGATTTAGCCAAAGGGAAAATTTACCATTTTCACTCTGTGTTATTCGCTCAGACCTAGACTCTTTCTCAAAAGGTATTTGAGTTTCTTCACACACACACACACACGCACAAATTTCTCTCTACATAGAAATATGTATTTCTAAATATTTCTTTAGAAACATATATATTTAATTACCAACAGCCATATATGTTACATATTTTTATTATCCTATCTCAATAAGTTAATAACTAAATTATGATAAAAATTCCAATCACAATTCAAGGCCATGAAAAGAGAGGAAAGCAAATTTAATCTTACAGTTAGTATAATTATCCAGTTATGTTTATGTAGCATTTATTCATTTAATAAATATTGTGGCCTGCTATGCCCCAAGCTTCCACTCTTCTATTTGATTGGAATAAACCAATAGACAAATCAGGCAAAAATCTCTGCTCTTATAATGCTCATATTCTAGTGGGGAAGGCAAACAAAAATAAACAAAATGAGTAAGTTAATATGTTAGAAGATGATAAATATCTAGAATGTGTGGAAAGGAAGAATCAGTATTAAATAAGATTGTCAGGGTGGGCTTTCTTCAGAAGGTGTCATTTGAATAAAGAATTGAAGCTCAAGAGGGAGTAAACCAACAAGGTATTCAGAGAAAAATGCTCAAGGTAAAGAAAATAGCCGGTGCCAAAGCCCTAAAATGACAGTGTGCCTAGTGTGTTTTAGAACTAGTCAGGAGGGGCCAGGTGCGGTGGCTCATGCCTGTAATCCCAGCACTTTGGGAGGCCGAGGTGGATCACAATATCAGGAGATCGAGACCATCCTAGCCAACATGGTGAAACTCTGTCTCTACTAAAAATACAAAAATTAGCCAGGCATGGTGGTGGGTGCCTGTAATCCCAGCACTGGGGAGATTGAGGCAGGAGAATCCCTTGAACCCAGGAGGCGGAAGGTTGCAGTGAGTCGAGATGTCACCACTGTACTCCAGCCTGGGGCAACAGAGCAAGACTCCGTCTAAAAAAAAAAAAAAAAAAAAGAGGAAGCCAGTGGGACTCAGGTGAAGTGAAAACGGGAGAGGAGTAGGAGATAAGGTCAGAAAGGTAATGGGAATGTCATATAGGAAGGACACTGGCTTTTATTTTGAATGAAATTAGGAGTCCCACTCCCAGCTTCTGGCACTGATCTGATATCTGTCTGTATAATTTTGTCTTTTCTAGGATGTGATATAAATGAAATCATATATATGCGATTTGTGTCTGGCTTCTTACCCTAAAAATAGGGCTTTTAATATTCTATGTTGTGTGCATCAGTCTTTTTATTGCTAAATAGTTTTCATTGTGTAACTCTACCACAATTTGTTTAGCCATTCACTATTTGATGAACATTTGGACACTTTCCAGTTTTTGGCTATTATAAATAAAGCTGTTATGATCATTTGCGTGAAGTTCTTTGTGTGGACACATCTTTTTATTTCTCTGGGATAAATTACTAGTATTCAACTGGCTGGGTCATATGATAAGTGTATGTTCATTTTTCGAAGAAAATGCCAAAATCTTTTTTAAGATCTTTGCATACTTTGCATTCCTACCAGCAATGCATGGAAGTTAAATTTGTTCTTCCTTCTTGTATTTGCATTAAAAAATCTAGGTAGTTTTATAGTATAGTAGGTATGTAATGGTATCTTATTGTGGTTTTAATTTACATTTTCCTAATGGCTAATGGTGTTGATCATCTTTTCATGTGCTTATTTGTAATCTGTATCTCTTCTTTGATAAAGTATCTGTTCAAATCTTTCCTCTATAAATTTTGTTGTCTTATTACTACAGTGTATGGCTTGCATGTTTTGTCCCTTACAAATCTCATGCAAAAGTGTGACCTCTAATGTTGAACATGGGGCCTAGTAGGGGTCATGGGGGCATATCTCTCCTCAGGAATTGCTTGGTGCCCTCCTTTGTGGAAATGAGTGAGTTTTCACTCTGTGTTCACACGAGATCTGGTCATTTCAAAGATTGTGGTGCCTCTCCTCTCTCTCTCGCTCCCTCTCTCACCATGTGACATGCTGGCTCCCCTTCACCTTTCACCATGATTATAAGCTTCCTGAGGCCCTCACCAGAAGCACATACTGGTGCCATGCTTCTTGGACAGCCTGCAAAACCATGAGCCAAAGAAGCCCCTTTTCTTTCTAAATTACCCTGCTTCAGGTATTCCTTTTATTGCAATGCAAATGGGCTACCACATACAATATTGAGTTGTAGTTTTCTTTTTAAATTCTGTGTATAGGTCTTTTATCAGATATGTATTTGGCAAATATTTTCTCTTTGTGGCTTACCTTTTAATGTTCGTAAAATTGTGTTTTAAAGAACTGCAGTTTTCAATTTTAATTGTGTCTTATTTATCGTTTATTTTTCTTTCATGGTTTGTATTCTTGCATAGTCACTATATCTTTGGATAGTCAAAATTCAGGAATATTTTCCCCTAGGTTTGCTTTTAGAAGTTTTATAGTTTTCCACTTATGTTATGATATATTTTTAATTAATTTTTGTATGTGGTTTGATGTATGGTTCAAGGTTCATTTATTGATAGAGATGCATACATTTCCCAGCAACATTTTTGAAAAGACTATCCTGTCCCAGTGAATTATATTGGCAATTTGTCTAAGAAATCAACGGGACATATAGATCCATGTCTATTTCTGGATTCTCTATTTTGTTCCATAAATCTCTATGTCTGTCCTTTTATCAGTGCCACACAGACTTGATAATTATAAACTTGTAAGCCTTAAAATTAAATAGTAAAATACCTTGAATTCTGTTTTCCTTAAAGTTGTTTGCGTAATTCCAGGTTCTTTGATGTTTTCATATAAAATTTATAATTAGCTTGATAACTTTTATGAAAATAAAACAGCCTGATGGAATTTTGATTGAGAATGTCTTGATTCATATCAGGAAATTTGATATCTTAATATATTGTTTTGTAATCTATGATCACTGTATATCTCTCCTCTTACTTAGATCTTTCTAGATTTCTCACAGAAATGTTTTATTTGTAGTTATTTATTTTTTTTCAGTGGAAAATAATTTTTATTGAGACCCCACCAAGTGCAAAATCTGTTCCTGGCATTAAGCTCCTTCTTCCTTTGCAATTTGGTCTTTCTTGAGTGGTCTCATGAATGCTTTCTTCTCCTTCATTGTCTGGAAGTGGCAATGGCCAAACTTGGAGGTGGTGTCAATGAACTTAAGGTCAATCTTCTCCAGAGCCTGCCATTTGGTCTGGACCAGCAAGGACTTGCAGAGGGTGAGCACTTGCTTCTTGGTTCCCACCACATAGCCTTTCAGCATGACAAAGTCATTGGTCACTTTGCCACAGTGGACAAAGCCACCCAGAGGGTTGATGCTCTTGTCAGACAGGTCATAGTCAATGGAGGCATTGTTCTTGATCAGTTTGCTGTCCGTGATAGGGTAGCCCTGGCCAATCTTATAGATCTTCTTGTTGATCTCAGTGCCATGATGGTAGCCTTTCTGGCCAGCGTGTGCCACAGAGAAGGCCACATGGGCAAGATGCCATGCCCCCATACAGGCCACCTTGCATAAGCCTCGGTGGGTCTTGTGGGGCAGCTTCTTGGTGTGCCAACAACTGGGGACCCCTTTGTAGCCTTTGCCCTTGGTCACCCCGATGACTTTGATCATCTCATCTTGCCCAAACACTTGGTTCACAGGTACCTGCTGCTCGAGCCTCTTCTGGGCCCAGTCCAGCTTCTCGGCCGCAGTGCCTCTGTTCACCTAGATCTCCATCAGGTGGGCTTTCTGGTGCAGAGGAAGCAGGCACATCTGGGTGTGAGCAATGACACGGATGACTTGGCAGTACTTTTTCATGCTGCTGAAGTCCTTCTACACCTGCTTTTTGCCATCCTCTTTCTGCCATTTCTTGCAGTACTTGGTAAAGGGCTTCTTCTTAGATTTATGTCAGTTCTTATAGAAACGCCTTTTGCACTCACTGCTGATGTGCTCAGCAAAGATGGTCTTGAAAGTCCAGATGCCTCGAAGCGTTTCTCCATATCCCACAATGCCCACAACCACCATGGGTGGTTGTCTCCACAATGGCCACAGCCTCCACCACCTCCTTCATATTCACCTTGGATCCTGGCCTATTGACTTCCCCTCACGATGTGGGTCACGCCAACCTTGTATCTCAAGAAGGCTGTGAGGTGGACCAGCTTAGAAGGGTCATCCTTAGGGAAACTCTTCACCTTCCCACAATGCCTGCAATTGCGCTTTCAAGGCAGGAAGCCGAGGGACCCGTGTCTGGGAGCGGAGAACTTTCTGTGAGATATCATGCCATCAAATCCCACTGGAGAAATGTTTCATAGTTTTAAGCACATAAGCGTTACATTTTGTTAGGCTTATTTATGAGTATTTCATATCTCAATATTATTATAAATGGTACTGTTTTCTTCATTTAAATTTTCAGTTGTTCATTGATAGAGTATAAAATTTCAATTGACTTTTATATATTGACTTTGCATTCTGTGATGGTGAAAAACTTGCTTCTCAGGTATAACAGATTTTTTGGAAGATTATTTTTTTTTTATAAATAGACAATCATGTCATCTGAAAATAAATACCGTTTAATTTCTTCTTTTTCAATTTAGCTGCCTTTTATTTACTTTCCGTACCTGATTGCACTGGCTAGGACCTACAATATTATGTTGAATACAAGTGGTGAAAGTGAACATCCTTACCTTGTTTCTGATACGATAAAGAGAGTATTAAGTCTTTCACCAGGAAGTCGGATGCTAACTGTATATATTCCAGACATGCCTTTTCTCAGGTTGAGAAAATTTCCTCATATTCCTAGTTTGTTGAGAATTTTTGAATAGATGTTAACTTTGTCAAATGCTTTTTCTGCATCTATTGAGATAAATTTTATATAATTTTGATTTTTTCTTGTTGATATTTTGAATCACACTGATTAATTTTCCAATGTTGAAACAACCTGGTATTCATGTAATAAACCCCACTTGGTCATGATATATTATCCTTCTTATATGTTGCTGGATTTGATTTACTAACATATTTTTTTCAGAATTATTTGTCAAAGTTCATGAAGGAGTTTGGTCTTTAATTTTCTCTTCTTGTAATGTCTTTGTCTGACTTGGTGTCATGGGAATTTGGGCCTCATAAAATTATTTGAAAATTTCTCTCCTCTTTTATTTTCTAGAAGAGTACTTGTAGCATTGGTTTTAGTTCTCCTTAAATGTTTATTATATATTGCAACTTTAGACATTTTTAGCCGTGGATTTTCCCTGTGCAAAATATTTTCACTGAAAATTGTATTTGTTTACTAATTATATTTGTTTGGGTTAATCTATTTTTTTCAATAAATTTTGGTAATTTTTGATTTTCAAGAATTGTGGTCCATTTTATTTATTAAATTTATTGACATAGAATTTTTAAAATATTCACTTATGCTTTAAATTTCAGAAGTATGTGTAGTGATGTCTCCTCTTTTATTTCTTATATTGGTAATTTGTGTTTCTTTGTGCTTTATTTTGTCTTCATTTGACCAACTAGAAGTATTCTTTTTTCATCTGGCAGAAAAATCATTGTTTCATTTTATTGACTTTCCTTATTGTTTATTTTAAATTTTATTGATTTCTCTTTTTTGTTTTTACTTTTATTACTTATTTATTGCTCTTGCTTTTCTTCATTCTACATGCCTTGTATCTGAAATGTTCTACTTCACCTAGTTACTTAAGGGGAAATATTTAATTATTAATTTTAGACCTTTCTTATTCTTTACTAATGTAAGCATTTAATTCTATAAAATTTCCCCCAAGCTCTACCTTAGCTGTGTCCCACAAATTTTGATATATTGTGATTCTGTTTTCATTTAATTCAAAGGGTATTTAGCATCTCTTATGCTTCCTCTTTGACCATGGGTTATTTACAAGTGTGCTGCTAAATATAGAAAAATAGAATTGAGCTGACAGGTTTTTCTTTCAATACTTTAAAGATATGCATTCACTAATATCAGGCTAACATAGATTCAGACAAAAGTATGCTGTAAATCTTATGTTTGTTCCTGTGTATGTAATATGTGATTAGCATTTGCTCTGTTTGATTTCGGTAATTGTGTCACTTCAAAAATGCTGCATAAATGGAATCACATTACATGTAATATTTGTGATTGCCTTTTTCACTAAGCATAATTCCCTTAAGTTTCATTTAAGTTCTTGCATGTATCAAAAGCTCATTCCTGTTCATTGCTGAGTAGTATTCCCTGGTGTAGAGGTACAGTTTAATCATTAACCTATTGAAGGGCATTTGCACTGATTCAATTTTTGATAATTGCAAGTAAAGTTACTCTGAACATTCATCTACAGGATTTTGTGTGAACATAAGTGTCCATTTTCCTGAGATAAATGCCCAAGAGTGCAATTGCTGTGTCATATGGTAATTGTATGAACAGTTTCCTCAGAAACTGCCAAACTGATTTTAGTTTCTGTACTATCTTATAGTACTACCAACAATGTATCAATTATCTAGGTGCACTGCATCCTCATCAGAATTTTATGTTGTTACAATTTCTTATATTTTAGCCATTTTAGTAAATGTGTTTTAAGTTGCATCTCTCTGTGGCTTTCATTCATATTTCCTCCAATGGCTAATGATGTTGAACATACATTCATATGCTTGTTTGCCACATATATAGCCTCTTCAGTAAAATGTCTCTCATATATTTTGCCTATTCTCTAACTATATTGTTTACTTTCTGATGTTAAGCTTCAAGAATTCTTTATATATTCTAGATGCAAGTTTTTTTTCAGATATGCAGCATGCAGATATTTTTGTCTAATGTGTAGCTTGTGTTTTCACCCTCTTATAGTGGTTTTTGGAAGAGCAGAAGTCTGTAATTTTGATGAAGTCCAATTCATAAAATTTTCTTGGACATTTTCAGTGTCAAGTCTAAGAATTCCTTGCCTAGCCCTAGATCCTGAAGTTTTTCTCCTACTTTTTCACTAAAAGCTTTCTAGTTTTATGATTAACATTTAAGTTTCTGGTTTATTTTGAGGTAGTTTTTGTATAAGGTGTGAGACTTCAGGGAGGAGCTGTATATCTTTTGCGTATGTATGTTCAATTGTTCTGAGAAAATATGTTGAAAAGACCATTTTTTTCTCTAATGAATTGCTTAATGCCATTGTAAAAGATTAGTTGGGCACATATGTTCATCTCTTTCTAGGTTCCTTTTTCTACTTCATTAATGCCTGTGTATGTCTCTTGCACAATATCACCGACTTGATTAGTATAGCTATCTAATATCTTGAAATTTTGTATACTCAGTCCTATAAATTTATTTTCAAAATTGTTTTAGTTATTTTCATTCCATTGATTTTTATATAAATGTTATTTTATTTTTATACTTTAAAAAATTTAAATGTGCATATATAGTAGGTGTATATATTTATGGTGTACATGAGATGTGTTGATATAGTATGCAATGCATAATAATTACACCATGAAAAATGGGGTATCTATCCCCTCAAGCATTTATTCTTTGTGTTACAAACAATTCAATTGTATAATTTTAGTTATCTTAAAATATACAATTAAATTATTATTGACTATAGTTACCGTGATGTGCTAGCAAATACTAGATTTCATTTGTATTAGTCTGTTTTCACAATGCTGATAAGCACATAGCTGAAACTGGGAAATTTATAAAGTGAAAGAGGTTTAATGGACTCACAGTTCCATATGGCTGGGGAGCCCTCACAATCATAGTAGAAAGTGAAAGGCACATCTTACATGATGGCAGACAAGACAGAAAATGAGAGCCAAGCAAAAAAGAATACCCCTTATAAAACCATCAGATCTTGTGACACTTATTCACTACCACGAGAGCAGTATGGGGAAAACTGCCCTAATGATTCAATTATCTTCCACTGGGTTCCCCCCACAACATGGAAGCTACAATTCAGGATGAGATTTGGGTGGCGACAAAGCCATACCATATCATCATTTGTTCGTTCTATTATTTTTGTACCCATTAACCATCTCCATCTTCCCCCCATCCTCCCATTACTCTTTCCAGTATTTGACAACCATATTTCTACCACCACCATGAATTCAATTGTTTGGATTTTTAGATCCCACAAACAAGTGAGAACATGTGATGTTTGTATTTCCTTGCACGGCTTATTTTACATAACACAGTGGCCTCCAGTTCCATCCATGTTGTTACCAATGACAGGATCGTATTATTTTTTATAGCTGAATAGTACTCTGTTGTGTCTATGTGCCATATTTTCTGTATCCATTCTTCTGTTTGATGGACACTTAGGTTTCTTTCAAATCCTGGATATTGTAGACAGTGCTGCAACAAACACGGGAGTGCAGATATCTCTTTGATACACTGATTTCTTTCCATTTAATATACACCCAGCAGTAGGATTGATGTATCATATGCTAGCTCCATTTTTAGTATTTTGAGGAGCCTCCATACTGTTCTCTGTTGTGGCTGTATTAATTTACAATAGCACCAACAATGTACAAGGGCTCCACTTTCTCCACATCCTCACCAGCATTTGTTATTGCCTGTCTTTTGAATATAAGCCTTTTTAACTGGGGTTAGATGGCGTTGCATCGTAATATTCATTTGCATTTCTCTGATGATCAATGATGTTGAGCTCCATTTAATATAACTGTCATTTTTACGTCTTCTTTCTTTTAAAGATTTATTTATATATTTATTTTTAATTTTTACGGGTACATAGCAGGTGTACATATTTATGGGGTACGTGAGATGTTTTGATAAAGGCATGCAATGTGAAATAAGCACATTAGGGAGAATGGGGTATCCATCCCCTCAAGCATTTATCCTTTGTGTTACAAACAATCCAATTATACTCTAAGTTATTTTTAAAAGTAATATTAAGTTATCATTGATTTTTGTCACCCTATTGTGCTATCAAATAGTAGGTCTTATTCATTCTTTCTATTTTTTGTACCCATTAACAATCCCCACATCCTTTCCCACTGTTCCAGTATACTTCTTAGCTTTTGCTAACCATCTTTCTACTCGCTATATCCATGAGTTCAATTGTTTTGATTTTTAGATCCCACAAGTGAGTGAAAACATACAATGTTTGTCTTTCTGTGCCTGGCTTATTTCACTTAACACAATGATCTCCAATTCCATCCATATTGTTGAAAATGACTGTATCTAATTCTCTTTTATAGCTAAATAGTATTTTATTGTGTATATGTACCACATTTTCCTTATTTATCTGTTGATGGACACTTAGTTTACATCCAATCTAAGCTATTGTAAACAGGGCTGCAATAGACGTAGGGGTGCACCTATCTTACCAATATACTGATTTCCTTTTTGAGGGGTTATGTACCCAGCAGTGGGTTTGCTGGATGATATGGTACCTTAATTTTTAGTTTTTTTGAAGAACCTCCAAACTGTTTTTCACAGTGGTTGTACTAACTTACATTCCCATCAACAGTGTACAAGGGTTCCTTTTTCTCAACATCTGTGCAAGCATTTGTTATTACCTGTCTTCTGGATACAAGCCATTTTAACTGGGGTGATGTTATATCTCATTGTAATTTTGGCTTGCATTGCCCTGATGATCAATGATATTGAATAACTTTTCACATGTCGGTTTGCCTTTTGTATGCCTTCTTTTGAGAAATGTCTGTTCAAATCTTTGGCTCGTTTTTTGGTTGAATTATTAGATTTTTTTCTATAGATTTTTTTCATTCTTCCGTATATGGATATCTCATATTTCCATCACTATTTATTGAAGAGGCTGTCTTTTCCCTAGTGTATGTTCTTGGCATTTGCCTAAACCGAGTTAACTGTAGGTTTGTGCATTTGTTTGTGGGTTCTCTATTTTGTCCTATTGCTCTATGTGTCTGTTTTTATGCCAGTATCATACTCCTTTGGTTACTATAGCTCTATAGTATAATTTGAAGTCAGGTAATGAAATTCCTCCAGATTTTTTTCTTTTTGATTAGAATAGGTTTGCCTATTCTATGTCTCTTGTAGTTCCATATGAATTTTAGGATAGCTATCTCTATATTTGTGAAGAATGTCATTGGTATTTTGATAGAAATTGCTTTGAATCTGTAGATTCCTTTGGGTTGTATGGACATCTTCACAATATTGATTCTTGCAATCCATGAACTTGGGATATTTTTCCATTTTTTGGTGTCCCCTTAAATTTCTTTTATCAGTGTTTTATAGATTTTATTACATACATCTTTCCCTTCTTTGGTTAATTCCTAGGTATTTAATTGTATGTTTGGCTATTGTAATGGAATTAGTTTTTTGAATTCTTTTTCACATTGTTCTCTGTTGACATATAGAAATGCTACGGTTTTTGTGTATCAATTTTGTATCCTGCAACTTTACTGAATTTGTTATTAGTTCTAATAGATTCCTTATGTAGTCTTTAGGTTTTTTCAAATATAAGATTATATCACCTGTAAGCAAAAATAATTTGACTTTCTTATTGCCAGTTTGGAGGCCATTTATGTCTTTCTGTTGTCCAATTGCTCTAGCTAAGAGTGCTAGTACTATGTTGAATAACAGTGGTGATAGTGGGCATCCTTGTCGACTTCAAGATCTTAGAGAAAAAGCTTTCAGCTTTTTCCCATTCAGGGTGATACTAGCTGTGGGTCTGCCATATATGGCTTTTATTATGTTGTGGTATGTTCCTTCTATCCACAGTTTTTTAAGGGTTTTTACCATGAAGCGATATTGAATTTAATCCAATTATTTTTCAGCATCAAGTGGAATGATCATATGGATCTTATCCTTTATTATGTTGATACGATGTATCATGTTGATTGATTTGCACATGCTGAACCACCCGTGCATCCAAGAGATAAATCCCACTTCGTCATGATGGATGATCTTTTGAATGTATTGTTGAATTCAGTTTGCTAGTATTTTGTTGAGGATTTATGCATCAATATTCATCAGGTATATTGACCTGTAGCTTTCTTTTTTTAATGTGTCTTTGTCTGGTTTGGGTATCAGGGTAATACTGGTCTCATAGCATATAAGTCTACTTGGTCGTGGTAAATTGACTTTGTCATGTGCTGCTAGATTGGATTTGCTGGTATTTTGTTAAGTATTTTTACATCTATGTTTATCAGGGATATTAGCCTGTAGTTTTCTCTTTTTTTGTTGTGTCTTTGCAAGATTTTGGTATCAGAGTGATACTGGGTTCATAGAATGAGTTATAGAGGATTTCATCTATCTCCATTTTTTTTGTGTGTAATGGTTTAAATAGGATTGGTAATGGATGATCTTTTTATGTCAGGCAGAACTGGACTGTAAATTCATCTGGTCCAGGGCTGTTTTTGCTTGGTAGGTTTTGTATTACTGATTCAATCTTGGAACTCGATATTGGTCCCTTCATGGTTTCAATTTCTTCCTTACTCAGTGTTGGGAGGTTGTGTGTTTCCAAAACTGTATCCACTTTCTCTAGGTTTTCTAATTTGTTTTTTTTTATTTTTATTATTATTATACTTTAGGTTTTATGGAACATGTGCGCAATGTGCAGGTAATTTACATATGTATACATGTGCCATGCTGGTGCGCTGCACCCACTAACTCGTCATCTAGCATTAGGTATATCTCCCAGTGCTATCCCTCCCCCCTCCCCCCACCCCACAACAGTCCGCGAAGTGTGATGTTCCCCTTCATGTGTCCATGTGTTCTCATTGTTCAATTCCCACCTATGGGTGAGAATATGCGGTGTTTGGTTTTTTGTTCTTGTGATAGTTTACTGAGAATGATGATTTCCAATTTCATCCATGTCCCTACAAAGGACATGAACTCATCATTTTTTATGGCTGCAAAGTATTCCATGGTGTATATGTGCCACATTTTCTTAATCCAGTCTATCCTTGTTGGACATTTGGGTTGGTTCCAAGTCTTTGCTATTGTGAATAATGCCGCAATAAACATACGTGTGCATGTGTCTTTGTAGCAGCATGATTTATAGTCCTTTGGGTATATACCCAGTAATGGGATGGCTGGGTCGAATGGAATTTCTAGTTCTAGATCCCTGAGGAATCGCCACACTGACTTCCACAAGGGTTGAACTAGTTTACAATCCCACCAACAGTGTAAAAGTGTTCCTATTTCTCCAC
Organism: Pongo pygmaeus; assembly: GCF_028885625.2. NCBI lineage: Eukaryota > Metazoa > Chordata > Mammalia > Primates > Hominidae > Pongo > Pongo pygmaeus. Next base: position 126,737,566 of record NC_072396.2, on the reverse strand, counting down.
ATCCTCTCCAGCACCTGTTGTTTCCTGACTTTTTAATGATTGCCATTCTAACTGGTGTGAGATGGTATCTCATTGTGGTTTTGATTTGCATTTCTCTGATGGCCAGTGATGGTGAGCATTTTTTCATGTGTTTTTTGGCTGCATAAATGTCTTCTTTTGAGAAGTGTCTGTTCATGTCCTTCGCCCACTTTTTGATGGGGTTGTTTGTTTTTTTCTTGTAAATTTGTTGGAGTTCATTGTAGATTCTGGATATTAGTCCTTTGTCAGATGAGTAGGTTGCGAAAATTTTCTCCCATTTTATAGGTTGCCTGTTCACTCTGATGGTAGTTTCTTTTGCTGTGCAGAAGCTCTTTAGTTTAATTAGATCCCATTTGTCAATTTTGGCTTTTGTTGCCATTGCTTTTGGTGTTTTAGATATGAAGACCTTGCCCATGCCTATGTCCTGAATGGTAATACCTAGGTTTTCTTCTAGGGTTTTTATGGTTTTAGGTCTAACATTTAAGTCTTTAATCCATCTTGAATTGATTTTTGTAGAAGGTGTAAGGAAGGGATCCAGTTTCAGCTTTCTACATATGGCTAGCCAGTTTTCCCAGCACCATTTATTAAATAGGGAATCCTTTCCCCATTGCTTGTTTTTCTCAGGTTTGTCAAAGATCAGATAGTTGTAGATATGTGGCATTAGTTCTCACGGCTCTGTTCTGTTTGATTGATCTATATCTCTGTTTTGGTACCAGTACCATGCTGTTTTGGTTACTGTAGCCTTGTAGTATAGTTTGAAGTCAGGTAATGTCATGCCTCCAGCTTTGTTCTTTTGGCTTAGGATTGACTTGGCGATGCGGGCTCTTTTTTGGTTCCATATGAACTTTAAAGTAGTTTTTTCCAATTCTGTGAAGAAAGTCATTGGTAGCTTGATGGGGATGGCATTGAATCTGTAAATTACCGTGGGCAGTATGGCCATTTTCACGATATTGATTCTTCCTACCCATGAGCATGGAATGTTCTTCCATTTGTTTGTATCCTCTTTTATTTCCTTGAGCAGTGGTTTGTAGTGCTCCCTGAAGAGGTCCTTCACATCCCTTGTAAGTTGGATTCCTAGGTATTTTATTCTCTTTGAAGCAATTGTGAATGGGAGTTCACTCATGATTTGGCTCTCTGTTTGTCTGTTATTGATGTATAAGAATGCTTGTGATTTTTGTACATTGATTTTGTATCCTGAGACTTTGCTGAAGTTGCTTATCAGCTTAAGAAGATTTTGGGCTGAGACAATGGGGTTTTCTACATATACAATCATGTCATCTGCAAACAGGGACAATTTGACTTCCTCTTTTCCTAACTGAATACCCTTTATTTCCTTCTCCTGCCTAATTGCCCTGGCCAGAACTTCCAACACTATGTTGAATAGAAGTGGTGAGAGAGGGCATCCCTGTCTTGTGCCAGTTTTCAAAGGGAATGCTTCCAGTTTTTGCCCATTCAGTATGATATTGGCTGTGGGTTTGTCACAGATAGCTCTTATTATTTTGAGATACGTCCCATCAATACCTAATTTAGTGAGAGTTTTTAGCATGAAGGGTTGTTGAATTTTGTCAAAGGCCTTTTCTGCATCTATTGAGATAATCATGTGGTTTTTGTCTTTGGTTCTGTTTATATGCTGGATTACATTTATTGATTTGCGTATATTGAACCAGCCTTGCATCCCAGGGATGAAGCCCACTTGATCATGTTGGATAAGCTTTTTGATGTGCTGCTGGATTCGGTTTGCCAGTATGTTATTGAGGATTTTTGCATCAACGTTCATCAAGGATATTGGTCTAAAATTCTCTTTTTTGGTTGTGTCTCTGCCCGGCTTTGGTATCAGGATGATGCTGGCCTCATAAAATGAGTTAGGGAGGATTCCCTCTTTTTCTGTTGATTGGAATAGTCTCAGAAGGAATGGTACTAGTTCCTCCTTGTACCTCTGGTAGAATTCGGCTGTGAATCCATCTGGTCCTGGACTCTTTTTGGTTGGTAAGCTATTGATTATTGCCACAATTTCAGCTCCTGTTATTGGTCTATTCAGAGATTCAACTTCTTCCTGGTTTAGTCTTGGGAGGGTGTATGTGATGAGGAATTTATCCATTTCTTCTAGATTTTCTAGTTTATTTGCATAGAGGTGTTTATAGTATTCTCTGATGGTAGTTTGTATTTCTGTGGGATCGGTGGTGATATCCCCTTTATCATTTTTTATTGCATCTATTTGATTCTTCTCTCTTTTTTTCTTTATTAATCTTGCTAGCGGTCTATCAATTTTGTTGATCCTTTCAAAAAACCAGCTCCTGGATTCATTAATTTTTTGAAGGGTTTTTTGTGTCTCTATTTCCTTCAGTTCTGCTCTGATTTTAGTTATTTCTTGCCTTCTGCTAGCTTTTGAATGTGTTTGCTCTTGCTTTTCTAGTTCTTTTAATTGTGATGTTAGGGTGTCAATTTTGGATCTTTCCTGCTTTCTCTTGTGGGCATTTCGTGCTATAAATTTCCCTCTACACACTGCTTTAAATGCATCCCAGAGATTCTGGTATGTTGTGTCTTGGTTCTCGTTGGTTTCAAAGAACATCTTTATTTCTGCCTTCATTTCGTTATGTACTCAGTAGTCATTCAGGAGCAGGTTGTTCAGTTTCCATGTAGTTGAGTGGTTTGGAGTGAGATACCTAATCCTGAGTCCTAGCTTGATTGCACTGTGATCTGAGAGATAGTTTGTTATAATTTCTGTTCTTTTACATTTATTGAGGAGAGCTTTACTTCCAAGTATGTGGTCAATTTTGGAATAGGTGTAGTGTGGTGCTGAAAAAAATGTATATTCTGTTGATTTGGGGTGGAGAGTTCTGTAGTTGTCTATTAGGTCTGCTTGGTGCAGAGCTGAGTTCAATTCCTGGGTATCCTTGTTGACTTTCTGTCTCGTTGATCTGTCTAATGTTGACAGTGGGGTGTTAAAGTCTCCCATTATTAATCTGTGGGAGTCTAAGTCTCTTTGTAGGTCACTCAGGACTTGCTTTATGAATCTTGGTGCTCCTGTATTGGGTGCATATATATTTAGGATACTTAGCTCTTCTTGTTGAATTAATCCCTTTACCATTATGTAATGGCCTTCTTTGTCTCTTTTGATCTTTGTTGGTTTAAAGTCTGTTTTATCAGAGACTAGGATTGCAACCCCTGCCTTTTTTTTTTTTTTTCCATTTGCTTGGTAGATCTTCCTCCATCCTTTTATTTTGAGCCTATGTGTGTCTCTGCACGTGAGATGGGTTTCCTGAATACAGCACACTGATGGGTCTTGAGTCTTTATCCAATTTGCCAGTCTGTGTCTTTTAATTGGAGCATTTAGTCCATTTACATTTAAAGTTAATATTGTTATGTGTGAATTTGATCCTGTCATTATGATGTTAGCTGGTTATTTTGCTTGTTAGTTGACGCAGTCTCTTCCTAGTCTCGATGGTCTTTACATTTGGGCATGATTTTGCAGTGGCTGGTACAGGTTGTGCCTTTCCATGTTTAGCACTTCCTTCAGGAGCTCTTTTAGGGCAGGCCTGGTGGTGACAAAATCTCTCAGCATTTGCTTGTCTGTAAAGTATTTTATTTCTCCTTCACTTATGAAGCTTAGTTTGGTTGGATATGAAATTCTGGGTTGAAAATTCTTTTCTTTAAGAATGTTGAATATTGGCCCCCACTCTCTTCTGGCTTGTAGGGTTTCTGCCGAGAGATCCACTGTTAGTCTGATGGGCTTCCCTTTGATGGTAACCCGACCTTTCTCTCTGGCTGCCCTTAACATTTTTTCCTTCATTTCAACTTTGGTGAATCTGACAATTATGTGTCTTGGAGTTGCTCTTCTCGAGGAGTATCTTTGTGGCGTTCTCTGTATTTCCTGAATCTGAATGTTGGCCTGCCTTGCTAGATTGGGGAAGTTCTCCTGGATAATATCCTGCAGAGTGTTTTCCAACTTGTTTCCATTCTCCCCGTCACTTTCAGGTACCCCAATCAGACGTAGATTTGGTCTTTTCACATAGTCCCGCATTTCTTGGAGGCTTTGCTCGTTTCTTTTTATTCTTTTTTCTCTAAACTTCCCTTCTCACTTCATTTCATTCATTTCATCTTCCAGGGCTGATACCCTTTCTTCCATTTGATCGCATCAGCTCCTGAGGCTTCTGCATTCTTCACGTAGTTCTCGAGCCTTGGTTTTCAGCTCCATCAGCTCCTTTAAGCACTTCTCTGTATTGGTTATTCTAGTTGTACATTCTTCTAAAATTTTTTCAAAGTTTTCAACTTCTTTGCCTTTGGTTTGAATATCCTCCCATAGCTCAGAGTAATTTGATCGTCTGAAGCCTTCTTCTCTCAGCTCCTCAAAGTCCTTCTCCATCCAGCTTTGTTCCGTTGCTGGTGAGGAACTGCGTTCCTTTGGAGGAGGAGAGGTACTCTGCTTTTTAGAGTTTCCAGTTTTTCTGCTCTGTTTTTTCCCCATCTTTGTGGTTTTATCTACTTTTGGTCTTTGATGATGGTGATGTACAGATGGGTTTTTGGTGTGGATGTCCTTTCTGTTAGTTTTCCTTCTAACAGACAGGACCCTCAGCTGCAGGTCTGTTGGAGTACCTGGCCGGCCGTGTGAGGTGTCAGTCTGTCCCTGCTGGGGGATGCCTCCCAGTTAGACTGCTCGGGGGTCAGGGGTCAGGGACCCACTTGAGGAGGCAGTTTGCCCGTTCTCAGATCTCCAGCTGCGTGCTGGGAGAACCACTGCTCTCCTCAAAGCTGTCGGACAGGGACATTTAAGTCTGCAGAGGTTACTGCTGTCTTTTTGTTTGCCTGTGCCCTGCCCCCAGAGGTGGAGCCTACAGAGGCAGGCAGGCCTCCTTGAGCTGTGGTGGGCTCCACCCGGTTCAAGCTTCCTGGCTGCTTTGTTTACCTAAGCGAGCCTGGGCAATGGTGGGCGCCCCTCCCCCAGCCTCGCTGTAGACTTCTGTTTGATCTCAGACTGCTGTGCTAGCAATCAATGAGACTTCGTGGGCATAGGACCCTCTGAGCCAGGTGCGGGCTATAATCTCCTGGGGCACCGTTTCCTAAGCCCGTCAGAAAAGCACAGTATTCGGGTGGGAGTGGTCCGATTTTCCAGGTGCCGTGTGTCACCCCTGGAAAGGGAACTCCCTGACCCCTTGTGCTTCCCAAGTGAGGCAATGCCTCGCCCCTGCTTTGGCTGGCACACAGTGCACTCACCCACTGACCTGCGCCCACTGTCTGGCACTCCCTAGTGAGATGAACACGGTACCTCAGATGGAAATGCAGAAATCAACCGTCTTCTGCTTCGCTCATGCTGGGAGCTGTCGACCAGAGCTGTTCCTATTCGGCCATCTTGGCTCCTCCCCTGGGTTTTCTAATTTGTTTACATAGAGGTGTTCATTGTAGTCTCTGAGGATCTTTTGTTTTTCTGTGGGATCAGTTGTAATATCACCTTTGTCATTTCTGCTTGTGCTTATTTGTATCTTCTCACTTTTTTCTTTCTTAATCTAGCTAGTGGTCAATTGATCTTGTTTATTCTTGCAAAGAGCCTACTTTTTGTTTGTCTCAGTTCTATTCAGTTCTCCTCTGAGTTTTGTTATTTCCTTTCTTCTGCTAGCTTTGGGATTAGTTTGTTCTTATTTTTCTAGTTCCTCTATATGTGATGTTAGATACTTAATTTGAGATTTTTCTAGCTTCTTGATGTAGGCATTCAGCATCATAAACTTTCCTCCAAACACTGCTTTTGCTGCATTCCAGAAATATTGGTATGTTGTGTCTCTGTTTTTATTTATTCCAAAGAATTTTAAAATTTTTTATTTAATTTTATTGTTTACACAGTGTGATCCAGGAGCATGTCGTTTAATTTCTCTTTAAGTGTGTAACTTTGAGAGATCTTATTTTTTGTATTGATTTGTATTTTTATTCCAATGTGGTTTGCAAGTATGTTTGGTATTTTTTTTTTTTGTTTTTTAAGCTATTGAAACTTGCTTTATAGCCAAGCATGTGGTCTATTTTAGAGAATATTCCATGTGCAGGTGAGAAGAATGTATATTCTGTGGTTTATGGGTGAAGTAATTTGTAGATGTCTGTTAGGTCCAATTGGTCAAGTGTCAAATTTAAGTCTAGAATTTCTTTTTTAGTCTTCTGTTTTAATGATCTCTCTAATGCTGTCAGTGAGGTGTTGAAGTCCCCACTCTTATTGTGTGGCTCTGTGAGTCTTATTGTAGGTCTAGAAGTACTTATTTTATGAATCTGGTTGTTCTAATGTTCGGTGCATATGTATGTATGATAGTTAAGTCATCATGTTGAATTTAACCCTTTATCATTTTGTAGTGTCCTTCTTTGTCCTTTGTTAATCTTTTTGGTTTAAAATCCATTTTGTCTAAGAATAGCAACTCCCGTTCTTTTTTGTTTTGCATTCGCATGATTGATCTCTCTTCAACCCTTACCTTGATTCTATGTGTGTCATTATGTGGGAAATGGGTCTCTGGAAGGCAGCTGGTGAATAATTCTTGTTTTTTAAAAAAATTCAAACCTGACACTTTGTCTTTTAAGGAGGGGGTTAAGACCATTTATGTTCAAGTTTAATGTTGATATGTGAGATGTTGCTCCTATTGTAAAGTTGTCAGCTGGTGGTTTTGCAGTTCCTATTGTGTAGTTGCTTTAAAGAGTCTGTGGGTATGTACCTAGGTGTGGTTGTATGGTAGCAAGAACACTCTTAAGAATTGCTTGGAAGGCTAGCCCAATGGTAATGAATTCTCTTAGTCTGAAAAAGATGTTATTTCTCTTTTGCTTATGAAGCTTAGTTTGGTGTGGTATAAAATTCTTGATTTAATTTTATTTTCTTTGAGAATGCTGAAAATAGGTCCCCAGTCTCTTCTGGCATGTACAGTTTCTTCTGAAATGTCCTCTGTTAGCCTAATGGACTTCTCTTTGTATATGATCTAACCCTTTGCTGTAGTTGCCTTTAAGATTTTTTTCTTTAGTTTGACCCTGAATACTCTGGTGACTATGTATGTTGGTAATATTCATTTTGATTGTATCTAGCAGGTGTTTTCTGGATTTCTTGTATTTGGATATCTACCTCTCTAGGAAGATTAGGAAAATTTTCTTGAATTATTCTTTCAAATTTGTTTTCCAGGTTGTTCAGTTTTTTTCTTCTTTATCAGGAATGCCAATAATTCATAGGGTGGTCACTTTACATAATCTCATATTTCTTGGAGGCTTTGTTTATTTTATAAATTCTTTTTCCTTAGTTTTGTTTAACTGGGTTAGTTTGAAAAACCAAGCTTAAATTTCTGAAATTCTTTCTTCTGCTTGAACTAGTCTATTGATAAAACTTTCATTTGTTGTTTGAAATTTTTAGTGAGTTTTTCAGTTCCAGTAGCTCTGATTGATTCTTTTTCAGATGTTTACCACTTACTATATTTTTTGGACTTATTTCCAGACTATTACCTTCCTTTATTTCCAGACTATTCAAGGTCAAACTAAAAAAAAAAAAAATCTTAAAGGCAAACTAGAGCAAAGGGTTAGATTATGTAAAAGAGAAGCCCATTAGGCTAACAGAGAACTTCTCAGCAGAAACTGTATGTGCCAGAAGAGACTGTGGGCCTATTTTCAGCATTCTCAAAGAAAAGAAAATTTAACCAAGAATTTTATACCATGCCGAACTAAGCTTCATAAACGAAAGAGAAATAACATCTTTTTCAGACAGGCAGTCACTCAGGGAATTTATTACCATTGGGCTTGTCTTCCAAGCAATTCTTAAGAGTGTTCTAAACATGAAAACACAAGAATAATACCTACTACCATACAGCCACACCTAGGTACATACCCACAGACTTGCAACTACTCAATAGGAACTGCAAAACAACCAGCTGACAACTTTACAGCTTTACAGGTTTCTTAGTCCTGATTTTCAACTATGTTTTGGATCTTATTGCGTGTCCCTGTAATCTATGCTTTGAATTCTCCATATGTAATCTATGTTCCTCCATTTTGGTTAGAGACCACCTCAAGAGAGCTAGAGTTAACCTTTGGTGGTGTGACAACATTCAGATTTTTCATGGTGGCAGAATTCTTATGCTGAGTTCTCATCTGGAGAAGGTTGTGTTGGGTAGAATATTTTTCCTTTGTTTCTATAGTCCTGTGCATTTCTGTCAGCAGGTTTTGTTTTGGGCTGTGAGGTTCAATCTACAGGCTAGTAGATGGCATTGACAACTAAGAACCAGTTGCCATACAAGCAGATAGGTATGAACCTGATCTTTGTTTACTGTGAGGTGCTTTCTGGTTTTTAGGTAAATGGCTGGACTGCGGGGTGTCCAGTGCCCTGAACTTCCTGTTCTATGGGGGTGGTGGGACAGAGCTGAACAGAACTGGAGCCCCTGACTTGCCAACAAATATTCCAATGGTGAGTGCAGGCACCACCTGCTATGAGAGTGGCTGAGAGGAGCTCATGGTGAAGTGCACTGAGTTATCTGCAGGGGGTAGGATTGTGAGGTGGTTGCACTGGCTCCTCATCTTTGATAGGCAGGAATGCAATCTAATTCCCTAACCTACCTGTGTTCCAGTGCTTGTGATTCCTATTTCAGATGCACACTGTAGTCTCTCAACCATAATGTGCCTGAGAGTCATGTGGAATGCCTGTTTTGTGACTTTCGATGGGTGTGGTTTCAGGTCATAACCTTATCACTCAATCTGATACAGATAGCTTTATGGCATGCCTGTTCTTCAATGTGGCAGTACTGCTGTTTTTTGTAAAGCAGGAGGGCTCCACTTTTTGGCCCATGTGAGTAGGTTTTGATCATGGTGGCGTCAGTTGGTTGGGTCAGCCCTGGGGGAAGTGGTCAGGTACCCACAGAGTTGAAATGGGACAGGTAGTTTCCCAGTTCCCAGGCCCCTAGATGGCCTGCTGAATAGTGTGTATGAGTCCTGAAGGGGCTAGACTGGGGTTTTGCTAGCCCAGAGTTCAAGTACTGGCCATGATGTGGAGGCAGGCTTGTCCTTGGGTCGCTGACCAAGCTGTCTGGCAGAAGCAGGTGGAATGCTTAGGTGGTAGAAGCCTGAGGGTGTATCACAGGCCTGTGGGTGTTGGGTTTTCACAAAGGCTCTGGGATCCAGGTGAAATGTTCAGGTGAGGGCAGGGTGACTATGCTGTGGGCCTTTCACTGGGGAGGGCAGCATCCCTTAGCTAGGACAATGAAGACTGACAGCTGTGAGACGTGTAACACGCTCACATTTCCTTCCCACCCAAACAATGCTGAATGTCACTGTTGCGGCCCACAAAGGTGTCAAGCATTGTCTGTTACCTCTGGGAATTTTGCTCCAAATGAATGCAGAGCTGTGCCCCACCACAGTGCACTAGCTGGGGTGAAGTTGCTGCACTGGAAGCCTAAGCTGGCTTTCCTCATGTTAGGGAGCTTCTCCAAGTTCCATGTCAGTCTTGTGTGGGTGAATGCCTGTCTTCACTCCTCTCTGTTCTTGATGGGTCCCCTCATTTCCTTGCTGAATCCTGATGTGGTCTCTTAGACAATTGACTTGAAGAGCTAGTATTTACTTGCCACTTTATTTCCGCTCCATGAGAGTCGCATACACTAGCTGCTTCTAGTCAGCTATATTGACCCTCAAATCCAAGTTTTTTTTGTTGTTGTTCTTTTAGCACTTTAAGTATATCATCCCACTCGCATCCATGATTTCCAAAGGAAAGTGCACGCTAATCTTAATAAAGATCCCTTGTATGTAATCTGATAAGTTGCTTCTTCTTGATGCTTTCAAAATCCTCTATGTCTTTGACTTTTGACAATTTTACTGTAAAGCGTCTTAGTGTGATCTCTATTAGTTTATCCTGCTTAAAGTTTGTTGAGCTTCTTGGATAGGTCAATTTATTTCTGTCATTATTGTGGGAAGTGTTTAGATTTTATTTCTTTAATTATTCTTTCTGCCAAATTTTCTCTATTCTCTCCCTCTGGGACTGACATTATCTGCACTTTGCTATGCTTCATGGTGTCCCATAGGTCTTTTAGGCCCTGTTCATTTATTTCACTTTTCTCTGCTCTACAGACAGGATAATATCAATTGCCATATATATATGTGTGTGTGTGTATACACACACACACACACATATATATATATATAGAGAGAGAGAGAGAGAGAGAGAGAGTCTCACTCTGTAGCCAGGCTGGAGTGCAGTGGCATGATCTCAGCTCAGTACAACCTCCGCCTCCCCGGTTCAAGTGATTCTCCTGCCTCAGCCTCCTGAGTAGCTGAGAATACAGGCATGCGCCACCACGCCCAGCTAATTTTTGTATTTTTAGTAGAGACAGGGTTTCACCATATTGGCCAGGATGGTCTTGATCTCTTGACCTCATGATCTGCCCGCCTTGGCCTCCGAAAGTGCTGGGATTACAGGCATGAGCCACTGCTCCCGGCCTCAATTCCCATATCTTAAAGTTCACTGATTCTTTCTCCTTCTTATTCCAACCTGCCCTGAACCCTTGTAATACTTTTTCTTTTTTCATTTTAGTTATTGTACTTTTCATTATCAAGGATTTGTATTTGATTCCTTTTATCATTTCAATTTTAATTGATATTCTTATTTTGTTCATATATAGTTTTAAGGACATTTTATTTTAAATATCGGTATAGTAAGTCCAATGTTTGGGCTTTCTCAGTGATAGCTGATGTCAATTTATTTTGTTCCTTTTAATTGAACATACAGTCGTATGCCTTTGTTTGCCTCATAATTTTTTGTTGAAAACTAGATATTTTTATATTGTAATATGGTAACAATGGAAATTACATTTTCTCCATATCCCAAGGTTTGCTAGTTTTTTGTTGTTGTTGCAATTTGTAGTAGTCCATTTTCTAGTGAATTTTTCCAACTATTTTTATAGATGTTACATTCTTTGTCATGTGTGATCACTAGAGTCTCTGTTCCTTAGTTCATGGTAAGTTAAAAAACAGCAAACAATATAATTTGGCTGTGTCCCCACTCAAATTTCATCCTGAGTTGTAGCTTTCATAATCCCCACATGTTGTGGGGAGGTAATTTAATCGTGGAGGCAGGTTTTCCCTGTGCCATTCTCGTGGTAAAGAATAAGTCTCATAAGACCTTTCATAATCTCCACATGTTGTGGGGAGGTAATTGAATTGTGGAGGCAGGTTTTCCCTGTGCTGTTCTCATGGTAATGAATAAGTCTCAGAGACCTTCATAGCAGCCCCTTACATTACAGGCCTGGAGGCCTAGGAGGAAAACATAGTTTCCCAGGCCAGGCCCAGGGCTTTCTTGCCATGTGCAGCCTAGAGACATAGTTCCCTGCATCCTAGTTGCCCCAGCCATGGCTAAAAGGGACCAAGGTACAGCTCAGGCCATGGCTTCAAAGGGTGCAAGCCCCAAGCCATGGCAACACTCATGTGCTAATGAGCACAGAAGTCAAGACTTGAGGTTTGGGAACCTCTGCCTGGATTTCAGAGGATGTATGAAAATGCCTGGGTGGCCAGGCAGAGGGATGCTGGAGGAGTGGAGCACTCATGGAGAACATCTGCTAGGGCAGTTCAGAAGGGAATTGTGGGGTGGGAGCCCACACAGAGCTCCCACTGGGGCACTGCCTAGTGGAGCTGTGAGAAAAGGGCCACCATCTTCCAGACCTCAGAATAGTAGATCCACCAACAAGTTGCGCTGCGCACGTGGAAAAGCCAGAGACACTCAACACAAACGCATGAAAGTGGCTAGAAGGGGGGCTGTACTCTGCAAAGCCATAGGGGCAGAGCTTCCCAAGGCTGTGGGAGTCCATCTCTTGCATCAGCATGACCTGGATGTGAGGCATAGAGTCAAAAGTGATCGTTTTGGAACTTTATGGTTTAAGGACTGCCCTGCTGGATTTTGGAATTGCACGGGGCCTGTAGCCCCTTTGTTTTGGCCAATTTCTCCCATTTGGAATGGGTGTGTTTACCCAATGCCTGTACCCTCATTGTATCTAGGAAGTAACTAACTTGCTTTTGATTTTACAGGCATATAGGCAGAAGAAACTTGCCTTGTCTCAGATGAGACTTTGGACATGGACTTTTGAGTTAATGCTGGACTGAGTTAAGATTTTGGGGGACTGTTGGAAAGGCATAATTGTATTTTGAATTGTGAGGACATGAGATTTGGGAGGGGCCAGGTGTGGTTAGGCATTGTGTCTCCACCCAAATTTCATCTTGAATTGTCGCTCCTGTAATCCTCACGTGTTATGGGAGGGAACCAGTGGGAGGTAATTGAACCATTTAGGCAGTTTTTTCTGTGTTGTTCTCATGGTAGTGAATGTCTCATGAGAGCTGACACTTTTATAAAGGGTGGTTCCCCTGCACTCTCTCTCTTGCCTGCTGCCATGTAAGATATGCCTTTGCTTTTCCTTTGCCTTCCGCCATGATTGTGATGCCTGTCCACCAGCTATGTGAAACTATGAGTCCATTAAACCTCTTTTTCTTTATAAATTACCCAGTCTCAGGTATATCTTTATTAGCAGTGTGAGTACAGACTAATACACCAAAATATCTTCCAGGCTTCACGGATTGGCTCTGTGCTGGGGCCTTCCTTCAACACTACACTTGCACTGAAACTACTGATCAGCTTGAGGTGAAAGCATAAGTTCTTCTTAGGCCTTATTAATGCATGCACATTTCCCTGGGTTTCAATTGGGCTTGCTGATTTTCCCCATAAATGTGGTGATTTTGAGCATCCTATCCTAATTTCTTTCTTCTTTCTTTCTTTTTTTTTTTTGAGACAGGGTCTCACTGTGTTGCCCAGGCTGGAGTGAAGTGGTACGAACTCAGCTCACTGCAACCTCTGCCACCTGGGTTCAAGCGATTCTCATGCCTCAGCCTCCTGAGTAGCTGGGACTACAAGCACACACCATCACACCTGGCTAATTTTTGTATTTTTGTAGAGACTGGGTTTCGCCATGCTGCCCAGGCTAGTCTCTAAGTCCTGAGCTAAAATGATCCACCTGCTTCGGCCTCCCAAAGTGCTGGGATTATAGGCATGAGCCACCATTCCCAGCCCTAAGTTTTTAAAAAACATTTACCTTGGCTTTTTCTTACAGGCTGTAGGGTGTATATCTGATGTATTAATGTATTATTTTGCTCCAGATATCTTTGGGTTGTTTTTCAGCCTTATAATATTTTGGAACAATGCCAAACACTTTTCAGACCTGGGTCCATTCCAAATTAGTTGAAAGAGTGGTGAGTTTCTTGCATTAGTCTTTCAGGTAGCACTCACATATGTTGTAACAGACATACACAAAAATTTGTGAATAAACTATGCTCTGTTCCCGCCAGTATTAAGTATAAGGGGCCCAGACTAGGAACATTGGCTATCTTCTTCATGTTTGGTGCCAAACCGAGGAGGGTATAGGGCAAAGCCAAGTAAAAATGCTACAAAATTTTCCTACAATTTTGAAGTTCTGTCTTTCTTGATGCAGCATTTCCTTGGTAGTTGTAAACTTTTCCTGTTTTTCATTGTTCTAAAAAAGTTGGTTATGACATTTCCTGCTTCTTTTTTTATGTTTCTGTTGTGTAATGGGAACTTGAAGATGCCTATTCTGCCATTTTGCTGACATAACTTAGGTCTGTGTTTCTTTTTTAGTTTTCATTCCCTTGTTTTTTCACTTACTGTTTTAATTTAGATAATTTTATGTTCAGTGATTATTTTTACTTCCCTGTGTGCCTATGATGACATTGAAATAATGTTTTTTATCTCTGAAATCATCTATGTGTTTCCATTTCACTCCTTCTTGTAGGTTCCATATCTGATGGACTCCCTCAACTGTTTATGCATGTTATCCAACTTTTACATTACGTCTTCTATTATATTAGTCATAGGTTTTAAAAAATAACTTGTCTGGTAGTTATAACATTTGTGTCATCTCTTAATCATGTTCTATTGTTCACATTGTTACTTGACAATGTATTGTGTTCTTTTGTTTGATTTTTTAATTGTCTCAGAATTTTTAAATTTTTTAAACTTTATTTTAGGTTCAGGAGTACATATGCTGGTTTACTGTATAGGCAAATTGCATGTCACAGGGGTTTGGTGTACAGGCTATTTTGTCATCCAGGTAATAAGCATAGTATTCAATAAATATTTATGCGATTCTCACCCTCCACCCTCAAGTAAGCCCCATTGTCTGTTGTGCACTTCTTTATGTCCATATGTAACCAATATTAACTCCCACTTAAAAGTGAGAACATCTGTTATTTGATTTTCTGTTTCTGTGTTATTTCACTTAGGATAATGGCCTCCAGCTCCATCCATGTTGCTGCAAAGAACATGATCTCATTCTTTTTTATGGCTGCTTAGTATTCCATGGTTTATATGTACCATGTTTTCTTTATTCAATCAGCCACTGATGGGCATTTAAGTTGATTCCATGTCTTCGCTATTGTGAATACTGCTGCTGCAATGAACATACACATACATGTGTCTTTATGGTGGAACAATTTATATTCCTTTGCATATATATTCAGTAATGAAATTTCTGGGTCGAATGGTAATTCTGTTTTAAGTTCTTTGAGAAATTGACGAACTGCTTTCCACAATGGCTGAATTAATTTACATTCCTTCAAGTAGTGTATAAGCATTCTTTTTTTCTCCACAGCCTTGCCAGCATCTGTTGTTTATTGATTTTTTAATAATAGCCATTCTGACTCATAAGAGATGTTATCTCATTGTGGTTTTGATTTGCATTTTTCTAATGATTAATGAGCTGAACATTTTTTCATGTTCTTGGTTGTGTGTGTCTTCTTTTGAGAAGAGTCTGCTCATGTCCTTTGCCCATTTTTTAAGAGGTTGTTTTTTACTTGTAAATTTAAGTTTCTTATAGCTTCTGGATATTAGACCTTTGTCAGATGTGTCAGATGCATAGTTTGCAAATATTTTCTTCCATTCTGAAGGTGTTACAATTGTTTTTGGTATCCTCGTCATGAAATATTGGCCAGGTCCTATGTCAAGAATGGTATTTCTTAGGTTTTCTTGTGTTTTTATAGTTTGAGGTTTTCCATTTGAA
Organism: Pongo pygmaeus; assembly: GCF_028885625.2. Taxonomy (NCBI): domain Eukaryota; kingdom Metazoa; phylum Chordata; class Mammalia; order Primates; family Hominidae; genus Pongo; species Pongo pygmaeus. The sequence continues at coordinate 126,722,510 of NC_072396.2, read as the reverse complement.
TCTTTAATCCATCTTAAGTTTATGTTTGTATATGGTATAATGAAAGGTTATAGTTTTAATCTTCTGAATATAGCTGTCAGTTATCCCAGCAACATTGATTGAATAGGGAGTCCTATCCCCATTGGTTGCATTTGTTAACTTGTCAACTTGTCAAAAATCAGATGGTTGCAGGTGTGTAGCATTATTTATGGGCTGTCTATTGTATTACATTTAGTCTATATGTTTGTTTTTGTACCTGCAGTATGCTGTTATGGTTACTGTAGCCTTGTAGTATTGTTTGAAACTGGGTAATGTGATACCACCAGCTTTTTTTTCCCCCCCCTTGGGATTGCTTTGGCTATTCTGGCTCTTTTGTGGTTCCATATGAATTTTATTTTTTTTCTAATTCCATGAAATATGTCTTTGATATATAGAAATAGCATTGAATCTGTAAACTGCTTTGGCCAGTGTGGCCATTTTAACAAAGTAGATTCTTCCTATCCATGAGCATGGAATATTTTTCCAGTGATTTGTGTCATCTCTGATTTCTTTGAGCAGTGGTTTGTAGTTCTCCTTGTAGAGAGCTTCCACCTCCCTGGTTAGCTGTATTCCTAGATATTTTATTCTTTTTTTGTGGCTATTGTAAATAGGATTGTGTTCTTGATTTGGCTCTCTGCTGGGATGTTGTTTGTGTATAGGTGTGCTATAGATTTTTGTACATTGATTTTGTATTCTAAAATTTGCTGAAGTTGTTTAACAGATCAAGGATACTTTGGGCAGAGACTATGGGCTATTCTAGGTATAGAATTATATCACCTATAAACATGGATAGTTTGGCTGCCTCTTTTCCTATTTGGATACCTTTTATTTCTTTATCTTGCCTGATTGCTCTAGCTAGGACTTCCAGTACTCTAGTGAAGAGGAATGGTGAGAGAGAGAGAGAGAGGGGGCATTTTTGTCTTGCTCTGGTTTTCTAAGGGAATGCTTCCAGCTTTTTCCCATTTATTATGACATAGGCTGAGGGGTTTTCATAGATGGCTTATTATTTTCAAGTATGTTCCTTCAATGCCTAATTTGTTGAGGGTTTTTAACATGAAGAGATGATGAATTTTATTAAAAGTTTTTTTGCATCTATTGAAATAATTATGTGGCTTATCTTTTTAGTTTTTTTTTATGTGATGGACCAGTTTAATTGATTTGCATATGTTGAATGAACCTTGCATCCCAGGGATAAAGCCTACTTGGTCATGGTGGATTTGCTTTATGATGTGTTCCCAGATTCAGTTTACTAGTATTTTGTTTTAAGATTTCTATGTCTGTATTCATCAAGGATATTGGCCTGAATTTTTCTTTTTTGCTATATCTCTGCCAGGTTTTGGTATCAGAATTATGTTGGCCTCATAGAATAAGTTAGGGAAGAGTCATCTCTCCTCAATTTTGGGAATACTTTCAGAAGAAATGGTACCAGCTCTTCATTACATGTCTTATAGAATTTGGCTGTGTATCCTTCTTGTTTTGGGCTTTTATTAGTCATCAGGATTTTTATTACTGATTAAGTTTCAGAACTCATTATTTGTTTCTTTAGGGATTCACTTTCTTCCTGGTTCAGTCTTGGGAAGTTGTATACGTCCAGGAATTTAAGCATCTCTTCTAGGTTTTCTACCTTGTGTACGTAGAGATGTTCATATTAGTCTCTGAGGGATATATATGTATATATATATTTTTTTTCTTTTTTTTTTTTTTTTTTGAGACATGGAGTCTCGCTCTGTCTCCCAGGCTAGAGTGCAGAGGAATGATCTTGGCTCACTGCAAGCTCCGCCTCCCAGGTTCACACCATTCTCCTGCCTCAGCCTCCCAAGTAGCTGGGACTACAGGAGCCTGCCACCACGCTTATTATTTATTTTTTTTTTTGTATTTTTAGTAGAGACAGGGTTTCACCATGTTAGCCAGGATGGTCTTGATCTCCTGACCTCGTGATCCACCTGCCTCAGCCTCCCAAAGTGCTGGGATTACAGGCATAAGCCACCATGCCCAGCTGATTTTTTTTTTAATTTCTGTGGAGTCTTTGGTAATGTGCCTTTTGTCCTTTCCGATTATGCTTATTTGGATCTTCTCTCTTTTTTTCTCTTCATTGATTTAGCTAGTACTCTATCTTATTAATTTTTTGAAAAAAATTCTGGATGTGTTATTTTGTATGGTTTTTTTGTGGCTCAATTTATTTCAGTTCAGCTCTGATTTTGTTTATTTATTGTCCTCTGCTAGCTTTGGGGTTAATTTCCTCTTGCTTTTCTAGTTCTTCCAGGTATAATATTGAAGTTGTTAATTTAAGTTATTCTAAGTTTTTGTTGTTGGTGTTTTGCACTATAACCATCCCTCTTAACACTGATTTAGCTATGTCCCAGAGATCCTGATATACTGTATATTTCTTCTCATTAGTTTCAAAGAATTTCTTGATTTCTGCCTTAATTTCATTGTTTACCTAAAAGTCATTTAGAAGCAGGTTGTTTAATTTCCGTATAATTCTGTGGTTTTTAATGATCTTCTTAGCATTGATTTATATTTTCAAAGCACTCTGGTCTGAAAGTGTGGTTGGTATGACTTCTTTTTTTAATTGTTGAAGATTGTTTTATGACTGACTGTGTGGTCAATTTTAGCTCATGTGCCATGTGCAGATAAAAGAATATTTATTCTGTGCTTGGGTGGAAAGTTCTGTAGATGATTATTGGATCCATTTGCTCAATTAATGAGTTCAGGTCCTACATATCTTCATTAGTTTTCTGCCTCAATGATCTGTCTAATACTGTCAGTGAGGTGCTGCAGTCTCCCACTGTTATTGTGTGCTTATCCAAGTCTCTTCATAGGTTTCTAGAAACTTGTTTTATTAATCTGGTTGCTCCTCTGTTGGGTGCACATATATTTTTGATAGTTAGCTATTCTTGTTGAATTGAAGTTTTTACCATTATGCAATACCCTTCTTTGTGTTTTTTAAAATTTTTGTTGGTTTAAAGTCTGTTTTGTCTGAAATTAGAATAGCAACCCTTACTTTTTTCTGATTTCTGTTTGCTTGGTAGATTTTTCTCAATCCCTTTCCATTGAGCCTATGGGTGTCATTGTGTTAGAGATGAGTTTGTTAAAGACAATATACCATTGAGTCATGCTTCTCTATCCAACTTACCATTCTGTGCATTTTACTTATGGCATTTAGCTCATTTACATTCCAAGGTTAATACTGATATGTGCAGATTTGATCCCATCATTTTTTGTTAGCCTGTTATTGTGCAGACTTGTTGGTGTGGCTGCTTTATAATGTCAATGGTTTATGTGCTTAATTGTGTTTTTGTAGTGCCAGTAATGGTCTTTCTTTTCCATATTTATCTTTTACATCAGAATCTCTTGTAAAGCAGGTTTGATGGTAATGAATTCCCTTAGCATTTGCTTGTCTTAAAAGTATCTTATCCTTTGCTTATGAAGCTTAGTCTGGCTGAATATGAAATTCTTTTTTGAATGAGCTGGTATTAACCATTCTTAAAGAAAAGAATGACTTGTCTTTTCTGGCTTGTAGATTTTTGCTGAAAGTTCCACTGTTAGCCAGATGGGGTTCTCTATGTAAGTGAACTGCTCTTTCTCTCTATCTCCCTTTAACACTTTATTTTTTTTCATTTTGATCTTGGAAAATCTGATGACTATGTGTCTTGGGGATGGTCATCTCATGTAGTATCTTGCAGGGGTTCTCTGCATTTCCTGAATTTGAAACTTGGCCTCTCTAGCAAGGTTGAGAACATTTTCATGGATGATATCCTGAAATACGTTTTCCAAGTTGCTTGCTTTTTCTCCCTCTCTTTCATGGATGCTAATGAGTTGTAGATTTGGTCTTTTTACATAATCCCATATTTCTAGAAGATTTTGTTCATACTTCTTTAGCCATTTTTTTCTATAAATTTTTGTCTGTCTGAGTAATTTTTAATTTAATTCTAGACATTGTATCTAGAAACAGTAAAGAGTCAGGTAAATATAATTTATGCCCAGAGATGGATATGTCTCTTCTTCTTTTAAGTTGTTAGGTTGTTAGGGTGGTGTGTGTACAAGAACAGTTCTATGCTGATGTCCTGATTATCTTGCAGTTATTCACATAGGCCACATAGACAAAGCCAGTCTTTGCAGAATGCACTGTGATATGCACATGTGAACATAGGAGGCTTGTGAGAACCTGCTGCAAGGCCACTTCTCACTCTCCTCCTTATCTTCCTAGGAGGCTATCATGAGACAGTTTCTCAGCACCTCTTAGGTTTTAATAAGGCATTAGAGGCTTTCTATCTTTTCCTCTTTAGGACAGAGCTGCAGGTATAAAAGTAATTAGATGCAGCATGACACAAGCTGTACCTCATCATCTGTTTTGTAGCCATCTGTACTCCTTTGTTTCATTATCATTTTGTGGGACAAGGAAGACAGGGAGCAGGCACCTTTGCCTACTTTTGTAGTTGTTGCATAAAAGTAATAAACTATCTGAGGGCTCATAGACTATGCATATTTTCAGTTTTTCTTGACAGGACATTGGGTCAATCTATTCAGGAACTGAGCTGTTTTTTATATTTTTCTTGTTATCTTTACCTTCAGTGAACCACAGACATCAAATAGCATTATACTGCTTTTACCTTGTTTGGAATGGGGGCCTTGACTTCTGGAGGGGTTTTCTCTGAGTTTGTGCTTCATTCTCTGCCCCAAAGAGGTCTGTCAACTATACAAGCATATGCCACGCCCCGCCCCCAACATTGGAGTTTAACAACAAGACTTCTGTTACTTGTTAGTCTAGTCTTGTCATAGGGACAAGAGGTTTCTCTGGGTTTTGCTGGTCTAGACGCAATCTTTGCTATGACTTGTGCATCTGGAATTTGGGACTCAATCTTTCTCAGCATTACTGGTATTTCTTTGTGGCAATCAAACTGTGCCTTATATCTGATACATCTTGTATGGGAGGAAGTTTCTTTTCCTATGCCTTGTATTGGCATAAGATCCTGGACTTAAGAGTATGTCCTATTCCTTCTCCAGGAGCACAGATTTTTGTTTCCTCCATTCTCCAGAAATAACATATCTGTCCCTATTTTCTTAATGTGGGATTGTTTACTACCCTTTCCTCAGAAGAAGAGCAATATAGTAGGCAATGTCTTTAGAAGATATTTGTGCAGCAGTTTTAGATGAGATCTCCAAATTAATCCTTAAAATAAAAACACTTGATAAAGGCTGAGTTTATAACACTAAAATGAATCTCAGCCAAGGTGACTGTGTAGTTACTGTGTTCCTGCTTTAAGTTTTTTTGTACAATTATGTTAGAATACAGTTTTGGCTAATTTGCTTTGTGTTGGAAGTAAGAACAATTTTCAGCAACAAAGGTCATGCTGGCTTAAATGAAGACACCTTATTGGCACACACAAATTTTAGAGTTAACTTATACTTTAGATAAAGATTGAAATAGCAGGTCAATGATAAAGAAATTTTCTTTTTAATTTTAACTCTCCAATTTTATTTCCTTATGTTAGCTTCACTCTAAAACTGACTTGTTCTAAGTCTAAATATGGCTGCCTGTGGCTCCTGAGTTTATTAAGCTTCTTTGTTGATATTTAGTGCGTGAGAAAGAACATCTTTTTATGTATCTTCCATTGAAGTGAGAGAAAATTTCTTCCTCAGAAACCCGCAGCAAATGTTTCTTCAAATATAAATAGCTTAAAATTTTTATATGTTCATCTCTGGGCCAAAAATATCTCTGCAGAGAGGGAATATACCAATTGACTTAAGTCAATTAAAGTACTCTTACAGAAAAGGCTAGAGGTGAAATCAATCCAATCCAATATTTTTGACTGAGAAATTCAAGTCCTGTTAGAAAGGGGAAAAAGAAACAGGGGAAGCAACTAAGAAATGACTACTATACATATCCAGAGGAGAGGTGGAACTGGATAGTCTCTCTGTATAACTTTCCTGAAATTATTTATTTTGGCTGAAAAGCACATAATTTGGAAGTCTCACTTTTCTTTTTAATAAAGGCTGGCATGCAGTTATTCTATATTGCTAAATGGAAATACATCCATTTACTTTAAAGACCATGGAGCAGGTGAGAGCACTGACTTACACTTGACATATGATATAGTTAGGCTTTGTGTCCCCACTCAAATCTTATCTTGAATTTTAGCTTCCATAATCCCCATGTGTCATGGGAGGGACCTTGTGGGAGGTAATTGAATCATAAGGGTGGGTTTTCCCAAGCTGTTCTCCCGATAGTGAATAAGTCTGATGAGATCTGATGGTTTTATAAAGGGGAGTTCCCCTACACACAATCTCTGTTGTCTGCTGCCATGTAAGGCGTAACTTTGCTCCTCATTTGCCTTCCACCATGATTGTAAGGCCTCCCCAGTCATGTGGAACTGTGAGTCAATTAAACTTATTTCCTTTATAGATATGCAGCCTCAAATATGTCTTTAATTAGCAGTGTAAAAACAGACTAATACAGTAAATTGGTACTGGGTAGTGGGGCGCTACTATAAAGATACTCGAAAATGTGGAAGCAACTTTGGAACGGTGTAACAGGCAGAGATTGGAATCATTTGGAGGACTCAGAAGAAGATAAGAAAATGTGGGAAAGTTTGGAACTTCCTAGAGACTTGGAGGGCTCAGAAGACAGGAAGATGTGGGAAATTTTGGAACTTCCCTAGAGACTTGTTGAATGGTTTTGACCAAAATGCTGAAAATATTATGGACTATAAGATCCAAACTGAGGTGGTCTCAGATGGAGATGAGAAATTTTTGGGAATTGAGCAAAGATGACTCTTGGTATGATTTTTCAAAGAGGCTGGTGGCATTTTGCCCCTACCCTAGAAATCTGTGGAACTTTGAACTTGAGAGATGATTGAGGTTATTTAGTGGAAGACATTTGTAAGTGGCAATGTGTTCAAGAGGAAGCAGAGCATAACAGTTTGAAAAATTTGCAGCCTGACAATGCAATATAAAAGAAAAACCCATTTTCGGGGGAGAAATTCAAGCTGGCTGCAGAAATTTGCATAAGTAACAAGGAGCGAATGTTAATCACCAAGACAATGGGGAAAATGTCTCTAAGGCATGTCTGAGACAATCATGGCAACCCCTTCTGTCACAGACCAGGAGGCCTAGGAGGGAAAAAAAAAATGATTTCTTGTGCCAGGTCCAGCCTCCCCTTTCTGTGTGCAGCCTCAGGACTTGGTTCCCTGCATCCCAGCAGCTCCAGCTCCAGTCATTGCTAAAAGGGGTCAAGATACAGCTCAGGCCATGGCTTCAGAGGGTACACAACCCAAGTCTTGGTGGATTACATGTAGTGCTGGGCTTGTGAGTGTGCAGAAGTCAAGAATTGAGGTTTGGGAACCTCTGCCTAGATTTCAGAGGATGTATGGAAACACTTGGATGTTCAAGCAGAGGTGTGCTACAGTGGCAGAACCCTCATGGAGAATCTCTGCTAAGGCAGTGCAGAAGGGAATTGTTGGGTGAGAGCACCACACAGAGTCCCACACTGGGGCACTGCCTAGTGGAACTGTGAGAAGAGGGCCACCATCCTCCAGACCCCAGAATAGTAGATTCACCAACAGGTTGCACCATGCACCTGGAAAAGCCACAGACACTCAATGCCAACCCATGAAAGCAGCCAGGAGCGGGGCTGTACCCTGCAAAGCCATGGGGTAGAGCTTCCCAAGGCTGTTGGAGCCCACCTCTTGCATCAGCATGACCTGGATGTGAGACATGGAGTCAGAAGTGATCATTTTGGAACTTATGGTTTAAGGACTGCCCTGCTGGATTTCGGAGTTGCGTGGGGCCTGTAGCCCCTTTGTTTTGGCCAATTTCTCTCGTTTGGAATGAGTGTGTTTACCCAATGCCTGTACCCTCATTGTATCTAGGAAGTAACTAACTTGCTCTTGATTTTACAGGAACATAGGCAGAAGGAACTTGCCTTGTCTCAGATGAGACTTTGGACGTGGACTTTTGAGTTAAATCTGGAATGAGTTAAGACTTTCGGGGACTGTTGGAAGGGCATGATTGTGTTTTGAATTGTGAGGACATGAGATTTGGGAGGGGCCAGGTGTAGAATGATATGGTTAGACATTGTGTCTCCACCCAAATTTCATCTTGAATTATAGTTCCCATAATCTTCACATGTTGTGGGAGGGAACCAGTGGAAGATAATTGAATCATCTGGGCAGTTTTTTTCTGTGCTGTTCTCATGATAGTGAATGTCTCATGAGATCTGATGGTTTTATAAAGGGTGGTTTCCCTACACACACTCTCTCTTGCCTGCCACCATGTAAGATGTGAGTTTGCTCCTTATTTGTTTTCTGCCATGATTGTGAGGTCTCCCCAACCATGCTGAACTGTGAGTCAATTAAACCTCTATTCTTTATAAATTACCCAGTCTCAGATATGTTTTTACTAACAGTGTGAGAACAAACTAATACAATATGTAAAAGCCTATATGGACATTCCACCTTCCAGACAGAAGAGCACCAGACCTCCCTGAGGAGAAATTATTTTCAACAGCCACACTGTATCAAGGCTATCTCTGTTTAGACTAGAAAAAAATGTTCCAAATATTTGGCAGTGTTTGAAGGTTGTGGGGTAGTGAACTGCTTTTAGGGTGTGGGTCAAGATGGGAAGAAACAATTAGGTACAAATGAGGAAGAAGGGGTTAGGAGTGCAGTGGGAAAATAAATAAAATGATTGTTGATATATTTGGGAAGTCTGGAAAAATGATCATTTAAAAACAGATTCACGTCTACAAACTTACCTTTTTTATATTAATATTTTACTCTAACTTGTCATATTTTTTTCTGAGTGGCAGAACACCAAAATAGATAATTGGAAAGAATCAGCTATGCTGAATTCAAACAGCTGAAAAGACAACATATCCTTATTACCTACTCTAAGATTAATATGCTAATGTTTTAGGTCAGAAAGGAATTAATTTATTAAAATTATATACATAAAACAAATATGAATGAAATTATTTTTCTTAAAAACTGCAGCTATTTTTTTTTCTTTTTCTTTCTTTTCTTTTTCTTGGAGAGAATTGACATTAAAAACGCCTAGAGCCTATATCCAAAGACATTTGTTGATATCCAGGAGTCAAAATAGACAATTGAATAGGAAGAAAAACAAAAGCACCAGTGATCCCTCCATTTTATAATTTTTATGGAAAAGAAATCATGGACAAATAGTATATGTAGTAAAAAAAATAAATCAAAAGCTTAGTCCCATTATATCCCCTAATCCAGACTCTTTAATTCAGTTTGGCAAATAGAATTTATCATGGACTTGTCATTTTCAGAAACTATTTGGCTTGCAACAAAGCTGCCATCACATATAGATGGAATAAGAACTGGGTATAAATAGTGACAGAAAATCTCTTCCCTAACTTTCCCAAGTTTCCCATTATACACCTTAATATAAATGCCATTGAAATGCCATTGTTAGAGATTTATAGATGTACAATTTACATTGCAAATTTAGGCATTATATAGTTATTTCTGATTAGTGAGCAATACCAGATCATTTTATTTTTTGTACATAAACTAGAGCCTAGCTGAAAAAAAAATTGATTTGGAAAGAGAAGTATAGTTTATAGTTAAGTCTAGTAGGGAGAAAAAGGAAGAAAAATTAATCTGAGAGTTTGAGGCAGTGCCCCCAAATACCTGCCATGTGCAGTGTGAAGGCATTGTTTGCTAATAGGACAGACAAAAGAAAGGTACAGGATGCCAGGAAGAGAAGATGGTTCGGTGGGGGGGACTTCTTCAGAGGAACTCACCTGCTATGATCGTTTGCTCAGAGTAAGACTTGCCTGTAGATGTTCTTCAACTTTTCCACAACTTCCATTAACCCTCTTTGCAAGGTACTCACCTTTTCTCTTGCCTCCTTGCATGACATCAGGAACTAGGTACAGCTACTTCTCTGCAGAACTGATGGATCTCATTTTTAAGAAATCATAAGTACAACATTCAAACTGCCAAAGGAAAGAACTTGAGGGCAAGATTTATTTTGGTGCAACCCATTGCATTAAAGCCCAAAGTTTCTTCTATTAGGGACACCTTTCATTCATTTAGGTTTGTAGGACATTAGCTCCTTGATGTTGAAGCCCAGAACAGCACGAAGATTCTTCAGAAATAATGATAAGCTGCCTGGAGTATTATTACACAAGCTGATAGAGGAGAATTGTGCACCTGGCTTCTCAAAGTAATTAATACCTACTCAGAGCTGTCTCATCAGGGAGTGCAGTGGAACCTGAACCCAAAATAACATGGAAGAAAAAGAAACAAAAAACCTCTCCTATTTAAAAAAAATTAGTACACTGATTTATCTTAGCCATACTTTGTAGTTTCTGTAAACAAGTCTTACAGATCTTTAGTCTGCTTTATCCCTATATATTTCATATTTTTGATGCTATTCTAAATTGTATTGTTAATTTCTCCCTGTCTCTCTCTCTCTCTTTTGTTTTTTTTTTTACTATTTTCTAATTGACGAATAACAATTCTATATTCTAGCCTAATGCCTTATCCAGTCAGATTGCTTTCTAGGTTGTAGGAATTAGCATCAATGAATCACTTCACCACTGTCCTAGTCCCAAGGTCCTTAAACTAAGATTTCTTTTGTAAATGAGGCTTGTGTCTATAGTCTTCTAAAAGTATATATTCTTTAACATATTTATTTATTAAAATAACCTCACTTTGTGGCAAAGACACTGAAGTTAAGTAGGTGGCTATTTCCTGTAATTATAAGCTAGAGGAAATTTGGTATCTGTTTCAAAGTATAGGGTATTTGAGGTATGTGCAAACCCTGAAGGAAAGGTGCCCTGAGAATTCTTTTAAGGGCTCAGGCAAATGATTAGCATGTATCTGAAGTCTCATCCCCAGGGGAGCTGCAAATTTTCAACTGAATATAGCAGATCAATTTCTTACTAATGAACATACAACTACAAGTGGCACTTCTGATAATCTTCCTTCCTGCCTAGACTCAAATAATGTCATTTTATGTTTTGGTCGATTTTCTCTAGACCAGAAAAAAATTGAATGTTTTGCCTCTTATTTTTAGAGCACCTCAATTTCTTATCTTGGCTTAAATCTTTTATTTCTTTTCTCCCCCTCTAGCAACCGTTTTTCTTAAGGAACTCTCTTTCTTTGAGCTCTCTCTTAACCCTCCCACCTTCTTCAATAGAAAGCCAAATGAAGATATTTTAAAATGCTAGCTAAAGAGGCAGGAAATGAGTTATCACCAAATGAGAGAATTAATCCAGAGTCAAACAGTCTGACATTCAAAATCCATGCTGCAGTCCACAGCGGGCAATACTGTTTAAAACAAATTGTTATCTAAAATAACATGAAGAAAAATAATTCAAAAAAGTGTACCATGAAAAACTTAAACTTGGTTTCCCAAGTCATAACACTTTTTTTTTTCTGCAACAACACAATGATTGACTGCTTTAGTTTCCCAAGAAGCTATGCAATTAGAACATTCTAGGCTAATGTTCTTTGCTCTGGGTAATTAAAATAGAATAGAAGCAATGTATAGTTATTTTTAAAAAACAGCTTAAATACCTGTGATTTCTGACATGTCAAAACGTTATTGATTTACTCAATAAAAGCTCAAGACAATGTTAATGTGTAGGCATTCTACAAACAATAGAATGCATATTGTCACAATTAGAACTATACCTAAAATGTGTTTAAAAGCTGTGTATGAATATTTTTTAATGTACACTTTTTAAAATATTGACCTATTAGAGTGTCAAAATGAACCTGAATTATGTCATTTAAATTTAAGGGAAAATCTCTCCTCCCAACCATATCAATGACCCCTTCATATCAAATGAGTTTCCGTTTAGTTGGCTAAAGTAAAGCACTTCAAACCAGCTGATTTTTTTTATACCTCTTCAGGAAGTCTGGTCACCAGGGTTCCCATCTTCATTTAGAGATAGCCTCCACTTTTACATTTTTTAGAGAAGGTACTATATATAGGAAATAGTATGCTTATGTGACCCCACTGACTGTTTTTATTGAGCAGAGATTCTAGTGAAATATGCTGAGTAAAAAAGAATAGGGCAGAAAACTAGCCAGACTAGATAGCCTAGTATGAGATCTGATATCTTGATAGGAATAGAGTGGAGGAGGGGTGAGGGTAAGAGTTCTGTTACCTCTCATTCTCCTTATAGAAAGTGAAAAGGAAATTCAATAGGTATACTGTAGTTTATAATCATACATAAAAAATCAGTAGCATTTCTATACACCAATAAGTTTCAATCTGAGAGCTGAATCGAGAATGTAATTTATCCCCTTCACAATAGCTGTATGCACACACAAAAATGAGACACCCAGGAATACAGCTTACTGAGGAGGTGAAAGATCTCTTATTTATTTATTTTAATTTATAATTTTTCTGAGTACATAATAGGTATATAGAGCTCTACAACAAGAATTACAAAACACTGCTGAAAGAAATCAGAGATGACACAAACAAATGGAAAAACATTTCATGCTCATGGACAGAAATAGTCAACATCATTAAAATGGTCATACTGCCCAAAGCAATCTACAGATTCAACAGTATGTTTATCAAACGACCAACATCATTTTTCACAGAATTAGAAAAAAAAGACTCTAAAATTCATATTAAATAAAAAAGAGCCTGAATAGTGAAAGTAATCCTAAGCAAAAATAATAAAGCTGGAAGCTTCACATTACCTCACTTCAAACTATAGTATAAGGCTACAATAACCAAAACGGCATTGTATAGTTAAAAAAACAGACACATAGAACAATGGAACAGAATAGATAACCCATAAATAAAGCAACACACCTACAGCCATCTGATCTTTAACAAATTCTACAAAAATAAGCAATGGGGAAAGGACTCCCTATTCAATAAATGTGATAGGTAGCTAGCTATATGCAAAAGAATGGATCTGTACTCCTACCATTCATCATATTAAAAAATTAACTCAGGATAGGTTAATGATTTAAATGTAAGACCTCAAACTATAAGAACCCTAGGAACAAACCTAAGAAACATCATTCTGGATATTCACCTTGGGAAATAATTTACGATTAAGTCCTCAAAAGCAACTGCAACTAAACAAATATTGACAATTAGGATCTAATTAAACTAAAGAGCTTCTGCTCTGTGCTCTTCTGCACAGCAAAAGAATCTATCAGCAGAGTAAACAGACAATCTACAGAATGGAAGAAAATATTTGTAAACTATGTATCCTACAAAGGTCTAATATCCAGAATCTATAAGGAACTTAAACAACTGAACAAGCAAAAACCAAATAGCCCCATTAAAAAATCGATAAAATACATAAACAGGTACTTCTCAAAGGAAGACATACAAGCAGACAACAAATGTTTGTAGAAGTGTTCAACGTTGCTAATCATCAGAGACCTACAACTCAAAACCACAATGAAATACCATGTCATACCAGTCAGAATGGCTACTATTAAAAAGTCAAAAAACAACAAATGCTGAGGAAGCCGCAGAACACTTATACACTGTTGGTAGGAATGTAAGTTAGTTCAGCAATTGTGAGAAACAGTTTGAAGATTTTTCAAACAACTTAAAACAGAACTACCATTTGACCCAGCAATCCCATTATTGGGTATATATCCAAAAGAAAATAAATTATTCTACCAAAAAGACACATGCACTCATATGTTCATTGCAGCACTATTCAAAGTAGCAAAGATGTGGAATCAACCTAGGTGTCCATCAATGGTGTATTGGATAAAGAAAATGTGGTATATATACACCATGGAATATTATGCAGCCATAAAAAGAACAAAATCATGATTTTTGCAGCAACATGGATGCAGCTGGAGGTTATTATCCTAAGTAAATTAATGCAGGAATTAAAAACCAAATATTGCATGTTCCCATTTATAAGTGAGAACTAAACGTTGTGTACTCATATAAAGTTGGGAACAATAAACAATGGGGGTTATTAGAGAGGGGAAAGTGGAAGGGGGCAAAAGTTGAAGATCTAACTGTTGCCTACTAAGCTCACTATATGGGTGATGGGATTATTTGTATCCCAAACCTCAGCAAAACACCATATGCCCATCTAACAAATCTGCACATGTACCCCCTGAATCTGAAATAAAAGCTGAAATTATTAAAGATATACTGAGCAAGTGAGAAGTAAAAACTGCTAAGTTTCTCTTGTTTTTCAAGGTTGGGAAATGGAGATGTCCAATATTGCAGCCAGCAGGTCTTTCCATATATGCCGTTCAGAGATCATACTGTGAATGATAATTTAATATAACATTTTACATTGACACTAGTCTGTATGTAATGCAATCCTTCTTCAATTCTGCTCAATGCCATTAAAGGAAGTAATAGCTAACACTTGTTGAGTACTTCCTATGTGAAGGCACTGTACCAAGTGGAAAGTTTTATATGCATTATTATCTCATGAGCTCACAACCAAATAAGGCAATTACTATTATTATCTTAATTTTACAGATGATGAAACTGAGACAGAGTGGTTTAATTACTTTTAAAGATTCCCATATCGAGTAACTAGCAGAGTTGACATTCAGATTTGAACTGATGCATGGCAGGTTCCTGGGCCCCTGCTGTGAAACCACTAGAGAGTATATATGTAGAATGTATTTGTCCTGGGTTCCATTTTCTTAGGATCTTTGTGTCTGAGCAGATCCTTAGAGATATACATGTTTATAATTTGTTGAGAACCTAAGGGAGACACTACCTTCATTTAGAGGATTTATTGTAATAATAGTAATTGCAAAAACAGCGGGAAACTGACATAAAATTTAATTGGGGGCAGATTAGGTTTTGGTTAGGACTATTAACCTATTAAGTAGGCATCTGCCTAGGCATGTGATTAGGTTTAGAATATGTTTTTTCTAGGAAAAACATGGAGACCATCATTTCCTGCTCCATAACTTTTCAGGTGGGAAAAATGAGATCTAAAGAGATAAAGTAGCCAGCCCGAGAGTGCACAACTAGTGAACAACAGAGCAAGGACAAGTATTTAAGTATATCCTCCCCTGCTCCAAGGCTTATAGCCTGATCTACAGCTTTTTGGATTCTATAAATGAGACTCAATTCTGCCTAGGTAAACATACAGCTCATAGGAATTTAAAATTGCACAACTATTCCAAAATAGACATTTCCTTTCTTCTGCTGGGGTTTTCATTCCTTGCAGTTTCACATTGTGGCTTCAAAGCCATCTTTTGTGTCTCAAGGCCAAGTCAATAAAGTACATCTGTTCTTTGTGTAAAGACCACCTCTAGTGTCAAGAATTCTGGAATGGCTGTGAGGATGAAGCTGACCTAGGCAATGTATGCTTCTGATGGGGTATAAAGTGTGAAAAATCAGGTTAACTGTTCATAGGTGAATCTGTTTGCCTGTTCAGAGAGCAAAAGGGGCGTGCATCCTTCTGAAGGATGTATGATAAAGTGGCAAGTGGAAAAGATTTTCTAAGTTGCTGTCACAGTCTCCACACACTCAAAATGAGTACTTTAAATACAGCAACATATGGCACTATTGTACGGTAAAAATCATCTTAGTAGGATATGCAAGCCCTATTTTAAAATTTACCCTAAATAGTCCATTTACTCCAACAAATGGCAGCTGATTGGGCTGTGCTGTAATTGGGTACAGCATTGAAGAGCTGCTTTGCCTATTATTTAAATTTCCAGTGAAGAAATAGCTAGTTCCACTTATTTTTCTTTCAGGGCCACAGATGTGTCTTGGCCATAGTACAGCTCCAGAGAAGGAAACAAGTGAGTGAGTTTAGGAAAGGCAGCTTTGCTGCAGCACAATTCGCAGTCATGACAACCAAGACGCCTCTGCAAATGGTATAGTCCCACCTTCTCTCCAGGCAGCTGCTCAGCAGCTCAAGGAACTTAGCTGACAGGAGGGATAATTTGCAGACTTCAGCCCTGCTCCATTAGTCTAGAAGAACATCTCCTTCCTTCCCATTTTCCTTGCCCAGGTTGCTGTTGTAGGTAGCCTGAGTTATGGAGTGTGCAAATCAAGTCAACAACCGTATTTGAGAACCTGCCCAGTGTCTGGCTCTGTATTGTACTTTGTGCAAGACTATAATCCTGTAAATCCATGGGTGAAAGTTAGAAGGGTAGAATTAAAATACAAAGTAGAATGAAACATTTTCTTTTTTATATTTCCAGCCATTTAACATATCCAGAATGATCTTTGTACCCAAATCTGCTCCTCCTCCTGTGGCCTTCAAGTGTGGAGAAATGGCCTTGCCATCCACCTACTTCCTCAAATGAGACACACCTAGAAGCGACCTTCTACTTGTCTTCTTTTGTTATCTCTTACATCCAACCCCCTTACTGTGGAGGTTTAATTGATTCTACATCCTAATTATTGCTGAAATTTATCCCCTTTTCTCCATTCTTACTAGCACAGTTTCAGGTGTTCATTGTTTTTCAACATGAATTTAGGAATAGTCCCTTTGCTATTGTTCTGCCCTCTCCAATCCACCTTTCTCATTGCTCCCAAATTGAGCTTTATAGAAAATATGATCTAAAATTTCATCTCATTGCTTCTCTACTTAAAACCCTTCAGTAATGTCCTACATTGTTTCAGAAAATAATTTAAGTTTTGAGCCTGACATATAAGGCACACTTTGATCTGGCTCCTGTTTACTTCACTCAAATATCAGTGAGGTTTGGAGTATTATTATAGATAACTCTTGTCTATTTATCATGTTATTAGAGACACTAAAAGTAACTATATATATATATGAAATGAGTCTATAATTGAGGTATTTCAGTAATGCAGATATGCCTTTCATTCTGAATTACAAAATCATCTTTACTCCCTGAATTTCAGTAAATAATAGTGCAACTTGATTTGGTGATTAATGTTCAATTGTCTTGTGGTCCAGGAACCTTTGGAATGTTGAAACCTTGTTTTATGGATACAAGCCTACATCCTCAGCTGTGTCTATAATTTAGACCTGCTGTTTCTTGAGTTTTGTTCCTGCTAAGAGTCAGTGTGTCTATAAAAATAAAGGGAAATTAGAGGATAAATAAATGTGTTACAAAAATACGAGTTGGATAAGTTTCAACTACATCTTCTTATACAGAATCAGTTGTGCATTCTTGGCTTGAATTACCTAGAGGTAACACTCTGGAAGTCCTATAAGATTACTGACACCTGAGGAAGTTGGTGAGTAAGATTGTGTCCTCCCGGAGGAAAGAATTTCTGGAAGCTCAGGCGGATAATTTTACAAAGGTTTGTTTTCTGGACCTTCTATTCTCCCTTTTTCTTTCCCCCCAGCCTCATCATGGTACATTTTTTCTGTGGTAGACTAAATAAGTTGGCAGTGTCTTTACTTCAACAAATAGGTATTGAAGACCTACTTTGTTCTAGGCTCTGGGCTAAAAACTGGGGATATAATGGTGAACCAGAGAGTCATGGCAATTACACTGTAGTATGTGGGTAAGAGGTATGTAAAAGACGTTGTTCTCACTCATAGATGGGAATTGAACAATGAGAACACATGGACACAGGAAGGGGAACATCACACTCTGGGGACTGTTGTGGGGTGGGGGGAGGGGGGAGGGATAGCATTAGGAGATATACCTAATGCTAAATGGCAAGTTAATGGGTGCAGCACACCAGCATGGCACATGTATACATATGTAACTAACCTGCACATTGTGCGCATGTACCCTAAAACTTAAAGTATAATAATAATAATAATAATAAAAGACGTTGGAGGGAGAGAGTTTAATCAAATAATCCCCCAACTAATTGTGAATTTTTAATAGTGACAGTAGCATGTGCTTCAACAAACTGGCAAGAGTAGAAAATGCTACTTAGAGTGATCAGGGAAATCTCTGAGAAGATTTCATGTAAGCTGAAACCAAATGGATGAAAAAGAGCTAGTAATGCCAGAACTGGGGTATGAATATTCCAGTCAGGTAGGATAGAATATAAAAGTTCCTGAAGCACATTAGATGCTTGTTGTTCTAAGAGCAGTCAATATTTTAATGTTCCTGGAGTGTAGTAAGTGGGAGAATGAGAAGTTTGAGATTGATTTTGAGAAGTAGATGGGGACTAGATCATATAGGGCCCTGAAGATGACAAAAACAGTTTGTGTTTAATATTATCTAATGGCAATGGCTGCTCTTAAAACACTTTTAATCATGGGAGGACAATAATCTAAGTTCAAAAAATATCACTGACTACTATAGACTGTGTGTAGGGGTGTGTAAATGGAACACTGAGACCTGTTAGAAGGTTATTGCCATGGTTAATATGAGAGATGATGGTTGCCTAGATTAAGGTGATAGTGGTGGAGGTAGAGAGAAGTAGTTGAATTCTGAATATACTTTTTGGAGTAAAATCTCCTTAACTTATTAATGGATCAGATGCTAGGTGGTAGTATATAACATCCATATTTCTGGTATTAGCAAATGTACATAATAGTGGCATTTTCTGAGATGGAGAACATTGTAGAAGAAACAGGACGAAGGGAAGTCAAAATCAAGAGTGCTGCTTTGAACTAGTTTCTGTTAGATATCCAAGAAAATATTCTAACTGTGGTTAATTCTGTGAGAAGAATGAACAGTAGAGGACCAAGAGAAAGAACAGTGAGTCCAGGTAGGAAACTGTAATGGTAGCTTAAGTAAGATAAAATGCTTGGTTTTAATCAGTGTGGCAGCAGCATTTATATATTTGAAACTGGCTTTAATTTGAAAGTAAAATTAGAAAGTAACTTTATTTGTTTCAGGAACAAAGAAAGCTTCCAAGAAATATGGGACTATGTGAAAACACAAAACTTATGATTGATTGGTGTACCTGAAAGTGACAGGGAGAATGGAACCAAGTTGGAAAACACACTTCAGGATATTATCCAGGATAACTTCCCCAACCTAGCAAGACAGACCAACATTCAAATTCAGGAAACACAGAGAACACCAAAAAGATACTCCTCGAGAAGAGCAACCCCAAGACAGATAATTATCAGATTCTCCAGGGTTGAAAAGAAGAAAAAAATGTTAATGGCAGCCAGAGAGAAAGATCAGGTTACCTACAAAGGGAAGCCCATCAGACTAACAGCGGATCTCTCTGCAGAAACTCTGCAAGCCAGAAGAGAGTGGAGTCCAATATTCAACATTCTTAAAGGAAAGAATTTTCAACCCAGAATTTAATATCCAGCCAAACTAAACTTCATAAGTGAAGGAGAAACAAAATCCTTTCCAGACAAGCAAATGCTGAGGGATTTTTATCACCATGAGGTCTGCCTTACAAGAGCTCCTGAAGGAAGCATTAAATATGGAAAGGAAAAACCGGTACCAGCCACTGCAAAAACACACCAAAGTATAAAGACAAATGACACCATCAAGAAACTACATCAAGTAATGTGCAAAATAACCAGTTAGCATCATTATTACAGGATCAAAATTACACATAACAATATTAACCTTAAAAGTAAATGGGCAAAAAAAAAAAAAAGTAAATGGGCTAAATGCCCCAGTTAAGACACAGACTGGCAAATTGGATAAAGAGTCAGGACCCATCAGTGTGCTGTATTCAGGAGACCCATCTCACATGCAAAGACACACATTGGCTCAAAATAAAGGGATGGAGGAATATTAACCAAGCAAATGGAAAGCAAAAAAAGCAGGGGTTGCAATCCTAGTCTCTGATAAAACAGACTTTAAACCAACAAAGATCAAAAAAGACAAAGAAAGGCATTACATAATGGTAAAGGATCAATGCAAAAAGAAGACCTAACTATCCTAAATATATATATGCACCCAATGCAGGAGCACTCAGATTCATAAAACAAGTTCTTAGAGACCTACAAAGTGACTTAGACTCCTACAAAATAATAGTGGGAGACTTTAACATTCCACTGTCAATTTTAGACAGATCAACAAGACAAAATTAACAAGGACATTCAGGACTTTAACTCAGCTCTAGACCAAGCAGACCTAATAGACATCTACAGAACTCTCCATGCCAAATCAACAGAAAATACATTCTTCTCAGTGCTACATAGCACTTATTCTAAAATCAGCCACATAATTGGAAGTAAAACACTCCTCAGCAAATGCAAGAGAATGGAAATCATAACAAACAGTCTCTCAGACCACAGTGTGATCAAATTAGAACTCAGGATTAAGAAACTCACTCAAAACTGCACAACTACATGGAAACAGAACAACCTGCTCCTGAATAACTACTGGGTAAATAATGAAGTTAAGGCATAAATAAAGAAATTCTTTGAAACAAAAGAGAACAAAGAGACAACGTACCAGAATTGCTGGGAGACACCTAAAGCAGGGTTAAGAGGGAAATTTATAGCACTAAATGCCCACGTCAGAAAGATGGAAAGATCTAAAATCAGCACCCTAACATCACAATTAAAAGAACTAGAGAAGCAAGAGCAACTAACTTCAAAAGCTAGCAGAAGACAAGAAATAACTAAGATCAGAGCAGAACTGAAGGAGATAGAGACTCGAAAAACCCTTCAAAAAATCAATGAATCCAGGAGTTGTTTTTTGAAAACAATAACAAAATAGATAGACCACTAGCCAGACTAATAAAGAAGAAAAGAGAGAAGAATCAAATAGGCACAATAAAAAATGATGGAGATATTATCACTGATCCCATAGAAACACAAACTACCAATAGAGAATACTATAAACACCTCTACGCAAATAAACTAGAAAACCTAGAAGACATGAATATATTCCTGGACACATACACCCTCCCAAGACTAAACCAGGAAGAAGTTGAATCCTTGAATAGACCAATAACAAGTTCTGAAATTGAGGCAGTAATTAATAGCCTACCAACCAAAAAAAGACTAGGACCAGACGGATTCACAGCCACATTCTACCAGAGGTACAAAGAGGAGCTGATACGATTCCTTCTGAAACTATTCCAAACAACAGAAAAAGAATGACTCCTCCCTAACTCAATTTATGAGGCCAGCATCATCCTGATACCAAAAACTGGCAGAGACACAACAAAAAAAGAATATTTCAGGCCAATATCCCTGATGAACATTGATGTAGAATTCCTCAAAAAAAAAAAAAAAAACTGGCAACCCAATCAGGAGCACATCAAAAATCTTATCCACCATGATCATGTCAGCTTCATCCCTGGGATGCAAGGCTGGTTCAGCATATGCAAATCAATAAACATAATCCATCACATAAACAGAACCAATGACAAAAACCACGTGATTTTCTCAATAGACGCAGAAAAGTCCTTTGATAAAATTCAACATCCCTTCATGCTAAAAACTCTCAATAAACTAGGTACTGATAGAATATGTCTCACAATAATAAGAGCTATTTATGACAAACCCATAGCCAATATCATACTGAAAGGGCCAAATCTGGAAGCATTCTTTTTGAAAACCAGCACAAGACAGGGATGCCCTCTCTCACCACTCCTATTTAACATAGTATTGGAAGTTCTGGCCAAGGCAGTCAGGTAAGAGAAAGCAATAAAACGGTATTCAAATAGGAAGAGAGGAAGTCGAATTGTCTCTGTTTGGAGATGATATGATTGTATATTTAGAAAACCCCTTCATCTCAGCTCAAAAACTCCTCAAACTGATAAGCAATTTCAGCAAAGTCTCAGGATACAAAATCAATGTACAGAAATCACAGGTTTTTCTATACACCAAAAGACAAGCAGAGAGCCAAATAAAGAGTGAATTCCCATTCACAATTGCTACAAAAAGAATAAAATACCTAGGAATACAACTTACAGGGGACATGAAGGGCCTCTTCAAGGAAAACTACAAACCACTGCTCAAGGAAATAAGAGAGGACATAAACAAATGGAAAAACATTCCATGCTCATGGATAGGAAGAATCAATATCGTGAAAATGGCCATACTGCCCAAAGTAATTTATAGATTCAGTGATGTTTCCATCAAGCTACCACTGTCTTCCTTTGCAGAATTAGGAAAAAACTACTTTAAGTTTTATATGGAACCAGAAAAGAGCCCATATAGCCAAGACAATCCTAAGCAAAAAGAACAAAACTGGTGATACCACGCTACCTGACTTCAAACTATACAATAAGGCTACAGTAATAAAAACAGCATGGTACTGGTACCAAAACTGATACATAGACCAAGGGAACAGAACAAAGACCTCAGAAATAACACCACACATCTACAACAATCTGATCTTTGACAAACCTGACAAAAACAAGCAATGGGGAAAGGATTCCCCATTATTAAATGGTGCTAGGAGAACTGGCTAGCCATATGCAGAAAACTGAAACTGGACCCCTTCCTTACACCTTATGCAAAAATTAACTCAATATGGATTAAAAACTTTAAAACCCAAAACCATAAAAACCCCAGAAGAAAACCTAGGCAATACCATTCAGGACATAGACATGGGCAAAGACTTCATGACTAAAACACTGAAAGCAATTGCAAAAAAAGCCAAAGTAGACAAATGGGATCTAATCAAACTAAAGAGCTTCTGCACAGCAAAAGAAAGTATCATCAGAGTGATCAGGCAACATACAGAGTGAGAGAAAATTTTTCAATCTACCCATCTGACAAAGGTCTAATATCCAGAATCTACAAGGAACTTCAAGGAATTTACAAAAAAAAAAATACCTCATCAAAAAGTGGGCGAAGGATATGAACAGACACTTCTCAAAAGAACACATTTATGCAGCCAAGAAACATATGAAAAAAACTCATCATCACTGGTCATTAGAGAAACGCAAATCAAAACCACAATGAGATTCCATCTCATGCCAGTTTGAATGGCAATTATTAAAAAGTTAGGAAACAACAGATGCTAGCAAGGATGTGGAGAAATAGGAACACTTTTACACTGTTGGTGGTAGTGTAAATTAATTCAACCATTGTGGAAGACAGTGTGGTTATTTCTCAAGGGTCTAGAACCAGAAATACCATTTGACCCAGCAATCCCATTATTGAGTATATACCCAAAGGATTATAAATCATTCTACTATAAAGACACATGCACACGTGTGCTTATTGCAGCACTATTTACAATAGCAAAGAATTGGAACCAACCCAAATGCCCATCAATGATAGACTGGATAAAGAAAATGTGGCATATATATACCATGGAATACTATGCAGCCATAAAAAAGATGCACTCATGACCTTTGCAGGGACATGGATGAAGCTGGAAACCATCATTCTCAGCAAACTCACACAGGAACAGAAAACCAAACACCACATGTTCTCACTCATAAACGGGAGTTGAACAATGAGAACACCTGGACACAGGGAGGGGAACATCATACACTGTGGCCTGTCAGGGGGTGGGGTGCAAGGGGAGGGAGAGCATTAGGACAAATACCTAATGCATGCATGCCTTAAAACCTAGATGATGGGTTGATAAGTGCAGCAACACACCATGGCACATGTATACCTATGTAACCTGTACATTCTGCACAGTACCCCAGAACTTAAATAAAAACAAAAATAAAAAATAAAATTAAAAAAAGCCTCTCTATGGCAATTAATTAGGAGATAAAGTGACCAAATATAAAATCATTGTTAAAAGTGTGTAATTATCTTATTATTTATTAAATAGAATAAAGACATTTTCATAGCCACAAAAAAGAAACTTTATTTTTAATTATATTTATTTATTATAATGTATAAATTGTTATGGGACACGTGGTATTTTATTACATGCATAGAATGTGAAATGATCAAGTCAGGGTATTTAGGGTATTTGATTTTCTATGTCTTTATTGTTGCTACCATGCCTAGAGACAATCATACATTTGACTTGAAGTCTTTGCATTCTCCTGACTTTTCCTGCTTTTTGTACATAGATAAGAAGTTATGGTAATTTGGCTTGGTGACTGTGTACTATCAGAGATCATTGGCATGTGTCCACCATAGTGTCAGTGTTGAAAAGCCCCTTCCTGGATATCTACTCAAACCCCCTATCAGATACCATCCTTCAGGAATCCTGAATTCTTAGCTGAAAACAAAATAATGTGCGTGTTTAGAAAAAGATAAACAGACATCCTACAGAATGGAAGAAAATATTCGCAAACTATGCATCTGACAAAGAACTAATATCCAGGATCTACAAGGGACTCAAACAAATCAGCAAGAAATAAACAAATAATCCCAACAAAAAGTGGGCAAAGGACATGATTAGACGATTCTCAAAAGAAGATATACAGATGGCCAACAAACACATGAAAAGTGCTCAACATCATTAATAATCAGGGAAATGCAAATTAAAACCACAGTGAGATCCCACTTACTCCCACAAGTCCATAATTTAAAGAACAAAATATAATAGCTGCTGTCATGGATTTGGTGAAAATGGAACACTTTTACACTGCTGGTGGGAATGTAAACTAGTACAACCACTATGGAAAATGGTATGAAGGTTCCTTTAAGAACTAAAAGCAGAACTACCATTAGATCCAGCAATCCCACTACTGGGTATCTACCCGAAGGAAAAGAAGTCATTATATGAAAAAGGCACTTACACATGCATGTTTATAGCAGCACAATTTGCAATTGCAAAAATATGGAACCAACCTAAATGCCCATCAAACAATGAGTGGACAAAGAAAATGTGGTATAAGTACAACAATACTACTCTGCCATAAAAAGAAATAAGATTATGGCATTTGCAGCAGCCTGGATGGAGTTGAAGACCATTATTCTAAGTGAAGTAACTCAGGAATGGAAAACCAAATGTCCTATGTTCTTACTTGTAAATGGAAGCTAAACTATGAGGACACAGAAGCATAAGAATGATATAATGGCCATTGGGAACTCAGGGAGAAGGGTGGGAAGTGGGTGAGAGATTAAAGACTACACATCGATTACAGTGTACACTGCTTGGGTAACAGGTGCACCAAAATTTCAGAAACCACCACTAAAGAACTTATCCATATAACCAAAAACCACTGTACCCCCAAAAGCTATTAAAATAAAATTTGAAAAAGAAGATATTTTTCAAGACTAATCAACCGATTGAGTATGAGAAAAGCAGCATTAAGGGAAAAAAAAGACATCCAATAAATCCTACACTTATGTCAAGTTCCAAGAAAGTAGAGACAGAAATATGTCTGCATTGCCATTTGTGGGGCATGAGTGAAAAATACTTACTGAGTATAACTGTATGAGTTGAAAACCCCTTCTTGAAGAGTGGATTGGAATCCATCTCCCAGAGCCAAGGAAATCAGGACTTTTCTAACTATTGTTCCTTCACATCCCTAGCCATAAGCAGAAATCTAGAATCTAAAGAATTGGAAGAAACATTTAAAAGCTCATAAACTTCAACTCTAAGCAACTGTAAGAAATCATAAGGTTTAGATTACTTCTGCTCAGTAGATAGATAGGCACAGAGGCAGCCTGATAATGTGAAACGAATAGGGGGCCTTAGAGTCAAACAAACCTAGGTGGAATCCTGGATCCATTACTTATCAGCTATGTTTCCTTTAGAAAGTAACTTAATATTTTGAAATCTCAGCTTGTCTGTGGAAATAGATTTAAAAACTCTACTGATACATAGGTTATGAGTGCCACATTAAATGATTCGACATATGCAAAACACTTAGTATATGCTAAATATGCTAAATGCTCAATAAATAGTAGCAATAATTTTCACAGACTAGATTTTTAAACAACTGCTTCAGTGACATATAATTGCCATACCATTCACCTATTTAAAGTGTGCAGTCTAGTGGTTTTTGATAGTGAAGAATAGAATACACTTTTAAACAGAGTTTGGTAGAAATTAGAGCAGGTAAAAGAAAAATTAGATGAATGTTTTTGAATTACTGCATGATCAACTCCTTCTTGGGAAAAAAAATAGGCATTCAAATAAATATAGGTTGATTAAACTAGATTGTCATGAAAATCTCTGTGACCATGCAACGAAGCATGTTTCTCATTTTTTAAATGATAAGAGTTACTTGCATGTCTCCATTCAAAAGAAATATATTTAAAAAGAATATAGTGAAGTAAATGACATAGAAGAATTGGTAGGTAGAATTTCTTCAGGAATGACCTGAAGAAAATGAAGCTGGATGATCTTCATCCTAAATCTTTATGAAAACTACCACTTTTGGATATAGTAAAGACAGTATGTGAAAGAAAACAAATGTAAAGGAAGAGAAAGAGGTAAATATAGTGTGAGCATACTTGATCAGTTGATACATGAAAAGAAAAGCATGGCCAGTGGTTTTCCAACAGAAGTTGGACTATATGCAGAGATGAGCATTTATAAGAATTTTCCAAGCCAACATATTAATATAATGAAAGCTTTTAAAATCATTAGATGAGATATTTTATAAGATCGTTTTAGAGGTGGACTTTGTTCATGTATATGTGTTTTATGAAAAATATCTTGCCTAGTCCTTTGCCTAGTCACTTTTCCAGAACATACAGCAGATATTTTGCCACAAACTAACCTGTACTTTAAATAATTGACAGAAAGGGTCTTGAGAAGGCAAGTGTATGCATTTCAAGTTGATAATATTGTCCTTCCATAATATTTTTATTAGTTCAAATGCCAGTTGTGAAATCACCTCATCAAGGATTTTGACTTTAACAGTCCAATTTTAGTGCTTTTAACACTTCAGTAATCAAGTGTCCATACTTGTATTATTTCATAGTGTTTATCAAACTCTTTTACATCACATTGAGTCATTCTGTTATGAAAACTTTCTCTGAATATTTATAAATATTTGATGTGAGCTTTAGAATTTTGATCAATAAACGATAATCTCTCTTTTCTCTTTAAGAGAATTTTAATCTCTGAAGTGGCAGGTTGCATTAGCAAGTGATAGTCTCTATTCAATAGTGATCACGTCATATATTATCTCTACATATGTTTTGTTTCATTATATATATAGAAATATATATTTTTTCCTATACTGAAATATATATATTTATATTGAAAAATATATATTTTCCTATATATTTCAATATATATCATATATTCATTATATGTTTAATTATATCTAATATATTAAACAAAACACATGTACAGGTAATGTTTCATTGCATATCAAGTTTATACCTTATTTCTGAAGAAAAGTTGTCTGCTATGTTTTCCTTCCAGATAAATATTGGAAAATACTCAGTTAGATAGCCAGATATTTTGCCTACTTGGAATCTGACATCTAGATATACAGAAGTGGCATTATACAGGAAAACTCAGTTAAACAGATTGCATAAGAAAGGGTGATTTTGTTAATTTAATATTCTGATGACCTGAGGGCTGGAAACAACAACAAAAATTCATTTGTTTTACTTTTTTGTTAGTAGATATTTTTCTAAAGTGTCAATATCTATTTTATCCCCTTAATAAATAAAGTCTAGTTACCACTAACTCATTGCTTGTTGACTAAGGATCATATGCTCTTTTTCTAGAAATTTTTATTTAAACAAAGTTTACAAAATGAGCTTAAATTTTACAATGTACTTCTTTCTCCTTAAAAGAAGACATTTACTTAAGAACTTCTTCAGTTAGTGGAGATCTGATTAAATGAAATTTTACTTTGATCAAGCATATTGTTCGACTGTAGGGATTAAAGGTGTAGATTCTTAATCAGGCTCAATTCCTTGCCTTACTTCTTCCTAGTAATATAATTTAATGTTATTTATATTTCAGCCCTTGTTATCCTGTCATTTTCTTATCTGTTAAATGAGAATGATAACAGTATCTAATTTGGAAAGTTATTTTGAGAATTAAATGTGTCATTACGTATAAAATTCTTAAGATAGTATTGGTACAGAGTGAATGGTCAATAAACATTGGTTGTTATGAGTGTTTCAGCTGTTTGTCATGGTATGGGCTTAAACAGAGCTTTAGGATTGTGAGAGTGACTGAAAAATCCTTTTATCTACTCATTTTAAACAACTACTCCTTTAGGGGGTTTTATACTACTCCTTGTGGTATCTTCTGAACTTACTGGTAGAAAGAAAAAAAAAGTCTTTATTTTCTTCCTTTATTGCTTCTTCCAGAAAAAGTGAAATGATAAACTCTTAAGGAACAGAACACCTACCTGTATGTGCCAAGAAATTCAAGACTAAGCTTAAGAAAAGTTATTTCTTTGCAGTAGAACTCATCTAGCAAATATGTTTCTATTCAAGGATGAGAAGATTTAGGTTTGAGCTATATTAATAGGAGAAAAATAGCTTTTTGGATGTGAGAGGTTATAGGGCAAGAAGCAGGACCTTGAGCATGAGATATGTGCAGAGGTCAAGGCCAGCTTTGAGCATAGGTATAATGAACATCAGTCTATGTGGTGTAACGTCTAGGGTAGACAAAAATATGTTCTCATCTTCCCCTCTCCAACCTCTATATCCACAAAAGCCTGCTATAGTGTTGCATTTTCCCCACCCTATAATTCTAAACAAGGATTCCGTTATCTGGAAAAAGTTGCTTAACTATTAGGCATTTGTTTACTAATATATAGCGCTCACTTACAGGAGGACAGAGTCCAAAACAGATAAAGCACTAGATGGAAAAATTTTGATGTGGGAGTTACGCATAGTGGGAACCCAAGGGGAAGAAAGTTAGCACTGGTTGGCTGTTTACTATGGCTCAGGTTTTTGTGAGCCTCATTTTATGAATTGTATATACAACCCTAAAAATAGGCATTATTTTCTCCACATTACAATGAAATAATTGAGACTTGGAGATGCCAAGTTAACTACTCTAGACTACATTGCTTTAAGTGTCAGAGAGGAGAGTTCAGTCTGAGATAATCCAAGCTTTTTCCATATCTAATTTTGAAGGAAGTATGTTAGAGCATTGCAGGTGAGGGAATGAGGCAAGTAATGTAATGAAGATAAGCCCCAAGAGGAAAATACTTCCTCTGATTTTATATCTGTATCTGTAATATCATTATAATATCAATGAATGATTGTCATTCGATGTGACAAATGTAAGACAAAGAAGAGATAACGTATCAAATTCTAGTTCATTCAACTAACCCAGGTACTGTGTTTGGAGCTAAGACTAAAGAGGTAAAACAAACCCAGTCACTGCCTTCAAGTTCACTTTGTATTATGACAGAATCTTGCTTTGTGATTAGTAGGGGAACTAAGAATATGGTTCTCAAACTGGATGCCTGGAGCAGTATTACAAAGGGAAGACAAAATCACAGGCTTAAATGTAGAAAAATATTTTGAGCATCACTTTTATCCAGTAGAAAATAATTTAAAATATGTTGGTTCTTATAATCAACTAACATAAAATGAAATAGTATCCACCATTTTCATGGAGTTTTTAAAGCTTTATTAAAGTAAACTTCACATTATTAAAAGTGTATAGTTCAATGTTTTGATACAATTATGTGTCTGTGAAATTGTTAACACAATCAAGATACTGAGCATATCCATCACCTTCAAAGTTTTCTTGTGTCACTCCCGCCACAAATCCCCTCTCCAGGCAAACATTCTATCTGTTAATATTAGGTTAGTTTGAATTTTCTAGAATTTTACATACACGGAATCACAGAATATACACTCTTTTTTGCCTAGTTTCTTTCACTCAGCAAAATTATTTTGAGATTCTTCGATGTTGATGTGTGTATTAATAATTCATTCTTTTTTCCTGATGAATAATATTACATGTGTGGATAGATCAACAATTATTTATCCAATCACCTTTTGATGGACATTTGGTTTGCTTCCAGCCTTCGGGTATTATACAAAAGGCTTCTATGAATATTCATGTACAAGTCTTTGTGTAGACATCCATTTTCATTTCTCTTGAGTAAAAAACCTAGGAGTAGAATGGCTGGATCATAATACAGGTATATATTTAACTTTTTAGGATATTTAACTTTCTAGGAAACTATGGAACTCTTACCCAAAGTAGTTGTATAATTTCACTTTTTCACCAGCAGTATATATGAGAGTTCCAAGTCCTCCACATCCTCACCAACTCTTAGTATGAGCACACAGCACACATTTTTTATATTTTTATTGTTCGAATAAGTGTGTGGTCTTGATTTGTACATCTTCAATGGTTAATTGTTCATTTTTTATGTGCTTATTACATCTTCTTTGGTGCTGAATCTGTTTAAATATTTTGTCTGTTATTTATTGTATTATTTATTCTGTTATTATTGAATTTTGAGATTATTTTACATATTTTGGATACAAATTAAGTATTAGTTATGTGAAATAAAAATGTTTGCCCAAGTCAGTGGCTTGTCATTTCTTTTTCTTACCTGAGAACATAATTTCCCAACTTTAATAAACTCCAATTTATCAGTGTTATTTTACAGATGATATTTTTGCTATTGTATCTAAGACACCATTGCCTAGTCCAAGGCCATAAAAATTTACACTATCTTTCCTTATCTAAGACACCATTGCCTAGTCCAAGGCCATAAAGATTTACACTATCTTTCCTTTTATGAAGTTTATAGTTTTAGTACTTGCAGTTACTCCTTTGATCATTTTGAGTTAAATTTTGTCTATGATGCATGGTGTTGATTGAGACTTATTTCTTTTGTTCATTCTTGTTTTTGAATATGAATATTTAAATGTTCCAGTATATTTTTTTTTAAAAGACTATCCTTTCCCCACTGACCTGCCTTTGAATCTCTATAAAAAATCAATTGACCTTTTATAGCAGGTCTATTTCTGTACTTAATTTTGTTCCATTAATAAGTACGTCTGTCTTTATGCCAATAACACACTATATTTATGGCTGTAGATTTATAGAAAGTCTTGAAATAGGGCCATGTATTTCCTTCAACTTCATTCTTTTTCAAATTGGTTTGAATATTCTACATCTCTCACATTTCCATATGAAGTTTAGAATTGTCTTGTCTATTTATACAAAAAGACTTGCTGAGATTTTGATTGGGATTGTATTGAATTTCTATATCAATTTAAGAACTAACATTTTAACAATATTAAGTCTTCCAACCCATAAACACAGGATATCTCTACACTCATTCAGGCTTTTATTTTATCTCAGTAATGTGTTTGTATTTTTAAATGTACAAGGATTACACATCTTTTGCCTAATTATTTTATATGTTTTATTTTTTGGTTACAAGGATATATGGCATATTGGTGAAGTCTGGGTGTTTTGTCTAGCCATAGTGTACATTGTACCCATTAAGTAATTTCTCATCCCTCACTTCCCCACACATTCCCACCTGAGTTTCCAATGTCTATTATTTCACACTCTGCATCCATATGTACACACAGTTTAGCTCCCGCTTATAAGTGAGAACATGCAGTATTTGACTTCTGAGTTATTTGTTTCTGAGTTATTTTACTTAAGATAATGGCCACCAGTTCCATCCATGTTGCTGTGAAAGATACAATTTCATTTTTAATGGTGCAATAGTATTTCATTCTATGTATGTATATGTATACTATTTTTTCTTTATCCATTAATCCATTGATGGGTACAGGTTGAATCCATATCTTTGCTATTGTGATAGTGCCATGATAAACATGCGAGTGTAGTTATCTTTTTAAAATAATGATTCGTTTTCTTTTGGGTAGATAACTGGTAATGGGATTGCAAGATTGAATGATAGTTTCATTTTTAGTTCTTTAAGAAATCTCCATACTGCTTTCCATAGAGGATTCCCTAATTAACATTCCCACCAACAGTGTATGAGTGTTCCCTTTTCTCCACATCCTCAACAACATCTGTTATTTTGTTTTACTTTTTAATAACAGCCATTCTGATTAGTTTTACTTTGCATTTCTCTGATGATAAGTGAAGTTGTTCATTATTTCACATGCTTTTTGACCATTTGTATGCCTTATTTTGAAAAATCTATACATGTCCTTTGCCAACTTTTTAATGGGGTTATTTATTTTGTTGTTGTTATTGTTGAGTTGTTTAAGTTCCTTATAAATTCTGGATATCAGTTCCTTGCCAGATGTGTATTTGGCAAATATTTTCTCCCATTCCCTAGGTTGTTTGTCCATTCTGTTGATTATTTCTATTGCTGTGCTGAAGCTTTCTAGTTTAATTAAATCCCATGTGTCTATTTTTGTTTTTGTTGTTTGTGCTTTTGAGTTCTTAGTTATGAATTCTTCATCTAGACCAATGTCCAGAAGAGTTTTCCGTATGTTTTCTTCTTGTATTTTAATAGTTTCAGGTCTTACATTTAAATCATCTTGAGTCAATTTTTGTATATGGTGAGAGATAGGGGCCCAGTTTTATTCTTCTGCATATGGAAATCCAATTTTTCCAGCACCTTTTATTGAAAAGGACGTCCTTCCCCAGTGTATGTTTTTGTCAACTTTGTCAAAGATCACTTGGCTGTAGATATGTGGCTTTTTGAGTTCTCTATTCTGTTTCATTGATCTATGTGCCTATTTTCATACCAGTGCCATAGTTCATGTGCTTAAATGTTACCATAAACAATATGTTTTTATCAGGGGAAATTCAGCCCCTGATATTTCACGTAGGTTCTTTTCTATTTTCCCTAAGTGTCAGCTGGTCTGAGAAATAAAGGGACAGAGTACAAAAGAGAGAAATTTTAAACATGGGTGTCCAGGGGAGACATCACATGTTGGCAGGTTCCGTGATGCCCCCTGAGCCGTAAAACCAGCAAGTTTTTATTAGTGATTTTCAAAAGGGGAGGGAGTGTACGAATAGGATGTGGGTCACAGAGATCACGTGCTTCACAAGGTAATAAGATATCACAAGGTAATAAGATATCATAAGGTAAATGGAGGCAGGGCGAGATCACAGGACCACAGGACCGGGGTGAAATTTAAATTGCTCATGAGGTTTCGGGCATGCATTGTCATTGATAACATCTTATCAGGAGACAGGGTTTGAGAGCAGACAACCAGTCTGACCAAAATTTATTAGGCGGGAATTTCCTCGTCCTAATAAACCTGCGAGTGCTACAGGAGAACGGGGCTTATTTCATCCCTCCACCACGACCGTAAAAGACAGCCGTCCCCAAAGCGGCCATTTCAGAGGCCTCCCCTCAGGGACACACTCTCTTTCTCAGGGATGTTCCTTGCTGAGAAAAAGAATTCAGCGATATTTCTCCCATTTGCTTTTGAAAGAAGAGAAATATGGCTCTGTTCCACCCGGCTAACCGGCAGTCAGAGTTTAAGGTTATCTCCCTTGTTCCCTGAACATTGCTGTTATCCTGTTCTTTTTTCAAGGTGCCCAGATTTCATATTGTTCAAACACACATGCTCTACAAACAATTTGTGCAGTTAACGCAATCATCACAGTGTCCTGAGGTGACATACATCCTCCTCAGCTTACAAAGATGACGGGATTAAGAGATTAAATTAAAGACAGGCATAGGAAATCACAAGGGTATTGATTGGGGAAGTGATAAGTGTCCATGAAATCTTCACAATTTATGTTCAGAGATTGCAGTAAAGACAGGCGTAAGAAATTATAAAAGTATTAATTTGGGAACTAATAAATCTCCCTGAAATCTTCACAATTTATGTTCTTCTGCCATGGCTTCAGCCGGTCCCTCCGTTTGGGGTCCCTGACTTCCTGCAACAGTTTTAAATTTTAATTTCCTATTTTTTTATTTATACTTCATAAAAATACTGGTGATATTTTTACATTGGTTTTTATCCTGCAAGCTTGCTAAACTTACTTATTAATTCTAGAACTAATATTTGTAGAACACATAGGTTTTCTACATTGGTGATTCTCTCATAAGAGAATAAGGAAAGTTTTACTTCTCCCTTTCCAATCTGAATGTCTTTAGTTTTTTTCTCTTGCCTCATTGCACTGGCTAGAACATTCAGTACAAGGTTGAATAGAAATGGTGTAAGCAGACACACTTGCTTTATTCCTAATCTTAAGGGAAAATAATTTAGTCTTTCACCAGTAAATACGATGGATGTTAGCTGTAAGTTTATCATAGATAACCTTTACATGTTGAGAAAATTTCCTTCTATTTTTAGTTTTGTTGAGAACTTTTTATTATAAATAGATGTATAGATGTTGGTTTTGACAAATACTTTGCATAAATTGAGATGATTGTATCTTTTATTAATTCGTTAATATAATGAATTACATTTAATTGATTTTGAATGTTAAACTAACCTGGCATTGCTAGACTGAACTCCATCGGGCTATAACATATTGTTTTTATTAAATATTGTTTTATTTAAACAATGTCATTTACTTGAGAACCTTCTTTCTAATATATGTGCTTCTTTTCTAATATATGTGCTTAGTGCAATAATTTTTCTGCTGCATATTGTTTTGTGTTTTACAAAATATATATATTATACAAATATCACTTTTCCATTTTTTTGGAATCTAAAAAGGTGATTCTTTTTTTTTTATTATACTTTAAGTTTTAGGGTACATGTGTACAATGTGCAGGTTAGTTACATATGTATACATGTGCCATGCTGGTGTGCTGCACCCATTAACTCGTCATTTAGCATTAGGTATATCTACTAATGCTATCCCTCCCCCCTCCCCCCACCCCACAACAGTCCCCAGAGTGTGATGTTCCCCTTCCTGTGTCCATGTGTTCTCATTGTTCAATTCCCACCTATGAGTGAGAACATGTGGTGTTTGGTTTTTTGTCCTTGCGATAGTTTACTGAGAATGATGATTTCCAATTTCATCCATGTCCCTACAAAGGACATGAACTCATCATTTTTATGGCTGCATAGTATTCCACGGTGTATATGTGCCACATTTTCTTAATCCAGTCTATCATTGTTGGACATTTGGGTTGGTTCCAAGTCTTTGGTATCATGAATAGTGCCACAATAAACATACGTGTGCATGTGTCTTTATAGCAGCATGATTTATAGTCCTTTGGGTATATACCCAGTAACGAGATGGCTGGGTCAAATGGTATTTCTAGTTCTAGATCCCTGAGGAATCGCCACACTGACTTCCACAATGGTCGAACTAGTTTACAGTCCCACCAACAGTGTAAAAGTGTTCCTATTTCTCCACATCCTCTCCAGCACCTGTTGTTTCCTGACTTTTTAATGATTGCCATTCTAACTGGTGTGAGATGGTATCTCATTGTGGTTTTGATTTGCATTTCTCTGATGGCCAGTGATGATGAGCATTTTTTCATGTGCCTTTTGGCTGCATAAATGTCTTCTTTTGAGAAGTGTCCGTTCATATACTTTGCCCACTTTTTGATGGGGTTGTTTGTTTTTTTCTTGTAAATTTGTTGGAGTTCATTGTAGATTCTGGATATCAGCCCTTTGTCAGATGAGTAGGTTGCGAAAATTTTCTCCCATTTTGTAGGTTGCCTGTTCACTCTGATGGTAGTTTCTTTTGCTGTGCAGAAGCTCTTTAGTTTAATTAGATCCTATTTGTCAATTTTGGCTTTTGTTGCCATTGCTTTTGGTGTTTTAGATATGAAGTCCTTGCCCATGCCTATGTCCTGAATGGTA